>NC_135812.1:34571984-35196860 GCF_964213995.1 Mustelus asterias
CATTGTACTGGCCTTTTAGAAGTTCGATCGCATCCTTGTAAGTTTCAGCGTCTCTAATCATCGAGAATACTTGATCGCTTACCCGGGCGTGGAGCACGTGTAGCTTTTCGGTTTCGGTCTGGACGACGGAGGAGGAGGTGAGGAAAGTTTCGAAACAGCGCAGCCAATGATCGAAGCTGTTAGAGGCTCCTACAGCTTGAGGGTCCAGTTCTAATTTCTCGGGTTTTAGTATCTGCTCCATCCCAAAACTTTTGCTAATAAAATTGATGCACCATCAATCAAGCAAAGACTCGTTTGTATGCAAGAACAAATAGGCTTTTATTAGCAAAAGACTTGGAGCAAACCCATGCCGATGAACTGGTTCAGAGACTGAGGCAGGGGGTGGGGAGCAGTCGCCTTTATACCTGGACCAGGGGGGGAGGAGTCCCAGGCAGGTCCAGCAGGGACGCGTCCAGGCATGTCACACACACACAGGCAATAAGCTAACAGTGGTTTACCACAGTGAACACGAGCAATTACAAACCGCACTCTCATCATCAGTTTCAAGAATAGAATGTATTTCATTGATTTCTAGTAGATAATGATAACCATCATACGGCTGTCTAACTGTGATCACGTGAAGGTATTTCCATGAGATTGAATGTCCAATATTCATACGAGGACACAATGGTTAGTTGCTATAATCAGACTCTCTGCATAAACAATGGCCACCATCTTCAATCATATGCTGTTGGTAACCAAACATTGAGAGGAGAGAATGAATCAGATTAGTTTAGCAGCTATTTAACTTTAGAAAGGTAAAGGCTCCTATTTGAGTTCATTACTCTCATGGATCTTATAATTTGTTCTTGTTTATTATTGGCCATTTTCTGTTATCAAACCAGCTTCACAGCAGCTGTGTTGTCAGCGGTTGTCAGCTTGACTTCCTGTGAAAGCTCTTGGCCAATGAGAACGTTCCTTCACGCCCACTGAGAACCTATCAGAAGTACAAAGATGAGATTGACAGTGTGTCCACCTGATGATTGGTTATTTATCAATGAGTTTATCATTCAGGCCAGTGACTGCAGTCCAGTCTCCTCACTCTCTAGATCCCAGAGACAGTTCTTCCCCCTCACACTGCATGAACTGTAGGTTGTTACTGGTTTTGTTTGAGGCAAACCCTGCACTCTGACAATTGACCCTTTTTCACCATATGCATATGATTTGTAATTTTCTGCTTTGAAACATATAAATGTTATATATTTTGTTCATAGAGTAATGTTTGGGGACAATTATTAACAGGTTTTAAATGGATATAATTTAGTATAGGTTAAATTTGATAATGTATCTAAATCATATTTTGAATGACTATTGTAACAAATGGATTCGGAATGAGCTTGTCAGCAATGTAGGGCAAATTGTTCTTTCAAAATCAGTATTTCAATAATATCTCAAATGTATCAAAATTTGAAACTTATATTAAAATTACAATAAAATCACACAATCGGTTGTTTCTCGCTGGAGTGTATTCGCTTCTTGTGTTTCTGTGCTGATTTGCAATAAGTTAAACCAGTTTAACAGGGTTGGGAAATTTGACCTGGGCATACAAAATTATCTAACAGGAATGGTCTAGCTTGTGCCATAAGGGCAGCACGGTGGCACAGTGGTTGGCACTGATGCCTCAGAGAGTCAGGGACCTGCAGTTCAATTCCCGGCTTGAGTCACTGATTGTGTGGAGTCCGCACGTTCTCCCCGTGTCTGCATGGGTTTCCTCCGGATGCTCCGGTTTCCTCCCACAGTCCGAAAGACATGCTGGTTAGGTGCATTGGCCATGCTAAATTCTCCTTCAGTGTACCCGAACAGGCGCCAGAGTGTGACGACTCGGGGATTTTCACAGTAACATCATTGCAGTGTTAATGCAAGCCTATTTGTGACACTAATAAATAAACTTTAAAACTTTAAACATCTTATGGATTACACCATCAGGCACTTTACTCTTTAGATGCCATTTCATTTGCAAAGATTGTGAAAGAAAAGCGCATGAACTCATTTGAATTTGCCAGAAATTCTAGAAAGTTCCTGTCTGATCCTGCTTGGTGACTGAAAATAGTCCAGGAGACAACACTGTCAATGACTTTATCCTATTTGCCCCAGCAGAAGGAGCTCACTGTCAGCGGGACCATACAATCCCATCAGTGGGAATGACTGGAAAATCCCAGCCCTTATACACAGGATCCCTGTGCCAGCCATGAAGCACTCAAGCTCTCTTCTGAAGTTGGAGTGATTCACTAATTTATCATTTAAACCACCAACTTGTTTCATTGGTTTATATTCCCTAGGAAAAGCTAAAACAACTTACACCCAACCTATTTCTTTATTTATATAATTTATAAGCATGACGTCTGATTCTCTCAATCTATCTTATTAAAATAACCTGCCAGCAAGCAATCTCGTCCATTCATTCTCGTCTAACCCTTAAGTCAATCACCCAGATACTTACCCGTCTCTACAGTAGGACACATAGACTAAGAAGATTTTTTTAATACCCTTTTTGGGTAACCAGGCTATTTTAAACTGAGATTTGTTCTTCCAAAAGTCATCAGAACCATTTCCAAAATGACCAACATTGCACACCTGGGTGGGAGATCCCCATGTTCTGTGGAGGGGATTCCCCCCACCCCACACCCCCACTCCACCATTGGCTGGTGGCAGGATCTTCTGGTCCTGCTTCCCATTGTTCACAACCTCTGCCTCTGGGAACGCACAGTGAACAAAAAACAAAGAAAATTACAGCACAGGAACAGGCCCTTCGGCCCTCCAAGCCTGCACCGGCCACGCTGCCCGACTTAACTAAAACCCCCTACCCTTCCAGGGACCATATCCCTCTATTCCCATCTCATTCATGTACTTGTCAAGACGCCCCTTAAAAGTCACTATCGTATCCGCCTCCACTACCTCCCCCGGCAACGAGTTCCAGGCACCCACCACTCTCTGTGTAAAACTCTGCCTCGTACATCTCCTTTAAACCTTGCCCCTCGCACCTTAAACTTATGCCCCTTAGTAATTGGCTTTTCCACCCTGGGAAAAAGCTTCTGACTATCCACTCTGTCCATGCCTCTCATAATTTTGTAGACTTCTATCAGGTCTCCCCTCAACCTCCGTCGCTCCAGTGAGAACAAACCAAGTTTCTCCAACCTCTCCTCATAGTTAATGCCCTCCATACCAGGCAACATCCTGGTCAATCTTTTCTGTATCCTCTCCAAAGCCTCCACATCCTTCTGGTAGTGTGGCGACCAGAATTGAACACTATATTCCAAGTGTGGCCTAACTAAGGTTCTATAAAGCTGCAACATGATTTGCCAATTTTTAAACTCAATACCCCAGCTGATGAAGGCAAGCATGCCGTATGCCTTCTTGACTACCTTCTCCACCTGCATTGCCACTTTCAGTGACCTGTGTACCTGTACACCCAGATCCCTTCGCCTATCAATACTCTGAAGGGTTCTGCCATTTACTGTATAGTTCCTATCTGTATTAGACCTTCCAAAATGCATTACCTCACATTTGTCCTGATTAAACTCCATCTGCCATCTCTCCGTCCAAGTCTCCAACTGATCTATATCCTGATGTATCCTCTGATGGTCCTCATCGCTATCTGCAAATCCACCAACCTTTGTGTCATCCGCAAACTTACTAATCAACCCAGTTACATTTTCCTCCAAGTCATTTATATATATTACAAACAGCAAAGGTCCCTGATCCCTGAGAAACGCCACTTGTCACAGCCCTCTATTCAGAAACGCACCCTTCCACTGCTACCCTCTGTCTTCTTTGCCTGAGCCAGTTTTGTATCCACCTTGCCAGCTCACCTCTGATCCCATGCGACTTCACCTTCTGCACCAGTCTGCCATGAAGGACCTTGTCAAAGGCCTTACTGAAGTCCATGTAAACAACATCCACTGCCCTACCCTCATCAATCATCTTTGTCACTGCCTCGAAAAACTCGATCAAGTTCGTGAGACACAACCCCCCCTTCACAAAACCACGTTGCCTCTCACTAATACGTCCACTTATTTCCAAGTGGGAATAAAAGAAGGGTAACCGTCAACGGGACCAGAAGATCCTGCCAGTGGGAACAACCAGAATATCCCACCCCATGTTTTTTCTTGATTCACAGGATATCAGAAATCATTTGTTGTCCATTCCTAACTTCCCGTGAGAAGATCTTGCTGAGCTGCCTTCCTGAACCATTGCAGTGAATGTGGTGTCAGCACATCTTGAGGGCTCTGAGGGAGGGAGCTCCAGGATTTTAACCCGGGACAGTGAAGGAATGGTGATATAACTTCCAATCAGGATGGTGTGTGGCTTGGAGGGAACTTGCAAGTGGTGGTGTTCCCAGGTATCAGCTGCCTGGGTTAATCCTCCCCTCCCCCCACCCAGGCCAGGCCTGTCAGCTTGACCCCAGTGAAACTCCAGAGTTAACTTAAGGTCTGGGCTCCATCATTAGATGCTTTCTTGAGGACTGGCTGCAGTTCCAGCAGTGGCCTCTGCCTCCATGGCGCTGTTGGGAACAGAGAACAATATTTGATTGTCAGGCAGCTCTTAGAGGCAGGGCCTCCTCCCCAGATGGAAGCAGGAAAGACCACCCCAAACCAATTCATGGCCTGGCAGCAGAGGCAGGCTCACGTGCTCACCGAGTAGGGTGACTCGGCCCCTGTAAAATCCAGTCCATTGAATATATTCTAGGCTAAGATAGATAGGCGTTTGAACTGTAGAGAGGTCAAGAGTTATTGTGAACTGGCAGGAAATGAAGTTGAGGCCAAGATCAGATAAGCCATGATCCTATTGAATGGTGCAGTAGGCTTGAGTAGCCAATGGCTTATACTTGCTCCTGTTGTTACATTTTTATGTTATTTATGTGGCTGGTCCAGTTAAGTTTCTGGTCAATGGTATTCCCCCAGATTGAAGATAGTGGGGTATTCAGTAATGGTAGCATGTTTGAATATCAATATGGTCTTATGCTCTTATAGATTCTCTCTTGTTGGAGCTGGTCATTGCTTGACACTTTTGTGGCATGAGTATTACTTGCCACTTATCAGCCCAAGCCTGAATGCTGTCCATGTCTTGCAGTCTAAGTACAGAGACTGTTTCAGTATCTAGGAATCGTAAATGGTGCTGAACAGAGTGCAATCATCAGCAAACATCCCCACTCCGACCCTATGATGGAGGAAAGGTCATTGATGAAGCAGCTAAAGGTGATTATGCCAAGGATACTACCCTGAAAAACTCCTACAGCAATACCCTGGAGGTGGAATTATTGACCTACAATGAACACAACCTTCTTGCTTTGTGCTATGTATGACTCCAACCAGTGAAGAGCTTTCCTCCAATTCCCACTGACTTCACTGTTGCTGGAAATCCTTGATGCCACGCTCAGTCAAATGCTGACTTGAAGTCAAGGGTAGTTTCTCGCACCTTTGGAATTCTGTTCTTTTATCCAGCTTTGATTCTGTTCTATCTGACACCACTGAGGACATTAAGGAATGACCGTATTCCAGCTTGGTGTCCTTTCTCAAATCTCACCTCACCCTCCTCATGCTATCTAGCATGAAGTGTAAGCTACTAATGTGACCATGCTTTCCACCCCACCCCATTTCCTTCAGCCAAGCCTCGCCTTCTGTGTTTTCAGATATGTAAAAACTGCCACCTGACAGAATCAGGACCACACAGTTAAAGCTCAACCCTGCTAAACGCAGATTCAGGGTCAACCAGCTTCCTTATGTGGGTCACTTGCTCACAGCTAATGGTGTAAATCCAGATCCAAACAAAACAATGTCTATACGATGGCCATTTGGCCATTCTGAGGACAAATATGCCTTGCAGTGCTTCCTTAGTATGACAAACTATCTTTCCAAGTTCATTCCTTGTTACAGTGAGGTCACTGGACCTCTTTGTCAGCTCCTTCAACAAGATGTCGACTGGTGCTGGGAGCATCATACTGTTATATTTAACCAACTCCTCCAATGCTGCAATATACCAATGTATGAGTCCCTGTACTCCTATCAGCAGATGCCTTCCAGCATGGACCTGGCACAGTCTGTATCCAGAATGGCAGAGCAGTAGCATTCACATCAAGGGCCCTCACTGATACTGAGCTCGTTACGCCCAAATCGAGAAGGAACTCTTTGTCCTCGTCTTCGCTTGTCAGAATTTTCATGACCCCATACATGTTCACCCTGCAACTGATCATCAACCACTTCTTGCAGTTCTTAATACGTCTCTTCACACTGTGTCTGCATGACTACATTCCATGGTGCTCAAACTACAGCAATACAACCGCAGTGCTGTCTACAATGTGGTGAGGAACTGTCTACAAGTGTGGTGAGGAACTGTCTACAGGCATGGTGAGGAGTTGTCTACAAGGGTGGTGAGGAGTTGTCTGCAAGGGTGATGAGGAGTTGTCTACAAGGCTGATGAGTTGTACTTGCTGATGCTCTTTCCAGAGCCTTCCTGCCTAACACTGACCAGATAGATTGTGAGGAGGACATAACCATACATGTCCTCACATTTTGCCGAAACGAGGAACTTAAGGATGTCTTACAAGCAGATCTCATTCAGGCTGCTGCACAAAATCATTACGAAAGGCTGGCCCGAATGCTCAAGGAGATTCCCCATGAGCTCTGCACTTTTCTCCAGGCACAAGGAGCTAACTGGACAGGACAGGCTGATACTGCATCTCCAGCGATCTGTCATCCCTGCCTCAGTACAGGGATACTACACCCAGCAACTCCAGCATAGGCACCCAGGGTTGGAGGCAACCAGGTACAGACACATTAGGACAATTCCCATTGCCAAGTCCATCTTGCAACCAAAAATTGAAATCCACCTGAGTGGTGCCCTTATGAAGCTAAGGGGAGGTGGTGGTGTAGTGACGTTGTCACGAGATTACTAATGCTGAGAACTAGGGGAAGATCAGGGGACCTGGGTTCAAATCCCACCATGGCAGCAGATGAAATAAGAATTCATTAAAAGTCTGGATTCTAAAGGCTGAATGCCCTCTGAAATGGGGCGATTAGGGATGAGTAATCACTGCTGGCCCAGCCACTGATGCCCACATCCTGTAAATGGATTTTTTTTAAAAATCGGTGACAAAGGGCAAAGAGGTATTACAACTGAAATACTCACAGGCCCTTTGGGTTCCTCCATGGGATGGAAGGGTAACTGGAGTGAGATCCAGAATCTCTCTTCCCCCCCCCCCCCCCCACCCCCATGGTGTTCACTGTCTGAACTATGGAGTGAACATCCTGCACCAAGGTCTCCACCCTCACAGTGTTGGCCTGGTTGCTGGCACCATTTCCTCAGACAGAAGGCGATGGGACTCCTCCAGTTGGCCTTGCACTCCGAGGAGGGACACTGCATCCCCTCCTGATGTTCGCAATTCCGACTTTGCCACTCCAGCACTTGTAGGATGACTAAACCCAGGGCATGTCAGCCAACCAGGGCTCAGCAGAGCCCTGGAATCCGGCATCCCTCCGAGTGCCGGATCTCTGGGATGTCCTGCCCCTGCCTTCTGTGCATTAACAGAAATGAGGTACTCGCCAGTGAGTGAGCCGGAAAGCTGCCTGCTCATTATTCCTGCCAAGGTGTGAGTCTCTGAGCTGGCGGAGGGTGTGGGGGACAGCTGGCACATCTTCAATGAGAACATCTGCAAACTTGTCTTTGCAGCTGCGGTTCTTGGTGGTTTAGTGTCCGACTGAAGGATGGACCAGGCTGCTCGACTGATTCACCTGCGGAATAAGGGAGCTGGAATTAGTGCATGGCAGGGGCATAAGGATGGAGGAGAAATAACTCATGTGAGGCTAGCAGGATAGATGAATATGTGTCCACCTGCTCCCAGATCACCTTGAGTGTAGGAGCGGTCCAGTTCCTCCCCGCAAAGCTGGAGGGCTCTCTCAAATGGAGTTAGTACTTTCAGTTTGGTCGTTACTCCTCACACCTGTGCTCTCTCTTTATTGTGAGCCAGTTTGGGCACAGTGTCAATAGGATGTGTGCCGGGGCAGATGGTAAGGATGCCTGGCAGGTGTGGTTGGTAGGTGGGAGATGGGGTGAGATGGGGAGAGGAGCCGCAGAGGAAATGAGGCCTTGTGAGGGAGGGCGAGTGGTGGGGCCCCTTGGGGAGCAGCGGGTGAGCTCCCAGTGGGAGAGTTCCCAGTGGGTGTGTGAGTGGATGAGTGGTGTGTGATGGGTAAGTGGTGACAGATGAGAGGAGTTACTAACCCTGGCTGCACTCATTTTTTTCCCGCACTGGACGCCCGTCCTCCTGTGCAGGCTGCTGGCACTGACCCGCACTGCCACTGACCAGTGTTGGCACTGACCCGCACTGCCTCTGACCAGTGTTGGCACTGACCCACACTGCCCCTGACCAGTGTTGGCACTGACCCACACTGCCCCTGACCCACACTGCCCCTGACCCACACTGCCCCTGACCCACACTGCCCCTGACCCGCACTACCCCTGACCGGCACTACCCCTGACCCGCAATGCCCCTGACCAGTGTTGGCACTGACTAGCACTACCCCTGACCAGCACTGCCACTGACCAGCACTGCCACTGACCAGCACTGCCACTGACCAGCACTGCCACTGACCTGCACTGCACCTAACCAGCACTGCCCTGGACCAGCACTAACACTGACCCACACTGCCACCGGCCCGTACTGCCACTGACCGGCACTGCCATTGACCCTGACCCACACTGTCCCTGACCCGCACTGCCACTGACCAGCACTGCCACTAACCCGCACTGCCACTGACCAGCACTGCCACTGACCCGCACTGCCCCTAACCCGCACTGCCACAGACCAGCACAGCCCCTGACCCACACTGCCCCTGACCAGCACTGCCACTGACCAGCACTGCCCCTGACCAGCACTGCCCCTGACCAGCACTGCCACTGACAAGCACTGCCACTGACAAGCACTGCCACAGACCAGCACTGCCCCTCACCCGCACAGTACCTGACCAGCACTGCCCTTGACCCGCACTGCCACTGACCCGCACTGCCACTGACCAGCACTGCCACTGAACAGCACAGCCACTGACCCAAACTGCAAATGACCAGCACTGCCCCTGACCCGCACTGCCCCTGACCAGCACTGACCCTGAACAGCACTGTCCCTGACCAGCACTGCCACTGACCCGCACTGCCCCTGACCAGCACTCCCCCTGACCAGCACTGCCACTCACTGGAACTGCCACTGACCAGCACTGCCCCTGACCAGCACTGCCCCTGACCCGCACTGCCCCTGACCAGCACTGCCACTGACCAGCACTGCCACTGACCAGCACTGCCCCTGACCAGCACTGCCCCTGACCAGCACTGCCCCTGACCCGCACTGCCCCTGACCAGCACTGCCACTGACCAGCACTGCCACTGACAAGCACTGCCACTGACTAGCCCTGCCACTGACCAGCACTGCCCCTCACCCGCACAGTACCTGACCAGCACTGCCCTTGACCCGTACTGCCACTGACCCGCACTGCCACTGACCAGCACTGCCACTGAACAGCACAGCCACTGACCCAAACTGCAACTGACCAGCACTGCCCCTGACCCGCACTGCCCCTGAACAGCACTGACCCTGAACAGCACTGCCCCTGACCAGCACTGCCACTGACCCGCACTGCCCTAACCAGCACTGCCCCTGACCAGCACTGCCACTCACCCGCACTGCCACTGACCAGCACTGCCCCTGACCAGCACTGCCCCTGACCCGCACTGCCCCTGACCAGCACTCTCCTGACCCGCACTGCCCCTGACCCGCACTGTCCCTGACCCGCACTGCCCGTGACCAGCACTGCCCCTGCCCAGCACTGCCCCTGACCAGCACTCCCCTGACAAGCACTGCCACTGACCCGCACTGCCCCTGACCAGCACTGCCACTGACCAGCACTGCCCCTGACCAGTACTGCCCCTGACCAGTGCTCTCCTGACCAGCACTGCCCCTGACCAGCACTGCCCCTGACCAGCACTGCCCCTGACCAGCACTGCCACTGACCCGCACTGCCCCTGACCAGCACTGCCCCTGACCAGCACTGCCCCTGACCAGTACTGCCACTGATCCGCACTGCCCCTGACCAGCACTGCCCCTGACCAGCACTGCCCCTGACCCGCACTGCCCCTGACCAGCACTGCCAGTGACCCGCACAACCACTGACCAGCACTGCCACTGACCCGCACTGCCCCTGACCAGCACTGCTACTGACCAGCACTGCCACTGACCAGCACTGCCACTGACCCGCACTGCCCCTGACCAGCACTGCCCCTGACCAGCACGGTTACTGACCAGCACTGCCCCTGAACCGCACTGCCACTGACCAGCACTGCCCCTGATTCACATTGCCACTGACCAGCACTGCCCCTGACCAGCACTGCCCCTGACCAGCCAGGCCACTGACCCGCACTGCCCTTGACCAGCACTGTCACTGACCAGCACTGCCACTGACCATCACTGCCCCTGACCAGCACTGCCACTGACCAGCATTGCCCTTGACCAGCACTGCCACTGACCCGCACTGCCCCTGACCAGCCCTGCCCCTGACCAGTACTGCCACTGATCCGCACTGCCCCTGACCAGCACTGCCCCTGACCAGCACTGCCCCTGACTAGCACTGCCACTGACCCGCACTGCCCCTGACCAGCACTGCCCCTGACCAGCACTGCCCCTGACCCGCACTGCCCCTGACCAGCACTGCCCCTGACCAGCACTGCCATTGACCCGCACTGCCACTGACCAGCACTGCCACTGACCCTCACTGCCACTGACCAGCACTGCCACTGACCCGCACTGCCCCTGACCAGCACTGCTACTGACCCGCACTGCCACTGACCAGCACTGCCACTGACCAGCGCTGCCACTGACCAGCACTGCCTCTGACCCGCACTGCCCCTGACCAGCACTGCCCCTGACCAGCACGGTTACTGACCAGCACTGCCCCTGACCCGCACTGCCACTGACCAGCACTGCCCCTGACCAGCACTGCCCCTGACCAGCACTGCCACTGACCCGCACTGCCCCTGACCAGCACTGCCACTGACCAGCACTGCCACTGACCATCACTGCCCCTGACCAGCACAACCACTGACCCACACTGCCACCGGCCCGTACTGCCACTGACCAGCACTGCCATTGACCCTGACCCACACTGTCCCTGACCAGCACTGCCACTGACCAGCACTGCCACTAACCCGCACTGCCACTGACCAGCACTGCCACTGACCCGCACTGCCCCTAGCCCGCACTGCCCCTGACCAGTACTGCCACTGATCCGCACTGCCCCTGACCAGCACTGCCCCTGACCAGCACTGCCACTGACCCGCACTGCCACTGACCCGCACAACCACTGACCAGCACTGCCACTGACCCGCACTGCCCCTGACCAGCACTGCTACCGACCCGCACTGCTACTGACCCGCACTGCCACTGACCAGCACTGCCACTGACCAGCACTGCCACTGACCAGCACTGCCACTGACCCGCACTGCCCCTGACCAGCACGGTTACTGACCAGCACTGCCCCTGAACCGCACTGCCACTGACCAGCACTGCCACTGACCAGCACTGCCCCTGATCCACATTGCCACTGACCAGCACTGCCCCTGACCAGCACCGCCCCTGACCAGCCATGCCACTGACCCGCACTGCCCTTGACCAGCACTGCCCCTGACCAGCACTGCCACTGACCATCACTGCCCCTGACCATTACTGCCACTGACTAGCATTGCCCTTGACCAGCACTGCCACTGACCCGCACTGCCCCTGACCAGTACTGCCACTGATCCGCACTGCCCCTGACCAGCACTGCCCCTGACCTTCACTGCCACTGACCCGCACTGCCCCTGACCAGCACTGCCCCTGACCAGCACTGCTATTGACCAGCACTGCCACTGACCAGCACTGCCCCTGTCCAGCACTGCCACTGACATGCACTGCCACTGACAAGCACTGCCACTGACCAGCACTGCACCTCACCCGCACAGTACCTGACCAGCACTGCCCTTGACCCGCACTGCCACTGACCCAAACAGCCACTGACCAGCACTGCCCCTGACCCGCACTGCCCCTGACTAGCACTGACCCTGAACAGCACTGCCCCTGGCCTGCACTGCCACTGACCCGCACTGCCACTGACCAGCACTGCCCCTGACCAGCACTGCCACTCACCCGCACTGCCACTGACCAGCACTGCCCCTGACCCGCACTGCCCCTGACCCGCACTGCCCCTGACCAGCACTGCCCCTGACCAGCACTGCCGCTGACCAGCGCTGCCCCTGACCTGCACTGCCCCTGACCAGCACTCTCCTGACCCGCACTGCCCCTGACCAGCACTGCCCCTGACCAGCACTGCCCCTGACCAGCACTGCCACTGACCAGCACTCCCCAGACCAGCACTGCCACTGACCCGCACTGCCACTGACCAGCACTGCCACTGACCCGCACTGCCCCTGACCAGCACTGCCCCTGACCAGCACTGCCCCTGACCAGCACTGCCCCCGACCAGCGCTCTCCTGACCAGCACTGCCCCTGACCAGCACTGCCCCTGACCAGCACTGCCCCTGACCAGCACTGCCCCTGACCAGCACTGCATCTGACCAGCACTGCCACTGACCCGCACTGCCCCTGACCAGCACTGCCCCTGACCAGCACTGCCCCTGACCAGTACTACCACTGATCCGCCCAGCCCCTGACCAGCACTGCCCCTGACCAGCACTGCCACTGACCCGCACTGCCCCTGACCAGCACTGCACTGACCCACACTGCCACTGACCCGCAGTGCCCCTGACCAGCACTGCCACTGACCAGCACTGCCACTGACCAGCACTGCCACTGACCCGCACTGCCCCTGACCAGCACTGTCCCTGACCAGCACGGTTACTGACCAGCACTGCCCCTGACCCACACTGCCACTGACCAGCACTGCTATTGACCAGCACTGCCACTGACCAGCACTGCCCCTGTCCAGCACTGCCACTGACCTGCACTGCCACTGACCAGCACTGCCCCTGACCAGCACTGCCCCTGACCAGCACTGCCCCTGACCAGCACTGCATCTGACCAGCACTGCCACTGACCCGCACTGCCCCTGACCAGCACTGCCCCTGACCAGCACTGCCCCTGACCAGTACTACCACTGATCCGCCCAGCCCCTGACCAGCACTGCCCCTGACCAGCACTGCCCCTGACCAGCACTGCCCCTGACCAGCACTGCCCCTGACCAGCACTGCATCTGACCAGCACTGCCACTGACCCGCACTGCCCCTGACCAGCACTGCACTGACCCACACTGCCACTGACCCGCAGTGCCCCTGACCAGCACTGCTACTGACCCGCACTGCCACTGACCAGCACTGCCACTGACCAGCACTGCCACTGACCAGCACTGCCACTGACCCGCACTGCCCCTGACCAGCACTGTCCCTGACCAGCACGGTTACTGACCAGCACTGCCCCTGACCCACACTGCCACTGACCAGCACTGCTATTGACCAGCACTGCCACTGACCAGCACTGCCCCTGTCCAGCACTGCCACTGACCTGCACTGCCACTGACAAGCACTGCCACTGACCAGCACTGCACCTCACCCGCACAGTACCTGACCAGCACTGCCCTTGACCCGCACTGCCACTGACCCAAACAGCCACTGACCAGCACTGCCCCTGACCCGCACTGCCCCTGACCAGCACTGACCCTGAACAGCACTGCCCCTGGCCAGCACTGCCACTGACCCGCACTGCCACTGACCAGCACTGCCCCTGACCAGCACTGCCACTCACCCGCACTGCCACTGACCAGCACTGCCCCTGACCCGCACTGCCCCTGACCCGCACTGCCCCTGACCAGAACTGCCCCTGACCTGCACTGCCGCTGACCAGCGCTGCCCCTGACCCGCACTGCCCCTGACCAGCACTCTCCTGACCCGCACTGCCCCTGACCAGCACTGCCCCTGACCAGCACTGCTCCTGACCAGCACTGCCCCTGACCAGCACTGCCACTGACCAGCACTCCCCAGACCAGCACTGCCACTGACCCGCACTGCCACTGACCAGCACTGCCACTGACCCGCACTGCCCCTGACCAGCACTGCCCCTGACCAGCACTGCCCCCGACCAGCGCTCTCCTGACCAGCACTGCCCCTGACCAGCACTGCCCCAGACCAGCACTGCCCCTGACCAGCACTGCATCTGACCAGCACTGCCACTGACCCGCACTGCCCCTGACCTGCACTGCCCCTGACCAGCACTGCCCCTGACCAGTACTACCACTGATCCGCCCAGCCCCTGACCAGCACTGCCCCTGACCAGCACTGCCACTGACCCGCACTGCCCCTGACCAGCACTGCACTGACCCACACTGCCACTGACCAGCACTGCCACTGACCAGCACTGCCACTGACCCGCACTGCCCCTGACCAGCACTGCCCCTGACCAGCACGGTTACTGACCAGCACTGCCCCTGACCCACACTGCCACTGACCAGCACTGCCACTGACCAGCACTGCCACTGACCAGCATTGCCGCTGACCAGCACTGCCCCTGACCAGCACTGCCCCTGACCAGCACTGCCCCTGACCCGCACTGCCCCTGACCAGCACTGCCTTGACCAGCACTACCACTGACCAGCACTACCACTGACCCGCACTGTCCCTGACCAGCCCTGCCACTGACCAGTGCTTCCACTGACCAGCACTGCCACTGACCAGTGCTTCCAATGACCAGCACTACCACTGACACGCACTGCCCCTGACCAGCACTGCTACTGACCCGCACTGCCACTGACCAGCACTGCCACTGACCAGCACTGCCTCTGACCCGCACTGCCCCTGACCAGCACTGCCCCTGACCAGCACGGTTACTGACCAGCCCTGCCCCTGACCCGCACTGCCACTGACCAGCACTGCCACTGACCAGCACTGCCCCTGATCCACATTGCCACTGACCAGCACTGCCCCTGACCAGCACTGCCCCTGACCAGCACTGTCACTGACCCGCACTGCCCCTGACCATCACTGCCCCTGACCAGCACAAGCACTGACCCACACTGCCACCGGCCCGTACTGCCACTGACCGGCACTGCCATTGACCCTGACCCACACTGTCCCTGACCCGCACTGCCACTGACCAGCACTGCCACTAACCCGCACTGCCACTGACCAGCACTGCCACTGACCCGCACTGCCCCTAGCCCGCACTGCCCCTGACCAGTACTGCCACTGATCCGCACTGCCCCTGACCAGCACTGCCCCTGACCAGCACTGCCCCTGACCCGCACTGCCCCTGACCAGCACTGCCACTGACCTGCACAACCACTGACCAGCACTGCCACTGACCCGCACAACCACTGACCAGCACTGCCACTGACCCGCACTGCCCCTGACCAGCACTGCTACTGACCCGCACTGCCACTGACCAGCACTGCCACTGACCAGCACTGCCACTGACCAGCACTGCCACTGACCCGCACTGCCCCTGACCAGCACTGCCCCTGACCAGCACGGTTACTGACCAGCACTGCCCCTGAACCGCACTGCCACTGACCAGCACTGCCACTGACCAGCACTGCTACTGACCAGCACTGCTACTGACCTGCACTGCCACTGACCCACACTGCCACTGACCCACACTGCCACTGACCCACACTGCCACTGACCCACACTGCCACTGACCCGCTCTGCCAGTGCCCAGCACTGCCACTGAGCCTGACCCACACTGTCCCTGGCCCGCACTGCCATTGACCTGCACTCCCACTGACCCACACTGCCACTGATCAGCACTGCCCCTGACCAGCACTGCCTCTGACCAGCACTGCCCCTGACCTGCACTGCCCCTGACCAGCACTACCCCTGACCAGCACTGCCACTGACCTGCACTGCCCCTAACCAGCACTGCCCCTGACCAGCACTGACCCTGAACAGCACTGCCACTGACCAGCACTGCCACTGACCAGCACTGCCCCTGAGCTGCATTGCCACTGGCCAGCACTGCCTCTGACCAACACTGCCCCTGGCCAGCACTGCCACTGACCTGCACTGCCCCTGACCAGCACTGCCACTGACCAGCACTGCCCCTGACCAGCACTGCCCCTGACCAGCACTGCCCTGACCTGCACTGCCACTGACCAGCACTGCCACTGAACAGCACTGCCACTGATCAGCAATGACCCTGAACAGCACTGCCTCTGACCCACACTGCCACTGACCCGCACTGCCCTTGTCCCACACTGTCACTGACCAGCACTGCCTCTGACCAGCACTGCTCCTGGCCAGCACTGCCACTGACTCGCACTGGCACTGACCAGCTCTGCCCCTGACCAGCACTGCCACTGACCTGCACTGCCCCTGACCAGCACTGCCACTGACCTGCACTGCCACTGACCAGCACTGCCCCTGACCAGCACTGCCACTGACCTGCACTGCCACTGACCAGCACTGCCCCTGACCAGCACTGCCACTGACCTGCACTGCCACTGACCAGCACTGCCACTGACCAGCACTCCCCTGACCAGCACTGCCACTGACCCGCACTGCCACTGACCCGCACTGCCATTGACCTGCACTGCCACTGACCTGCACTGCCACTGATCAGCACTGCCACTGACCACCACTGGCACTGATCAGCACTGCCCCTGACCAGCACTACCACTGACCAGCACTACCACTGACCAGCACTGCCACTGACCCGCACTGTCACTGACCAGCCCTGCCACTGACCAGTGCTTCCACTGACCAGCACTGCCACTGACCAGCACTGCCACTGACCAGTGCTTCCACTGACCAGCACTGTCCCTGACCAACACTGCCACTGACCAGTGCTTCCACTGACCCGCACTGCCACTGATTAGCCATGCCATTGACCAGTGTTTCCACTGACCAGCACTGACCTTGACCAGTGCTTCCACTGACCAGCACTGCCACTGACCCGCACTGCCACTGACCAGCGCTGACCCTGACCAGCACTGCCCCTGACCAGTGCTGCCACTGACCAGCACTGGCACTGACCGGTGCTGCCACCACTTCCCAGGCAGAGTGTGTGACCTCACTGGAAAGACTCTGGCCCATTTGAGGGTACAGCATATCACGCCTCTCCACCACTGTATCTAGCTCGCTCCTAGTACCCTGGCACTGGCTTCCTCGCTGCCATCCCCTTGGCTAGACTTTGAACAGGTGCCAGGGAGGTGTTTAACTGCAGCTTCTCCCTGACTGAGATGCCCAGTTGATGTCGGGCGGGTGAATCAGAGACATCTCACCCCAGGCATGGCGGGAATGTCAAGTGCCTAAAAATACAGCAGGAGATCCCACCGACTGGGCTGGGGTGATTCTCTCCAGTTTTCTCCCCCAAAACGACACAACCAAAAGAAAGGAAAATTCTGCCCAAAGATGAATTCCCATTGGTAGAAGTACATCATAGATCTGGATGTGAGGATCGAGCTTAAACAATTCAATGATGTTGACAGATTGCATCAACTTGAGTTGTATTTCCTTCAGATCAGAAGGAGATTTCCTTGAGTTCAGAGGGTTGAGGTGATGATCTGACTGATCCCCAATCCCCACCCAAACCCTTTCCCCACAACCCCCTGCATTTACCCTCGCTTGGCCCCCTGTCACTAGGGGGCAATTTAGCATGGTCATTCCACTTAACCCGCATATCTCTTGATTGTGGGAGGAAACCGGAGCATCCAGAGGAAACCCACAAAGACATGGGGAGAATGTACAAACTCCACACAGACAGTGACCCAGCCGGGAATCGAACCCAGGTCCCTGGCGCTGTGAGGCAGCGGTGCTAGCCACTGTGCCACTGTGCCAAGAGAATGTGCTCATGCTCAGAGATTGTTGCCCAGAGTTGTGTCAGTGGGTAGGAATATCTCCCCACAGAATACATCAGTATTTACAGGTTGTTCCCAGAAGAAGGTGTCATTATTAATTTTTTTTTAGTTTTTGCATTTTTCCCTCGGGCACTGTGTCAGTATTTAGAGACTGTTCCTCAGAGAACTTAAGAGCTTTGTGCCCAGAGGCTGTGTCAGCATTCAGAACTTGTTCCCTGAAGTATTTTTCATTATTTACTGATTGCTCCACCAGAGAATATGTCCGAGCTTTGAAATTGCCCCGCGATAATGTGTCATTCCGAGCTTGTTATCAGAGAGCATACCATTATTTTCAGTTTGATTCCAGGATACTACATCAGTATTCCCTGTTTGCTGCCTGGAGTCATTTCATTATGTCTCATGTAACAGCCGGGATTTGTTCTAAACTTGGTCATTTTAATGTGTAGCAGGAACCAGAGGCTTAGACTTCACTTGATAAAAAGTAATGGAGCAAAGTTTGTAATAGATAAATCACACTATTTGAAAGGCATACTTTTTAAAACTGCAAATATTTACTGAATTGTCCATGACATTTACATATTTATTTCTGATTAGTACCCCTCTTATTGAAATAAAAGCCTCTGAGGAGGAAAATGTATATTCACAATTTGGGAGATGCATATCAATGTATCCATGACATTCCTGCTAAGAATGTAAGTTATTGTGTTGCGTTCCCAGTTCTGTCTTCCACTTGTTTCTATTTTGAGTTTGATTTTGTGTTTTATTAAGTGTGGTGTTATTTGGAAGGGAAATGGGTCCAATTTGGTGCTCAGCCACTTGTATCATTGCTCTTCAGAAACCTGTGTGAAAACTGACAACCGGATGTTTACACTTCATTAAGGATTTATTATTGTCACATGTATTGGGATACCATGAAAAGTATTGTTTCATGCGTGCTATACAGACAAAACATACCATTCATAGAGTACATTGGGGAGAAGGAAAGGATAGGGTGTAGAATATAATGTTGCAGTCATAGCTAGGGTGTAGAGAAAGATCAGCTTAATGTATGATAGGTCCATTCTTCTCTGATGGCAGCAGGGAAGAAGCTGTTCTTGAGTCAGTTGGTAGGTGACCTCAGACTTTTGTATTTTTTACCCGACAGAATAAGGTGGAAGAGAGTATGTCCAGGTTGCGTGGGGGCCATGATTATGCTTTTCCAAGGCAGCAGGAAGTGTAGGCGGAGTCAATGGATGGGAGGCTAGTTTGCGTGATGGACTGGGCTACATTCACAACCCTTTGTAGTTTATTGCAGTTTTAACAAAGAACAATACAGCACAGGAACAGGCCCTTCGGCCTTCCAAGCCCGTGCCGCTCCCTGGTCCAAACTAGACCATTCTTTTGTATCCCTCCATTCCCACTCCGTTCATGGCCAGGTTTTGGCCAGAGCAGGAGCCATACCAAGCTGTGATACACCCGGATGGGATGCTTGCTATGGTGCATCTGTAGAAATAGGTGAGGGTTGTTGCGGACATGCCAAATTCCCTTAACCTCCTGAGAAAGTAAAGGCATTGGTGGGCTTTCTTCACTATAGCGTCGGCGTGGAGGGACAGGACAGATTCTTGGTGATCTGGACACCGAGAAACTTGAAGCTCTCGACCATAACCACTTCATCCCCGTTGATGTCGACAGGATTTTTACAACTGGAAGTGATGATGTCAGGGAGAGGACAACCTGAACCCAGAGGGGGTAAATGGTCCAGCTCAGTATTCTTGTAACTATTTATTGTATCACAGATAACATGTAAACTTCAACTCAACTTCCATCACTTCCCACATGCAATTTTCCCTTTAATTCTTCTTAATTTCAAATGGGACTCACCCTAGTGAGCCCTCAGGGAAATACATTCCCACCCACACGTATGATCTATTCCACCAGTCGTTATCCTAGAAGTCCCTAAATGCATGCTGCTGATAGTTCAAAGGTCACTGCCATGGCAATGATTGATGCAAACTCTCTTCTTCCGCTGCCTTTTCCGCACCATTGGCAGACAAAGCAAATCAATAGCAATGACCAATTGGATTATGACCAACACATGAGACATGATTCCTATCCAAGGATTCGTCTCAACCATAGTTTCCCAATTCTGTAACAGTTTTCCATAATGGGATAATTTTAGCACTTTGGGCCTGATTTTACCATTTTGTTTCTAAGTGCTGAATCTGGGCACAATTCAAATCTGACTTGGAAACCTGTTCTCAGGCACCCCCATACGCACATAGCCTGAAAAAAAATTGCGAGTCTGAATTGCGCTGTGGGCGGGGCTTATCGCGTCTGAAATGCTGCAGCTCCAATCGGAGCCTTCAACTGCGCATGTGCGTGAAAGAAATTTGAAAAAAACACCCCTTTCACATCGCTTCCAGGCCGCAAAAAGTTGATAAAGTGGCCCGGGAGCGAAAGGTGGGAGTGATGGCCCCCACAGACATTGCCCCGCCCCCACAACATAACTTTCTCCCTTATCCACCCATCCACCCTGCTACCCAGACCGATTGCGACCCTCTGCCCCCCTTCCCCCCACCAATCACCCGCAGAGTGGCAGCGGACCATCCCTGCCCCCCACCGATCATTCGCAGAGTGGCAGCAGTCCCCCCTGCCCCTCCGCCCCCCCCCACCGGAGATCCATGTGGCCTCCATTTCCCCCCCCAGGGAACATTCGGGCCTCCCTGTCCCCACCCTGCTCACCAGAGGATGATCAGGCCCTCCCCCAACCAGAGATAAATCTGACACGCCTCCTCCTCCTCCCCCTCCCCCACCAGAGAATGATCTGGTCCGCTCTCCCCCTCACCACCGATCTGAGTTAGAGAGCCGCCGGAAGCTCTGAACTTACGTCTTCAGAAGCTGGAGCACCCAAAACAGACCTTTGCCGAGCAGCTCTGTTTCGCGCAGAATCTGGACGCGCGAACGCGATGGTAAAGGGGGAAATGCTGGTAAAGTTGGGCGGGCAGCCCATTAATTCAATTGAAATGCATGCAAATGCATTTAAATCGCCGTTGCGCCTGTTTCGGGCACTGTTCGGATCACAGCCATTTTTGGGCCTTGGTAAAGTGGGCATCTGTGCATTCGCGGGTGTGGATTGTGCTAATTGCCTCACGCCTGACTTTACCTGATGCAATGATAAAATTGGGCCCTTTGTGTATTTTCCCCCTCTTCACTTTGTCTTTGTTTAAATTTCCACAATTGATACTGGGTTACATAAAGGTCATTTAGTAATTTAGTTCTTGTAGTCTGAACTTTAGGTTCAAATAGGTTCAAATTGGTTCAATACAGCCAGATTTATGAATAAATTATTCCATATTCACATTAGCGAGTGAGTTGGAAAGATCAATACCACTTCCCTTTTCTAGGTTGTAGGACACAATATACAATAATTCTGTGAAGTTCTTTGGAATGAATAATAAGATTTAGTAAGGACGCTTTCAGGAGCAGAGATCATGTACTGTTAAAACAATCAATTCATTTAACTTTATCCAGATTCCCTCCACTGGAACATAGGTACGGTGGCCTTAAGTGGACAAAGTGCACAATTTTCAGTACACTACGTTCTTCCAATTCTTAGTAAATGAGAGGCTTAGGGCAGGATTTTCCAGCAGCATTCGCCCCCACGGCCAGAAAAATCCCGCCCGAGGTAAATGGACATTTGCATGGTCTGTGTCCCGCCTGCTGCAATTCCCGTGATGGGCGGGATGGGAAAATTCCGCCCTTAGTGTGCCTCAATGATTTGTTTCCAAATGAATTGAAATATAATTTTACCATTCAGCTTCACCAGTAATCTATTTGCGTGTTCTGATGTTTGTATTAATTTAACAATGCACTCAATCCTGTATAATGAGATGTTAGATCCATTCACCAACTGAAAGTGGTTCACTCACAAATAGGATATCATCTAACTTCAAGTCTGGTCTTATTTAACTCACGTTCTTCACCTGAAATATCAGAATCAGATTCAATGGGCAGAATGATCCAATATTTTGGCAAAATGTCTTCTTGTGTGGGAAAAGGAGGTGATTAGTCCTCCGCCAGCCATGGTGGGTTTTGTGTCATATTTTTAGCCACTTTGAAAAACAGATTTTTGCTGAGTATGTGATGGCCAGTCACAAACTTCACCACGCCATTAGCTGTGTGCTTCAGTCAATGGCTCGCTCCATTGAAACGCTGCCCCAGGACTCCCCAACACTGGTTCAAAGTCCACCAGTGAGAAAGGCTGCAAAGATATCAGCCCCAAGATTCAGTGAGACATCCCTTGGCAGAATGCTGGATGCTGTTGAGGAGCGGCAGCATATCCTGTACCCACAAACAGGGAGAGGACTCTCCAGCAAGGTCTCCAACACTGTATGGGAGACAGTGGCAGTGCCGGAAAGTGCCAGCTACCTGTAGGGGAGGATGGGCATCCAGTGCAGGAAGAGGATGAATGGTCTTCCCCGTTCTGCCAGGGTAAGTCAATCTTCTCAGCACTCTGCACTCACCCACTCACACACACACTCACCCACTCACACACACTCACCCACTCACACACACACTCACCCACTCACACACACACTCACCCACTCACACACACACTCACCCACTCACACACTCACCCACTCACACAACCACACACACCCACTCACACACTCACCCACTCACCCACTCACATACTCACCCACTCACATACTCACCCACTCACACTCACTCACACACCCACTCACACACCCACACACTCACCCACTCACCCACTCACACACACACCCACTCACACACCCACACACACACACACACCCACTCACTCACACACCCACACACTCACACACCCACACACTCACCCACACACACATCCACTCACACACTCACTCACACACTCACTCACACACCCACTCACACCCACTCACACTCCCATTCACACATTCGCTCATCCACACATTCACCCACTCACTCACCCACTCACACACGACTCACTCACACATCCACAGGGAACTCACTCACTGTCACCTTGACGGACACCACCACTCGACCACTCGCTCTCCCACACACCTCCGTATCTCCATTGCAGCTCGTCTCCTCATCGCATTCCTGCTCCCACTCCCCAACCACACATGCCAGGTCTCCTTAACATCTGCCCGGGCATGTGGCCTGCTTACCTTCTCCCCATCTGTTTTCTTGCAGGACAAGCTGGCTCATAATAAATGGGAGTGATCCCAGACAGACAGAGGGATGCCCGAGTTTAAAATTCACTCGGAACTCAAGGAGAGAGCCCTCTGGCTGGTCGGGGAGAAAGAGAATTTCTTCTGCACCGAGAGTGAGGTGGGCATCACAAAAACCAAGTGAGGACCCAGAACATCATCGTCCATCACACCAATCTGACGGGAGTCCTGTCACTTCAGACACCAGCGAAGATGAGTTCTCACAAATGGAGATTGAAGAGGTGTCACAGCTTTCACCAGCATCCTCCACCAATGCAGAGACACACATATCAGTGGGACTCAGTATTCAAGAGGCCTCAGGGTCACAGTCTGGTGAGCACCTCACTCTCTCTGATCCACAGCAGGTGGAGGCTGGAACGTCCCAGGGAGCCAGCATTCGGGGGATTGCTGGAGGCCAGGACACTGCTGAACCCCAATCAGATGATGTCTATCTGGACTCAGTTGTGCTTCAGTTTCTGAAGCTCCAAAAGCAAAGTCAGGAACATCAGGAATGGATGTCAGCAACACTCCTCGGATTGAAAGGTAGAATGGAGGAGTCGCACTGCCTTCTGTCTGAGGACATTGTACCAACACTCTGAGTCAACCAGGTTAACACTGCGAGGGTGACAGATGCACTGGAGACCTTGGTGACAGACCTCGGTCCTGCTCTAGGCGAGGGCATGAACTCCGTTGTGCATGACAGACACTCCAATGCGCAGGACATGCACTCCATGGTTCAGGCGCTTGTGGGCATCCACATGTGCCAGCGCCAGAGGACAGTGTGGCTTCCCCACGTGACTCTAACTGTCCCTCTATCCTAAGGAGGAAGCCAGGGGCCCTTGAGCACCCATAGGGAGGATGAGAAGCTGATGCACAACCCTAGGCCTTCCACCCAGGATACTCCAGGTTTGTCCAGCTCATCTGACTCTCCTCTTCTTGTGACTGTATCAGCTTCAGCCCATTGCACCACCACACAGCAGCACCCTGAGAGCAGGCCAGGGCCCTCCAAGCATCAGAGGACGCCTGCCAAGGTAATCACAGATAACAGGGCATGGCAAATAGCAGGCTGCGTCCACCTCTGCTGTGGATCCTGGGGAGACTCCAAAGACGTAATGACAAGGTTAGAAAGGTTAAGAAGGTCTTGTTTCACAGCATGGGGCTGGGTGTTAGGCACTTGTAGATAGTGTCAACCTATGCATGTTAGCATTCAGTGCTTTGTCACTGTTGCAAGGGAAGATTTTCCTACTCCCTGGTTTGCTGAATGTTCAATGTCCCACGATATTGCCAGATGCTCCTGTATCCATGAGAACATCCACTTCCAAACAGCCAGTGGTCATGTCACACGTGGCTGGGAGCTCTGTCCAAAAGAGTGTACAAAAATATATTCAGGGTCATCTGCCTCTACATTGACTACATTCTCTCATTCTTTTATTGTGGTATTGTACATGGCACCCTTCTGGCAGTATTGATCTTTGTAGCTGGATTTGCCAGTGAGTAACATATGCAAGCAAAATGGTTGAATTCTCCACAGGTTTTTCACACTGCTTGTCAGAAGCAGGACATTCTTTCCAATGTGGGTTCGCACCCACATCATAGGAACATTCAATGGACATGTTGTAACTCTGTGAGACTGCCTCCTTGCTCGGAAGTGGTTTCCTGGCACGAGCTAACAGTGTTCATAGGAGTGTGAAATTGGGAGTATGATACTTCAAGTTGGCAGCCTCAATTGCAGTGCCTCTAGACTCTGAAAACAATCGTCATTTTTCTAACTACAGCAGCTCCGGAAGATTTCTGACTTTCTCCAGTGCTTTTCCACACGATTGACTCAGAGAGATAACTCGTGCTTTGATTTCTGGTTTGACCTGTTTAACTTCACTGAAGTCACATTTGGTTGCTAGTTATCTCAATCGCGTGTGACATTTATCAATTTCCATTGATGGAAAGCATGATACATGTCTCATTTCCTTACAGAAGGCTGTTGTTTCATACAATGTCGTTTTCTTGGGTGTAACTACATTGTTTGTGCGCTAAGTTATTTTCATCCTGCAAAGGCGTAAATGTTCCCAAGATATCTTTCAAATCTTCACCCACACAGTGGAATTGTAAGACATTTTTTCTCTTTTGCTTTTTTTGATTTCAAAAGCTGCCATTTCGCCTTTGAAACCTCCCAACCGCTTTTGCCAATGTGGGAAAAGAGATGATGGCTTTGAGTGCACATCAAATGGTTGTAAATTTCATAGAATTCATATATTTCCAATTTAATAGAATCCCTACAGTGCAGAAGGAGGCCATTCGGCCCATCGAGTCTGCACTGACCACAATCCCACCCAGCCTCTATCCCCACAACCCTACTTACCCCCTGACACTAAGGGGCAACTTAGCATGGCCAATAAACCTAACCTGCACATCTTTGGACTGTGGGATGAAACTGGAGCACCCGGAGGAAACCCACGCAGGCACGGGGAGAACGTGCAGATTTCACACAGACAGTGACCCAAGCCGGGAATCGAACCCGGTCCCTGGTGCTGTGGGGCCGCAGTGCTAACCACTGTGCTACCGTGCCGCCCCAGCAGTGACTCCTTGATCAGCAGTGTGTGATCAAGCATTTTAAACCGCATTCCTTTTGAAGGAAAACTTCTCTGCAACGATGCGAGAATGATTTATTTTTCTTTGGATGGTTATTCTGGTGAAATTGGTTTGTGTGCGTACACTCCTCGAACCTCCCGGCTGCTAATTCCAAAACCATTGTGCCCCATGTGTGTATCCAACAAGAGGCTAAAGCTGCAATGTGTGCCGAAAACCTCAACGTCAGATGATGCCTTCAGGCAAACACCTTCCAAAGGTTCTATGCCTGCAAGCAATATTTCATATTTTCACCCCCTTTTTCACCGTTGCGGAGTCCTTAGGAAGAGACAGCAAGGCTGAGTCAGAAACCTTTCAGGAGCAGAACCGCACAGTGCGTTTCTGTATTCTTTATCCAGACACCCTCTAATGATTCAAAGAGAGAAAATGCTGGAAAACCTCAGCAGGTCTGACAGCATCTGTGGAGAGAGAACAGAGCCAACGTTTCGAGTCTGGATGACTCTTCAGAATAGGATGACATTCATACTATAGTGGTGCAGGGGATGGGGGGGGAAGGTGGTTGCTGCTGTGGGGGCTGGATAGAGAAGCAGCGGTTGGTGGAGATGGGAAAGTTTGACAAAGGTGTCATGGACAAAAGGACAAAGGGAATGTAAATGGCAGTGATCATGGCTAAGAATGGTGCTGCTAGCAGCCCATTAAGAGATAGGCGGTGGGCGATCCTGCTAATTTTTTAGCGCAGTGGGCTGGGAGATTCCAGCAGCACCCAATGCATGGGATCCGTGCTGGGGATCCCGCCCCGATAGCGTCTCCCAGCGCCGGATTTCTGGCGGCGTCAACTCTGTGCCGGGAATCAGCGGGGAGGCGCATAAATTATTTAATTACTAATTTAAATCTATTTTAAATACAATTAGCGGGCCCGGGACTGAAGTCTCCGTCCCATTAGCCTCTCCCTCCCGCCAGCGTGTTTCACTGCAGCGGGGTTTACTATAGCTCCCCACGTTCAGAGAGCTTGCGGCCTGACCTCGCTGGAGTGAAGGGGGGGCGATCGGGGGCCCCAAAGTGTCGGGCAGCGGGGAGGGGGCCTCTGCCTCCTGGTCCTTAGCTCTTGATGTGGCTTTTGTGTGTGGCTTTTGCTACCAAATAAACCTGTTGGACTTTAACCTGGTGTTGTTAAACTTCTTACTGACCTTAGCTCTTTGGCAGTTCCAGCCTGTGCCACCGGCACTCCCCAAGGGGTAACGTTCTAATGCCCAGGGGGCACCTTGGCACTGCTCATTGGGAATAGGGCAGTGCTTAGGAGGCAGAGTCTAATGGGGAGTGGGGCCTGATGGGGCGGGGCCTAATAGGGGGCGATCGGTGGGGCCTGCCACTCTGCAGAGAAGATCATTAGGAGAGGGAGGGAGGCCAGCAATCAGGGCTGGCCATCTGGATGGGGTGGGGGGGGGGCAGCCTGCTGGCGGGGTTGGGGCTACAGTGTGGGGGGAGTGGGACTGCAGGGGGTGGGACTGAGGGGGGGGTACTGTCAGGGATTGAGACTGCTTGAGGGGGGGAGTGGGGGAAGGGGGGGCGGGAGATTGGGGCTGTGAGGAGGGTCGAGGCTGGCCCGGGCATACTTGGGGAGCCAGCAATCGGACCGTGGGGGCAATCGCCGCAATGTGGGGTACATGGGGCTGGCCAGCGATCGAGCTGGCCAGCAATCGGGAGGCCAGCAGACAGGGGGCACTGCGCATGCGCTGATCTGAACACCGGTGCCCCAGCAGGCTGTGCCCTCAGCTCCTGACTATACTCCTTACCCATCTACGATTGTGTGGCCAAATTCCCCTCCAACTCAATTTTCGGGTTTGCTGATGACACCATCGTAGTGGGTCGGATCTCAAACAATGATGAGACAGAATACAGGAATGAGATAGAGAGTCTGGTGAACTGATGCGGCGACAATAATCTCTCCCTCAATGTCAACAAAACGAAGGAGATAGCCATCGATTTCAGGAAATGTAGTAGAGGAATGCCCCTGTCTGCATCAACGGGGTGAAGTGGAAATGGTCGAGAGCTTCAAGTTTCTAGGTGTCTCGAACACCAATAACCTGTCCTGGTCTCTCCATGCCAGCGTTATGCTTAAGAAACCCCACCAATGCCTCTACTTTCTCAGGAGGTTAAGGAAATATACTACAACTCTTACCAACTTTTACAGATGCACCATAGAAAGCATTCTTTCTGGTTGTATTACAGCTTGGTATGGCTCCTGCTCTGTCCCAAGACCACAACAAACTACAAAAGGTCCTGAACGAAGCCCAGTCCATCACCAAAGCAACCTCCCATCCATTGACCCTGTCTACACTTCCCCCTGCCTCGGAAAAGCAGCCAGCATAATCAAGGACCCCACACAGCCTGGACACACTCTCTTCCAGCTTCTTCCGTTGGGAAGAAGATGCAAAAGTCTGAGGTCACATACAAACCGACTTAAGAACAGCTTCTTCCCAGCTGCCATCAGACTTTTGAATGGACCTATCTCATGTTAAGTTTATCTTCCTCTGCACCCTAGCTACGACTGTAACACTACATTTTGCACCATCTCCTTTCCTTCTCTATGTACGGTATGCTTTGTCTGTATAGCACGCAAGAAACAATATTTTTCACTGTATACTAATACATGTGACAATGATAAATCAAATCAAATAATTATTTCCATGCCCTTCTTACAATCCCCCAGTATTTCCTGGTTTATATTGTGCCTCCCTGAGGAACTACTCCTTGGGGATTATTCCCACCAGGGACTTCTTTCCTTTGCTATTTCTTCCCAGACTGATTCCATATCTTGAGCTTATATCTTTTTTCACTACAGCACTGATCCCTTCCTTCACTAGCAAAGCTACACCACCTCCTTTTCCCTTCTGTCTATCCTTCCAAAATACTGGGTACCCTTGGATGTTCAATTCCCAGACCTGGTCTCCTTGTAACCAAATCATACCTATTTGTCTGTTTGCACAGTTAACCCATTAATTTTGTTCCAAATGCTTCATGCATGCAGACACAAAGCCTTTTCATTTGTTCTATCATCAAATTTGCCTATTTTTGTATAATTCTTTGTTGCAAAATGACACTCCTTCACAGATCCAGCAGCCTCTGCTCCCAGAAGGTGAGTTCTGTATTTCAAAGAGGTACTGATGGTCTACGGGCCACATTGACCTTCAGTACCTTCCTCATTAATTTCCTTAGCACGGACAATATTTAAGCATAACTGGGAATGTATGGAGAGAGGTAATTAAAGAGATCTAGACAGCTTCAAAGATCATCTTTATTTTGAGGTGCTGGCATGGCTTTAATTTCTTTTATTTTGCTAGGATCAGAACATATGCTGACACTGGAAATAGACCCAAAGAGATTGATCTGCTGCACATTGATGGCACCTTTTAGACTTTTGAGCACCAATCCTTCATTACATGCCAATGTTGATTATGTTCATGTTCATGCTTCATTCTGCCCACAACTGCAATGTCATCAGTGCTTCAGATGAATCCTGGTATAATACATGTAATGTAGTTCATGTGAACTTTAAAAGATCCTGGCTAACAGATACTTTGAAGGAAATTATTACAGACAGGGGAGGGAGGTAAAACTGAACTTTATTTTCTCACTAAATCCGTGTTTTAATTTTGAAATAGGCTGTGACATGATTCCCGAAACCCTCTGTTTGTGAAGTCAATTTATCAAGTGACTCACAGCAAACTTTCTTTAAGTTTAACTCAGAAGTATAGTTTATTCACACTTTCAAACCCAGGAAATTGTCACAACTTCATACACACACATAAGTATATATACGACACGAAGATAGGAAAGGGGAATTTTTATAACTAAAATATAGTCTCTACGCCTCTGATCCAAATCCATTGTTCACCTTAGGAAATAGACGGTGGCTTTTCGTGCCTCTTCAGGTATAACTTTTAATTGCTCTCTCTTTGTTATAGGACCAGGCTGGGGAGACAGATTCTCTGCTTGTCCCTGGTTTTATTTGATTGTAATGTGTCCCCACAATGAGAGGTGTGGGATTCAATAAGAATGATGGCTGAGATATTGTCCTGAATAGCTGTTGGAATTTTCCAGAAACTGTATCCAACTTGTGAATCATGTCATTGGTAGAAATCATCTTTTGGTTCAGCAAGGTCCATTTGTAAGCAGAAATGTAAGGTTTAATTTAAACAGTTTATGCTCTCTTTTATATCTTAGGAACATGAGAAAGTTTTAAAAAATAATATTATTCAAATGGCTTACAAAATGTAATGAGCTCTTGGGACTTCTCCACAAAGACCATAACAATGCACAACATCAAGCACTTGCAAATCTTGGCCTTAACTCTTGTAATGTGAATATTATGTCAGGGCAATGTTTAAAAGCTGCATTTAAATGTTGTAGTTTGTAATATACTCCCATTGATCTATCTTTATTCATGACATGTGATTGAACTGCACTAATACGTGTGCTCTTGTACTACTCTAATGATACCTCCACTTTTTCTAATTCAACCTTTAATTTGGCTTGTAAATGGATGCTGCACTTAGGTGGTGGATTAATTGATGTACATGCATTGTCTTGCAAGTGTAATGTTGCATCATTCTTGGAACTGTCAATTTTGTTGAAGGATTCTGGATTACATCATGAACTAAAGAAAGAGGAGTGGTCTCTGGAGTTTATTTGCCTTGTGATATCTGACTAATTCCATGGATTATCACTAGCGCAAGGTCATAGCATGTCATAAATGAAGGAGATAGTCCTTGATGCGCGATTAAATCACTCGGGAGGCTAGATTGTACCCGGGAAATAAAGGCTTTTATTACAAAGAAGAATGGAGCATACTATATACAATACAATCCCAGACTAAAGGGTCACCAGGCAGTGCAGTGACCTTTATACTTCCCCAGGTAGGCGGAGCCAATTGGAGTGTACCACAGAACAATATCAACAGGTAGAACAGCCCAACCCTAACCCCAACAGTGACAACAGTAACATATCTACAAACACCCATAGTGCTGACCATCCATGGCTCAGCACTCATAGTGGTAACCAACTATGGTTCACCACAGTCCTTGACTTTAGGAAGCGCAGTGGATGACATGTCCCTGTCTACATCAACGGGGATGAAGTGGAAACAATCGAGAGCTTCAAGTTTCTAGGTTTCCAGATCCCCAAGAACCTTTCCTGGTCCCTCGATGCCGACACTATAGTTAAGAAAACCCACCTACTTTCTCAGGAGGCTAAGGATTTGGCATGTCCACTACGACTCCCACCAACTTCTACAGATGCACTATAGAAAGCATTCTTTCTGGTTGTATCATGGATTGGTATGGCTCCTGCTCTGTCCGAGACCACAAAAAACTGCAAAGGGTCATGAAATGCGCCCAGTCCATCACACAAAGCAGCCTCCCATCCATTGACGCTGTCTATATTTCCCGCTGCCTCAGGAAAGCAGCCAGCATAATCAAGGAGCCCCCGCACCACCTTCTCCCATCAGGAAAAAGATACAAAAGTCTGAAGTCACGTACCAACCGACTCAAGAACAGTTTTTTCCCTGCTGCCATCAGGCTTTTGATGGACCTACCTCGTATTAAGTTGTTCTTCTCAACACCCTAGCTATGACTGTAACACTACATTCTGCACTCTCTCCTTTCCTTCTCTATATACGGTATGCTTTGTCTGTATAGCGCGCAAGAAACAATACTTTTCACTGTATGCTATGTGACAATAATAAATCAAATCAAATTGTATCAAATCAAATGCAGGTACACCTGAAATCACAGAGCCTTTGTCCTCATCTTGTAGATGATCCATAACACCTAGGAGGATTGATTGTACTAGCACTCCAGGGCAATGAATCCTGCACAAGGTTATTAGTGAATCACTGTATGCTGAAAGCTTCATGGCAGTAGGTTTTACCATGGTCTTCCATGTTTGTGGATACATATCTTTCAGAATCTGCCAAAGTGGTATGCTGGTACTTGCCCTGTGTCAATATTGACCAATAACAAATAGTTCCCATTTCCTTAGTATAGATGATTTGAATCTTGGCAAACACCTCAGATAATGTGATGGCACGTACATTTTGCATAAGCTGAGTGCTATGAAACTTGTGTCCTTCACTCCTTTGTCTTGCCATGCACCTCATTGCCATTTTTGGTTGTTAGGCATCGCACGTATATGTTTCTTATGGGATACTAAAGCCAGCAACCACAGACCAGTCAGCTTGGCTTCAATGGTAGGGAAACTTCTGGAAACTATAGTTCAGGACAAAATCAATAGTCACTTAGACAAGTGCAGGATAATTAAGGAAAGCAAGCATGGATTTATTAAGGAAAAATCATATTTAACTCAGTGGCTAGAGATTTTTGAGGGGGTAGCAGAGAAGGTTAATAAAGGTAAAGCTGTTGATATGGTTAATGTGGATTTTACGAAGGCATTTGATACACTGCCACACAACAGACTCGTGACAAAATTCTAGCTCATGGAATAAAACAGCAAGTAGATACTTGGATAAGAAATTAGCTGAATGACAGGAAACAGAGTGATCAGAAATGCTTGTTTTTCGGATTGTAGAAATGTTTGTAGCTGGTTCCCAAGGGATCAGTGTTGGGACCCTTGCTCTGCCTGATATATATCAATGACACTTAAACTATATTGTGGTGATGAAGCAGCAGCACTCCAAAAGCTTGTGATTCCATATAAACTTATTGGACTTTAACCTGGTGTTGTGAGACTTCTTACATTGTGATGTGCAGGGCATGATTTCAAAATGTGCAGTTGATACGAAGATTGGAAACATTGTCAGCTGTCCTCAAAAAGACGTAGATATGTTAGACCATAAGACCATAAGATATAGGAGCAGAATTAAACCATTCAGCCCATCGAGTCTGCTCCGCCATTCAATCATGGCTGATAAGTTTCTCAACCCCATTCTCCTACCTTTCCCCTGTAACCTTTGATCCCCTTACCAATCAAGAACCTATCTATCTCTGCCTTAACTATACTCAATGAACTGGCCTCCATAGCCTTCTGTGGCAATGAATTCCATAGATTCACCACTCTCTGGCTGAAGAAATTCCTCCTCACCTCAGTTCTAATGGTTACTCTGAGGCTGTGCCCTTGGATCCTAGTCTCTCCCAGTAATGGAAACATCTTCTCCACATCCACTCTATCCAAGCATTTCAGTATTCTGTAAGTTTTAATTAGATCCTCCCTCATCCTTCTAAACTCAATCGAGTACAGACCCAGAGTCCTCAAACACTTCTCATATGTCAAGCTTTTCATTCTTGGAATCATTCTCATGAACTCCCTCTGGACCCTCTCCAATTTCCTTAGATACAGGGCTCAAAACTGCTCACAATACTCCAAATGTGGTCTGATCAGAGCCTTATAGAACCTCAGAAGTACATAAGTGCTTTTGTATTCTAGCCCTCTCGAAATGAACGCTAACATTGCATTTGCTTTCCTGACTACCAAGTCAACCTGCAAGTTAACCTTAAGAGAATCCTGAACTAGGACTTCCAAGTCCCTTTGCGCTTCTAATTTCTGAATTCTCTCCCCATTTAGAAAATAGTCTATGCCTCTTTTTTTCCCACCAAAGTGCATAACCCCACACCTCCCCATGTTGTACTCCATCTGCCACTTCTTTGCCCTCTTTGTTCAAGTCGTTCTGCAGCCTTTCCACCTCCTCAATACCTGTCCCTCCATCTATATTCGTATCATCTGCAAACTTAGCCACAATGCCCTTAGTTCCTTCACCTAGATCATTGATGTTCCATTAGTTACAGCTTGCAAACCTGAAAATGCCCCATATTCTCTCTGATTCTTATCCATTACGCAATTCTCTATCCATGCTAATGCATTATTTCCAACTCCATTAATCCTTGTCTTGCATATTGTCCTTTTGTGTGATAGCTTTATTAAATGCCTTTTGGAAATTCAAGTATATTGCATCTAATGAGGAGGGATGGATGTTGATTCCCCTATGATATCACTCCAAGTCTGCCCGTAAGAGTTTTTTGGTGAAATTAGAAGGATGAAGGTATTGACTCAATCCATGACTCTGCAGATCCCATCAGCTCCATTCCCCCCCACCCCGCAGTATGTTTTCCTGCTGCAGAGGTGGCTTTCCATTGACTGCCGACAGGATATGCCCATCTTGCCTGAACTCTATATCATTTTGCGTGGCTTTCTCGTCTGCCACCGGTGAACCCACCATTCTTGCCAGCGGTGGAATCGGAAGGTCCTGCCGGCAAGAAGGGATGGAAAATCCTGCTCTGAATGTCTGCGCTTCACCATTTATATGCTAATTGGAAAGAAATTAGTCTGATGGTCTTTCTTGGTTTTAAAACGAAAAGGGATTAGTTCTTATTGAATTGAAAACCCATCCAGATAAAGATAGAAAACTTAAAAAGGTGATCCTGCACACTTTGATCATTCACAACCCACATTCACACACACAAGCATATTGATATATTGTATGTAGTTAATTTCTTAGCCAAATTAAAGTTCAAAGCGGAAAAATTAAGAAACAGAGAGTTCACTGTTCATGAGTCCTTTGCAGGGATCTGTGGCTGCAGCAGATGTCTTCCCAGATTGGTCTTTAGATTTCAGAAGTTGAGTTGAAGCCCACAGAATAAACATTTGCTATCTCTGTGCTGGATCTTTTGGTTCGTGGGGGAAGAAAAGGGAACTCTTTGCTGCTTTAAGGTAGCTTTTCCAAATGATTCCAGTTTTAGCAACTTGCATGCTGTATTGAAGAGGTCATTTCAGCCACATCACTGGTGTTTTACCATAATGATTTCAGAAGATGTTTGTTTAAATGATATCTGAACTGACAGTGGCTTTTTCATGGCTGGAGTGATTAGATTCTGTAATGTCCTAGCTATTATGTCAGGAAGAGTCATTGCTGAGATAGGGAAAAACTTTTCCACAAAGTTATTCTCCTAGTATACTTCTGTCTCCACTTGAGAGGTAGCATTATAGAAATGCAAATGTGAGGCCCATTCAGTTTTCATTAAATCTTTTTGAACCAGTTCCAGCTGGTGTGAAATTTAATGAAGATTCCTGGGCATCTCTTAATTCTATTCCACACTAGAATCTTCCAGGAAACTCGTCACGTGCAATAGCAGGCATCAGGTGACTTGTGACAGCCATCTTAAATTTTTAAATCTTCTTTAAAAAAAACCCTTTTTAAACAGTTCTAAATACTGATGATACTAAATGCTGATGTGATGTCCAATGAGATACCACATTTGTTGAGTCAATCTGCGATGAAGATGATACTGGATCAAAGAATGATCGGGCCAAAGTACTTGGAAAATGTGTAGATCTGAACTTTACCTAATCAGGCCATTACTGCGTACCGCTGTATGCCAGAGATTTCTCATTAACAAATTCATGAAGTTTTGGTAACCACTGAGGATAAGAATTTGGTGGACAAGAGGAAGATAATTTGGAAATTGCAGACAGTTTACACATTCAGCACCACAGAAAACTCTACTTTGAGATGCAGGAGCACTTGATAAAGGACATGATGACCTAATTGAATACATCACTGCTCAAACGAAATTTGCATTAAATCCCACAAGACACCACCACGTCCTGTAGTGGGCTTGCCACGAGCCAGGGTGTTTAACAGCACAGTGGCAATGTACTTAAACATTTGAGATAAGGTCAGGGGTATTTATATGCTACACTTCATAAATATGGCTACCAGATTTAGCCTATCTGCTGTGATACATAGTAAAGACAAAAGAACCATTGTTGATAAGATCATCGAGAAATGGATGGGAACAAGATTAGCAACACCAATGAAATTCCTAACAGATAATAGTGGAGAATTTGCCGAAGAGGAATTTCAAGATATGTTTGAAAATCTAAACATCGTAGTTATGCACACTGCAGCTGAGAGCCCATTTAGTTTAGTGGGGCGGCAGGATGGCACAGTGGTTAGCACTACTGCCTCACAGTGCCAGGGACCCGGGTTCAATTCACGGCCTCGGATCACTGTCTGTGTGGAGTTTGCACATCCTCCCCGTGTGTGTGTGGGTTTCCTCTGGATGCTCCAATTTCCTCCCACAGTCCAAAAGGTGTGCAGGTTAGGTGAATTAGCCATGCTAAAGTCTCCCTCAGTGTACCCGAACAGGTGCCAGAGTGTGGCAACTAGGGGATTTTCACAATAACTTCATTGCAGTGTTAATGTAAGCCTATTTGTGACTAATAAATAAACTTACTTACTGGTTTTTGCAAAAGTAACCATGCAGTATTAGCTAACACGTCAAACACAAAATAGTAAGCTGATTGTAAATTGCCAGCAGCATAGTCATGGGCAGTGTACGCAAATATTTCTGCAAGTGGTGGGTGTGTACAGTCCATGCTAGTTGCTCTACGGGAGAAATCCAAAGATGCCTTCCGTGCTATCAGATGTTCCCTCTGCTCTAGAAGGGACTAACATTTGTTCTACTTATTTCTGCTCATCTGAATGCCTTACATGCAGGCAGAAAATCTTTCATTAAAGCTGAGGTTTCGGAGAAAACCCTTCAGCGAGTCCTACAGCACTGCATAAGGCCAATGGGGGTACAATTTCGACAAGAAGATGCATTATATTGTAAAGGGGAGGCCAAAAAGCGTTGAAAGTGCCTGGCAAGGTAATAGAAGTAACGGCAAAGTAGTTATTGTACAAAACAGTAATCAAATTGTTCAGGTATGTTCTTCCCTGTTCCCTGAACAGCACATAGAAAGTGAGCAGGAACTGTGCACTTCACATATACACACACTAGATAGTTACGGGGAGCAGATGATGGGAGATAAAAGGTTGACAGACTAAGAACAAAATAATACTAAGGCACAGGATGATGCTATTTGTTCAAAAGGGTGACTACCCAAAGTGGGCACAAAGGTAACATACGATCCAGAAGGGACCAGTGTGTGTGGAGGAATGCCACCATAGTAGGGAGAGCAGGAAAAGCCTCTGGTAAACATAAAAAATTGCTGAATGTACAGGAGGTAGGACAAGAGACAAGATCTATGGATTGGCAAAAACATGTAAGGATGCGGAAACCCAAAAAGTGGAGCATCAGTCTGAAACTGAACCAGAAAGTGGCCGTGACCACAGAAAAAAATCATAACCTGGGTGAGTTCTGCTCGTCTGGGAGAAAGATCATACAATAGTATTCCAGAAAGTGACAGGAATGAAAGTAGAGAGCGTAGAATGAGAACGAGAGAGCAACCTAGCAATCTCAAAAGAAATAGAAGTCCTTATGACTAAGAAATTTTAGTAGCTGCTAATAAACTGGAAAATAAGATGATAAAGGAAGCCAAATAGCTAGAGTTAGAAAGTTGGAAGGAATTTAGATTATATACTGAAGTATGTGACAGGGGACAGCCAGGACCTGTACAGAAAAGGCACTCTCAGATAAGGCCAAAGCGAGATGTGTAGTCTGAGGCTTGGAAGAGGGATTGGGGAATCAGAATATCAGGGTGGACTTACCTACTGTAGGGAAAGTAAATTTGAAGATTTTTTTGGCTCATTTGACATCATATCCCTGGGAATGCTCATTGATTGACATAAAGGCTGTGTTTTTACAAGGGGAGAATTTTCAAAGAGAAATTTTCTTGAAACCGCCCAAAGAAGTTAGTGATGTAGAAGGAAAGCTACGGAAATTGAACAAGTGTGTTTATGGATTGAATGATGGGTCAAGAGTATGGTATTTTTCTGTGAGGTCTGTCCTGTTGAAAACAGGTTGCATTCAGTTAAAGGCAGACCCCGCAATGTTTTACTGGTATGATAAAGAGAAGATTAGCTGTAATTTTCATCATGCATGTTAATGATTTCCTATGGGGAGGCTCTGTTGAAATTGAACATGGGGTAATCGAGAAGATTAGAAAGGAATTCAAGGTAGGAAGTCAGGCTTTAGGGACTTTATATACATAAATTTAGACAATAAGCAAAACAAGTTCAGAGTGACACTGAATCAACAGTCTTATCTTAAAAATGTTAACCATATCCATATAACTTGGATTAGATCCTCACACAAAGAGGATCCAGCTACCAAGGAAGAAACCGAACAACTGAGAAGTTTGATTGGGCAGTTGAACATACTAGACATTCAGACTAGACCTGAAGCTAGCTATGATGTGTTAGAGCTAAGTACCATGATGAAACATGCTTCAATTGAGGAAATTCTGAAAGCAAATAAAACACTAAAAAAGTTACATTCAGAGAGCTGCGTGCTCAGGTTCCCAGTCTTGGGTGTGCCACAATACATAAGGTTGATCATTTTTAGTGATGCTTCACATACTAACCTCAAAATGGGTACTCTACCACAGCAGGGGTTATCATATTCTTGGTGGGAAAAAATGAGAAGTGCTGTCCATTGGCTTAGGAGGCCAAGAAAATAAAAAGAGCCATAAAAAGCACATTAGCTGCTGAAACACTGACATTGGTAGAAGCACTGGATATGGGGGTTTACTTGTCCAACATATTGTCAGGAATTTTATATAAGGGAGAATGTGAGAAAAGTTTACTCATAGAATATTATGTTGACAACCGGTCTCTCTGGGACAATGTTCATTCAACAAAGAATGGAACTGAGAAAAGACTAAGAATAAATCTAGCCGGCATAAAATAAATGTTAGGGAGAAGGCAAATCTTTAAAATACAATGGGTTCACACAAGTCACCAGCCAGCAGACTGTTTTACAAAAAGAAGTGCCTGTTCTAAGAAATGACTGAATGAATTAGAAGAGGGGCATCTTCTGTTAAAATGATGAAATGAAAAAAACTAATTTCAGTTTACATAATAGCTTATGTATATTTGGTAAAGGACTTACAAGATTGTGAAAATGTGGGATTTTTACAGTTCTGTTTAGATTCAACCTTGTTAAAAGAATTGTGAGTTAAGGATGTGACATTGATTGTATCATAAGTAGAGACAGCTGGAAGACTGAGTTCATTGCTTCTTGTAAGTTAGTAGCACTGAGGAGGTGCCTTATAATAAACCAGTTTAGACCTAAAGACCAGTCTAGGGTGATTCTTCCACTGCAGATGTTTATTGTGAGTAACACAAGTCACATCAATGTGACAGTGCATTGTTACTTCTTTCTTAATAGTAATGTGTTTCAGGCTTCAACCAGCCAGCAGTGGTGGTGTTACCAAGTTACTCTTGATATTGGAGATTGCCATCCCTATTCAAAGTATATGTTGAGCCCTTCCAAATGATGTTTAAAATGGAGAGTACTGATTCTTCAGCTGGGAGAGGACAATAGATGATAAGCAGGTTTCTTTGCCCCTGTTTGATCAGATTTCATGCCATGCAGAGTCAATGTAGAAACCCAGTCTGCTGCTACCTCAAGTGGGGATATCCTGTTATTGGGAGTGAATGTATGCAGGAATGGTGATGGAGGAGTCTGGGACATTAGCTGATAGGTATAACTATGTCAGGCTGTTGCTTGATGAGTCAGTGAACTCAAATTCAGGAATTGGCACAAGGGAGTTGAAAACAGATTGCCAGATTATTAGTCCAGACTTCTGGATTACTGGTTGTTAAATCTTTGAGTACTTCGGTATCTCCTCAAGAACTACTCCACAGCCAGGCATCAGGGAATACGAGTCTTTATTTAGTCTACTCGCTCAACATTCCAAATGTTGACTGCCCACTCAGGGTGGTTCCCAACCAGCTCACCCCACACCCCGAAGTCACCGGATCTATTTTCTTAAAAAGGCTATGCCCCAGTATACATAACACTGGTCAATAACATAACCACTATGGCCCACGATGTAGGTACATGGTGCAGTATTGCAGTACTTGACTAGCCTTTAGTTTTGAGGGAAGAATAAGAGACAGGAGTGCTGAAAATGTTGTTGTATTCCCTGATGCCTGGCTGTGGAGTAGTTCTTGAGGAGATACTGAAGTACTCAAAGATTTAACAACCAAAACAATGCTGTTTCTCTCTTTACAGATGCTACCAAAGTTCTTCCAACACTTTCTGTTCTTATTACAAATGTGTCTTCTTTATTTTTGTCACTGTTTCTTTTTATTATTGATTCTTAGGATGTAGGTGGTGCTGCGAATGTTGGCATTTAATGTCCATCACTAGCTCCCTTAACCGAAAAGCTTGCGAGACCACTTCAAAGGATAATTTAGTCAAACACATTAATGTGGGCACAGTAAGAAGTCTCACAACACCAGGTTAAAGTCCAACAGATTTATTTGGAATCACGAGTTTTCAGAGCGCTGCTCCTTCATCAGGTGAGTGACCCCAATCCAATGCCGGCATCTCCACATCACATTAGTGTGGGACAGAGACACATGTAGGCCAGGCTAGGTAACAACAGTGGTTTTGTGAGGGATGGGGCCAGCTTAGTACCAGATCTTCAGCCCAAAGGCACTTGTGCCCACATAGCCCATGTTAATTGGATGGAGGGGTCCCAGTTGGAATGATCGATACATAACCAGCAAGATGATAATTTGAAGAACTTCAACACCAGTACATTCAGACAATTTTCCTTTAAAGCTAAGGTGACAAATGGCAGTGTTTAAAGTGTTAAAAGATAGTTGAGATATAGGACAAAATATTTTTCTTTAATATTTGTTTCCAAGAACAAGCACCTGCTTCAAATGATAATATCCTCATTCCAATGGGATAATTGACAAACGCATCTTTTTAAGTTACTGTTAGTTCGAGAATTACAAAAAATCCTGTCAGACTGGAAAGTGTCAATCGTTTATGCAAATAATTAACCTACTGGAATCACATATAAGCAAGTTTCAGAAGTATTCTTGCAGAAGGTGTTGGAAGTCCTAAGGTGAGTCACATCTGATTTCCTGATGTTCGCTCTGCTCAAGGAGCTTAGGTTCCTTTTGTTTATACTTTTGAATACTTGGAGTGAGGGAGAGGAATTTAGAAGGCTGACTATTCTGTATTCATTTTCAGTTTAAAATATTTTGCATCATTCAGAGAGTGTCATTTTCCTTTGATACTCCTCTGACCATGGTAATGCTGAAAGAATTTATTACATTTAGTTTGTGCTCCTGCTTTGCACTTCTGATCATTGATTTCAATGTATTTCAGTGTACTCTTCCAATACTCCAATTTAAGTATTTGCATTTTCTCCCCGGATTGTAGATGTCAATGTTGCTCTTTATTTACCTTCTAAGTTGATCACCCATTCAGGAACATATTTGTTTTGAAATGTATTTTACCCTGCACACTCAGCATTATTCCACTTACCATTAAATCAAACGCCAACCCTTTCTTCATATGGTTCGGTCTCTTCTTTAGCCTTTTCAATGCTAATAGCCACATTCCTGAATTTGATCATTCTGTAGTCAGAACCCCTCATTGGAGCTAGAACTTCCATATCCTGTGAAAGTGTGAGGAAGGGAGAGGCAATGAGCCATCTAAGAATGTGCAGGAACATGTTCAATAGTAATCAAAGAAGTGAGGGAAACCGAAAGGAAAACGTGTTAAAGAAAAGCAAAATACAGCAGCAGATGCTGGAAATTCTCAGCAGGTCCAAAATCTGTGGAGAGAGAATAGAGCCAATGCTCCGAGTCTGAACAACTCTTCGTCAGATGGTTCTCTTGTTGGGTGGCACGGTGTATATAAATTATATTGGGCATGAAATTAAGCCCTTGGCAAGAGTGTGATATTGGTTGGAATGTATCAGCCAACTCCCTCCCTCACAGCACTTTGGGTATAGTTACCCCCAGGGACTGCGATGGTTCAAGAAGGCAGCTCATCACCACTTTCTCAAAGGCAACTAGGGATGGGCAATAAATGCTGGCTTAGACAATGATGCCCACTTCCAGTAAATGAATAAAAAATAAATAAAAGATTGTGACACACCTAACAATATTTTTAGCTAAAACGGAGAGAAAATTAAGTGGGCTGTGTATGTTACTACATCATCTCTTAGTATTAGGACTGCTGATATACAAGTCACATTGCCTCCGACTGCTGGCACAGTTTGTAAATACAGTACATTATCAGTCATATTGTCCTGTTCAATTTTCATGCTTTTAACCCAGTAATTGGTCGGTTTTGCATTTCAGTTTTGTCCATTAATTGAGCGGCATGGTGGCACAGTGGTTAGCACTGCTGCCTCACAGCACCAGGGACCCAGGTTTGATTCCTGGCTTGGGTCACTGTCTGTGTGGAGTTTGCACGTTCTCCTTGTGTCTGTGTGGGTTTCCTCCGGCTGCTCCGGTTTCCTCCCACAGTCCAAAGATGTGTGGTTTAGGTGGATTGGCCATGCTAAATTGCCCCTTAGTGTTAGGAGGACTAGCTAGGGTAAATGTGTGGGGTTATGGGGATAGGGCCTGGGTGGGCTTGTGGTCGGTGCAGACTCAATGGGCCAAATGGCCTCCTTCTGCACTGTAGAATTCTATGATTAATACTGATGAGAACCCCATGACACTCCATGGGTTTCCTCTGGTTTCCAGAGTCCAAAGTTGTGCAAGTTTTGTGGATTGGCCATGCTAAATTTTCCCTTAGTGCCCCAAGATGTGTAGCTTAGGGGGATTGGCGGGGTGAGTGTGTGGAGTTATAGGGATAGGGTTGGGTGGGGTGGAGGGGGGGGGGGTTCTGGGTAGGATGCTCTGTTGGGGATTCTGTGTGGACTCGATGGGCTGAATGACCTCCTTCTGCGCTGTAGGGATTCTATGATTCTATCACTGTGACTTTGAAGCTCACCATTGCTATTACTGTTGAGATGTGGTTTTCATTAGCTATTTCTGGAGATTAATATGGAAAACGTAAAGTCCGCACGGTGCAGGTGTCACCAATTATGTGTATGCATCTGCCCGTCAATCTGTTCATGTCTGTGCCCATGTAATTCTGTCTGTATTTGTAAATGTATATCTCCCTGTAGTATGTCCAGCTGTGATGTTTACTGTTTAAGTCTTCTAGCTTTAAATATATTATTGATCTCTAAGTCCAGTCTCTGACTCGTTTACTGAATGTGTTCCTTTCAGAATGGCACCGCTGTGGCCCCTGGGCATGCTCCTTGCTGGATTGTCCTTGTTTCAGACTGATGGGGTTCATGCAGGTAAGAGACTCAGCCTGACTCCCCCGATCAGTCTTGTGTAATCTCACTGAGCAGGAGACACTGAGCCCGGCCATTCAGATCTTTCTCATGTAACCCAGCAGAGTGGGAGAGATTGAACCTGACTCTTCAGATCTATCTCACTCTGCCTCAGACAAGATCGTCCTGACTCTGGCTATTTGATCTTGTTGAGATACATTTTCTGTAACATGTTGTTTTCCTTCCATTATTCACTTCCCACAGCATTTATCACAATGCAAGGTGAGTGTGGATATGGTCACATAAACAGATATAGTAGAATACCTTATAGAGAATATTACAGCAGAGTCGCTAATATTAGCAAATTCACAGATTTGTTCAACAGGATACACAGAAGAAAATTGTCCCCAGGCAATGAGCAAACTTGGAGCAAAGCGATGGCCAGCAAAGCTAACAATCAGTGTTCTGGAACAATCAGCAAATTTCACCTGACTCTCGCTGACATTCACATTGTTTATTTCTGAATTTAAAAGGTTTTGAAATTTGATGTTATTGATAAGTTTGCTTAATGGGAGTATCATTAAAACCTGCAATGGATCACTTAGAATCCCCACACAAGTACAGCATAAGTTATTTGCAGAACATGTAAATATGGAATTTCTACTCAAGCTATTGGCAAAGTACACCCAGGATGAGCCATATTGTGCCAGGGTGAAGTTACCTTGAAGTTTCCACAAGAGGGCATTAGGAATTCCATAAATGACTGCAATTGATTAGCAATTGGAACAGAATAACCTCCCACATACAAAGCAGAGTGGCATTACCAGAAAATGGAATATTCATTAGAATATTCATTAGCTGCTGTCTGTGGAAGAATCACCATTTGTGTGTAGAAGTGTTTCCTAATTTTACTATTAAACCATCTGTTCTAATTTTTACATTGTGCTCCCGAGCCCTAAACTCCCTGATAGCCAAGAACAGATTTTCACTCCATCTGACGAAGGGGCAGCGCTCCGAAAGCTTATGGTATTTGCTACCAAATAAACCTGTTGGACTTTAACCTGGTGTTGTGAGACTTCTTACTGTGCTTACCCCAGTCCAACGCCGGCATCTCCACATCGATCATAATATACGCAGAATGGCTGCATGTTTGTTTTTCCCCAACAGAGTCACAGGATCTCAACTAGTTCACAGTATGTGAAACATTTTGAGATGTGATCAAGCATAAGTGCAGATCTTTTCTTATGGAACTAAATTGTTCAGCATTAGTTTATCCAATTAACATAGTGCTCATTGCAATAGCATTCATTACTTTTTATTCCATACTCTGAATTTATGCAGCCTTAAGCTAAAAACTCCATACATTCACTTGCAAGGAATTCTTTACCTTTACATTGTCTCATTTTCCAATCCAATATATAAGGAAAAAGATAAAAATGTTTCACGGATAGGGAGTTTAATTTCCCTTTAACAGAGGTAGTTTCATGTACTCACCTTCTCACTCAATCCTTCAATTTCTGCTATCTCCAGAAATGTGTTGATGTATCTCTTGGCCCCATTTATACTATCTGCCTCATTGTAAAGCCAATTTCAGGTTGAAGCCACCTGGTGTTTCTCAAGATGTCTCTCAGTTTTTGTGTGTTTCTGTTGTAGAAAGCGAGGAGCCCCAGGGAAGTCCATTCGTAGAAAGAGCTGTACGTGAAGCTATTGAACTGGTGAACAAAGCTTACAAGGATACCAGAGCTAAGTAGGTTCTTTAACGCAGTGACATTTTCAGGTTGGGCTCTTCATGAAGGACTCAATGTGAATTCATGTGAAATAAGGACCACCATATTCAGAGTGAGAAGAATGTTTTGTGCTAATTCCTTAGAGGAGCTGTTGAGCTTATAGTAATACAATTAAAGGAGCAATGTCACTGAGTTGGGGAGAGTTGCAGAGAATGAGCCAGTTAAGTTCTTTTCCCCTTGAATGATCTGCCATATGTTTGCCCAATCACTTAACATGTTGTCATCTCTTTCCATCCTCTTCATAGCTTATTTTCCCACCCAAATTTGTATCATCAGCAACTTGGATATGTTTCATTCTGTTCCCTCATCTCAGTCAGTGATCAGTGTGTGGGATCTGCATCACTGACCTGTCCATTAGAAGACAGTGTGTTGTGAGTCAGGACCTGAATTCCTGATTATCTCCGTCTAATCTCAGTATGTCCTCTTCTAGCCAGAAGGAGTGGCTGAGCAAACGATCCTTGAAATCCAGCGACCTGCTGCGTTTCTTCAAGCACCCAATGGCAGACACCAGAATTGCAGTGCGCTCTGCAGAGTACATGGAAAATACACTGCGACTCATCCAACACCATGTCCAACGAGTCCACAAACGGTCACTGAATGCATCAGGTCAGTTGGAGAACAAGTGAAGGAAATCTGGAGCAACATTAAAGTGTTTCGATTGGCCCAGTCTCCTTGTCACATGGTCACTGAACTCTTTCTCAGATGGGTTGGTTTTGGATATTGCTCTAACTCTGAGATCTGTAACAAACCGAGCCATACAACGATGCCATCCACTGACAAAAACAGTGTCTGTATGAAGATGGTACCAATAGAGGCCAGGCTGGTGAGACTGGGCAGAAAGGTGCCAGTAGAGGCCAGGGTGGTGAGAGATGGCAGGACAGTACCAATAGAGGTCAGCGTGGTGAGAGAGAGCAGAAAGGTGCCCATAGAGGCCAGGGTGGTGAGAGAGGGCAGGACAGTACCAATAGAGGGCAGGGTGGGACAGTGCCAATAGAGGCCAGGGTGATGAGACAGGACAGGACGGTGCCAATAGAGACTAAGGTGGTGAGACAGGGAGGAAAGGTGTCAATAGAGGCTAAGGTGGTGAGACAGGGCAGGACGGTGCTAATAGAGGCCAGGGTGGTGAGACAGGGTGGGTCGATGCCAATAGAGGCCAGGATGGTAAGAGAGGGCAGGAGGGTGCCAACAGAGGCCAGGGTGGTGAGACAGGACAGGGCAGTGCCAATAGAGGCCAGGGTGATGAGAGAGAGCAGGAGGGTGCCAACAGAGGCCAGGGTGGTGAGGCAGGATGGGATGGCGCTGCTGTTTGAATTCAGAGTTGCTACACAGTCCCGCCTAAAGCGAGTTACCCAATATTTTATTCATTTCCTCAGTTCAAAACCAGTTTCAAGTTTCAGAACCTATGTTCTGTAGTCAGTTTGTTATTACTGAAAGCTGTCACATATCATTTCAGCGGCAAGAGGAGAGGGTGGGTATCATCCGAGAAGTGTTTCCTGTGGTGTCAGCTCCAGCTGTTCTGCAGCTGTGCACTCAGAACAATTCCCTGCCAGCAGTTTGTTTGTAGTTATATGTTGTGCTGCATGGATTATAATGTAAAGGAGCTTGGCAGAGCAAGGGTTAATGTGGGATTGGAGAGTGGCATCACCCATGATATGATGTATGCATGGTCGGAACTGTCAGAGAACAGTCTAGAAACAACACCTGAAGCAGCTAGCCTGCATTTTGGAGAGGCACCACACATGACCATATTTGGAAACATAAATAGTCAAAGCCTACTCATGTGTAAACACACAAGGCTCAAGATCTCATCAATGAAACACTACCACAGCAACACAAAGAAGCCATAATATGGAGCTGTATGAGAACAGGTGAAGGTTTCACGTGTGTAGTTGTATGGATCAGAGATCAAATCTTGCTGCCACAGCAGCAAGGCCATACTGTAATTCAAATCAGTGAACACAGAGCCTGGAGTGTGGTCAACATCAGTCACTCTGCCTGGAATTTACTCACCTGGCAGTGAGTATCTGTTAATGCTCCTACTGTAACAAAGTCAGATTGTTGATGCAATTTGTGTGTGAATTTTTCAGTGATTTGGAATTGATAATGAGTGAATGTTTCCTCCAGATTTGTTAACAGCGAGTGACCTCGACACCATCGCAAAGGTCACAGGCTGTCTAGCCATACGTCAGCCTCCAGCCTGTAAAGATGACTGTTGGTCAAACCGATACAGGACCTTCACCGCTGTGTGCAACAACAGGTAGGAACTGCTGGTGCAAGTATAAAGATAGCTGTAATACTTTCATGTTTGTTTTTGTGAGAGGCTTTTTTTTAAATAAAAATGATCTTAATATGTCTGCCTCTGCAGAGTCACATGGCCATGGCAAATCAGTTAGTCATGCAGAACAAAATTTCAATTCCAAAAACAGCATTGGTGACCATTGTCTTTGATTTGATTTATTATTGTCACATGTATTAACATACAGTGAAAAGTATTGTTTCTTGCACGCTATACAGGCAAAACATACCGTTCATAGAGAAGGAAACGAGAGAGTGCAGAATGTAGTGTTACAGTCATAGCTAGGGTGTAGAAAAAGATCAGCTTAATGTAAGGTAAGTCCATTCAAAAGTCTGACAGCAGCAGAGAAGAAGCTGTTCTTGAGTCAGTTGGTACGTGACCTCAGACTTTTGTATCTTTTTCCTGAAGGAAGAAGGTGGAAGAAAGAATGCCCAGAGTGCATGGGGTCCTTAATTATGCTGGCTGCTTTGCTGAAGCAGCAGGAAGTGTAGACAGAGTCAATGGATGGGAGGCTGGTTTGTGTGATGGATTGGGCTACATTCACAACCTTTTGTAGTTCCTTGGGCAGAGCAGGAGCCATACCAAGCTGTGAAACAACCAGAAAGAATGCTTTCTGTGGTGCATCTGTAAACGTTGGTGAGAGTCATAGCTGACGTGCCAAATTTCCTTAGTCTTCTGAGAAACTAAGGCATTGGTGGGCTTTCTTAACTATAGTGTCGGCATGGGGGGACCAGGACAGGTTGTTGATGATCTGGACACCTAAAAACTTGAAGCTCTCGACAAACTACTATGTATTTCCAAAGTGCTTGCCGTTGTGTAGCATTGCCCGCCTCAGCATTCAAGCTGTTGAAACCCTCTGCCATGTTTTTCAAACACTCAGGCTCAAATATACAATTCCCTCCTCACCGCCATCAAATCCTGTTCTTCCATCAAATCAAGCCCATCCAAAATTCTGCTGCCTACAATCTAACCTGTTCCATGTCCAATTAACCCCATGCTGTCTGATTTGTATTGGTTCCTGCCCCACAGCACCTCTAGTTTGGAATTATCCTTGTGCCCAAATCCCTCCATGGCCTAGCACTCTTGTAATTTTCTCCACCTCCTTGGGTTATTTCACTAAGATAAATGTGTAATGTACAATGCTAGTTGTTGTTGTACATTCATCTATTATGTTCAGACCGGACAGTTTCAGAAACCTGAGATGCCCCCCCCCCCAGTGATGCCAGTGCATGCTGGTAGCATGTGATGTGAAGACCACCATGATACACCTATTAAGATGGAGACAGTGCTTAACATCATAGACAGATGCCTTGCTGCACACACACTGGAATATATCCTTCACACATCCTTGCTATTCCCCAATCCGGTAGATTTATGGTCTCAGAATCACCACAAGGCAAACTGATGGTTGCCATCTCTTACTTATGGTGTCTTCATCTTAGTTCTTCTTCATCCATTAACATTCTTGACCTCACTATCACCTCTGATCTCAGAAGGAAGTCCAATATTGCCTCAACTACAGGCTCAAGTTGCATTTGCAAAGAATGACTTCATACATTTGTTTCAAACCTTTATTTTTACCTCAACCATTCTTCACTGTATAAAGTCCAAATTTGAACAAGATCAAATTTCATGTTTAGGAGAGCTCTTCAAGCGTCTTTTGCAATCTTGGCCAATAATCATCTGATTGGTGTTCCTCTTCTCAAGGCCAGTTTTGAACCTCCCTCTGTCTCAACCTTTTCAAAACCTTTTACTCATGCAATGGTTAATATTCCTTCCAACTTTTCTTTTTGCTTCTTCTCAGACCCAAACACATCACTCTGCAATTTCTTCCTCCTCCTTATCGTATATAATCTTGTGGCTCTTGATCCTGCACTTGGGGTTCTCAATAATAAATAAATCAGTAATGATTTGACCGATTTAGAAGTCTTAATGGCTCTGGACATGATTAAATGAGTTGACTTTGCATACAAAGACCTTCAACTAGATTTGGTCGAGGCTCATAGAATCATAGAATCCCTACAGTGCAGAAGAAGGCCATTTGGCCCATCGAGTCTGCACCAACTCTCCGACAGAGCGTCTTAGTGCTCATATTGGTTACAGTCTCAATCAGGTTGGGATGTGAGGGGAAAGGAACAGTGCTGATGTTTTTCCCATTATCCATCCTGCCTGATTCTTCTTTCTACTGAAATCAATGGAAAGGAGATTAGTGTTCCCAAAATGAAAATTAGCCTCCAGGGGTATACACCAGGGCTAACAATCATTTCTGACTTTTAATGGATGCCACTTTTGTTCATTACTAAGTTAAATGAAAAGGAAAATTTTTGCAGAAAACTTCCAGCTGCCTTTTGTGAAGTTGAAATTCAAATGTTACTATCATTCATGTGAGTTTTATTCAGACCGAGTTACAGTTTAGGGTCAGGTGAATTAGGGGGAAGGAAATGACTGTTGTTTTCCTTATGTGAAGGAGGAAGCCTCATCTGGGAGCGTCTAACACGGCACTCACCCGATGGCTCCCAGCTCGCTATGAGGATGGAATTTCACTTCCAGTGGGCTGGACTCCAGGCAAAGGAATATCAGGATTCACTCTGCCACTGGTAAGTGTTCACACATCAGACACAAACAAATCCAATTCACTGTGATATTGAAAACCATACTGTCAACTGTAAAGAACCACTCAACACTGAGGGCAGCCAGTGTCCAGGATTAATATAGTGTCCTCGAGGTGGCTCTGTGATGGATAAACAATGTCTTGTTTTTATGTAATGAATGCTTTACATTTCTGCTCCAGGTTCGAGATGTGTCCAACAAAATCCTGAAAACAACCAACGAAAACGTGCCCTTGGATTTTAAAACAAGTCATTTGTTTATGCAGTGGGGTCAGTGGATTGATCACGACATGAGTTTAAGCCCCGTGTCTGGCAGCCTCCAAACCTTCAATGATGCAATTAATTGTGAATCAACTTGTATTCAGAAAAGTCCTTGTTTTCCAATAAAGGTGAGACCTCCATTCTATTTCGTTCTGAAGTAGTGTTGAAGTTTTTGCTGTTGTGTCCAGGATAGAATGAAAGAAATCCTGGACCAACAATCCAAAGGCTATTAGACAAAATGATCCCACAAACAAAAAATACACAAGCGATCTAATTATATGATTTTGATGGTGTTGATTTAAGGGATTATGTTCCTGAGGACAGAAGGTTAAAATGAGCCAAAAATTCCCACTTGTGTGGTTCAGGAGGAGGGTGCTTATTTATAGAGAACTTGCGGGTCTCTAAGAAAACCCCCAGACCTCCAATCTTTAGGAACCTCACCTGTGGCTGTTGGGATTCAAATATCTCGGCTAGGGGACCCCCAATTTCCTCCTTGGCCTCCCACAACATCCTGGGATACACTTCATCAGGTCCGAGGATTTATCTACCTTGATGCGTTTTAAGACTTCCAGCACCCCCTTCTCTGTAATATGTACACTCCTCAAAACATCGTTATTTATTTCCCAAGTTTCCTAACATCCAATCATTTCTCAACAGTAAATACTGATGAGAAATATTCATTTAGGATCTCGCCCATCTCTTGTGGATCCGCACATAGATGACTTTGTTGATCCTTAAGAGGCCCTAGACTCTCCCTAGTTACTCTTTTACTCTTGACATCTCAAATAAAGTAAATCGATCCTTCCTATATCCACTTGATCCCCTCCTAATTTTTATTCACTTAATTTAAACCTCCCCTCAAACTCTTCAATTCCAGGGTTATTTTAGCTATCATTGTTTCCAGTGTAGCAGTCTGATAGGCCAATTTGAGTCTGGGTTTCTCAGTATTGCCGGTGCAGGCTGTCTCATGTACAGTAGTCAGCACTGCTGCCTCACAGCGCCAGGGATCTGGGTTCAATTCCGGCCTTGGGTGACTGTGTGGAGTTTGTACATTCTCCCCGTGTCTGTGTGGGTTTCCTTTGGGTGCTCCAGTTTCCTCCCACACTCCAAAGATGTGCGGGTTAGAGTGATAGGCCATGCTAAATTGCCCTTTAGTGTCAGGGGGATTAGCAAGGTAAATACGTGGAGCTATGTGGATAGGGCCTGGATGGGATTGTTGTGGGTGCAGGCTTGATGGGGTGAATGGCCTCTTTCTGCACTGTAGGGACTCTATGAATTAAGAAGTGGGGGGCCTCTTATTTGCATATGCAGAAGGCCTCATGTTTATGTCAGGCATTTGTGCTGCTCACCAATTCATTTCTTTTTAACCTTTACTACTCTGACGGGCCCTAAACTTCCAGCTTGTAATAGCTATCCACATCCTGCTCACCATAGTGAAGCTTAGTGCGAGGAAGACTGTGACTATGTGTCTGAGGGTCTCACCCACTGACTTCAAACATAGATTGTACCATTGACTTCCGCTCTGTGTTCTAATCCTAAACCAGTTTACTGTCTAACAAGCTGAACTGTCACCAATCCAGTGAAACTCCTAATCTGCTCATATTCCTCTTCTTAGTGTTTCTGGCACAGTTTATGAGGAACCAATACTAAAAGTGTTCCTGATCTTTCCTGACAGATACCTCCAGGGGACACCAGGATCAAGGATACGAAAAAGTGCTTGCCTTTCTTCCGATCCGCTCCGGCCTGTGGAAGTGGTGAACTGGGCTCGTTGTTCGGAGATGTAAACACCCGTCAGCAGATCAATGCCCTGACCTCTTTCATTGATGCTAATGAAGTCTACGGCAGCTCAGATTGTTTGGGCAACAAACTCAGGAACCTCACCAATGAGCTTGGCCAGTTGGCTGTCAATGAGCAATTCTCTGACAATGGACGAGAATATTTACCATTTAACATCATTTCAAGTAATCTTTGTGGACAGATGGGGGAAGCCTGTGTCACGGGTCAAAATTCAACTCCATGTTTTCTAGGCGGTGAGTAAGCTCTGGATTCAGAAATCCGGTCCCATGACACCTTTATACCCAGCATTCCTTTCACACACACACAGCCCCAACCTTGCAATTGTTTAACACACATTGCAGGAATTTACATTGAAATCTGTTGGGAGAAATTGGCTTAGAAATTGATTGACAGGCTTAAAGTGGACACAAAAGCTTCCAACATGGCAGCTCATTGCACATTGAGTGGGAGGAGCACTAGTCACTATATTAGCAAAGGCTGAAAAAAAGGCATTGTTTCCAAACCACTGTTCCACACTGTTCTCTCACTATAACTCAGATCTTTAGATATTTATCCGGTTTCTCAGAGAAAGCATGGCACTGTGAATTCTTCTCGTGACCATGGAAAGAGTAGGAGACCTCAATCAACTAGTCAATCAATCAATCAAATTGCAGAACTAAGTGAGCATTGTCTAATCAGACTTTGAAATGAAATAAACTGATCCCTCAATGATCTCTATAAGGTGACATCTTTATATGGGGCTGCACAGTGGTTGGCACAGCTGTCTTACAGCGCCAGGGACCTGATTTCAATTCCAGCCTCGGGTCACTGTCTGTGTGGAGTTTGCATGTTCCCCTCATGTCTGCGTGGGTTTCCTCCGTGTGCTCTGGTTTCCTCCCACAGTCCAAAGGTGTGCAGTTTAGTTGGACTGGCCATGTTAAATTGTCCCTTAGTGCCCAAGGATGAGTAGGTTAGGGGGATTAGTAGGGTAAATATGAGGGGTTATGGGGAAAGGCCTGGGTAAGTTGCTCTGTTGGAGAGTTGGTAAAGACTCAATGGGCCGAACGGCCTCCTTCTGCACTGTAGGGACTCTATGATTCTAAGGCCATTTCTTATTGGTGCAAGCACAAAAGTAACATTGATAAATTTACAGAAGAATAGAAAGACCTGAGGCCTGGTTGACATTGGGTCTCATGCTCGGGTATCTATTGGATATTTATATGTGTTTGTCCTCCTTCACGAACAGTATAAAGGTAATACTTACCAACGCAAATTGTGTTTACCACAGGTGATGTACGTGTGAATGAACAGTTAGGCGTGTTAACATTCCATACAGTATTTCTACGGGAACACAATCGCTTAGCGAGGGAGCTGAAGAAACTGAACCCTCACTGGAGTGGAGAAACAATCTATCTAGAAGCAAGAAAAATTCTGGGAGCATTTCAACAGGTAGAAATAGAGAATGTGACTGGTAAAGCCATGGTAATGTGACTCACTGACTACATCTCAAATCCCATCAGAGCAAGTTGGGTTTAACAGATCTAGTCATTTGTGGTCAATAGCAGATTATTTTTGTAAACCCAGCCTTCAGAATGTGTTCCTGACACCCTGATCACGATTGGTTTACATGTGACATAGTCCCATAATCTGTAGTTAACGTCCTTGGGCAAAAGATTGCAACGATTAATAAATATTGCCTTGCCAGTGTTACCCAAATCCCCTTATACTGTTGTATCAGGTTTTGGTCACAGGAGGAAGATGCAAAGAGAATAATCAAGAGGGAGGATTAAGACAGTGAAATCTGTTTATATTGAGAAAACAGGTTTGCTCCAGGTGACTGTGATGAAAATCATGAACAGAATTGAAAAAACTCATGCAAGTTGCAGATTTGTTGAAAGATTGAAATCCCAATAGTTCAATCTAAAGAGTAAGTAGGAAACTATGGGCAGGATTTTCCAGCCGCACTCGCCACAAAACTGGAAAATCCCGCCAGAGGTCAACAGATCTTTGCATGGTCCAACCCCCCAACCCACCCCCCCTGCCCCGCCCAGTTCCCGTAGTGGCGGGACAGGAACATTTCCTCGTATGTGAAATACTTAATGGGGTCGGAGGCTAATCCAGTGGGAATGAAATTTGCAATGGACAGTAGGATGCCCCTGCTAGAACCATTGGAAGGTTACAGCACTGAAGGAGGCCATTCAGGCCATCTTGACCATGCCAGCCTAAGTACACCCAGGTGCCCTTTCTAATCCCACATTCCTGCACCCAGCCCATGGCCCTGTAGCTTACAGCACTTGAGGTGCAGATCCAGGTACTTTTCAAAAGAGTTTAAGGTCTCTGCCTCCACCACCAACTCGGGCAACGAATTCCAGACACCTACCACCCTCTGAGTAAAACAAGTTCTTCCTTGTGTCCCCTCTACACCTTCCACCACTTATCATGAATCTATATCCTCGGTTCTACAATTCTCCGCCAAGGGAAACAATTTTATCCTGTTCATTCTATCTCTTCCCCTCATAATTTTGTACATCTCAAGCAAGTCACCTCTCAGCCTTCTTTTTTCCAAGGAAAATAACCCCAACCGATCCAACATCTCCTCATAGCTACACTTTTCTCGCCCTGGCAACATTCTTGTAAACCTCCTCTGCACTCTCTCCAGAGCTATTACGTCTATCCTATAATGTAGTGACCAGAATGGCACACAATATTCCAGTTGTTCTATATAATTCCAGCATTATATCCTTATTTTTATATTCTACACCTCTGCCAATGAAGGAGAGCATTCCATAGGCTTTCTTTACAACCTTGACTACTTGAACTGCTGCCTTTAAGAACATAAGAACATAAGAAATAGGAGCAGGAGTAGGCCATCTAGCCCCTCGAGCCTGCCCCACCATTCAGTAAGATCATGGCTGATCTGAAGTGGATCAGTTCCACTTACCCGCCTGATCCCCATAACCCTAATTCCCTTACCGATCAGGAATCCATCTATCCATGATTTAAACATATTCAATGAGGTAGCCTCCACCACTTCAGTTGACAGAGAATTCCAGAGATTCACCACCCTCTGAGAGAAGAAGTTCCTCCTCAACTCTGTCCTAAACTGACCCCTCTTTATTTTGAGGCTGTGCCCTCTAGTTCTAGTTTCCTTTCTAAGTGGAAAGAATCTCTCCACCTCTACCCTATCCAGCCCCTTCATTATCTTATAGGTCTCTATAAGATCCCCCCTCAGCCTTCTAAATTCCAACGAATACAAACCCAATCTGCTCAGTCTTTCCTCATAGTCAACTCCCCTCATCTCTGGTATCAACCTGGTGAACCTTCTCTGCACTCCCTCCAAGGCCAATATATCCTTCCGCAAATAAGGGGACCAATAGGGACTCCTTTAGGGACCTGTGTAGTTGTGCATCAAGATCTCTCACTTCATCTACTTGTCTTTATTATATTCCCATTTATTGTGTATTCCCTGTAAGTGCTTGATCTCCCTAAATGCATGACCTCACGTTTCTCTGTTAATATCCATCTGCCACTTTACTGCCCATTCACCAACCCATCGATATTGTTTTGGAGATTAGAGCTATCCTCTACACTATCCACTACTCGGTCAATCTTTGTGTCATCTGCAAATTTCCCAATTGTGCCCGCCACATTCATAACCAAATCATTAATATATAACACAAACAGTAAGGATCCCAACACTGAACCCTGTGAAACACCACTTGAAACAACTTTGCATTCATAGAGGCATCCATCAACCATTATCTGAACTCTGACGAAGGGTCATGTTGGCTCTATTCTCTCTCCACAGGTGCTGTCAGACCTGCTGAGATTTTCCAGCATTTCCAGTTTTTGTTGTCATCAACCATTACCCTTTGTTTCCTGTTACTAAGATAACTTTTTATCCAGTTTGCCACATTATCCTGTATCCCATGGGCTTTTACTTTTGTGGCCAATCTAACATGTGGGACCTCGTCAAATGTCTTGCTAAAATCCATGCACACAACATCCACTGCACTACTTTCATCAACCCGTCTTATCACTTCCTCAAAGAATTCAATCAATTTATGAGGCAAGACCTTCCTTTTTCTGACCATCCCTGACAAGTCTCAGGATTGGTTCTACGAGTTTGCCCACCACCAGTATAAGACTAATTGGCCTACAATTGTTTGGCATTTCCTTTGATCCCTTTTTAAACAATGGAACTACGTTTACATTTCTCCAGTCCTCTGGTACCTCCCTGTATCTAGTGAAGATTGGAAAATCATCCTCAGAGTATCTGCTATCTCCTCTTGAACTCCGTCTATAGTCTCGGAAACAGTCCATCTGACCCTGGTGACTTATCAACTTTCAAGGATTCCAGCCCCTTGAGTATTGATTTGATTTGATTTATTATTGTCACATGTATTGGTATACAGTGAAAAGTATTGTTTCTTAAATGCTGTATCCTCTCTCTTTACGATTATCCCATCCAATATCTCGGTGTTCATCCTGGACTACTATATCTGCATCATCCCGTTCCTTTGTAAATATGCAGACAAAATATTTATTTAAAACCCTTTCCACAGCCTCCGCATCTACACACAAGTTCCCTCCTTCACCTCTGATAGATCCCACTTTTTTCTTAATATACCATGAATATGTTGGTAAAACATCTTTGGCTTTTCTTTAACTTTACTTGCTAATCTTTTTTCATGCCCTCTTTTTGATTTCCTCATTTCCTTTTGTACTTCATCCCGGCACTTCCTATATTTATCTAGGCTATCTGCAGTGCTTAGTTCTTGCGCCTATCGTATGGTTTATTTTTCTGTTTGATCTTCCCCTGTATTCCTCTAGACATGATGTGGAGATGCCGGCGTTGGATTGGGGTGAACACAGTAAGAAGCCTCACAACACCAGGTTAAAGTCCAACAGGTTTATTTTGTAGCAAATACCATAAGCTTTCGGAGCGCTGCTCCTTCGTCAGATGGAGTGGAAATGTGCTCTCAAACAGTGCACAGAGACACAACATCAAGTTACAGAGACTTGATGTTGATGTTGTGTGTCTGTGCACTGTTTGAGAGCACATTTCCACTCCATCTGACGAAGGAGCAGCGCTCCGAAAGCTAATGGTGTTTGCTACCAAATAAACCTGTTGGACTTTAACCTGGTGTTGTGAGACTTCTTACTGTGTTCCTCTAGACAACCAGAGAGGTCTAGATTTGGTAGTACCACTCTTATTTCTGGAGGGGCATGTCTACTTTGTACATTTAGGATATCCCACTTTGTAGTGCTTCCCACTGCAGTCCCATTGATTTATCCTCCAGCAGTGCTGTCCTGCCCCTTCTCAAACCTGTAAAATATGCCTTCCCCCAGTTCAAAATGTTTACTACAGCGTTATCTCTGTCTTTTTCCATGATAATGCTAAATGTAACTGAATTGTGATCTCTATCCCCGATATGGTCACCAATTGTCACTTCACCCATTTGCTCTTCATTCCCCAAGACTAGGTCTAGAATTGCATCTCCTCTCATTGGGTTTGTCACTAATTGGTTGAAAAAATATTCCTGGACACACTGCACAAATTTTTCTCCCTTGTATTGTTTGAATGTTATATTGATATTCTGAGATGTCCGACAGTGGGGTGCCCTTGTTCTCAGGGTTGGACAGAGCGGTGCACCTGTTCTGGGGTCAGACATTGGCACATCCCTGTTCTGGGGTCAGATGTCCTGATTTCTCCTTTCTGTGGTAAAAGGTTGGCCAACACAAAGCCCACTCACAGGAGAGGACCTATTGATTGGACCTTCTGAATCTGATTTTAAAAAAAGGTAAAATCACCACAGATGACCACAGGTTGACTAGTGATGGTTTAACCTGTGGGTCACCACACCTCGGGTAAGGGGCAAGGTTGAGAAGCGGGGCCTTCATGAATAACCTCAGCTGGTATGGAAATTGAACATCACTAACCAGCCGTCCAGCCAACTGAATGAAACTGACTTGATTATTTTTATCTGAACTCTCTTTACTAGGCCAGATTCCAGGGCGAAAAGGTAATTTTCTGCCACACTCACTCCCAATTGTGTTTAAACCCCAACACTGGCAGAAACCTTGAATCTCTTTTTCTGTGCCAGGCCTGTTATCAATGTACAGAGCTGAACAGATCATTTTCTAACTCAAGACTTACTGATCCCTTTTGAGTTGATTGTTGTTTAATCAATCTACACTGAATGGTGACTTTTCTCACTGCCACAGATAATAAACCACAGGGACTATGTTTCACTGCTCATTGGAAAGAAGGCAATGCAGAAATATCTCCCAGCTTATGAAGGCTACGATGAGTCTGTAGATCCCGGTATTGCCAACGTTTTCTCGACAGCAGCTTTCCGTTTCGGACATCTCACCATTCAGCCAAAGCTCTTCCGCCTTGATGAAAACTACCAGGAACATCCTCAATTCAAAAACCTTGACCTGCATCTGGCTTTCTTCACTCCCTGGAGACTGATCAGGGAAGGTAAGTAACAATCTTTAATATGACTGCAGCATACTCACCCAGAGACACTGCACTTGCACAGAAAGCGGAGTTCAACTTCATGAACAGGCAAATGGTGTAGGGTTTGCAGTGATTAGATTCTGGCTGCGAGTGAATGTGGTAGAAGACATAGGGCTGATTAAAGGGCCTATTTGTTTTCTGTCCCTATCTGCCTCAGCATTAGACAAGAGCAGCCCACCCAAAATAAACTGTTCCTTTCCAGATCTTTGGGTTGGGGAGAAATCTTTTCCTGAACTCAGCCTGGAGCCTCCTAGTTCGTTCCTGCTGAAGAAATGCCTAGAGTTGGTAGAAGGGAAAGGAACATGCTCATCTGTACAGCTTCCCATCTATGATGTGGAGATGCCAGCATTGGACTGGGGTGGGCACAGTAAGAAGTCTCACAACACCAGGTTAAAGTCCAACAGGTTTATTTGGTATCAATTCAATGCCAGGAACCTCGTGACACCAAATAAACCCTGTTGGACTTTAACCTGGTGTTGCGAGACTTCTTCTTCTTCCCATCTACACAACTCCCAGTACCAGCATAGAACAGTGCCAATGTTCATATTTGCTTCCACTTGGGCAGCTAAAGTTCCAAGCAATCAGGAAGTCCTGGGAATAAGCTTTCACCTGAGGCAAATGTCAAGAAAATCAAGGTTTTGGTTGCATATAATGAAGATCATGGAGAAACCAAGGCACACACCAGCTTACCTGAGGGCTTCGATCACTGATATATGGCTGATTTGATATCCAAGTCCTAACTGACAACACTGTGGGAGCATCAGAATTGAGGAAAGTCAATAGGCCCACCAACTCCATCATTTCAAGGCACATCAATATGGGTAATAAATACTGCTTTAGCACAATCCTCAGCATCTGAGAAATCTATTTAATAAACCAGTTTTTCATTCCACCATGCAATTAGAGAACTTGATTTTCTGCTTCATAAATTGTGGGAAGGTCTGGTGTTCTATCCTAAATATGGGGAAACATTTTGGTTGGAAATTATATTGCAACTGATAAAGGGACCTGATTTTTCCTTAAAAGAAGTGGATCCATTTTCAGGCAACTTGGTAATAAAATGGGCCAAAGACACTTTTTTAAAAACCCAAGTTGTGTGCTACAAAATAGCTGCCACAGTTTGCCTCCCATGACCCCTTTATGGCCCTAATCTGGCCACCTGGTAGCTATTAAGTTCCCTCCTCATGTCTCTCTCAGGATTCCAGTGTTCATGTGTTTTGTGGGATAACATGAGTACATTTGAAGGGGAAAAAGGTGGAGGCCAGGAAGTTGAGCCCTGGCTGTAAGTACATGTTGTGGCGATGCCAGCGTTGGACTGGGGTAAACACAGTAAGAGTTTTAACAACACCCAGGTTAAAGTCCAACAGGTTTATTTGATAGCAAATGCCATTAGCTTTCGGAGCGCTGCTCCTTCGTCAGATGGAGTGGAAATCTGCTCTCAAACCGATTGGGGTAGATAATTTATTTATTAGTGTCACAAGTAGGCTTACATTAACACTGCAATGAAGTTATTGTGAAAATCACCTAGTCGCCACACTCCGGCGCCTGTTCGGGTACACTGAGGGAGAATTTAGCATGGCCAATGCACCTAACCAGCATGTCTTTCAGACTGTGGGAGGAAACAGGAGTACCCGGAGGAAACCCACGCAGACATGGGGAGAATGTGCAGACTCCGCACAGACAGCGATCCAAGCTGGGAATCGAACCCAGGTCCCTGGCACTGTGAGGCAGCAGTGCTAACCACTGTGTCACCATGCCACTCCTCAGTTGTTCATTTGTTCAGTGCTCCATGTGTCTATTGATTCTTTTCTATTCTCTGCTACTGGATAGAGTGACTGAGAAACTAAACTGGAAGAAGCAGCTGGATGCTTTTACTCCAGGAATTGTACTCAATCCCTTGTACTGGTATGTCTCATTTCCGAGGCATAAAACGTGACAATGTGAAAACAACATTTTATGCATCCAGGTGTTTCCAGGCACCAGTCAGTGACATTAGTTACATCGGTCAGTTGGCAGTTGTTATATTAGACATGTCCCAAATGTTCAGACATAGCTCTGAGTTAATTAAACTCCATAGAAACTCAGCAAAGTGGACATCAGAGATAAAGGGAGATGACAATCAGGCTTCTCTCCCACAAAGGGTGAATGCCATCAGTGCCATGTGGTTAGAAAGGCCCCAGAATCTCCCATCAGCTCCATCAATACCCTTGAGTCCAGGTGGTGACTAATATTAGAATAGAATCATAGAATCTCTACAGTGCAGAAGGAGGCCATTTGGCTCATCGAGCCTGCATCGACAACAATCCCATCCAGGCCCTATCCCTGTAACCCCACCCTGCTAATCCCTCGACACTAAGGGGTAATTTAGCACGGCCAATTAACATAACTCCACACATCTTTGGAGTGTGGAAGGAAACTGGAGCGCCCAGTTTGATCCTCCCATTTGACTTGTGAGGTTCTGATTTCTGTGGAACACAATCCACTGCTTTTGCTGCAACACCTGTAAAATACTGCAGCTGCCGGAAATCTGAAATAAAAACAGAAAATGCTGGAAATACTCAACAGGTCTGGCAGCATCAGTGGAGATAAAAACAGTTAACGAACGTTTCTCTATTTCTGTCTCCACAGCCGTTGCCAGACCTGCTGAGTATTTCCAGCATTTTCTGCCTTTATTTCAGATTTTCAGTCGGCTGGTTTCTGAACCTGAATTTGTCTTTGATCTGCTTTGCTTGCATTGTAATAGCTATTGGGCCATCCATCAATCATCACTTCCCCACACAGACGTGGATTGGACTCTGTCCTGCATTTCACTGTGTAGAAGCTTATTTTATTGTGCGACAAGTTATTGTGAATGTTCAGCGCAGTCAGGCATTGTAAGTGAATTCCTGCCTTTCCCTTCAACTCACCTCCTGCGCGGATGCAGGATGTTACCTGATAACAGATAGTTACAGTTAGAGCTGGAAACCACTTTTGACTGCTCCTCTGGCTGTCCAGCCTTGCTGTTCATTCTTATATCAGACCATAAGATATAGGAGCAGAATTAGGCCATTCAGCCCATCGAGTCTGTTCTGCCATTCAATCATGGCTGATAAGTTTCTCAACCTCATTCTCCCGCCTTTTCCCTGTAACCTTTGATCTTTCAAGAACCCATCTATCTCTGTCTTAAATGCACTCAATGACCTGGCCTCCACAGCCTGCTGTTGCAATGAATTCAGGGTTGGTTTAGGAATCACTCAGGGACATGGCTGATCTTAGCTGGTTTGATCAATGGTGGTTGTGTTGGGGAGTAATTCATTGTCACAGATATTTCTGTGTTGCTCGATTAGAGATCTTTAACTCATCAGTCACTCTACCACCAGCTGCAGATTAAAGAGGAGGGTGAGAATTCAGGAGATGCGTTAAGAATTCTTGTGTCTGCGTGTGTGTGTGTGTACGTTAGGTGGAGTCGATCCCCTCATGCGAGGATTGTTGGGCAGACCTGCCAAGCTGCAGACACAGAACAAGATGCTGCCAGACGAACTGCGGGAGAAGCTGTTTGAATTGACCACTCATTTAGCAATGGATCTGGGTTCTCTGAATATGCAGCGATCCCGGGATCATGGAATCCCAGGTAAGTGGAAAACCAACATGCGGTAGACTTTAACTCAAAACAAGTTGATAAAATGTCAGGTAATGAAATAATTTAATTTCTTGGAGTCACAGTATCAAGAAGCCAGTGGGATCATATTCACTCACCTGAGAACAATGGGTTAACCCCCAGTACTGACTGGAAATGATGTGGAAAGACTTTTTAACATTTTTACATGGGGTGTGGGCATCGCTGGCAAGGCAAGCATTTGTTTCCCATCCCTAAGTGCCCCTGAACAGAGTGGCAGGCCATCTCGGAGCGCGGTTAAGATTCAATCACATTGCTGTGGGACTGGAGTCACATGTAGGCCAGACTAGATAAGCATGGCAGAATTCTTTCCCTGAAGTTAGTGATCCAGATGGGGTTTATTTCCCCATCAATCAATGATAGTTTTGTGGTCACTATTGCTGAAACTAGCTTTCAATTCCAGATTAATAATTGAATTTAAATTCCACTAACTGCCATGATGCCCATGTCTCCACAAGTCATTAGCCGGGGCCCCTGGAGAACAGGTAGAGTTTACCAGGCAGGATTTACGAGGCCCAGTTTACCAGGCAATATTTCCTTGAAGGTTTAAGAATCTATGTAGTATTTTCAACATCTTATGATGTCCCAAGTTTCTTTACAATAAATGAATTACTTTTGAAACGTAGCCACCATTGGAACCTAGGCATCGTATCTCGCAGATTGCAGTAAAATCTATCCGGTTCACTAATGTCCTTTAGGGAAGGAAATCTGCCGTCATTACCCAACTCCAGATCCCCAGTTATTTGGGTGACTCTTAAATGCCCTCTAAAATGGCTGAGTAAGCCACTCAGTTGAAGGGTACTTTTGGGTGGGCAGTGAATGCTGGCCTAGCCAGTGATACCATTCCCATGATGGAATGAAAATAAAACTGAGTCTTTAACCTCGGCAGTGCCACTAGAGGGAGACAAGAAGCAGAAACCATTTAATTCCCCCACGCACATCTCTCACCATAACTAGTGAGGGAACAGAAAAGGGAGAGCCCCTCCAGAACATTTCACAAAGCTCTGCTTGGTTAGTTTCAGAGAGGTCTTGCCAGAGTCGTAGTGACGGACCACCCACCAAACATTTGAACCTCAGGATTTTTGTGGCAATAAAACAACGTTTAGTGTTTACTGTCTCTAGTATAACTAATGCACAGTAGCTGACATGTGTACTTTCACATTTTGCTCTCTGAATGTCACAGGTTACAATGCTTGGCGGAGATTCTGCGGCCTTTCGCAACCCAGGAATGTGGCTGAGCTTGCTCAAGTCCTGAAGAATGTCCATTTAGCAAAGAAACTCCTAACCTTGTATGGAACTCCAAACAATATCGATGTGTGGGTGGGGGGAATCTCCGAACCCTTGGTGGAGGGCGGCAAGTTGGGCCCTTTGTTCACCTGTTTAATTGGACATCAATTCAAGAACCTGAGAGATGGAGACAGGTAACAGGCAATACTAGCAGCACAGAAACTACTGAAGGCATTGACTTTCATTGAGTTGCGGGTTTCCATTTCACATTAAAGGGATTGGAGATCAGAGCCAGAGAGGTGGCTGATGCTTCAATCTCCCAGCCTGGGTGGTTATGGATTCAATCAAACAGTAATTGTGTTGTTGAGTAGAACAGGTTGAGATTGCAGTGATCACTGCGCAGAAAGATAAGGTCACTGGCCTCTACCTGCCTTTAAATTTCCATAAATGGGTCTTATACCAGTCAATATGAGACCGCCAGACCTCATAACCAGCATAACCACTCGATCTCCTGAGGAAGCTTGAGGGTAAACTAAAATGAAAGCAACCTTACAATAAATGGCTGGGTAAGAGTTGCGAAGGTAAACAAATCAAAATAGAGTGAGATACGCCCAGAGTAAAAATGCCAGTGTTGTGGTGTGCCGCAGGGATCGGTGTTGGCTCCATTGTTGTTTGTCATCTATATCAATGATCTGGATGATAATGTGGTAAATTGGATCAGCAAGTTTGCTGATGATACAAAGATTGGAGGTGTAGTGGACAGTGAGGAAGGTTTTCAAAGCTTGCAGAGGGATTTGGACCAACTAAAAAAATGGGCTGAAAAATGGCAAATGGAATTTAACGCAGACAAGTGTGAGATATCATCATAGAAACCCTACAGTGCAGAAGGAGGCCATTCGGCCCATCGAGTCTGCACCGACCACAATCCCACCCAGGCCCTACCCCCACATATTTACCCGCTAATCCACGCATCTCAGAACTCTAAGGGGCAATTTTTAACCTGGCCAATCAACCTAAACCCGCACATCTTTGGACTGTGGGAGGAAACCGGAGCACCCGGAGGAAACCCACGCAGACACGAGGAGAATGTGCAAACTCCACACAGACAGTGACCCGAGCCGGGAATCGAACCCGGGACCCTGGAGTTGTGAAGCAGCAGTGCTAACCACTGTGCTACCATGCCGCACATTGCACATTGGAAGGACAAACCAAAGTAGAACGTACAGGGTAAATGGTAGGCCTCTGAAGAGTGCAGTTGAACAGAGGGATCTGGGAATACAGGTACAGAATTCGCTAAAAGTGACGTCACAGGTGGATAGGGTCGTAAAGAGTGCCTTTGGTACATTGGCCTTTATAAATCGGAATATCGAGTATAAAAGTTGGAGTGTTATGGTAAGGTTATATAAGTCATGATGTGTAGATGCCGGCGTTGGACTGGGGTAAACACAGTAAGAAGTTTAACAACACCAGGTTAAAGTCCAACAGGTTTATTTGGTAGCAAAAGCCACACAAGCTTTCGGAGCTGCAAGCCCCTTCTTCAGGTGAGTGGGAATTCCCACTCACCTGAAGAAGGGGCTTGCAGCTCCGAAAGCTTGTGTGGCTTTTGCTACCAAATAAACCTGTTGGACTTTAACCTGGTGTTGTTAAACTTCTTACAAGGTTATATAAGGCATTGGTGAGGCCGAATTTAGAGTATTGTGTACAGTTTTGGTCACCTAGTTACAGGAAGGACGTGAATAAGGTTGAAAGAGTGCAGAGAAGGTTCACAAGGATGTTGCCGGGACTTGAGAAGCTGAGTTACAGAGAGAGATTGAATAGGTTGGGACTTTATTCCCTAGAAGATTGAGGGGAGATTTGATAGAGGTGTATAAGATTTTGATGGGTATAGATAGAGTGAATGCAAGCAGGCTTTTTCCGCTGAGGCTAGGGGAGAAAAAAACCAGAGGGCATGGGTTAAGGGTGAAAGGAGAAAAGTTTAAAGGGAATATTAGGGGGGGCTTCTTCACGCAGAGAGTGGTGGGAGTGTGGAATGAGCTGCCGGATAAAGTGGTAAATGCAGGGTCACTTTTAACATTTAAGAAAAACTTGGACGGGTTCATGGATGAGAGGGGTGTGGAGGGATATGGTCCAAGTGCAGGTCAGTGGGACTAGGCAAAAAATGGTTCGGCACAGACAAGAAGGGCCAAAAGGCCTGTTTCTGAGCTGTAATTTTCTATGGTTCTATGGGCATAAGTAGTTTTTTGAAGTTATTGCCTAACTATGGGTATCAGCTCACAAACATGGCGACCTGCTCTCCTACACATTCCTCCCTGAAAACACTCAGTATTATCAGTGAGGAGTAGGGTTAACATTTCAGTTTGATAACCTTCGGTCACAATAGGAAAATCTCACAGATGAACAGCTTATATGGAGCAGATTAAATTAAAAATGGGCTGTAAAATAAGGAGCTGTTTCACTCTTTCTTGTGACACATTACTGACCAAGAGTGAATGGTCTGTGATTAGGTAGAGGACCTGAGAGGAGTGAATACCATAGGGAAGAAAAACGGAGACAATGATGTCCAGGCCTTTCTGAAGACAATGGGCAAGAACCCCAATTAGATCTTCAGACTGAGAAACTGAAACTGTTCCTTAAATTACAGGAAATCCAAATCCCCCACCCCTTTCATCATAAACTTACTGAATATGAGGATTAGTAAATGTCTTCCCCCTCCCAACTTTTTCTGTGAGGGTCAGTAAATGTCTTCCCCCTCCCAGCTTTTTTAGTGAGGGTCAGTAAATGTCTTCCCTCATCCCAGTCTTCTCTGTGGGGGTCAGTAAATATCTTCCCCCTCTCAGTCTTCTCGGAGGGTCAGTAAATGTCCACTGAACCCCCCCCACCCCAAGTCTTCTCTGAGGGTCAGTAAATGTTTTACCCCCCCAGCCTTCTCTGATGATCAGTAAATATCTCCCCTACCCTCCCAACCATACTCTGAAGGTCAGTATATGTCTTCTACCACCCCACCCCGTGCCGCCACCCCCCACCCCCCCCCCCCCCCCCCCAGTCTTCTCTGTGAGGGTCAGTAAATGTCTTCCTCCTCACAACCTCTCTATTGCACCTGTACTCAGCAACATGGATGAACTATTTACTGTCAATAGGTTTGATCTGTACTTTTCAGGGACTTACCAGTGATGTTTCTCCTTGTGCTTCAGATTCTGGTGGGAAAATACAGGAGTTTTTACTGCTAGCCAACGTCAGGCTCTTACCCAAATCTCCATGTCCAGGATCATCTGTGAAAACACCGGGATCCAATTAATTCCTCGCGATGCCTTTAAGTTCCAACCATTCCCACGAGGATATGTAAACTGCAACCAGATACCAAAGGTAGACCTGAGTGCCTGGAAGGAGGATGTGCGAGGTAGGTTATTACAGGGCTGGGCCCAGCCTTCAGAAAGCTGACATTCCAGTTCATTTATGCTTGAATATAAAACTAAGAAAATCAGCTGGTGTAAGAAAAGAGCAAAGAGACACTCGGAGCTGGACTCTGAATTCCATTCGCAACTTCTGCTCTAGTGATTCATGGATCAAACACTGAGGGGCCAGTAGGGTTAAGAGCAATATCTTCAGAATCTGGATAATTAGACTTGTCAATATAGATCATTTCACCCTTCCACCTCCTTGTTCTATTGCTTAAATCTGTTTCAGCTTATTCCTTCAGCATCTCATTCAGGTGCTCAGTCCTTCCTCTCCCCAGAAACATCTAAGTTTCTCTGGCACCCATTAATGTCTTCCACATTTTCCTGACTATTTATTGCACAACTGTTATCCTATTTGTTCTCTATTTTTATCTTCTTTCCTTATACCATCTTAGCATAGAATATTCTTCACTCTATCATTACCCTCAAGCCCAGGGCTCAATCATGGTTAAATAGTCAAGTGCAGCAACAAGCACATCTAAAAGCTGGTGAAATTACAGCACAGGACTGACTATACATGCATTCGAAACAGTGTAAGCAAAATGCAATAGACAGAGATGTGTCATTCCACACCCAATGGATCAGATCAAAGCTCTGCTGTCCTGCTGCAGCCAGTCATGAGTGGTAGTTGAAAATTAAATGACAGACAGGAGGGGCAGGCTCCACAAATATCCCCATCACAATTCCAAAACTCAACCATCTTCACCCAGGAAGTGCCGAGTGGATGATCCATCTCAGCCTCCTCCTGAGGTCCCCAGTATCACAGATACCATTCTTCAGCCAATGTGATTCATTCCATGTGATATCAAGAAATGGCTGAAGGCACTGGATACTGTGAAGGCTGCAATAACACTGGAGGCTTTGCTCCAGAACTAACCCCTAGCCAAGCTAGTGCAGCCAGAACACTGGCGTCTACTGGAGAATGTAGAAAATTGCCCAGCAAGATCTGTCCATGCAAAGAAGGAACAATTCCCTCAGCCCCATCAGTCTCTCAATCATCAGCAAAGTGATGGAAGGTATCATTCACAGCACTTAATCAATGGAATAAATCCAGGGCAACTCAAAGTGGTTTGAATCAACAAAGGCTTCATTGCCAACAATACAAATTATATGTCCAACAAGGTGAATTACAATGTGACTGTTCTACTCGACTCCCAGGCTCCAACTGCCAGACCTTCCTCGACCCGTGATACGTGCTCTCCTGCCGATTGGAGTACTCAGCTTCCCGCCATGACAATCCATAGGGTCCAGCCTGATCATGTGGCCTCGGGAAAGGAACCCACCTTCCACCTTAAAGGGCCACACTACTATATACAATGACAACCTGTCATTCTCAGTTTGGATTCAACCAGGGCCAATAGGATCTTGACCTCATAACAGCTATTGTTGAATATGGATAAAATAGTGAACTCTAGAGTTGAGGTGAGAGTAACTGCCCTTGACATCAAGACAGCATTAGACCTAGTGTGGCATCAAGGAGCCCAGCAAAAATTGAAATCCATAGGAATCAGGTTGTAAGCTCTCCACCGATTGCAGTCAAACCTAGCACAAAGGAAGTTGGTTGCAATTGTTGGAAACCACACATCTCAGGCTAGGGACGTCTCTGCAGGTGTTCCTTTGGGGAGTGTTCTCAGCCCAGCCACCTTCAGCTGCTTCATCATTGACGAGGTCAGAATTTGGGATGTTCACTGATTGCCTCAGCACCATTCACACCTCCTCAGACACTGAAGCAATCCTTGCCCCTGTGTGACAAAACCTGAGTTACATTCAGACTTGGACCACTAATATTTCTGCCACACAAGTGCCAGGCAAAGATAATCCCCAAGAAGAGAGAATCTAACTATTTCCTTTTTACATTCAACGGCATTGCTGTCACTGAAACCTCCACTGTCAATATCCTGGGGGTTACAATTGACCAGAAACTGAACTGGATTAGCTATATCAATCAGTACTGTGGCTACAAGAGCAGGTCAAAGGCACGTAACTCACTTCTTGAGTCTCCAAAACACATCCACTATCTCTGAATGAGTGCAGCTCCAAGAACATTCAAGAAGCTTGACACCACCCAGAACAAAGCAGAACGACATTGCATTAACCATCTTGGACATTCACTCCCTCCACCACTGGCCCACTGGCACACACTAGCACACAGTGTGTACCATCTACAAGATGCACTGCAGGATGAAGAATGTTTACTCTCTTCCCTCAACACAGATGGTAGCGTTTGCTAATCTCTCTCAGTTTAGATAAAATAAATAACTGTCGGTACTTTCTTTGTGTGGATGCATATCTGAAGGCAGAAACGAATGATTATTAGCGAGAAGAAAGTTCCTGTTCAGCTGTGACTGGGTAATAATCTCTAGAAAGTCATTGGTTTGCATTGACTGTAAGGTCGATACAGATTGCTATAATGTTTTATTACTTTCCTGGGTCAAGAAGAAATGCCACTCAATTCTTCCCTGTGCTGCTCCAATGGGGATTGAATAGCTGTGTGCTTGTGCCATGTCAGAAGCAGCCCTTCTCCCTGAGGGTGATTGACTGTATGGCCTTCTCTTATTTCACATTTATTTATTTTCTTAAATGTGGCAAATACTCGGTGGAATTGAAGCTGTCTCCATTTTCCACGTCACTCGTACTACAGTGTTTAACTTTGCACTTATTTGATTATCTGTTCTCTTCACTATTTTGCTTGTTTTATTTTCTAGTGGTCAGAACATTGGGAGTACGCAATGTTTCAATGTTCTCAGTAGCTTCCTTTCTCCTAATGAGTGTTGGCTTGTTCCTGTTACAGTGACCCCCTGTGGCTCTGTCCCTGCTGTCGCCCACAGCCATTTCTCCATCTGTAAATCCTCGGTCAGATACACCTGTAAGTCGGGATTCAAGTTGGTGGGAGGCGATACGCTAACTTGTCTAAGTAATGGGAAGTGGAACATTGCACCACCTGGCTGCAGAGGTAAGAGCTGAAATCCAGGGCCTTGGAATAGCGAGTGCCATTGGTTAGCACTGGGTGAGGGAGGTCGAATACCCACACAATGATGGTCATTTCCAACTCCATCGTCTGAGCGCTAAACTGTGAGAGCTAATTACCTGTCAAATCCTCCCCACCATTGACACTCAGAATCGTAGAATCCCTACAGTACAGAAGGAGGCCATTGAGCCTGCACTGACAACAATCCCACCCAGGCCCTATCCCCGTAACTCCACATATTTACCCTGCTAATCTCCCTGACACTAATGGTCAATTTTGCATGGCCAATCAACATAATCTGCACACCTTTGAAGTGTGGGAGGAAACCCACGCAAACACGAGGTGAACGTGCAAACTCCACACAGTCACCTGAAGCCGGTATTGAACCCGGGTCCCCGGTGCTGTGAGGCAACAGTGCTAACCACTGTGCCACCATGCCGCCCATGGGTAAGACTCTCGATGTTCTTCTTTTTCTGTAAATGTTGGCGTTTGTTCCAGATGTTGGAGGCAGGATTGCTAAATGAATCTTAGCTCCTAATGTGCAGATAAACATGATGACCCACTCTTACAATTCTTTCAGAACTCCGGTCTGTTGGATTTCAAGATGCAGGAAGTGGCATTACACTAACAGGACCAAAAGGAGATGAAGGTAACGCTGAACACATGGGACCTGAAAAGAATTGCAGTCAACCCATGCGAGCAATTCAAAATGTTCCAAAACACTCAGCCTTTTCTGTGCAACTTAATGTAAGAAATCTGATTCGAGGAAAGCCAATTCCGTGTGCAAAGGAGATCTACAATGGCCAGAGAGATTTCAATTGCTCAACAGGAGTATTCACTTGTCAGATTGCTGGAGTATATCAATTTTCATATCACTGTGGAGGGAGCAGAGCAACTGTGTCGCTTAAAAAGAATAACTCCCAGGTCACTAGATCAGATACACGTATCAGATACAACAGAATTATTTTATCAGGAAGCACCATCCTTCAGCTAAATTCTGGCGATCAAGTTTGGTTAACGAATTTGAAAGGTTCCTTAAGCACTTCCAGCTACTTTCAGGGCCACCTACTCTTTACAGTTTAATCATTTTCCTTTGTCTAGTCATAAACAATGATCTTTACCAATTGAATGTTAAAGGGATCTGCCCGAGGGTCAAAACCTGGGCTGGGAAACCACGAGCCATTTTCAGGATCTTTACAACACAGAAGCTGCTTTCCAAGGTCATAGTTGATATGTAGAACAAACCCATTCAGGGCAGAGTGAACTTGTGTCCTGGTTCAGTCTCAAACCCCTCTCCACAAATATTCCACTGGAAGCTTCCAGGCTCACTTATCCAAAGAGCATTTTTGTTAAGTTGCCAAAAGATTTGTGTGTTACATTTTTCTGACATGAATTTGGAACTATTTCAACACAGCACAAACATCATTCCCCCAATTCACTCTCTGGCACGTTACATTCTGGTTTGTTTTATTTCCCTCCAATACCTGCCCCATTAAAGGAATAGTCCATAAGAGCACCTCCACTTTCAACTCAAACTAAACAAAACTTGCCCAATAAAGTAAAACCAAACAAAACTTTCCCAATAAAGTGAAAGGTCTCTCATTAGCTGGTCCCATTAAAATACTAACGTGCCCATTGAAGCCCATCCTTTTAATACAGTGGCAATCCTATTGTTGCCCATCACTGTAATATTTTAGCTTTTCCATTGAAACCCATCCCATTAACACTAATTCTCCCATTATACAGCCCAGCGTCATATTTAATGTCCCCAACTTGGTCCTCTATCACCGGAAAATGGTTCCAAACAATATCACTTCCTGTTTCTCCGTAGCTAAATGCATTATTTTGCTTGCCTTAAATTGATTGACAACATCTGAGTCTATCCTATCTCTAAAATTTAAAATGTGATAACTCTTTGTGAGGCTTCCCCAAAACCATTCTCTCTTTAGAGTTCTCTCTGATCTTTCCTCACCCTTTTTTATGCACCCTGACTGCCTGATTTCTTACTTGTGTGAGGAAGAGAGACTTGGCAAATGGAGATGAAATCATACAGGGTATTAAGGAGAGTACAAATAGGCCTGGTGGCCTGTTCACATCCTCAGAATATAAACACTGGGTTCAATGAAGTTGTATTTCTCTACACCCGCTCCATTGCATTTATTTTAGTTGGAAGTCTCACAACACCAGGTTAAAGTCCAACAGGTTTATTTGGTAGCAAATACCATAAGCTTTCGGAGCACTGCTCCTTCGTCAGATGGAGTGGAAATGTCTATTTTATTTAATTTTATTTTATTAAAATGTTTATTTTAGTTGTGCAGGGACCTGAATTGAGCATAATACTCCATGCACAGTCTGATTAGCGTAGTGTACAGCCACTGCTTAATCTTTTAATTCTCTATCTGCTGCTGTAACTCATTGTTCCAGCATTGTCGCTTTTCCAATTATTTCACTTTGTGGAGCAGGCAGAAGTGATTGCTGGACTGTCTCTCCCAGTTCCCTTTTCAAAGCCTCCTCTGCCAATGAAACCCATTCACTGCGGGCTCCTTCATTGCGCAAATTTTGTTACAGTTAAATCTCATTTACCATTTCTCTCCCAACTGATTCACCGATTTGCTTTAATTATTTTGTCATATTCTCTCGTTCTCAACTGCTCTCCCCCTCCTTTAGGTATTGAAATGTTTTAACTTTGACCCAATAGCCCTCACTGGCCCAAACCTGGGCAGCACGGTAGCACAGTGCTGCTTCACATTGCCAGGGACCTGGGTTCGATTCCCGAGTTGGGTCACTGTCTGTGTGGAGTTTGCACATTCTCCCCGTGTCTGCGTAGGTTTCCTCCAGTTTCCTCGCACAGTCTGAAAGACATGCTGGTTAGGTGCATTGACCTGAACAAACAAACCAGGCTGTGGCGACTAGGGAAATTTCATGGAAAATGAACATCAGTTGTTTGTACATTAATGATTGGACCCAGGGTCCAGGGTTTGATAAAGGGTCACCTGGACTAGAAACGTCAACACTTTTCTCTCCTGACAGATGCTGCCAGACCTGCTGAGATTTTCCAGCATTTTCTCTTCTGTTTTCAGATTCCAGCATCCGCAGTAATTTACTTTTATCCAATGATTGGATCCAAATGGATTAAATTAGAAAAGGAGCCTCTTTTATATTCAGAATGATTGTAATGGACTAGTTGTGAAAACAGTGGCTAATAATTCTAAGACACCTTGGTAGAATTGTTCTTTAAAATGTTTATTTCTTTGAAAGCCCAAGGGTATAAAAATGTGAATCCTGCTAATATGAAATATTGAATAAACTCTAGTTGCTAACCTCAGTGCCACATGTTTCTTTTTGCTTTTCTCTTCTCTTTACAGATGTTGTATTTACAATAAGTTAACCCAGTGAGAGCCAGGCTGATATACAAAGTTCAGATGAGAAGCAGGGGGCAGAATTTTCCATTCTGTGCCCAGTGCTGCCTGAGGGGAGAAAACTGGCGTGCAACTTGCAGGCTGCACAGTTTTTCTCCCTAGTTAATCCAGCAGGAAAAAACTGGAGGCGTGACCCGCGCTGTCGTGCTGATGGGTCAGGGCTGGAAAAATCCAGCAATTAGGAATCTCTATATCGGGATGCCATTTTTAAAGGGTGCCCCAGTCTCCAATGTAAAACACAGAAACCCTGCCCCCACATACATGGAGACACACTCCATGGACACAGGGGATCTTCCCAACACACAAAAGGGGAACCCCATCCAACTGATAAGGGAAAGGGAGGAGTGGGGTCGATTAGCTACCAATAAAGGGTGTTCATACCTCGTGGCAGAGGACATGGATTAGGTACTGAGGCCGGGATTCTCCAGTCCCGCCTGCGGAAGGATTCATCGGAACAGGATAGAAAATTTGACAGACCAGCCAAAGACTTTGCAGGAACTTCCAGTTCAGTCCCAAAGTACCTCTGTGACTTTGAATATTGTGAATTGTCCCGATTCAACTTCCTCAACCCTCCTGCAACATTTGGTACAGTTGGTCACATTAATCTCCTCCATTGTCTAGCTGGATGGAACTGCTCTCATCTGTTTCCATACTTATCCATCCAGTCACAACCAGAAAAGACCCAACAAAGTCTCTCTTCCTCCTTCAGCATCACAATTGCCAAAGGATCTGTGCAATAGTCGCCCCAACCAATACAGTCATCCCGACCAATATGGTCATGGACAGTTGCCTCTGCAACAAGTAAATTGAAGAGTGAGATCAAGTAAGTCGTTCCACCATGTGTTATCTAACCCTCTGCAGGAGCTTTCCTTGCCCATGTTTGACCTAAGGTCATGAGACTTCAAATGATTTAGAGTCAATATTAAGGACTCCCAGGGCCATTTCCTCCGACCACCACCCCTGGGACTTGAGAATGAATGGAAGGAGTTTGGGAAATTAGCTGACATGGAAACTTGTTTAGTTCTTTGAACGTAACTAAATTAGATTTTTGCTTGGCTAATCTGAGGTACAGTCCACCCATCTTGGGTATCAGTTCTCAGATATTGGAGAGGACAACTTTACAGAGTAATTGTCACACCGACTGTCCAATCTCATTTTTTTTTCCTTCAACAGTTTGCCACAACTGTGTGGCTTGTCAGGTCCTTCAGAAAGTAATTAAGAGTCAACCACATTGGTTTGGGGCTGCAGGAATGTTTTGACCAGACTGGGTAAGGATAGCAGGTTATCTTACCTCAGGGACACCAATTAACAAATGTGTTTTTTTACAGCAATTTAACAGCTTCTGGTCATGTCTGCTGATGATGTTTTAAATCATAGATTTATTTCTCTGTTTTAAATGGAAAGTCACAAATATACATGATATATCTTATCATGGGGAATCCCTAGTCTCTGCCCTATCTCGAACAAATCTGAACATTTTAGTCACCTCGCTCAGTAGTACTAGCTGGAGTCTTTATTCAGCCATTGGAGAAGCCTGTTTCACAGCTACTCATTTTCATAGAACGTAGAACCCCAACACTGCAGAAGGAGGCCATTCAGCCCATTGAGTCTGCACTGGTTCTCCAAAAGAGCGGTTTATCCAGGCCCAATTCTCACCCTATCCCCATAACCCCGTGCATTTACCATGGCTAATCCACCTAACCTACACATCTTTGGACACTAAGTGGCAATTTAGCAAGGCCAATCCACCTAACCTGGAGTTGGGAGGAAACTGGAGCACCAGAGGAAACCCATGCAGACATGGGGAGAATGTCTGTTTGGAGTTTGCACAATCAACTAAGGCCGGAATTGAACCCGGGTCCGTGGCGCTATGAGACATCGGCGCTAACCAATGTGTTACCGTGTTGTCCTCAATTTTCTCAGAGGTTTATATTTGGGAGGCAGAGAAGCACTTGAGTAAACAGGTTCAGAATTGTTTTTATTACTCACAGTAAGAACGGATCCAAAATAGTGAAAAGAATTTCACTGAAATTTGTGCCTAATTTCAAAATTCAACTCGAAGAATCTTTCATTTCAGCACACGGCCAGCCCACCAGAAAGGTATTGGATCAAAGTTCTCACCTGAATAGATGGGTCATGCACTGAGTCAATGTCAGAATGCAATAACCATTCTAACCAGATTGTGCTCAAACGTAACATGTGTGAGTTACAAAGGAGATACATAATTTAAAACGTGCATGAGAAAACCATAACTATACAGGCAATAGAGTTAGTGGAATGAAGAGGAATGACTATCTCATAGAAATGTTGTTCCACAATAAAATTCTGAAATTACAAAGTGATGACTGAGTGCAATTATATGATTATGTGTGTACATGGTGAGTATTTGAACATACCAATCATAACTTCATTAGAAGGTGGATCAGAATTAAATGATTCCAGCAATGGAGCAAACACATAAGTCACAAACTGACTGATCTAACCTTCAAGAATAATAGCCTGATGAATAAATAATATCAGAGCCTCCCTAGTGTTGAAGGATGGGACTAAAAATAGAAAGGTCACCAGTGGAGGAGCACAGGTTGATCCAATGAACAAGAGTTTGTTTTTACTGTTTACTTGCAGGCTGTGGACATCACTAGCAAGGCCAGCATTTATTGTCCATGTTCAATTGCTCATTGAGAAGTTGGCAGTGAACTATCTTAGGCCACTTCATATGGCAGCTAAGAGTTCACCACATGACTGAAGGCCTGGATTCACTTGCCGCCCAGACTGGGTGCGGGCAGCATGTTTCCTTCCCTAACTAGTGAACCAGTTAGTCTTTACTACAATCCAGTACTGATTACTGAAACAGTTTTTCATTCCAGATTTTGTTCATTAACTGAATTCAATTCACAAGCTGCCATTATATGATCTGAACACACCACTGACAGGTTAATAATCCAGGCCTCTGGATTGCAATGTTACCATAGCCACTGCATCCTAACACAAGAACCAGAGGAAGAACAAATCATAACAGTTACCAGCTTGGTAATAGTGCTTCTTACCATGTTGTCCAAGTTGTCTACATGGACTTTAGCAAGCCTTTGACAAGGTACCACATGGTAGGTTGTTGCATAAGGTTAAAGCTTACGGGATCCAGGATGAGGTAGCCAAATGGATACAAAATTGGCTTGATGAAAAAAGACAGAGGGTGGTTGTAGAGGGTTGTTTTTCAAACTGGAGGCCTGTGACCAGCGGTGCCTCAGGGATTGGGGTGGGTCCACTGTTATTTGTCATGTATATTAATGATTTGGATGATAATTTAGGAGGCATGGTTAATAAATTTGCAGATGACACCAAGATTGGTGGCATAGTGGACAGTGAAGAAGGATTGCAACGGGATCTCGACCAATTGGGCCAGTGGGCTGACGAATGGCAGATGGAGTTTAATTTAGATAAATGTGAGGTGATGCATCTTGGTTGATCGAACCACATCAGGACTTACTCAGTTAATGGTAGGGCGTTGGGGAGAGTTATAGAACAAATAGATCTAGGGATACAGATTCATAGCTCCTTGAAAGTGAAGTCAAAAGTGGAAAGGGTGGTGAAGAAGGCATTCAGCATGCTTGGTTTCATTGGTCAGAACATTGAATACAGTAGTTGGGACGTCTTATTGAAGTTGTACAAGACATTGGTAAGGCCACACTTGGAATACTGTGTGCAGTTCTGGTCACTCTATTATAGAAAGGATATTATTAAACTAGAAAGAGTGCAGAAAAGATTTACTAGGATGCTACTGGGACTTGATGGCTTGAGTTATAAGGAGAGGCTGGATAAACTGGGACTTTTATCCCTGGAGCGTAGAAGACTTAGGGGTGATCTTATAGAGGTTTATAAAATAATGAGGGGCATAGATCAGCTAGATAGTCAACACCTTTTCCCAAAGGTAGGGGAGTCTAAAACTAGAGGCATAGGTTTAAGATGAGAGGGGAGAGATACAAAAGGGTCCAGAGGGGCAATTTCTTCACACAGAGGGTGGTGAGTGTCTGGAATGAGCTGCCAGAGGTAGTTGTAGAGGCGGGTACAATTTTGTCTTTTAAAAAGTATTTAGACAGTTACATGGGTAAGATGGGTATAGAGGGAGGGATATGGGCCAAATGCGGGCAATTGGGACTAGATTAGCGGTTAAAAAAAGGGCAGCATGGACAAGTTGGGCTGAAGGGCCTGTTTAATTGCTGTAAACCTCTGTGAAGCTATGACTCTATAACCCACAGAATAGCTAGTGAAGAAACTAAATAAAGTCCAGAAGTCAATTTAACAGCAGAATATAACCCAGGATCAAGAAAATAAATTAAAATTTAATGAGTGTGACCTTCCAATGATAGACTAATGCCCGATGATGCTCCAATGGCAGGCTAGAACCCCAGGATGTTCCAGCGGCAGGCTCGGACCCCAGGGTGTTCCAATGGCAGGCTGGGCCCCAGGGTGTTCCAGTGGCAGGCTAGGGCCCCGGTGTGCTCCAATGGCAGGCTGGGCCCCAGGGTGTTCCAATGGCAGGCTAGGATCCCAGGATGCTCCAATGGCAGGCTAGGGCCCCAGAATGCTCCAATGGCAAGCTACGATCCCAGGGTGCTCCAGTGGCAGGCTAGGGCCCCGGTGTGCTCCAATGGCACGCTAGGATCCCAGGGTGCTCCAATGGCAGGCTAGCATCCCAGGATGCTCCAATGGCAGGCTAGGGCCCCAGTGTGCTCCAATGGCAGGCTAGGGCCCCAGGGTGCTCCAATGTCAGGCTAGGGCCCCAGGGTGCTCCAGTGGTAGGCTAGGGCCCCAGGGTGCTCCAATGGTAGGCTAGGGTCCCAGGGTGCTCCAATGGTAGGCTAGGACCCCAGAGTGCTCCAGTGGGAGGCTAGGGCCCCAGTGTGCTCCAGTGGGAGGCGAGGGCCCCAGGGTGCTCCAGTGGGAGGCGAGGGCCCCAGGGTGCTCCAATGGCAATCTAGAACCCCAGGTTCTCCAGTGGGAGGCTATATCACAGAGCTGCTCAAGGGACAGGCTAGGACATAGAGAGTTCAAGGGATGGGTAAGGACTTCAGGCTGCTCCAGTGGTAGGCATTAGCCCCCGGGTGCTCAAGGAGCAAGTTTGGATCTCGAGGTGTTCAGTGATAGATTCGGACCTCTTGATTCTCCTATACCAAACAAGGGTCTAGGTGGTCTGGTACCAGGTACAGCCTCTGCATGTCCAGAAGCACTACAGGATCCTCAGAGCAGGCGTTCCAGCAGGGCAGCAATATCTCATTGGGATTGGCAATTCTCACTGGGAAAAGCATTATCTATGTGCGATGGGAAATGTGATTTGGCGTGGTTGGCTTTAACTTGGAGATGAAGTTAAAAATGAATGTTTATCACTAGATGGTGGCATCAGGTGAGGGTTCAGCTAAGCAGGTGTAGAGAGAATGAAGAAGGGTAGCAGAGCTGGTGGATGGCCATGGATTAGTGTCACAGAGAACAGCAGCTCATCCGGTGACTGCCATTTCAGGTGCCACCCTGAAAGGAACAGATTTCAAAATTCATCCAATTGTTTCACATGTGGATATTATATTTCATGATGTTAAATTATCTGAAAACTATAACTGAAAGCTCAAGACTCAGTGAAGACATTTCAGAATAGTTCAGCAAAGCCACTTGCAGTGCCAGATGCCACAGCCTAAAAGGTTTAGCAGACACTTGAGACAGAAAGTCTACATATTTCCCTTTGTTGATTATGAGAAACAAGTTCTCTCCTGTCAGTCTGCTATTCTGCCGAGATCAATATAGATAACATCGACTAGTCTGCTCAGCGAAATGTTTCACCTTGAAAGGTTGTCATTTCCACATGTTTATCACCATGTAGCAGCTTATTTATTTTTCTTATTATTCTCATTATTCAAGATTATTCAAGATGGCGCCGGAGCATGGTGACTTCTTGCAAACTGTGCCCAGCACACCCTCTAATTCTATATTTTACTCTCGCTCTATATTTTTAAAACTCTACTCTAACTCTTATAAACTCTCCAGCAATGCTCTACTTCAGACTTTTGAATGGACCTACCTCATATTAAGTTGATCTTTCTCCACACCCTAGCTATGACTGTAACAATACATTCTGCACCCGCTCCTTTCCTTCTCTATGTACAGTATGCTTTGACCGTATAGCGCACAAGAAACAATACTTTTCACTGTATACCAATAAATCAAATCAAATCAAATTATATTCTTCTATTTACCAGCATCCCAAAAGCAACTAACACTGAAAAAGGTTAAACAACACTAACCAATTTATATTTACATAGCACCTTTAACATAATAAAACAAGGCCCTTTGCAGAAGTATTGCAAAGCAAAATTAGACATTGAATCACATGTTATCAGAGTATGTGATGTACCTGTGCGCTCTGAGTAGGTAGCGTGCCTCTGTCAACAATGAATGTGAGGGTTTGAACATGAAAAGGTGGACTGTTGAGGAACATTTTTTAAAAATTCATTCGTACAACATGGCTGGCAAGCATTTATTGCCCATCCACAGTTGCCCTTGTTCAGAGGGCAGTTGAGAGTCAATCATATTGCTGTGGCTCTGGAGTCACATGTAGGCCAGACCAGGTAAGGACGGCAGATTGGCTTTCCTAAGGGACATTAGTGAACCAGATGGGTTTTTCCAACTATCAACAATGGTTTCATGGCCATCAGTAAATTCTTAATTGCAAATATTTTTTATTGAATTCAAATTCCACCATCAGCCGTGACAGGATTTGAACCTGGGTTCCCAGAACATTAACTGAGTTTCTGGATTAATAATTCAAGGCCACTGCCTCCCCATAAGGAGGAATATGTGATGATCTGTTTAGCCGTTTGGAAACCGTATTTCCTTTATTAACAATAAAATTAAAAATCTTTCAATTGTGAAGTGCGCAAATTAGCTAGAAAACATAAATTTCACGTAAAAATGTAATTTCTATACATATGAGTATTCTCTGGAGGCCCATTCAAAATACATCACCAATTTTGTGCCTTCGCCATATGGATTTTCCTTGCTAACTCCACAGAATTGCATCAAAGTGACAAATGGAGATAAGCTGTTTAAGCCAACTAGTCCATGTTGGTTTTTAATCAACATATGAGCAAGAAGTTCCCTCAGGATTTTTAAAGTTTTTAAAAATTCTTACAACATGATTGATTGCAAATCCAGCTACTCATTAGTTTTCTGAATTTGGCCCATGCATGAGTTTTCAGCGTTGTGGAAGCTTGCCAGCTTCTTTGAAGTGGTTGAGTGGCTTTGCTTATTTTCCTGGTTTAGTCTGTAGGCATCGCAGAGTCGCTGAGCAGAAACTGATAGCCAAGTTCCGCATACATGAGGACGGCCTAAACCGGGATTTTGGGTTCATGTCACACTATCAGTAACCCCCACAGCTTGCCTCCTGGACTTGCAGAATCTCACTGGCTGTCCTGTCTGGAGACAATGTACATCTCTTTAACCTGTGCTTAATGCTCCCTCCACTCACATTGTCTGTATCTTTAAGACCTGGTTGTGGTTAAGGCCGGAGTGTGGTGACTAGGGGAATTTTGCAGTAACTTCATTGCAGTGTTAATGTAAGCCTTACTTGTGACACTAATAAATAAATAAAAATTGGGATTGTCATAGGGTACAGGATTTGGAGGGGGTGGATTTCTTGAAATGTATCCAGGAGAGTTTTTTGTATCAATATGTAGAAGGCCCAACAAGTGCTGGGGCAGTGCTGGATCTGGTTCCAGGGAACGAAGCCAGACGAGTGTTCAATGTGGCAGTGGGGGAGCATTTTAGCAATAGCGACCACAACAGGGCACGGTTCAAGTTCGTTATGGACAAGGAGAAAGATGGCCTGCAAAAACAGCTTTGGATTGGGAGAATGCCGATTTTATTAAAATAAGGCAGGATCTGGCCAAAGTTGGTTGGGAACAGCTCCTTGCAGGAAAGTCCACAGCAGAGCGGTGGGGGATGTCCAGAAAGGAAATGAGGAGAATACAGGTACAACATGTTCCCTATAGGGGGAAATGTAGGAGCAATAGATTCAGGGAACCCTGGATTGTCTAGGACAATTCAGGAGTGGATAATGAAGTAGAGAAAGGCAAGTCAAAAAGGAACAATTCAGCTACAGTCCTCGAGGAATATAGAAAGTACAAGAGGTAACTTAATAAAGCAATTAGAAGAGCAAAAAGGGGCATGAAAAAGGACTTGTGAACAAGATTAGGGAGAATCCTAAAATATTCTATGAATAAGTTAAGAGAAAGAGGTTAACCAGGGAAAGTGTAGGGCCCATTCGAAACCAAGAAAGCAATCTGTGTGAAGATGCAGGACATTGGAAGGGTGTTAAATGAATACTTCTCATCAGTCTTCACTCAGGGAAAGGAGAAATAGGTACAGAATTCAGAGAGAGGGACTGTGAGGATTTTGAACAGTTTGACATAGGATGTGAGGACGTCATGATGAGCTTAAAAATGGAACTATCTCTTGGCCCGGATTAATTGCATCCCAGGCTGCTGTGGGAGGCAAGACAGGAAATTGAAGGGGCTCGGACACAAATCTTTAATTCCTCTCTGGCCACGGAGGAAGTACAGTAAGAAGTCTGACAACACCAGGTTAAAGTCCAACAGGTTTATTTGGTAGCAAATACCATAAGCTTTTGGAGCACTGCTCCTTCATCAGATGGAGTGGATATCTGCTCTCAAACAGTGCACAGACACAGAAATCAAATTACAGAATACTAATTAGAATGCGAATCTCTAAAGCCAGCCAGGTCTTAAAGGTACAAACAATGTGGGTGGAGGGAGCATTCAACACAGGTTAAAGAGATGTGTATTGTCTCCAGACAGAACAGCTAGTGAGATTCTACAAGCCCAGGAGGCAAGCTGTGGGGGTTACTGATAATGTGACATAAATCCAACATCCCAATTTAGGCCGTCCTCATGTGTGCGGAACTTGGCTATCAGTTTCTGCTCAGCGACTCTGCGCCATCGTGTGTCGTGAAGGCCGCCTTGGAGAACGCTTACCTGAAGATCCAAGGCTGAATGCCCGTGACTGCTGAAGTGCTCCCCCACAGGAAGAGAACAGTCTTGCCTGGTGATTGTTGAGCAGTGTTCATTCATCCGTTGTCGTAGCGTCTGCATGGTTTCCCCAATGTACCATGCCTCGGGACATCCTTTTCTGCAGCGTATCAGGTAGACAACGTTGGCCGAGGACATGAGGACGGCCTAAACCGGGTTACATAGAACATAGAAAGCCACAGCACAAACAGGCCCTTCGGCCCACAAGTTGCGCTGATCATATCCCTACCTCTAGGCCTATCTATAGCCCTCAATCCCATTAAATCCCATGTACTCATCCAGAAGTCTCTTAAAAGGCCCCAACGAGTTTGCCTCCACCACCACTGACGTCAGCCGATTCCACTCACCCACCACCCTCTGAGTGAAAAACTTACCCCTGACATCTCCTCTGTACCTACCCCCCAGCACCTTAAACCTGTGTCCTCTCGTAGCAACCATTTCAGCCCTTGGAAATAGCCTCTGAGAGTCTACCCTATCCAGACCTCTCAACATCTTGTAAACCTCTATCAGGTCACCTCTCATCCTTCGTCTCTCCAGGGAGAAGAGACCAAGCTCCCTCAACCTATCCTCATAAGGCATGCCCCCCAATCCAGGCAACATCCTTGTAAATCTCCTCTGCACCCTTTCAATGGCTTCAACATCTTTCCTGTAATGAGGTGACCAGAACTGCGCGCAGTACTCCAAGTGGGGTCTAACCAGGGTCCTATAAAGCTGCAGCATTATCTCCCGACTCCTAAACTCAATCCCTCGATTAATGAAGGCTAGTACGCCGTACGCCTTCTTGACCGCATCCTCCACCTGCGAGGCCGATTTAAGAGTCCTATGGAACCGGACCCCAAGGTCCTTCTGATCCTCTACACTGCTAAGAATGGTACCCTTCATATTATACTGCTGCTTCATCCCATTGGATCTGCCAAAATGGATCACTACACACTTATCCGGGTTGAAGTCCATCTGCCACTTCTCCGCCCAGTCTTGCATTCTATCTATGTCTCGCTGCAACTTCTGACATCCCTCCAAACTATCCACAACACCACCTACCTTGGTGTCGTCAGCAAACTTACCAACTCATCCCTCCACTTCCTCATCCAGGTCATTTATGAAAATGACAAACAGCAAGGGTCCCAGAACAGATCCCTGGGGCACTCCACTGGTCACTGACCTCCATGCAGAGAAAGACCCCTCCACAGCCACTCTCTGCCTTCTGCAGGCAAGCCAGTTCTGGATCCACAAGGCAACAGCCCCTTGGATCCCATGCCCTCTCACTTTCTCAAGAAGTCTTGCATGGGGGACCTTATCGAACGCCTTGCTGAAGTCCATATAGACCACATCCACCGCTCTTCCTTCGTCAATGTGTTTGGTCACATTTTCAAAGAACTCAACCAGGCTCGTAAGGCACGACCTGCCCTTGACAAAGCCGTGCTGACTACTTGTTGGATTTATGTCACATTATCAGTAACCCCCACAGCTTGCCTCCTGGGCTTGTAGAATCTCACTAGCTGTTCTGTCTGGAGACAATACACATCTCTTTAACCTGTGTTGAATGCTCCCTCCACCCACATTGTTTGTACCTTTAAGACCTGGCTGGCTTTAGAGATTCGCATTCTAATTAGTATTCTGTAACTTGATTTCTGTGTCTGTGCACTGTTTGAGAGCAGATATCCACTCCATCTGACGAAGGAGCAGTGGTCCGAAAGCTTATGGTATTTGCTACCAAATAAACCTGTTGGACTTTAACCTGGTGTTGTGAGACTTCTTACTGTGCTTACCCCCGTCCAACGCCGGCATCTCCACATCACGGAGGAAGTGCCAGAGGTCTGGAGGACGCCTAATGTGGTCCCACCTTTCAAGAAGGATGGTAGAGATGAACCAGGAAATTACCAGACCGGTGAATCTCACATCAGTGGTAGGGGAACTATTGGAGAAAATTCTTTTGGAGAGAATTGACCTCCATTTGGGAAGGCGTTGGTTGATTTGGGATAGTCAGCATGGCTTTGTCAAAGGGAGGTCATCCCTAACAAATTTGATAGAATTTTTTGAAAATGTGATCAAGTGTGTAGATGAGGGAAGTTCAGTTGATGTAGTTTATATGGGTTTTAGCAAAGCCTTTGGCAAGGTCCCATACGGGAGACTGATTGAGAAGGTTGAAGCATAAGGAATTCAGGGAAACTTGGCGAGATAGATCAGAAACTGGCTCAGTAATAGGACACAAAGGGTGGTGGTAGAAGGCTGCTCGAATGGCTGGAGGCCGCTGTTCACTGGCATACCACAAGGCTGAGTGCTAGGTCCCTTATTGTTCGTTATGTACATAAATGATATAGCTGAAAATGTGGAGGGAATGATAAACAAGTTTGCAGAGGACACCAAGTTTGGTAGGGTGGTTAATAGTGAAGAAGAAGCTCATAGCTTACAGCAAAATATAGATGGATTGGTCAGATGGACAGAGCAGTGGCAGATGGTATTTAACCCTGATAAGTGCAAGGTGATGCACTTTGGAAGAAGTAACAAGACAAGGGAATACTTAATGAATGGCAGGACACTTGGAAGCTCAGAGGAACAGATGGATCTTGGGGTACTTATTCACAGACCCCTGAAGGTGGCAGAGCACATGAATAGGATAGTTAAGAAGGTATATGGGACATTTGCTTTTATCAGTCATGGCATTGAATATAAGGGTAAGGAGGTAATGTTGGAGTTGTACAGAATGTTGGTTAGGCCACAATTGGAGTACTGTGTGCAATTCTGGTCACCTCACTATGTGGGGATGTGGCAACACTAGAGGAAATTCACCAGAATGTTGCCTGGGATGGAGTATTTGAACTATAAGGAGAGACTAGATAGCCGTGAATTGGTTTCTTTAGATCAGAGAAGGCTGAGAGGGGGACCTGATTGTGGCTTCATTTGAAGCAATTTTTAAAAGCGGCATCTCGGCCTTTTGGCTAAGATGCAAATGAGATCAAGCCTTGGAGAAGATGCAATGCCTACTCCAATCAGCTTGGATCATGTAGATCAAGCCCAAGACAGGAGGTGAGAGCCCTGTCTTGTCAGCTTGGATCAAGAATGTCTCACTTGATGAGACTCTGAATTGGACTTTGTTTGAATTGAATTGTATAAACAAAAAAAAAAATTCCTACTGTCATTTCACATGCGAGGTTAACGATTTGGTCATTACTCAGTTACAAAAACTTCTATTGTCATCCAGTGATATCTGTCAGGCAAAATTAACTCAAGGCAAATATTTCTTCCTGTACTGAAAAGTTTGCCAAGTGAGAATGATCTGGCAGTGGAGCAAAAACCTTAAATAAATAAACTATCTCCAGAAGGCAGTGGCTGTTTGTTCAGCTGAAACTGTCATTCATTTCAGTATTGTGAGCCTCAGAATCAGGGACCAGGGCTCTTGGTGCTGTAGGTCAGGTAAGATAGCTGTGTCGGGATTCTGTACTTTGTCTACATGAAATGTCACTGGGAGGCCCCTGCCATTATTGATAGGTTTGCCAAGATGGGGCAGCACGGTGGCACAGTGGTTAGCACTGCTGCCTCACAGCTCCCGGGACCTGGGTTCAATACCGGCCTCGGGTCACTGTCTGTGTGCAGTTTGCATGTTTTCCACATGTCTGCGTGGGTATCCTCCAGATGTTCTGGTTTCTTCCCACAGTTCAAAGATGTGTGGGTTAGGTGCATTGGCCATGCTAAATTGCCCCTTAGTGTCCCAGGATATGTAGGTGAGAAGGATTAGCGGGGTAAATATGTGGAGTTGTGGGGATAGGGCCTGGGTGGAATTGTGGTCGGTGCAGACTCGATGGGCCGAATGGTCTCCTTCTGCACTGTAGGGTTTCTATATCAGAACAGTGTACAAATTCAGTGCTTCTTGCTTTGTGTTGAGCTGATTAACAGATTGAAATGCAATTTAACTCAAAGGATGCAGTGACCTCTTGTGGAGCTGTCAGACATGCTGGTTCAGCAGGTTGGACGCCAGTACGCAAGATAAATATGGCCCTGCTCTAACTCACCTACCCCACAACCATCACCTGGGAATGTTCCAGAATCTCAGCTTTCACTATGCCACAGATGAATCCCTGAAGTCTAGGTATCATTCTTGTAAACCTATGCTGCACTCCCCCCAAGGTCAATGTGTTGTCCCTAAGCTGTGGTGCCTAGATCTGCTCACAGTACTCCAAGTGGTGTCTAACCAGAGTTTTGTGTAGCTGAGGCATAACTTCTGCATCCTTATATTCCTCTACATATAAAGGCCAGCATTCCATTGGCCTTCTTGATTCTTTTTACAGAATCCCTACAGTGCAAATATAGGCCATTCAGCCCATCGAGTCCATACCAACTCTCCGAAAGAGCATCTTACCAGGCCCACTCCCTGCCCTATCCCCTATTATCTGCCCCTGTACGTGGCATTTTAAAGATGTTATGTACCTGAAGCCCCTAAGTCTCTTTGGACATCTATTGTACTTAACCTCATACCATCTAGAAAATACTCTGATCTATCCTTTTTCTGACCAAAATGAGTAACCTCACACTTGCTTAGTTTGAAATCCAGGTTTGCCCATTCACCTAGTCTATCAATATCCCTTTGTAATTTTATGCTATCATCTACACTGTCCACAATGCTGCCCAACTTTGTGTCATCAGCAAACTTAGATATATGACTTTCTATGCCATTATCCAAATCATTAATAAATGATGTGAACAATTGAGGTCCCAACACAGATCCTTATGGGACACCACTCATCACATCCCACCAATTTGAATACCTCCCCTTTATCCCTACCTTTTGTCGCCTGCCACTCAACCATTTTCCCAGCCATGTCTGTAATATACCCTCATTTCCATGGGCTTCTACCTTAGTTAACAGTCTCTTATGCGTGACTTTATCAATGGCTTTCTGGAAGTCCATATAAACAACATCCATACTCATTCCCTGTCCGCTACCTTAGTCAGCTCTTCAAAAATTCAGTGAGGTTTGTCAGTCATGGCCTACCTGTCATGAATCCATGCTGGCTGTCTCTGATTTAACTAAAATTTGTCGAGGAGTTCAGTTACCCTATCCTTGATTATAGACTCCAAGAACTTCCCCACCACAGATGTTAGGCTAACTGTAATTCCCTGGATATCCTCTTTCACCCTTCTTAAAAAGCGGAGTGACATGAGTAATTTTCCAATCCAGGGGGATGACTCCTGAATATAGGGAATTCTGAAAGGTTTTAGTTAGAGCTGCAAGAATGTACTCCCTTATTTACTTTAACACCTGTGGATGGAAACTGTAAGGTCCTGAGGATTTATCGCCCTTTAGTTCCATGAATTTCCTCATTATCAATGTTTTACTCATGCGAAATGAATTTAATCCCTGTCCCTGATCCACTATTAATTTCCCCAGGACTTCTGGCGAGCTATCTGCCTTTTCTGCTGTAAATACTGAGGTAAAGTAATTGATTAACTTGTCTGCAATTTTCCCATTGTCATTAACAATATCCCCACCTTCAGTCTTTACTAGCCCAATGACAATACCACTACGCCATCATCTACCCTTGAACAGTAGTTCAAGACATGCTGAATGTCTAGGAATTCTCTGGGGAAATAGAAACATAAAGGATGCCATTTCAGTTGGGATAACTCAGTGCCAGAGACTTTGCTGAGGATTTCAGTATTTTTCTGTTTTTATTTTAGACCTCCAGCATTTGCAGTATTTTATTTTTGTACCAACTTGCTGCACTAGATGGCAATAGTATACGCAATGAAAACAGAGCAAACCTTAGTGGCAGTGAGCAGAACTGACAAAACCTTAGTGACCCAACAGGGCTAATCGACTAGGAACCCCAAATGAATGTATTGATCTTTTTCATTCTGTCAATCCTGGGCAGTGAGAACAATATTCTAAATGATTAAGCTAAAAGATTGCAATTTATTTTTGTACCTCAAATTCAACTTGATTTTTGGGTTCTTTGATATCTGAGGCACAAGACCTCAGGAAATGTTTGTTGGAATTAAGTTTATTTATTTGTGTCACAAGCAGGCTTACATTAACACTGCAATGAAGTTACTGTGAAAATCCTCAAATCGCCACTCTCTCGCATCTGTCCGGGCACACTGAGTGGGAATTTAGCATGGCCATTGCACCTGATCAGGACATCTTTCGGATTGTGGGAGGAAACCCACGCAGACACGGGAAGAATATGCGGACTCCGCACAGAAAGTGACCCAAGCTGGAAATCGAACCCGGCTCCCTGGCGCTGTGAGGCGGCAGTGCTAACCACTGTGCCACATTTGTGGTTTTATCTTCTGAATCAGGTGGTTAAAAGGTCCTATTGGGGTAATGCAATATACAGACTCTCACTCAGTCCCTCATCACTCCCAGATCATAAACTATCTCAGCCCCTTGTTCACTTTGCTTTTTCAGTTCCAGCCGAAAGCTGTTTTTTTATTGCCTCCTCAAGCAGCCCCAGTTCTGGTTAGATGCAAAGCAGAACTCCATATACTTGGGCCAAATCTTCTAAGGAGTGACAATTACCAAGGGAATCTTATTTCTCTATTTTGTTACCCAATGCTAAAGTTCCGCATTCGTGGCCCAGACTTACAAACCAGGCTTCTTCACGGAGTTCTTCCTCATCAGCGGAGGCCAAGCCATGCCCCCTTTTTACACTAGCTACCATATTTTGATAAGTCTTCATTAACTAACACATTAAAAGCTTTGGGACATTTCATCGTGTTTGAGTGTGATTGTGAATGAGTGTGAGGTAGTGGGTAGGGTGGCATGGGTCTGGTCATGTCAGGGAGAGTCAGAGGGTAGCTGGGATTGGAGAGTTGGGGAGATATCAGAGGGTGGAGGGGTGGAGTCACTAAGTAGGGGAGGAGTTGGAGGGTCAGGGGGCAGGAGTTGGGTGGGTGGACAGGGGGAGTGGTCAGTTGTATAGTTACCTAGGAGTTAGACCGACTTCATTTCACTCTAACGTTTCCTGCATAATTATCCAGGTAAGTGAATCAGAACCCTCAGTGGGAGACATTTTTGGAAGGTCCCCAAAGGACAGGGATTTTCCCTTCAGAAGTTGAAACTTCGCAGACGATTCCCACAGAATTCTTGCATTGGAACTTCCAATAGCACATCTTCCAGGGGAAGTGTGACTTAAGGTTTTGGGCAAATTATTCCCTAAGCTTGAAAGCCTGTCTGATAAGGCCAATAGTGCATTTATCCCAGCTATTTCTGAGAGTGGATTTGTATTGTGTACTATACTCATTATGTCTGGGTCAATTATGTCCAGAACTCAGTTCATGACCGAGGAATCCCTCCAACTGATAGATTTTTACCCCATTAGTTTGGTTATCGGAACATCTTCCCAATAGTAAAGGGAAGTTTAACTGACTAGTGGTTTATGAGTTGAGGGAGAGACATGTCTGGTACCTGCCACCCCGAGGTATAAGCTGAGAAACCCCAGCCGCGGTGATAACTCCATCCAGGCTGAACCCCAGAACCCCCAGGGCAGCACACTGGGATCAAAGGCACAGGGAGTCTGAGACTGGGACAGCAGAGCTGGAACCACCTTTGTTAATGCAGCATAAAGCCAGCACAGGGACAATTAGCTGCATCCACGGATTTGTAGGGTGGGTGGGGAGTGGAAACAACCTGGCGGAATTAAAAGATTACAGTGACTCTAGTGTAATGTCTTTATTGAACAGAATGTATCCTGGCTGCCTGCAGAGGCCTCCATGGCAGAGTGCATTTCAAAACTGCTGGAGGATTACTTTCCACAGTAAACTGGGGGGGGGATAAAAAGAGCAGCAGATCCTCCCATTCCTACCTCTGAAGTCACCCTTGACCCAATGAGCCCCGCACTGAGGATAATGACCTTCTATGAAGTGCAGTTTATGACCCAAGATCTTTCCTAAGGATGAGCTGCTGTAAAACTGGATAATATCTAATAATTTGATTGAAGGGCGGTGTCTGAGAGAGCCTGCAAACTACAGATAACCCACCCCCAAAAAAAAATAAAGTCACACAAGACACCAGCACAAGAGCAATAGTCTTTACTCCAATTCCTTCTTTGTCAAATGGAAGCTGAGCTTAGAATCCAAAAAAAGGTGTCAAAGACAGTACATAGATCACACAACTAGAACAGGAAGACACTGAGATACATTGTATTGAACAGCCCACTGGTTCATCCCCCATCTCGCACATTCTTCAAAGTTCTTGATGCGTCGAGTCGTGTTCTTGTCCTGTGTGTCTTCTCTCAGAAGCTCACAGTGCACTCATCCATAAAGTAGGAAACACTACACTGGGTTGAATGGTTTAGTAGTGCTTTCTACTTTATGGATGACTGCACTGTCTATCATTGGGTCCTCTTCCGCTTCTCTCCAGCGCTGTCTCGTACTTCTGCTTTTTTTCTTCCCCCACCCACACATTTCACATTTTCAATCCATCTAGTCACTGGTTCATTTACACAGAGTGGGTTTAATTTCTTTGGGTGGAATGCTGCAAACCTTGGTTCCACGTGTTGGAGCAGAATAGAGCCTGCGTCCCAACTCAATGAAGTGGCAACCTGTGGATTTTACAATAACGCACACTAAACTCCACCCCCTCCCCTTAAATCATCAAAATCGTCAACTCAATCTCAAATTTATTAAACACGTTCACAAATAAAAAACGAGACAGTTCATCAACCGGCTGCCAGGAACCCAGCCAACCCCAAACTGATGGGCCATCGACCTCTAGACAGCAACCCCGAGTTAACATTGAATGGCAAAACTCAAGATCACTGAACAGAAACCGAGACATTCCGAAAGTTCGGGCTGAACTGCTGGAGATTGCAGCCGGGCAGGTTCATAGTGTTCCTTTACAATCGATCATTAACTTAAAGCATGAAAAGTTACTATATATACACACACAAACATACATATATATATATATAAGAATCATAGATATCTATATAAACTAGTATTAGCACTAATTAAAGCATTGCCACACAGTTAACGAAAATAGCAGCATTCTATCTACGACTTTCTCGTATTAATACCAAATTACATTGAAAAATACGACTTTTAACAAGTGCATAACCTCAAAACTTGCTACAACTACTTTTTTTTAAGATTGCATCGAACATTATCTCTTAACCAGTTTGAACGAACCACAATGACATTCTACAAGGGTACAATGTTCTATTACCCAGCCTCAGTCCAGGATCTTACCATCCCATGGTCTCTTGCCTCTGTGAGTAGGACCTTAACCGTCACTTTGCTGTATTTAAACCCCAAATCCACACGTGATAGAAACCACAGGAAACGTGTAATCGGCTTTCCAACACGCCCAGAGGCCCACTCATAAAGTCAAACCAATATGCTTCTAACGGTACATATGACACCTTGCACCCAACGCCTTATTTAAATATCAGTGGCGGTAACTGGGTTTGAGCACCAGGTTCACGTTCACAGTTTAGATTGATAGGAAAAATGATTGTTAGCGGTTTGCAATTCGGTAAATACATCTCACCGTCCTGTCATAACAGATTAAATGAGTTAAAGATCAACATTTCGAATGATTTGCATGTTTTTTTCTGAAACAAAGTTACTCTCACTTCACTTTCTGTATAGTCATTTTCTAACACGATGGAAACAGAGGGTTGAATAGTGGATGGAGTTGCTACCTCTATGTCAGAGTAACTTCCTGTGCTTGGGAAAGGTAAATCTGGCTGTATGATCCAGCCATCCAATTCTTGTTTAATTGTATGGGAATATATTTTAGACAATGAATTTAAGGACCATAGAACATCCAAAGCTTTGAAGGTTCAGTTTAGCTGGTTTGAGCACACTGCTTGGAATTTGCATTCATATAATCAATTCGAGCTGCTAGTATTTAAAATAAATAAATATAATCACAGCTGCATCCTAAACAAGGGGCAAAACACAACTCTCCAGATTCACTATCTGTTATCCCACTAGTGGGGTCCATACACTCCAAGATTTAAGCACATGTTCTAAGTTAACACTCCAGTATTGGCAGTATTGAGGAATGAGACATTTAAGCCAAGGTCATGTATTCCCAGTGCTGAGGATCAGATTTATGTAGGAGAATCTGTACACGATTCAGTGAAGAACAGACAGTTTTCCCTGTGACCTGGTCAACATTCCTCCCTCAACCAACATGGTCAAAACAGCAGCTGTCAAAAATCTGAAATAGAACAGAAAATGATGGAATACTCAACAGGTCAATCAGTGGAGAGAGATGACTGTTTCAGGTCTGAGAACTGGGAAAGTGTAGAAATGTAACACTTTTCAAGCACAGTAAGAAGTCTTACAACACCAGGTTAAGGTTCAACAGGTTTATTTGGAATCATGAGCTTTTGGAGTCTCACCTGATAAAGGAGCAATGCTCCAAAAGTTTGTGATTCCAAATAAACCTGTTGGACTTTAACCTGGTGTTGTGAGACTTTGCCACCCCAGTCCAACGCTGCATCTCCACATCATGACTTTTCTACTCTCTTCTAGTTGCTTAAAATCAATGACATTTCCAAATGTTCTCAGTTCTGATGAAAGGTTATCAAACTGAAAGATTGAGTGGAATCCAAGCTCTCGCTGGTGGCAAATTTGGAGGCAGAGAGAGCATGTACTTATGTAGGGTAGTGATGTACCCGAATTCCAATTGTCTCCCACCTCTTCTCGAATTAACCTCTGGGTGAGAAGGCCCATGGTCAACCTTCCAGCCCTGCTGCCAACTGAGACCCTTAAGTGGCCAATTAATGGCCCCTTAAACCACTTAAGGATCTTATCCTGGTGCAACTTGTATGAACTCAGCTGCAGACAGGCCTGTCACCATGCAGTGTACAGGACAGGAAAACCTGTATGGGCTGCTTGTCACCTCTGGAAGGGGGTTCCTCAATCAGGGCACTCAGATTCTCCTAATTTACTCTGCTTCCCTCAACACAGATGCTCCCAGACTTGCTGAGTATTTTCAGCTTTGCCAACATTATTTTCCAGTTTTTAGGTCCTTCTCAGACATGTGTTAAGCTACCTTATAATAAAAATATATTGTTTGCAATAGCTTGGTTCAAAATCTCCAACATGGAGTTTAGTAATTTCTGCAGGCTTTTCTGCATATGGCATCCTTTCATTTTATTGAGTGTGAGGTCTACCTTTCCTGAAGACCATCATAGAAAGAGTCTTGCATTTGGACATGTTAGGACTCAGTTTGATTTTTATACATGAAGGTTACCATTTTCTTACTACAATATAAAAAATCATTTTCACTTCAGGTACTTAACAAAAAAGAGGGATGTTGTTGAAAAATCATTTATGTCACTAGTTAGGAATCAGCCTGCCTTAGCAATACGTGGGGACTTAATTGTATGTGAAGAATTGTGACTGACATGAAAAAATTGAGATAAAAGGTGATTTTGTTTGGTCTATAAATTTTATTAGCTTTATTAAAGCTATTCTACATAGCTGGAAGTGGGAGGAGACTTTAATCATTTTAGTTTGACCTGGATTTAAACACAGTGCCCGGAAGTGAAAATAGCATGAGATAACTTACCGCAGTACAGATATGGGTTGACTCCCAGGATGTGGCGGAGGTTTTAAACGGCTATTTTTCATCAGTCTTCAGTCAAGAAGATGATTCTTCATTGCCAATAACACAGTATATAGCTGATATTAAAATTGCAAATGTCAAAGTGCATGTGGATATAGTCCTAGCTAGGCTCAGGTGTCTCAAAGAAAATGAGGCTGTTTCTGACTTTATTCACCCTAGTGTTCTCAAAGAAACAGGGCTATGTTTCATGAGCTCTTGCCTGTATTGTAAATAGCTCACTAAAATGCTTCATATAGACTGGAAGCCCATTTGATGCCAATATTTAAAAGCGGAAAAAGCTCACAAACAGGAATTTGAAGCCCCATTAGTTTGGCTCCAGTTATCAGCAAGTTGCTAAGGTGATCGTTACAGATATGCTGTAATGCACTTTAACAGAGAAAGGGCTATCAGAGAATCTCAACACAGTTCCTGGAAATGAAGGTCCCATGTTTTCCAAAGAAGCTATATCAGACTCGAAACGTTAACTCTAATTCTGTCTCCTCAGACGCTGAGTCTTTCCAGCATTGTCTGTTTTTATTTGTCACGTGTCATCAACCCTGTTGAATCATTTGAATAATTTGCTTAGTTGATGGAGGGCTGTAGCTCAGTTGACATTGCATCATGATTTTCATAAAAACTTTGACAAGGGCTAGATTATGAGGAAGGATTACATAAAGTAGATTTGTATTCCCTAGAATATAGAAGCTTAAGGGGTTGATTTAGAATCATCGTGAAATCGCTAGTGGATAGAAGGAGGCCATTCAGCCCATTGAGCCTGTACCGACAACAATCCCACTCAGGCTCTATCCCCATAACCTCACGTATTTACCCTGCTAATCCACCGACACTAAGTGGCAATTTAGAATGGTCAATCAATCTAACCCACACAGCTTTGGAGCGTGGGAGGACACCAGAGCACTCGGAGGAAACCCATGCAGACACAGGGAGAATGTGCAAACTCCACACAGACAGTCACCCGAGACTAGAATTGGACCTGGGTCCCTGGCGCTGTGAGGCAGCAGTGCTAACCACTGTGCCACCATTTCACCCCTAATTGAAGATTTAAAGACTTTGAAAAGAATGAATAGGGTAGAGAGAAAGAAATGTTTCCATGCTGATAGAGAGGTCTAGGACACAGGACATAACCTTAAAATCATAGCCAGGCCAATCAAAGAGGGAATTTTAAAAACACTTTTTCACAAAAGAGTGGTAGAAGTGTGGACCTCTCTCCCACAAAAGACAAGCAGTAAAGGTTAGTTCAATGCATAATTTTAAACCTGAGACTGATAGGTTTTTTGCTAAACTAAATTATTCAAGGATATGAAGCCAAGGTTGATGGATGGAGGTGGATAAGTAATGATCTTATTGAGTAGCAGAACAGGCTTGATGGGCTGAATGTCCTGTTCTGATGTTCTCATATCTGTTAAAGACTATTAAATAAGCTTTACTGCTGTGGGATTAGCAAGCTGGATTCAGATTGGTTATGTTACATTCACGTAGACAGTAGCTGTTTTTTTAATGAGAATGATTCTGCATGGGATCTGGTCATTCATGAAATCTTGTAGCGGTCACTGCTAGGACCATTGCACTTCATCATCGTTATCACTGTTTCAGAGTAAAAGGTTCAATAAAACTGCTATGTAGAGACCTGGGTGAAAATAAGCAGCTACAGGCAGATCTAGAGGCAATGGGGGAATATCTAACAAATTTGTATTTTAATTTAAATGAAGGTATTGTTTTGCATTTAGTTTGGGATAAACTAAATTCAAATACTACTTTGCCGAGTTGCATTCCTAAAGGTTGCTGCATGAGAGAAGTATCTGGGTGTTATATGCATGAATCTTTAGACATTGATGGTTAGTATTATGAGGGCAGCAAGGTGGCACAGTGGTTAGTACTGCTGCCTCACAGCTTCAGGGACCTGGGTTCGATTCCCAGCTTGGGTCACTGTCTGTGTGGAGTTTGCACATCCTCCCTGTGCCTGCGTGGGTTTCCTCTGGGTGCTCAGGTTTCCTCCCACAGCCCAAAGATGTGCGGGTTAGGTGCATTGGCCATGCTAAATTACCTCTTAATGTCCTGGTATGCGTAGGTTAGAGGGATTAGCGGGGTAAATATGTGGGGTTATGGGTATAGGGCCTAGGTGGGATTGTTGTCAGTGCAGACACGATGGGCCGAATGGCCTCCTTCTGCACTGAAGGGTTTCTATGAGGTCATTGCTAAAAGGGATGCAGGATTAAAAAACATTGCCAAGGTGATTAAATACTATCAAAATATTATTTTGACCTTTTTTCAGGCCTTCACATGATTGGTAACAAAGAAGTCCCAGAAAAGATTCAGAGAAAAGATTGATATTTGTAAGCAATAGTTACTACACTTGACTTGGAGAGATGGGACTTCTTACTTTGAAAAGCACAGATTTCAATGGGATTTGCTTAAGGTAGTTAAAGTAAGGAAAGGTTTAAACTCAACCCGTGTGGATAGGTTATTTGAGCTAGATAGTTAGGATCAAGAACTTGACTTTAACTTACATAGAGTTAGGTTAAATGTTAGAAAGCATTTCTTCTGGTTCTTATTGACTTTTGAATCAAGTTGTCAGTCCAGGCAAATATTCAAAAGAAACAGTTTTCATTTATATAGCACTTGTCACAACCTCAGGATGTCCCAAAGACAATAAAATGTTTGCAAAATGTAGCCACTATTGTAATGTAAGATACACAATAGAACTCTGCACACAGCAAAATCCCACAAACAACAGTGAGATAATGACCAGATAATCTATATTAGTGATCTTGGTTGAAGGATAAATATCAGTAAGAATATTAGTGAGAATTCTTCCTCTCTTCATTCAATAGTGTCCTGGGATCTTTTACTTCCACCTAATGAGGCCTCAGTTTTTACTTCTCATCTGAAAAACTAATCAGCACTGCATTGTGGTGTCAGCTTAGATAGTGTACTTAGGTCTTTGACATGGGGCTTGAACTGACCATTTTCTGACCAAAAGAAAGAGTGCTATCACAGAGCCAACATAACTTGAAATAGGTGGGTCCTTGGCAGGGAAGGGCTATCTTCCAGTCGGTAGACCCCTGCAACTTATTTGATCATCAATGATTGGAGAAGAATTTCCCAAAGTGTTTTCCTAAATTGGCCTAAGATATTTTCTCTATTTTCCTGCCTCTTCCAGAACATGTTTGGTTGAAGTGTATGTATGCAGGGGTGGCAGGGTTGAAATGGGGGAGATGCTAATTGGGATGTAGAAGTCACATTGTGACAGTGTTGGACAGACTCGAGGCACCAAGAGCACCATTTCTGTCCTTGGTTTTCATATATTCCCTACCCTCACTCAGGTTTCCTTTCGCATGTGTGTGTGTAGAGATACATGTGCAACTGAACTCATGACAATATCTGGTTCCAAGTAAATGTCCAAATGCACGTGTGAGTTTAGATGTGAGCTTGTATGAAAGTGTAAGTATGTGTGTGCATGAGAAGATGTGCGTGTGTGGGTTGATGTGTATATGTAGGGATGTGTGCATATATATGCTTGTGCAAAGTCAGTCAGAGACAATTCTACTAAGGAATCATATTAGTTACTTATAAAGTAAGCTTTGTCCTCTTATTTGCATATTGCCCTGCATCAGTGGCTGTGATGGCACATGTATGAAGGCCTGATGTGAGGTTGCTCATAGCAAACAGGAAGCTGCAAATGTTCCGGCAATGTCCCTGTAGAAATAACCTGCCAATAAAACAGTGACTGCAACATCCTCTGACACTGGTGACAAAATGAGTGAGTCCCATAGGCCTGTTGCAGCTGCAGTATTCAAAAGCCAACCTCATCAAGAAGCCAATTGCCAAGCCAGACCACAATTAAAAGAAAAGTAGTTTTAAACTGCGTTCATGTGAAGGGTAAATGGTAAACCAACACCTCAGTCTGAGGAGTATCTAATCCTGTTTATGAGGCAGGATGCACAAACCGCTCACAATTTATTAAGTCACCATCCCCCAGAATTTAGACCCAGATTTCAGCTCGAGTATTGATGTTTGCTAGAATAAATAAGGAGAAATTGTTTTCCACTTTTGGATGGGACACATGTAACTGGACAAGTGGTCCAGAGACCAGGAATAATGCTCTAGAGACACAATTCAAATTCCACCATGACAGCAGGGGGAATTTATATTCAATTAATTAATAAATCTGGAATAAAATGCTAATCTCATTAGTAATTATCATGAATTATCCTATTTTTCTCCTCCACACATACCTCACAGTGACCATCTTCAAATGTTGTCCTTCCCTCCTCTCCACACAATCCATTTCTCACACTCCTTCAGGAGACTAGAGCACACAACTTTAGGGGAGGCAGGGACCCCAGTGCCAGGCACCTATACACCATTGGCAATGCGTACCCGCACTGGAGGAGTTGCTGGAAATCAGTGGTGCATAAGTGACATTTTTACAGATTTACCAATTTTTACAAATGCACATAAAAAGCATCCTATCCAGATGTATCACAGCTTGGTATGGCTCCTGCTCTGACCAAGACCGCAAGAAACTACAACAGGTTGTGAATGTAGCCCAATCCATCATGCAAACCAGCCTCCCATCCATTGATTCTGTCTACACTTCCCGCTACCTCGGAAAAGCAGCCAGCATAATGATGCGCGATTAAATCACTCGGGAGGCTGAATCGTACCCGGGAAATAAAGGCTTTTATTAGTAACAAGAATGGAGCATACTGCATAACAATACAATCCCAGACTAAAGGGTCACCAGGCAGTGCAGTGACCTTTATACTCCTACAGGTAGGCGGAGCCAACCGGAGTGTACCACAGAACAATACCAACAGGTAGAACACCCCAACCCTAACCCCAACAGTGACAACAGTAACATATGTACAAGTACCCATAGTGCTAACCATCTATGGTTCAGTACCCATAGTGGTAACCATCTATGGTTCACCACACATAATTAAGGACCCCACGCAGCCCGGACATTCTCTCTTCCACATTCTTCTATAAGGAAAAACATTCAAAAGTCTGAGATCATTTACCAACCAACTCAAGAACAGCCTCTACCCTGCTGCCCTCAGACTTTTGAATGGACCTACCTTATATTAAACTGATCTTTTTCTATACTCCAGCTATGACTGTAACAATATATTCTGCACTCTCTCCTTTCCTTTTCCCTTATGTATGCTATGAACAGTAAGTTTTGTCTGTATAGCGTGCAAGAAGTCTAGAGACATAATTCAAATTCCACCATGACAGCAGGGGGAATTTATATTCAATTCATTAATAAATCTGGAATAAAATGCTAATCTCATTAATAATGATCATGAATTATCTTATTTTTCTCTTGCACATGTACCTCACACTTTTCAATGTATCCTTATACATGTGACAATAATAAATCAAATCAAATCAAAATTGGCCATTGGAAGTAGAATGGGAGATCCCATCTACCTGACAACACAATGAAATATCAATGACATATATGTCATATGTAATTGTCATGTTGACTTCAACATCAAGTGAAGTATGTTTGTATTGATCATAATAATATGCAATATACTTATTTTCCAAGTAATAATTCACATCTTTTCTCTTCATCAGAGGCTGCATTGTGCAACAAGTTAGAGTGCAGTTCGTAAATAATGAATCCTCAGAGCAGCTAATTCCACCTGAGGATCTGCCATCACAGAACTCATGCTCACTATGCATCAGCTCAGTCACAAGCAGTTTGGTGGGACCAGACAGTTGAATTTTCACCTGAATTCTCATTCTTCACAAGAGAGCAAGAGCAGATCCTAGTAGCAGTGCTGGCAGTGGCAAGGCCATGTCAGGGGGCACCGGCCTCTCCAGCCTCTGCTCAGCCAGACACAAAAGCTGTACCCCTGGGGCCATCAATGAAAAGGTGATTCATTGAGGAAGGGCAGAGAATGTTCAATGCACTTGGCAGGTTGGTTAAGAAGGTTAAGGCTCGTGGGATACAAGGAGAAGTGGCTAAATGGGTGGAGAACTGGCTTGGCCATAGGAGACAGAGGGTAGCGGTCGAAGGGTCTTTTTCCGGCTGGAGGTCTGTGACCAGTGGTGTTCTGCAGGGCTCTGTACTGGGACCTCTGCTATTTGTGATATATATAAATGATTTGGAAGAAGGTGTAACTGGTGTCATCAGCAAGTTTGCGGATGACACGAAGATGGCTGGACTTGCGGATAGCGCTGAGCATTGTCGGGCAATACAGCAGGATATAGATAGGCTGGAAAATAGGGTGGAGAGGTGGCAGATGGAATTTAATCCAGATAAATGCGAAGTGATGCATTTTGGAAGAAATAATGTAGGGGGGAGTTATACAATAAATGGCAGAGCCATCAAGAGTATAGAAACACAGAGGGACCTAGGTGTGCAAGTCCACAAATCCTTGAAGGTGGCAACACAGGTGGAGAAGGTGGTGAAGAAGGCATATGGTATGCTTGCCTTTATAGGACGGGGCATAGAGTGTAAAAGCTGGAGTCTGATGATGCAGCTGTATAGAATGCTGGTTAGGCCACATTTGGAGTACTGCGTCCAGTTCTGGTCGCCGCACTACCAGAAGGACGTGGAGGCGTTAGAGAGAGTACAGAGAAGGTTTACCAGGATGTTGCCTGGTATGGAGGGTCTTAGCTATGAGGAGAGATTGGGTAAACTGGGGTTGTTCTCCCTGGAAAGACGGAGAATGAGGGGAGATCTAATAGAGGTGTACAAGTTTATGAAGGGGATAGATAGGGTGAATGGTGGGAAGCTTTTTCCCAGATCAGAAGTGACGATCACGAGGGGTCACGGGCTCAAGGTGAGAGGGGCGAAGTATAACTCAGATATTAGAGGGATGTTTTTTACACAGAGAGTGGTGGGGGCCTGGAATGCGCTGCCAAGTAGGGTGGTGAAGGCAGACACGCTGACATCGTTTAAGACTTACCTGGATAGTCACATGAGCAGCCTGGGAATGGAGGGATACAAACGATTGGTCTAGTTGGACCAAGGAGCGGCACAGGCTTGGAGGGCCGAAGGGCCTGTTTCCTGTGCTGTACTGTTCTTTGTTCTTTGTTCACTTGCAAAGCTTCAAAGTGAAACTATCATGGATTGCAGAGAGATTAAGGGAGCCTGCTGTATCCACAAAATTGTGATGATGGCTTCTAGCATGGCTAGCGTGGGGAACTACATGCTAATGAAATGAGTCCATGCTTTGACCATAGCCCTGAAATCTTTGGATGTCAGAATGTCTACACAGTAAATAGGAAGACAGATTCCATTAGCTTTGACATTACAGTGTTATGCTGATCTTCATCAAAGTGCCCTCTGGTAAAATGGTAGTAGTGAGATGTGGCTGGACTATGAGAGGGATGATGTCAAAGAGAGACGGGGAAGTGGGGACACCTCTCATATCTCTTCCACTTCTTACCTGTTGTCTACCCATGTCCCACCAGTACCCAACATTCTGCCTCATTGTCAAGGATCAAACTGGCTCCTGCACAGTTACAGGTGGAGCATTCTTTGATAGGGTACTTATAGGCTCCAAATCCAGAACTGAATTTCAACAGTCATGGATCTGAGAAACCTGCCTCTTTTTAAAAATTAATTCATGGGATGTGGCCGTCACTGGCAAAACCAGCATTTATTGCCCATCCCTAATTGCCCTTCAGAAGTGGTGGTGAGCTGCCTTCTTAAACCGCTTCAGTCCATGTGATGTTGGTACACCCACAGTGCTGTTAGGGAGGGAGTTCCAGACTTTTGACCCAGCGAAGGAACGGCAATATATTTCCAAATCAGGATGATGTGTGGCATGGAGGGGAACTTCCAGGTGGTGGTGTTCCCAAGTGTCTGCTGCCCTTGTCCTTCTAAATGGTATTGGTCGTAGGTTTAGATGGTGCTGCCTAAGGAACCTTGGTGAGTTCCTGCTGTGCATCTTGTAGATGGTACTCACTGCTGCTACTGTGGAGGGAGTGAATGGTTGTGGATAGTGCCAACCAAGCAGCCTGCTTTGTCCTGGATGGTATCAAACTTCTTAAGTGCTGTTGGAGCTGCACTTAACCAGGCTAGTGAAGGGTATTCCATCACATTCCTGACTTGTACCTTGTAAATGGTGGACAGGCTTTGGGTAGTTAAGAAGTGAGTTACTTGCCACAGGATTCCTAGCCTCTGACCTGCTCTTGTAACCACAGTATTTTTAGTCCAGTTCAGTTTCTGGTCAATGGTAAGCCTCACTTGTGGGGGATGCAGTGATAGTAATGCCATTGAATGTCAAGGGGTAATGATTAGATTCTCTCATTTTTGAGATGGTCATTGCCTGCACCAAGAACAATCCCACCCAGGCCCTATCCCCATAATCCCAATTATTTACCCTGTTAATCCCCCTGACATTAAGGGGCAATTTAGCATGGCCAATCAACCTAACCCACATATCTTTGGAGTGTGGGAGGAAAATGGAGCACCCGGAGGAAACCCACACAGACACGGGGAGAACCTGCAAACTCCGCACAGACAGAGACCTGAGGCTGGAATTGAAACCGGGTCCCTGATGCTGTGAAGCAGCAGTGCTAACCATTGTGCCACCATGCCGCCCGACGATCGGTGCTTTGCACCTTATTCTTCCTATAGGTCCAAGCCTTTCTGCTGAGTAACATTGTGCAGAGCGCCCCACATCAACACCAGGCTGTGCTTACTGAATGACCTCCAAACTGTCTAAGCATCTGAAGTGTGTCTTAAACATACTGATGGCTTATTTAATAACAACATGAGTGATGGTCCCAACAGCAAACCCTGGGGAAACCACTGGACACTTCTGTCAGTACTGAGGAGCCATTGACCCTCACAACTGTCTGTTTTCATTCCCATAACCATCCACTTAACCATTGCCACTTTCCTCCCATGGTCATCAGTTTTACTAACAAGTCCACAAGCACTTTATCGAAGACCTTTTGAAAGCCCACCAATTTCAACATCAACCACATTATCCTTCCCAGAACTTCATCAAAGATTCATTCAAAGGTCATTCCAGTGTGATTTGCCTTTAACAAATCCATGCAAGTTTTCATATATTTTTGCAAGTGCATTAAAGTTGTTCAATATTTCCCCGCCACTGATGCGCTATCCCAGATAGTTCCTCACTCCTGTTTTGAACGGGGCTGTAACACGTGCAATCATTCAGTGTTCTGGCATCACTCCCATGTTTAAGGGGGACTGGAAAACAATAATATTTTTAGCCCTTAATTGCCTCAGCAATTTGGAATGTATCGCATTCGGACTGGGGTGACTGTTCTATGTTCTGAAGCATCTTCTCATTATTTTTATCTTGAGGACCTTTTCTAATACTTCCTGCTTTTTTATGCTATGGGCTGCATGGTGGCACAGTGGTTAGCACTGCTGCCTCACAGCGCCAGGGACCCGAGTTCAATTCCTGGCTTGGCTCACTGTCTGTGTGGAGTTTGCACATTCTCCCCGTGTATGCGTGGGTTTCCTCCGGGTGCGCTGGTTTCCTCCGAAAGATGTGCCGGCTAGGTGGATTGGCCATTCCAAATTGTCCCTTAGTGTCAGGGGGACCAGCTCGGGTCAATACATGGGACTATGGGGATAGGGCCTGAGTGGGTTTGTGGTTGGTGCAGACTCGATGGACCAAATGGCCTCCTTCTGCACTGTAGGGATTCTATGATTCTATGATATTAGCAACAGCCCTTTTTTTAGTAAAGACAGATGCAAAGAAATCAATGCTAGTACATCAACCATTGCCTCTGACTCCACAAGACAATCTTTTTTGGTCCCTCATTGGCCCCACCCTTCCTTTGCCTTTTATTTAATTATCTATAAATATATAAAATGCTTTTAAGTTCCTTTTCATGTTCTTGTGAATCTATTCTTGTATATCTCTGTGCCCCTCTTATTTCCTGTCTCAGTTCTCCCCTGTACCATTTCAATTCAGCTTGGTTCCCTGCTGAATTATCTATCCAACGTTTATCATAAACCTTCTTATTCTTCCATCTCCTTCAAGTACCCCCTCCACCCCACACCACCAAATGTCTTCCTCCTCCCCCGCAGCTGGTTCACCCTCCCCCTGTCGTCTACATCAAGATCCCTACTCCTCTCTGTGAGATCCTCTGCATTTTCTGTTCCTGGACCCCTGATCTTAAAATCTGGAGTTTGCTTGTGATCCCAGTCCTTGCCAATGGCATAGCTAGGACTATGGATCTGCTCACCAATCAAATTGGCCAACAGTTCACTGAGGTGGGACTTCTATCTGTGTGAGGGGAAGGCGTCTGATCTCCAGTCAATGATCAGCATTAAACAACTACAGCTGTAATCAGCCAGGAAGTGCAGTGGAGTCAGGTTCAATTGCAGAATTCAACTGGGCCTCAGATGATTATTTGAATAGAATCAATGTGCAGGAGTATGGGGAAAAAGCAGGAGAGTGACACCAAGACATAATGCTCATTTGAAGAGCCCTGAATTCATGATCAATATTGCCACCCCCTTCCTTTCATTTAACCTTTCCTATCATAGAAATCATAGAAACCCTACAGTGCAGAAGGAGGCCATTCGGCCCATCGAGTCTGCACCGACCACAATCCCACCGAGGCCCTACCCCCACATATTTTACCCGCTAATCCCTCTAACCTACGCATCCCAGGACTCTAAGGGGCAATTTTTTTTTAACCTGGCCAATCAACCTAACCCGCACATCTTTGGACTGTGGGAGGAAACCGGAGCACCCGGAGGAAACCCACGCAGACACGAGGAGAATGTGCAAACTCCACACAGACAGTGACCTGAGCCGGGAATCGAACCCGGGATCCTGGAGCTGTGAAGCAGCAGTGCTAACCACTGTGCTACCGTGCCGCCCTGAATATCCTGAATAAATTGCAATCATTTTCCCCCATTGGAATCAAGTCTTCAATATTGCCACTATATCAAACTTCCACGTGGCTACTTGTGCCTAAAACTCATCACCTTCATTTAATACTCTGAGCATTTCTAAACAAGTGTTCTAAACCCATCTGGACCTGCTTTGCATTTCCCCCCGTCTGATCCTTCCTATTTCTCAATGATTGTCTCTAATTCTATTTGTCTCCTATTGTCCTCTGTGCACCTTCTACCTTCCCTCTACTGCTTTACGTGTGTGCCCGCCCCCCCCTCCCCTCCACCGCCAAATTAGGTGAAACCCTTTCCTGCAGCACGAAATGACCTCCCTGATAGGACATTGGTCCCAGTGCTGTCAAGGTGCAACCTGCTCACTTTACTCAGGTCCCTCCTGCACCAGAAGTAGTCCCACTTCCCAGGAAATCACAAGTCCTGCCTCTTACACCCTTTCTTCAGCTATGGATTACCCTGTCTTATTGCTCTTGTATTTGCTAGAGTATGGCACTGGGTATAAAACCCAAAGATTACTACTTTGAGGCCCTACCTTTTAAACTTTCCTCCCACTCAGGCCTGAAATGTGTAGGGCCTCATGGCTTTTCCTAGTTATGCTATTGGTTCCATCATGGGCCACAATTTCTGATGGTTTCCCTTCCCTCCACAAAATGTTCTGCACCCATTCAGTGGTGTCCTTTTGGTTGACACAAGGTGCTCCACACCATATGAGATGCATGACAGTGTGTGCAGTAAAGGCTATCTATTCCCCTGACTATTGAATTCCCTATGGCCGCTGTATTTTTTTCCAATGTTCCCCACGGTGCTGCAGATGTGCCCTGGTCCACATTCCCTGAGGTATCATCATGTGATGATCAGGAGCCACACTCTCCCAAAGGATTCATGCATTGCCTGCCTCTTTCTACACCACCAAATGGTAAGCTATATATTGGCCTCCTGGATGTAAGAACAGTCATTGCACCTCCATGTAATTTAGGTCAGTGTAGCACTTTGGGACACTTCTGAGTGGGGTGCTAAAATACAGAATGAATACAAGTCTTTTCATTGTTAATATCGGTATCAACCATTTCAGTAATTCAAGGAGTACATTCATAAAGTTAGTCATTATGATAAGATTACTTTCAACTCATATCAAAAAATAACTTCAGAGCCACCACATCAGATTCTGTCATACCTAATGATTACTAAAAGAATGAAATCCAAACTAATTTAGTAGTAATGTAGGCTTGAAAAGGAGAAGAGTTATTTTTTATTCATCTTTCACATTTGTACGTCAGTATAAATGTCAAATAAATATTTTTTAACACTTCTGAAAAATTAGCAGCAACGGCCCACGAGAAAAAGCCACCATTTGTTGTAGCTCATGCAGTGTGGTTCACCGAGACTGAGAATGTGACATCAACTCCTATTTTCATCTTCTAGCCTGAGAGGGCAACAGTGCCGAGCTGAGATCCTTTATTTTTGCAAGATTCGCTGAATACCTCGAGTTATTGGGAGTTCAGGTTCGGGGGTGAGAGAAAACCAGCTTAATAATATGCCCAAATAATGATATCATCTTAGCAGACCAATCAGTGTGACCTGAACGCTTTTTGCTCTGACTCGATATAGACTCGAATTGTTCTTGCAATACATGTTCAAACAATGAAAATTTTGAAAAGTTAGAGTCAATTGTTTGTGATAAAATTTCACGCACAAGATCTAACTGTTGAAATTTGGATCTCTCAATCACATGTGTTATAGATCACAGCAGTTTCTGTCGTAAAGCTGGTTCCCTGTGATCCAGCAGTTGTACCTTTGGAATAATTTTCCCGTCTAGACTAATGCAGATTGCTGTAGTTTGTGAAATTGATTACATTTTTGCAATTCAGAAATGGTGGTTAAGAGAGGCTGACTATGATAACTGAAATAAAAACAGAAAGTTCTGGAAAACCTTCAGTAGGTCTGGTAGTGTCTGTGGAGAGAGAAACAGAGTTATAGGGCGGGATTTTCTGGCCATGCTCACCCTGAAACCAGAAAAACCTGCCCAAGGACAACAGACCTTTCCATGCCACTCCGATTCCCGTGGCGGGCGGAACGGGAAAATTCGCCCCATCATTTCGAATCAGTATGATTCTCCTTCAGACTGACACACTATGACCATCTGGGATGAGACTCGAGGGGCCAAACACTGTCCTCATGCTGTTCCTCCCTGTGGACCCATCTATCTGGTTTTGCCTGAAAGAGCTCTCAGCAAGGTCTGCCCCCCCCCCCCCCCCCTCCCCCATTTGGGATCAGGTGTGAGGGTGACATGAGTGCATTCCTGCTGAGGTAAGATTTTATGTTGCTTTAAAGGTGCTTTCAAGTTCTAATGTGCGCATTTGCTCCCAGGGCTCTGTATATCAGCACAGTTTGGCCCATGCAAAGAATCAAGCCACCAGCAGATGTTAAGCAGTACAATTTAAGTCAGCATCATAAATCACATGTGTGCAATCAGTAGCCCTTTTAGGAAAGCTGTGGTTGCTGCAGAGGCCAATGCTCTTGCAGCCTGGCTTCTGAGATCCAGGTAGAATTGGAATAATTAGTGTGTTTCCCTAAACAGGGCATCTGTCACCTTCCAGATGCACTTGTGTGTCGCTGACTGGGAGATGAAGCACAGACCCCAGTGGAACCCTGGAAGAAGCCACTGACGAAGAAGGTTAGAGGTGAAATGAGCTTTAATACCACCGGCATTTAAGTCCTTGCAGTCGTAGGTCCTCATGGAGAAGCTGGCCGATGTGAACAACCACATTCCGGGATATTGTGAGGCACCTCCAGATTTGCCTTATGCTCATCTGTAGATCGGTGCACTGCCTGCAATATACCCGTGGTCAAGCCAATGTCACCGTCACGTGGAGTGCTTCCCAAGAAAGCCAAAGCAGCGTACTTTCACTTCAAAGTCCTAAAAGAAGTCGACCTCAGTAGGTGCACGCCACCTCTATACTGTCAGAAATGTCAGCATTCTAATTTCTGACTGGCATGGAAGGAGGGGGAGTTTAATACTGGCATACATGGCATGCTAATGCATACAAAAGGGCTTCCCAACATTGCTGATGGGAAATCGACCTGACTTAAAAGTTCCAAGAATGTAATTGTGGATGTTTATCCCACCATCGGAAAACTGATTTCTGGCCTCACACCAAATTAAGTTCCCTCGCTTTCCGCTGCAGGTGGGACTGGAGGATTCTGACCTGTGTTATCGAATGGTATTAAAAGCGTTGACAGTAATAAGACCAACAATGCTTTATCTAATGGCAACAATAATAGTGATAGTACCTTACACATTGGCAGTAATAATGTTATCTCTTGCTAAGTTTTTTAAAGGTTTATTTATTAGCAGGCTTACATTAACACTGCAATGAAGTTACTGTGAAAATCCCCAAGTCGCCACACTCCGGCGCCTGTTCGGGTACACTGAAGGAGAATTTAGCATGGCCAATGCATCTAACCAGCATATCTTTCGGACTGTGGGAGGAAACCAGAGCACCCAGAGGAAACCCACGCAGACACGGGAAGAACGTGCAGACTCTGCACAGACAGTGACCCAAGGTGCGAATCGAACCTGGGTCTGTGACACTGTGAGGCAGCAGTGCTAACCACTCCAGGAATGATGCTTTGTCTAATGGTAGTAAAAGCATTGGTCACATTTTATCCAGTTGTAGCTATAATACTGGCAATGCTTTACATAAGAGTAGTAATAACAGTGGCAGTCCTTAATAGCAGTGCTAATAAATAACACTGTCCCTAATGTTACTAACACTCTTGAGTGTTTTATAGAAAGACAGTTGCTCCATTACTTTTCTTTTGAAAAATCTGCTTGTTTTCACTTCTTTCTGGCTGTCTGAAGGAAATAATTTTACTCTACTTTCTGGGGTACTTGGAAAGTTCTGCCTCAGCCACTCCTGCAGCTTTAAATAATAACCTTTGTTTGCAGAATGAAATGGAAACAGAAAGATGGCAGAGCTCAAATTGTGGTTGGAACTTCCTAACACAGAAAATGATTTGATAAAGTTTAATTCAACACAGATCGCAAAGGGTCCAAGATTCAATTTGACCAGAATGTTGAAGCACGAATGGACAAACATGGATTAATATTTGTGTGCGTGGATCTAGTCACGGCGATCAGTTTGCTGTGACTCTTCAGAAAGCATCCAAAGCTAACTATATATTGTAGAATGATAGGGTTAAGAGATTCCTTCACTGAAACAGAAAATCTGGCATTTATTGGTTGCCTTTCATAATCTCTTTATAAGTTTATTTATTTATTAGTCACAAGTAACGCTTACATTAACACTGCAATTAAGTTACTGTGAAATTCCCCTCGTCGCCACACTCCGGCGCCTGTTCGGATCAATGCACCTGACCAGCACGTCTTTCAGACTGTAGGAGGAAACTGGAGCACCCGGAGGAAACCCACGCAGGCACGGGGAGAATGTGAAAACTCCACACAGACAGTCACTCAAGCCGGGAATTGAGCCCAGGTCCCTGGCGCTGTGAGCCAGCAGTGCTAACCACTGTGTCACCATGCCGCCCCAGGACATCGCAAAGCACTTTGCAACTAATGAAGCACTTTTGAAGTATAGTCACTGTTGTAGGAAGTGCAGTAGCCAATTTGAGCAGAGCACACTCCCACAAGCCGCAACCTGATAATGGTTTTGAGGGATGTTGACTGAGGGATAAGCATTGACCGGGACACCAGGGAAAATTCCCTGCTCTTCTTCAAAATAGTGTCATGAGATCTTTTACGTCCATCATGGAGGACGAATGAGGCCTCCATTTCTCACCTGAAAAACAGTACCTCTGACAGCGCAGCACTCCATCAGTACTGAACTGGAGAATCAACCTAGATTTTTTTGTGCTCATTTGGAAGTCCAGAAGGATGTTGGTGAGCTAATTGACCTTTTCATAATAATCCAGCAACTTTCGTGATCTGGGCACAGATGAGTGGATTTATTGAATAAAGTTTGAAAGCTTTCAATTTGCATTTAAAACCTCTACCGGAACATTTCTTGTCAGTCAGGCAATCAGAAAGTGCTGTAGGATCCTTGGTATTTGTGAGAATTGCAGTGCAGCAGAGCAGATTTTGGGGGATGGAAAGATTTGTGTGTAAAACAGCATACTTAGAAACCAGGAACAAAAGAGGGAAGTTCAGAGCAAAACTGATAAAAATAGTGTTAGTAAAATTAAGATGAGAAATTTTGCACCAAAGAGTATGGGGGAGAAATTGGAGTGCTACTAATGAGAGAGAGATTAACTACAAGATCTCAAACATTTGCTGTTACCATACCAGCAGTATTTTCCTCATATAGGGGAGCAGTCTTCAAACCTTTTATGGACTTGGCCTTTATAGAAAGATAAGAGGTATTGAGGAGAAACAAGGGCTTAACATCAAAGAGGAAGCTGAGCTTCTTAAGGCAACTAATGTGAGCAATGGGGGAAGTGTGGTCAGAGGAGATTGTGAAGCAAAAAGATCAACAGGTTACGGAGGATAAAGCTTTCGTGCATCACAGAGGTGGTTGATAAAAATAGGTCAAGGCATTATTAAATGTAAATTAGTTCCATTGATAATGAATTTAGATATGATATGAATTTAGGTGCCATTAGACGGAACAAGGTTGAGGCACAATAGTTAAGGTGATATTCGATGAAAATTCATTGAGATTCCTTTAGACAGTCGTGGATTGAAGTGGCATTGAAATGGCATGGATTCAAATATTATTAGACAAATATAGGTTAAGTTAACAATTTGCACCATTGGATAGAAATGGGGTGAGGTGCTTTAGTTGGAAGTGCTATTCAAAGACATGAATTGAGGTGGTATTGTATTGGTATGAGTTAAGGTCACATTATATGACCATGCGTTGAGGTGGCTCTAGACTTGGAGGAGCTGAAGTGGCATTAGGGAGTTGTGGATTAGATGGCATTAGATGAATTCTGGTTTTTAGACTATTGTTCCAACAACACAAATAAAGAATGTGGCAATTTTGCTGAGTGAACAGTCTTTGGCAATTTGTGCTTGCTTTACTGCGTAATGTTCTGCTTACTCGCATTAAAATCGTAAGTAGACTTTATCAAGGTTAATATGCACAAATTGCAAAACACTTTACTCAGCAAAGATGGCTTATAAAATGTTTGCATTTTCAACACTGTCTTCATTCAACATCATTTTAAATTTTCTGGAAACTTTGATAGTTCTGGTGTCATTCTTAGCTGAAAGTCATAGCTTTACAAACCACAGCCGGAACTTACCACTTTGACACAGAGAACTCGTCTCTAAGCAACCTAAACCTCAGTGGTCTAAGTGTTGTGAAAGGAGGAAGTAGTGTATCAAGGTTCTCTATACTAAGACACGCACAGACACATTGCTCCTCGCCTGTAGAAATTCACCATTTGCTTATTTAAAGGTCAATGCTTTAAATGAGATGAATTAAATTTATCTTCTGACCTTAGAAACTGGCTGAGCACTTGAACACTTACACATTGCGCTAACAACTCAGCTTTGATCATTTCCAATGAAGAACATGGTGACATATTCCCAAGAGATAAGAATAGGTGCAATTCCCTTTCCATTTCTGTCAATCCTGAATCAATAGTAAAATCTTGTCTCTGAGATAGAAGATTGTGGGTTCAGGACCCAGCTAGCACTTCAGTGCAATGCTGAGGGATTGCTGCACTCTTAGAGGTACTATTTTCAGATGAGATGTTAAACCGGTACTCAGCTGTCCTCTCTTACAGACTCCATAAAGAGCAGGGGAATTCTGCTGGTGTTCTGGCCAATGTTTATCCCTCAACCAACACTTATAATAGATGATCTAATCATTCACTTCATTGCTCTTTATAGGAGCTTGCTGAACTCAAATTGACTGCCACATTTCCTACATTTTAATGACAAATTTCATTTATATGTCACCTTAAAGGTAATAAGACACTTCATAGAGTTTTATTCAATAACATATAAAGAAATATTATGAAAGGTAACCAAAAGCTTGGAACAACAGTTACTACACACCTAAAATGTTTTTTTTCACTGTAAACTGCTTTGAGGTATCCTAAGGTTTTCGAAATATCTATATAAGTGCAATTCTTTCTTTTCATTTTATTCCTAGGATCCTGCCAAGTTAGAACAAAGAATAATACAACGTAGGAACAGACCCTTTGGCCACCAGGCCTGTGCCAATTCCTAATTCTTATTTAGATCTACTACTTATTGCCCACACAAGTTTCTATCCCTCTGCTCAGGAGTCTATCAAGATACCCCTTGAACGTTGCTAACATGCCTGCTCCCACCACCTCCACTGGCGTCCCATCATCCTGTGTGTGAAAAGCTTACCACGCACGTCTCCCTTAAACTTTCCCCCCTCACCTTGAACCTGCGCCCCCTTGTTGAACTTTCCACCCTATCTATGCCTCTCGTAATTTTGTAGATCTCTATCTGGTCACCCCTCAGCCTCCATCTTTGTAGTGAGAACAATCTGAGTTTATCCATCCTCTCCTCATACCTAAAACCTTCCAGACCAGGCAACATCCCGGTAAATCTTCTTTGCATCCTCTCCAAAGCATCCATGTCCTTCTGGTAGTGTGGCGACCAGAACTGCATGCAATACTCCAAATGTGGCATAACTAAAGTTTTATACAGCTGTAAAATAACTTGCCAAATTTTATACTTGATGCCCCAGCCGATGAAGGCAAGCATGCTGCATGCTTTCTTGACCACCTTGTCCACCTGTGTTGCCACTTTCAGGGAACTATGGACCTGTTCACCCAGATCCCTCTGTATGTCAATGCTTCAAAGGGTTCCGCCATTTACTGTATAATTCACACCTGAATTTGATCATCCAAAATGCATCACCTCGCATTTGTCCGGATCAAACTCCATCTGCCATTTCTCTGCCCAAATCTGCAATCTATCTATACCCTGCTGTATCCTTTGACAGTCCTCATCACTATCTGCATCTCCATCAATTTTTGTGTCATCCGCAAACTTACTAATCAGTTAAAAGGGCCCTGTTTTACCTATCTTAAATCATAGAATCCCTACAGTGCAGAAGGAGGCCATTTGGCCCATCGAGCCTGCACCGACAACAAACCCACCCAGGCCCTATCCTTGCAACCTCACGTATTCACCTCGCTCATCCCTCTAACCCACACATCTTGGAACATTAAGGTGCAATTTAGCATGGCCAATCTGCCTAACCTGCACATCTTTGAAGTGTGGGAGGAAAGCGGAGGAAACCTATGCAAACATGGGGATTGCACTCCATGCAAACACCTGAGGCCGGAATTGAACCCAGGTCCCTGGCACTGTGTGGCAGCAGTGCTAACCACTGTGCCACCGTGCCACCCACTTGATAACATGTTTGCCTAATGTTCATTACCAGAACCTTAATATTCATCAACAAACCTGAAAAAAGCACTTCCATCAATTGCGGTGCTACGAGCTTACTATAATAATGATTTTATTGTAAATACTGTCATCAAACTGTTGTGTGCAATCATCTGGCTGTTGATTCCACAAGTAACCAGTTGGCCCCTAAATGATTCCCATCATGAAATCTGCTGCTGAGATGAGTTCACTTTATACTATGAGCAATCCACTAAGCTGAAGTCACTTCATTTAGCCACCAGTAGCTGGTTTGCCTTGAGTAGATCTAATTATTCAGATAAATGAGTCACTAAAAGCAGTCAAGTCTCTGCTTCCAATATAAACAGCACAAAATACAAAGCACAAAATAAAATATTAATGGAAATGAGAGCAAAAAGTTGCAAAAGGGCTGTAAATCTGGGATTCTGCAAAGAATAAGACTGATAGCTATGAAGGTTTCAGTCAGCCATTCCTTCGTGTTGAACCCCAACTCTTTCTTGGGCACTACAACTGAGTGGTTCTGTTGCTTCTTCAGGTGTTGGCCTGAGGTTGTGTAGCTTAGTGGTGGATTTGTGCTCACACTTTCAGCCTTTCTATCTCACTGTGAGGTGAGGAAGTTCGTTGACGAGAGATGGTTCTCTGCTCAACCTCCTGAAAGTGATTACCATACAACCAAAACCCCCTGAACAACATCCGTATCTAACCATCTCCTGGTCTGACTCAGTTAACAAACACCATTGTTTCCATGGAGACCTGCTCTGTTTTGCACATGTTTTTGTTAACGAAAAAGTTGACATGAAACCTTGAACTCTGCCATTCAGCCAGGGCCTAACTATTAAATGACAAGCTCATTTTCACGATGTTGTACAGTCCCAGGGTTTGTGTTGGATGGGATTAATACAATGGTTTTACATCAGCTTTTCACCTCATTATACCAGATTTGTGCCTGCATTTAAATTTTCATCCTGAAATAACTCCTCAGAAGCCAGTGTCCCTTCACCAGATTCCCTTTATTTACAAACTCAATTCCACTCTTAATAGTTCTTCAGGTACAACATCGGAATCCAAAGTGCTAGTAACCCTGACACTCCTCAATATATATACACATGAGATTCCCTGATAGGGAAGGCAATCATTACCTTAATCAGGGAGCTCGTACTCCAAGAAGCCAACCTCATGGGCCTCGTTGAGGTCATTACACCTCTTTCCTTCCTAAAGGAACTGTTCCTTACTGGAATACAGTTGCTAAGATGGCTGGCTGTCCTCCAGTACCTACTGTGTGAATTTTGGCAATGAGGTTTATCAGGTTTTGCAACGCAGAGGGAATGACAGTCTAGCCTTAGCTTATTCTCCACGTGTGTCATTCCCGTTATCACCAGCAAATTTTGGTATATAACTCCTTTATTTAGAGTTTCATTTAAGTTTCCACGATCATATCTCAACCTTTATCTTGGAAACCCCTGTGAATTTCCACCTGGTTCAGACACTTGCCCACTTCCCCTGGAAACCCTTTGTGGTTGCAACATATACAGTGACAGCAATTCAAATGGATTGAGGTGCTATTATATTGATATGAGTTAAGATCATTCACTGGACTGTTGAAGTTCTTATATTGAATTCCTCTGATTGTGCAGATGCAATCCCCACTTGCCACATCTTGAAATGAATCTGCATGGAACATAACCAATAATTAACAATTTTTCTATGCCTGCAAATTCCACTACCAGCTTTTAGGAGATACCAGAATCCACTTTTTCTCATATTTTAGATCCCACTCCAGGTTTTAGCTCCATCGTTGTCAGGTGTTATTACGTTTGTCTGCTCATCCAACACTAATATAGATATTTGGCACCACCACATTTGTCTAGCTGGAGTATGGGTGGGACATATGTACATTGGTAATTGGCAGTAGAATGGATGTATGACTTTTCTATGTGAATCTGACTTACCTGCCTTGCACTAGCATGGCTTTCTGGCCCTAACACAGCTTTCTGCAACATGAGACTAATATTGTTCTCCAGCATGGTCCAAAATTACCTGATGTTGAAGCTACCAATCTAACTTCAGAAACTGGGATGAGATTTCATCCAATTTCTCTCCAATTCTACTTGTATAACTTAGTGAAATTGGAAATCACTACAACTCCATGATCATCCCAAAAATCCTGACAACCATCAATGAAAACCATAACTTTTCATTGTAGCAATACTCTGCTAATAGAGGCAAGCTAACTTAATAAGTAGCACAATTTAAATTGAAGAGATCTTAAATCTTAAAGAAAAGGTACAAACTAACCATGCTAGCCAATTACCGGGCCTTCTTGTAGAGATTATAGCAGAATGTGCAAGGTGCTAGCTAGTTCAGTGGGCTAAGAGTATGATGCAGAATAAGGTCAACAGCATGGATTCAATCACCATATTGGCCAAAGGCCTACATTGTCACCTTGCTCCGTAGTCATATTGTGGCGTAAAACAGAATTAGCAAGCAGAGTAACACCAGCCATCCACTGCAGCTATCCAGACATCCTGGATCATCCATGCCTCTGGGGTAATGCAAGCATCCAAAAGAGTGGGGCATCCTATTGTCACTAGAATCCAATTCCTTATTGTAGGTTTAGCTGTAAAATGTTTGCACAGTAAGAAGTCTCACAACACCAGGTTAAAGTCCAACACCTGATGAAGTCTCACAACACCAGGTTAAAGTCCAACACCTGTAGTGCCCAAGAAAGAGTTGGGGTTCAACACAAAGGAATGGCTGACTGAAACCTTCATAGCTATCAGTCTTATTCTTTGCAGAATCCCAGATTTACAGCCCTTTTGCAACTTTTTGCTCTCATTTCCATTAATATTTTATTTTGTGCTTTGTATTTTGTGCTGTTTATATTGGAAGCAGAGACTTGACTGCTTTTAGTGACTCATTTATCTGAATACTCCAAAAGCTCGTGATTCCAAATCAACCTGTTGGACTTTAATCTGGTGTTGTGAGACTTCTTACTGTGCCCACCCCAGTCCAACGCTGGCATCTCCACATCGTAAAAAGTTTGACCTTTGGAATCACTTCCAGCTTGGACATATCTAAACTGAGAAATATTTATGCTACAGCAGAATCTCAGTGCACATATCGATGTTAATGTGTACAGAACTCTTCACCCTTCATCGGTAGAAATCACTATCAGTATTAGCACAGTCCTTATAACAGATTCACTTACTGCTAGGACACATTATCAACATAAACACAGGGATGATAATTGAGCGCTAAACTTTTCACTTCTAGTGTACACCATCAGTGTCAGCAAAAGTCTACTTACAGACACTTCATTCATTCCTCCCATTTTACACTGTCCGCACTAGCATGGGTCTTATTATAGGACACATCACTCCCAATTTGCACTAGAGCAAGTCTGATTATACATCACTTCACCCTTCACTCATGCTTGTGTTATGAAAATTAGCACATGTTTTATTATAAGGCATTCCATTCCCGGCGCACACTATCATTGTTAGTATGGATCATTTTATATGACACTTCATCCTTCATTCCGAGTACATATTATCAGTGTTAACATGGCCACTTCACCCTCCACTCCCATTGCACACTGTCAATATTAGTGTAGGTCTGATTACAAGACTCTTCATCATTTGCTCTGAGTTCCCTTTTTATAGGTTAGTATGAGTTTGATTACAGTACAATGAATCACTGCATAATTAATTCACTTCATAAGAAAAAAATGTGCATTTTTATAATGCCACTCACAACCTCAGGATGTCACAAAGTGCTTTACAGTTCAGTATCTTTGATGTATTGTTGGTATTGCAATATAGGTAGCAGACCTTATTTAGAAACAGTTGATCTTCGCACTAATTGATTATGGATTGAGAACTGGGCAGATACAGAACAAGCTTCAAAACTCTGGAGGAGAAACCATCAACTCTAAACGTCCAGTATCTCTGAGCTCTGGATCTTAGCTGATTTCAACAATGATACAAATAGATGTGTGTAAGTTTAAGTGAAAGACTTTTATTCAGAATAGAATTCAGACGAACACTCATTTTCCCTACACACAGCCTTCGGGGGCGAAAAAGAGATTGCAAAATTTATCAGTAAGATTTATTTTTAAACTCTTTCCCGACAATGTATTTTGACAGTGTAGTGTGTTACTTCACATAAGCAGTACCACACTGCAAGCTAATCTGTGTTACAACTGTCACACTAATGGGGGTTACTTAAACATCAACTAAAGGCTAAAGTTGAGATTAATACTTTTGAATACAGTCCTCCAATTATGTTTCCTGCTCATTATCTATGTATTATTTTATTAATTAAAGGCTCAATCTATCATACGACTACACATGGCTAGTTTGGCATGTGTGTGGTTGGATCAAGCTGTGACTAGGCTGGCATGTGTACCAGGGTATTAAATTGTGGGTAGATTGCATGATTACATACATTGGGCAGGATTTTCTGGCTGCACTTGCTCCAAAACTGGAAAACCCTGCCCAAGGTCAACGGATCTTTGCAAGGTCCGCACTCCCCCCTTCCGCTCCCCCCCCCCCCCCCCACCCCGTCCCTCTCCACCCAACCCGCTACGATTCCCGTGGCAGGCGGGATGTGAAAATTCCCCCCCATTGAGTCTATTAATTTAAACAAACTATCTCAGTTCATTTGAATAATCTTCACTGTATTTGAGTCTTCGATAACTTGTACTAGCCTGAACATGACTACAATGAGATAGCTCTTAATACAATATCGCACAGTAGAATTGAGTGCAACAGAATACAATACCATTTGATAGAAAATAATATAATAGGATACAATTGTTTACAACATGGTGCCACAGAATACACTAGGACACAATATATGAGAATGAAATAGGATACAAAAAGATGCCATGGAATATGATAAGAAACAAAAGAATAATACAGGATATAGTAAGCATAAAAATAGGTTACAATACATTACAAAAGGATTAATAAAATTGTAATGTTCTGGGATACTTGTGTCAACTTTTACAATCATTTCTTTGCCTAATCACGATGTTAGAATATATCCTTTTAATACATACAAGAAGAAAGAAAATCACCATGCATACAGTTAAAATAATGTTACACACAGTGACAAGAGCAATTCCTCCCCCCTTTTCCTCCAAGGCAACTGACAGATTATGAAAGGTGTACAGCTTATCAAAATATTCAAGGAATCTCTCAGTGCACTCAGCGATGTGCATGCAGCAAAATGTTTTGTTCTATTAAACATATTCGAGAAGAAGGAACAGGGCCAGAGGAAGATACTGAAGAGATTTGAGCATACAGCTAGCAGACCAGCTAGAAGCACAGCTATCCAATGTTGTTTGAATACCATGGATGCAACAGATGCCTGGATCTGTAGGAGGCTGCATCTCACCAGGAACGCAAATCAATGAACAGTATCAATGTAGCAAATCAATGAACAGCTCCACAGCAGACACCACCTCCCTGCCCTGCACTCAACCCTGGAACACCTAGGTAACAAAGACACCTATGTCGGACTCCTATTTGTTGACTACAGCTCAGCCTTCAACACCATTATTCCTACGAAACTCATCTCCAAACTTTGTGGCCTGGGCCTTGGCTTCTCCCTCTGCGACTGGACCCTAGATTTCCTAACCCACAGACTGCAATCAGTAAGCGTAGGCAACAATACCTCCTCCATGATCATCCTCAACACTGGTGCCCCACAAGGCTGTGTCTTCAGCCCCCTACTATAGAACATAGAACAGTACAGCACAGTACAGGCCCTTCAGCCCTCGAAGTTGTGCCGAGCTTTGTCCGAAACCAAGATCAAGCTATCCCACTCCCTATCATTCTGGTGTGCTCCATGTGCCTATCCAATAACCGCTTGAAAGTTCCTAAAGTGTCCGACTCCACTATTACAGCAGGCAGTCCATTCCACACCCCAACCACTCTCTGAGTAAAGAACCTACCTCAGACATCCCTCCTATATCTCCCACCATGAACCTTATAGTTATGCCCCCTAGTAACAGCTACATCCACCCAAGGAAATAGTCTCTGAGCGTCCACTCTATCTATCCCCCTCATCATCTTATAAACCTCTATTAAGTCGCCTCTCAACCTCCTCCGCTCTAAAGAGAAAAGCCCTAGCTCCCTCAACCTTTCCTCATAAGACCTACCCTCCAAACCAGGCAGCATCCTGGTAAATCTCCTCTGCACTCTCTCCAATGCTTCCACATCCTTCTTATAGTGAGGTGACCAGAACTGCACACAATATTCAAAATGTGGTCTCACCAAGGTCCTGTACAGTTGCAGCATAATCCCACGGCTCTTAAACTCAAACCCCTATTAATAAATGCTAACACACTATAGGCCTTCTTCACGGCTCTATCCACTTGAGTGGCAACCTTCAGAGATCTGTGGATATGAACCCCAAGATCTCTCTGTTCCTCCACATTCCTCAGAACCCTGCCGTTGACCCTGTACTCCGCATTTAAATTTGTCCTACCAAAATGAATCACCTCGCACTTATCAGGGTTAAACTCCATCTGCTATTTTTTGGCCCAGCTCTGCATCCTATCTATGTCTCTTTGCAGCCTACAACAGCCCTCCACCTCATCCACTACTCCACCAATCTTGGTGTCATCAGCAAATTTACTGACCCACCCTTCAGCCCCCTCGTCCAAGTCATTGATAAAAATCACAAATAGCAGAGGACCCAGCACTGATCCCTGTGGTACACCGCTGGTAACTGATCTCCAGTCTGAAAATTTTCCATCCACCACCACCCTCTGTCTTCTATGAGATAGCCAGTTACCTATCCAATTGGCCAAATTTCCCTCTATCCCACACCTCCTTACTTTCTTCATGAGCCGACCATGGGGAACCTTATCAAACGCCTTATTAAAATCCATGTATACGACATCAACTGCTCTACCTTCACCTATACACTTAGTTACCTCCTCAAAGAATTCAATCAAATTTGTGAGGCAAGACTTACCCTTCAGGAATCCGTGTTGACTATCCCAGATTAAGCTGCATCTTTCCAAATGGAAAGTTATATTGATTGATTATAATGATTCTGATGTGTGCTTATTCAGGTAGGAACAAAACACACTGATCTGAAAGCACAGCCACTGATTCAAGGTGAAAGGATTCCCAATGAACTGGCACTGAGCTTTTAAATACATGGGACAACTGTTATTTCAATCTTTCAGCATCAGTTTCAGCAGTTCAAATTCTTCTCATCTCTGACTCACGAATGTCGTGTGTTCAGTCACCACTCCAGGGTTGGAGCAGCCTTTGGAAACACTGGACGGAATTCCCTCAAGCCCCCACCGGCGTGTTTGATGACAGGCGTGGGAAGACAATATAGTGGGAGGCACAGAAATTCCTTTCACATCAGCATGAATTTACAGTGGGATCTTCTGCTGGTGCCCCACTGGTGGGTCGGAAAACCTGCCAGAGGTGGGCGTGAACCTTGTCTTGTAATGGGATGCAAATGGAGGCCCACCCAGTGCCAGATTCTCTGCAATGCTGGCAGGAAAAAAACGACGGCGTGAAACACGTTCAGAACAATGTGGTGTGCAAATGTCAGGATTCATCTGAACAATGCCTGGGGCTGCCTCTGGATTATAGACAGAGTACAGGAATGAGACAGAGAATCTGGTGAACTGGTGCAGCAACAATAATCTCTCCCTCAATGTCAACAAAACGAAGGAGATAGTCATCGACTTCAGGAAGCGCAAAGGAGAACATGCCCCTGTCTACATCAATGGGGACGAAGTAGAAATGGTCGAAAGCTTCAGGTTTTTAGGTGTCCAGATCACCAACAAACTGTCCTAGTTTCCCCATGCCGACACTATAGTTATGAAAGACCACAAATCCCTCTACTTTCTCAGAACACTTAGGAAATGTGGTATGTCAGCTATGACTCTCACTAACTTCTATAGGTGCACCATAGAAAGCATTCTTTCTGGTTATATCACAGCTTGGTATGGCTCCTGCTCAGCCCAAGACCGCAAGGTACTACAAAAGTTCATGAATGTAGCCCAATCCATCACGCAAACCAGCCTCCCATCCATTGACTCTGTCTACACTTCCCGCTGCTTTGGCAAAGCAGCCAGCATAATTAAGGACCCCACGCATCCTGGACATTCTCTCTTCCAACTTCTTCCGTCAGGAAAAGAATACAAAGGTCTGAGGTCACATACCAACTGAATCAAGAACAGCTTCTTTCCTGCTGCTGTCAGACTTTTGAATGGATCTACCTCGCATTAAGTTGATCTTTCTCTACACCCTAGCTATGACTGTAACACTATATTCTGCACTCTCTCCTTTCCTTCTCTATGAATGGCCCACGATGTTGTGCCGAACCTTTTCCAAAACCAAGATCAAGCTATCCCACTCCTTAGCATTCTAGTGTGCTCCATGTGCCTATCCAATAACCGCTTGAAAGTTCCTAAAGTGTCTGACTCCACTATCACAGCAGGCAGTCTATTCCACACCCCAACCACTCTCTGAGTAAAGAACCTACCTCATACATCCCTCCTATATCTCCCACCATGAACCTTATAGTTATGCCCCCTAGTAACAGCTACATCCATCCGAGGAAATAGTCTCTGAACGTCCACTCTATCTATCCCCCTCATCATCTTATAAACCTCTATTAAGTCGCCTCTCAACCTCCTCCGCTCTAAAGAGAAAAGCCCTAGCTCCCTCAACCTTTCCTCATAAGACCTACCCTCCAAACCAGGCAGCATCCTGGTAAATCTCCTTTGCACTCTTTCCAGTGCTTCCACATCCTTCTTATAGTGAGGTGACCAGAACTGCACACAATATTCAAAATGTGGTCTCACCAAGGTCCTGTACAGTTGCAGCATAACCCCATGGCTCTTAAACTCAAACCCCCTGTTAATAAACGCTAACACACTATAGGCCTTCTTCACAGCTCTATCCACTTGAGTGGCAACCTTCAGAGATCTGTGGATATGAACCCCAAGATCTCTTGTTCCTCCACATTCCTCAGAACCCTACCTTTGACCCTGTAATCCGCATTCAAATTTGTCCTACCAAAATGAATCACCTCGCACTTATCAGGGTTAATCAGATTAGATTAGATTAGATTGTATTAGGTGTTTATGATAGAGTGCAATTAGTTTGCCAGAGTACTTTTGTAAAACACCCATTCTAGTTCTATATAATGATCAAACTCTCACTAACCTACAGTAATAAGTCTGAAATAACCACATTATCTATCTTTTGGACTTCACTTCCAACACAATTCTGGAAAAAAATTCATTCCCAGTGCTTTATGGGCACTATCAAGTTCACTCCAGGTTCTAATGTGGTGTCCATAGCACACGTGACCACTTTTGTGCACCAGGCACTATATCAGTAATGTGTATGCCCTCAACATCCAGCAGAGCAGGTATCAGTGTGAAGTGATGATTTGACCCCAGTGCTGTGGTTTTGGCTTCAGCCTTTGCCCTCTTACAGCCTTGGACTGAATATAATGTTAAGCAGCTTAAAAGACCCTTCCTTCCAATCCATTAGTGTCATTTATAGGGATCATAAATTACATATCGGATGCGGGAAAAAGTCTCACAACACCAGGTTAAAGTCCAACAGGTTTATTTGGAATCACGAGCTTTTGGAGCGCTGCTCCTTCATCAGGTGAGTGGAAGGCTGCCAATTGTGGGAAAAGCAGCAGATAGCCGTGGAGGATGACATTGAACAGCTCTGAACCCAGAAAGCCTAGCTTCAGGCTTTGGGCTGCATCATCACACCATGGATAGCAGCAAGTTGGGTTGGCTCATTGATGGACTATCAGAGGCAGTGGCACAGTAGCAGAGGTGTCATAGTCATAGAGTCATAGAGGTTTACAGCATGGAAACAGGCCCTTCAGCCCAACTTGTCCATGCCGGCCTTACTTTTTTTTTAAACCCCTAAACTAATCCCAATTGCCCGCATTAGGCCCATATCCTTCTATACCCATCGTACCCATGTAACTATCTAAATGCTTTTTAAAAGATAAAATTGTACCCGCCTCTACTACTACCTCTGGCAGCTTGTTCCAGACACTCATCACCCTCTGTGTGAAAAAATTGCCCCTCTGGACGCTTTTGTATCTCTCCCCTCTCACCTTAAATCTATGCCCTCTAGTTTTAGACTCCCCTACCTTTGGGAAAAGATATTGACTATCTACCTTGTCTATGCCCCTCATTATTTTATAGTCCTCTATAAGGTCACCCCTCAGCCTCCGACGCTCCAGAGAAAAAAGTCCCAGTCTATTCAGCCTCTCCTTATAACTCAATCCAAGTCCCGGTAGCATCCTAGTAAATCTTTTCTGCACTCTTTCAAGTTTAATAATGTCCTTTCTATAATAGGGTGACCCGAATTGCACACAGTATTCCAAGTGTGGCCTTACCAATGTCTTGTACAACTTCAACAAGACGTCCCAACTCCTGTATTCAATGTTCTGACCGATGAAGCCAAGCATGCCGAATGCTTTCTTCACCACTCTGTCCACCTGTGACTCCACTTTCAAGGAGCTATGAACATGTACCCCTAGATCTCTTTGTTCTGTAACTCTCCCCAACGCCCTACCATTAACCCTAAGGTGTTCTATAAATATGTGAAGAGTAAAAGGATGAGACGTGAAGGAATAGGGCCTATGAAAGTTGAAGGCGGGAAAGTCTGTACGGAACCAGTAGAAATGGCAGAGGTACTGAATGAGTATTTTGCCTCAGTTTTCACAGAGGAGAAGGACCTGGGTGGATGTACTGCGGGCTTGCAGTGGACTGAAAAGATTGAGTATGTGGACTTTAAGAAAGAGGTTGTGCTGGAATCTTTGAATGGCATCAAGATAGATAAGTCGCCGGGTCCGGATGGGATGTACCCCAGGTTACTGTGGGAGGCGAGGGAAGAGATTGCAGAGCCTCTGGCGATGATCTTTGCGTCATCGATGGAGACGGGAGAGGAGCCGGAGGATTGGAGGATTGCGGATGTGGTTCCTATTTTCAAGAAGGGGAATAGGGATAGCCCAGGAAATTACTGACCGGTGAGTCAGTGGTTGGTAAGCTGATGGAGAAGATCCTGAGGGACAAGATTTATGAGCATTTAGAGAGGTTCATTATGCTCAAGAATACTCAGCATGACTTTGTCAAAGGAAGATCGTGCCTTACGAGCCTGGTGGAGTTCTTCGAAAATGTGACTAAACACATTGACAAAGGGAAAGCGGTAGATGTGGTTTATATGGATTTTAGCAAGGCATTCGATAAGGTCCCCCATGCAAGGTTTCTAGAAAAAGTGAGAGGGCATGGGATCCAAGGGGCTGCTGCCCTGTGGATCCAGAACTGGCTTGCCCAAAGGAGGCAGAGAGTGGGTATAGATGGGTCTTTTTCTAAATGGAGGTCGGTCACCAGTGGTGTGCCCCAGGGATCTGTTCTGGGACCCTTGCTGTTTGTCATTTTCATAAATGACCTGGATGAGCAAGTGGAGGAATGGGTTGGTAAGTTTGCCGACGACACGAAGGTTGGTGGGGTTGTGGATAGTCTGGAGGGATGTCAGAAGTTACAGAGGGATATAGATAGGATGCAAGACTGGGCGGACAAGTGGCAGATGGACTTCAACCCAGATAAATGCGTAGTGGTCCATTTTGGCAGGTCAAATGGGATGAAGGAGTACAATATAAAGGGAAAGACTCTTAGTACTGTGGAGGATCAGAAGGACCTTGGGGTCCGGGTCCATAGGACTCTAAAATCGGCCCCGCAGGTGGAGGAGGTGGTTAAGAAGGCATATGGTGTGCTGGCCTTTATCAATCGAGGGATTGAGTTTAGGAGTCCGGGGATAATGATGCAGCTATATAAGACCCTCGTCAGGCCCCACTTGGAGTACTGTGCTCAGTTCTGGTCGCCTCATTACAGGAAGGATGTGGAAAAGATTGAAAGGGTGCAGAGGAGATTTACAAGGATGTTGCCTGGATTGAGTGGCATGCCTTATGAGGATAGGCTGAGGGAGCTCGGTCTTTTCTCCTTGGAGAGATGTAGGATGAGAGGAGACGTAATAGAGGTATATAAGATGTTGAGAGGTATAGATCGGGTGGACTCTCAGAGGCTTTTTCCCAGGGTGGAAATGGCTGCTACGAGAGGACACAGGTTTAAGGTGCTGGGGGGTAGGTACAGGGGAAATGTTAGGGGAAAGTTTTTCACACAGAGGGTGGTGGGCGAGTGGAATCGGCTGCTGTCAGTGGTGGTGGAGGCAAACTCAATAGGGTCTTTTAAGAGACTCCTGGATGAGTACATGGGACTTAATAGGATGGAGGGTTATAGGTAGGCCTAGAAGGTAGGGATATGTTCGGCACAACTTATGGGGCCGAAGGGTCTGTTTTTGTGCTGTAGTTTTTCTATGTTTCTATGTTTCTATTATCTGAGCAAGTCCTGCCCTGGTTCAATCTACCAAAATGCATTACCGCGCATTTGTCTAAATTAAACTCCATCTGCCATTTGTCAGCCCACTGGCCCAGTTGATCAAGGTCCCACTGCAATTGGAGACAACCTTCCTCACTGTCCACCATGCCACCAATCTTGGTGTCATCTGCAAACTTACTAACCATGCCCCCTATATCCTCATCCAGATCATTAATTTAAATGACAAATAACAGTGGGCCCAGCACTGATCCCTGAGGCACACCCCTGGTCACAGGCCTCCAGTTTGAAAAACAATTCTCTCCAACCACCGTCTGGCTTCTGTCAAGAAGCCAATTTTGTATCGATTTAGATACCTCACCCTGGATCCCATGAGATTTAACTTTATGCAACAACCTACCATGCGGTACCTTGTCAAAGGCCTTGCTAAAGTCCATGTAAACAACATCAACTGCACTGCCCTCATCTACCTTCTTGTTTACCCCTTCAAAAAACTCAATCAAATTTGTGAGACATGATTTTCCACTCACAAAGCCATGCTGACTGTCCCTAATCAGTCCTTGCATCTCTAAATGCCTGTAGATCCTGTCTCTCAAAATACATTCCAACAATTTATCCACCACAGATGTGAGGCTCACCGGCCTGTAGTTCCCAGGCTTTTCCCTGCAGCCCTTTTTAAACAAAGGCACAACATTTGCCACTCTCCAATAATCAGGCACCTCACCCGTGACTATCAATGATTCAAATATCTCGGCTAGGGGACCCACAATTTCCTCCCTCGCCTCCCACAACGTCCTGGGATATACCTCATCAGGTCCCGCAGATTTATCTACTTTGATGCACTTTAACACTTCCAGCACCTCCTTCTCTGTAATATGTACACTCCTCAAAACATCAATATTTAATTCCCCAAGTTCCCTAACATCCATGCTTTTCTCAACAGTAAATACTGATGAGAAATATTCATTTAGGATCTCACCCATCTCTTGTGGATCCGTACATAGATTACCTTGTTGATCCTTAAGGTGGGAACATGAAAGAAATCACCTTGATACTGGACAATAAATTCATGCTGGGTGAAGCCACTGCCAGTTTTGCAGGATACTGTTTCAGCACAATTAGATCCCCATTGGAGTAAAGGTTGTTGGAATGTTGTAACACCCAGCAAATCCCTTGAATACAGGTCTTCGCAGTAACGATGGCACCAGTCTGAGCTTGCATCAGTCTGAGGTTTCACTCCAATACACAAACATGTGATAGCAGCTACTTGCACTGCAGTGAAGGCTGAGGCATCAGCTATCAGGGGCTGCAACATGTTTGGGTCTACAAGTGTATTGATGGAGTTGGCCGCTAGTTCCTGCTAGAAAGGATGAGCTCTGAGCTCTGCATAAAGCTCTGTGCCAACTTGCAGCCGGAATCCTCCATTCTGTCTGACTTTAAACTCAGGTTTTCTGGCAGGCTTCCCAATGGACCAAACATTTTGTTGTGTACACCCATCAGTCTTTTCTCTGTACCCTGGCCCATCAAAGGTCCTCTGCAGTAGCTAGCGTGGAACCTTTGTCCTCCAACAAACTGAACCTGAGCTATTCTTGCCTCTTGTCCTGACTGCAGTCCCCATGTGCTCAGTGCATCTTACCACATGACAATACCATATCTATGTTACCCTATGGTACCTGGACCCTTACCCCCAACCCCCCCCCCCCCCCCCCCCCCCCGCCCCACCACCCCTCACCGACCCCAGCCCCCCAGCTGCCATCTGTGAGTCTGAAATCAAATGACGATGTGTCTTCATCATCATTGTCTTCTTGACTTTCCTTCACTGCCTGGCTAACTTGTAATCCATGGCGTTTGAAAGGGAAAGATCCTGAGGTAAGGTTGCAGTAAAGAATCATAGAATAGAATCATAGAATCCTACAGTGCAGAAGCAGGCCATTCAGACCATCGGGCCTGCACTGACAACAATCCCACTAGGCCCTATCCCCATAACCCCATGTATTTACTCTGTTAATCCCCTGACACTAAGGGCAATTCAGCATGGCCAATCCACCTAACCTGCACATCTTTGGGCTGAGGGGAAGAATGCATTCTCACACCAGTTGCAGCTTCGCAGTCAGAGATTGTGGAATGAGGCTGAAGTGGGATGTGAAATGGTCTATTGGGCAGAACTATATCACCATCCTCAATGATTTTAGTCCATCATTGATCACAGCCTCAGCAATGGTCAGGCTAATATTTGCCAACGACATCTCCACCCCTGGAGTTAGAACGAGCAGGTGTACCTGACCTCTGGTTAGTTCCAGCTGCTTCGGTTACGCATCATCTTCCCCCGCAAGAGACAGGGAAGTGGGTCAATGATTGTCATGCAATATTTTTGGGTGATGTGGCTTCATGGTTGAATAGCTGCCAATGTATTCAAGTTGTGATGTGTGGGTGTGACACTGAAGCAGCAGTGCTAAATGTGTGAGGATAAGATGAAGCATTTGAATGCTTGATGTGAAATTTGATTGATAAAGTTTATTAGTAGGTAAATGATGGGGATGTGGTGAAGTGAGCAATGTACTGGGTTAGCTGGAAGGATATTACATTTGAAGGTGCATTCACTAGCCCTGACCATTCATCTGCAGTTCTTTAAACTTCTTGAGGCAGTAAGTCCTCAGGGTGAAAATCCTGGCAATGACTTCCATGCCTATCTGCTCCCACCGTCTTCCCATTGTGCTTGGGGGAGGGCGGAAGGGGGGTGGGGGGGGGGGGGGGGGGGAGAAAGAGGGATGCCTCCAACCTCAGCACATAACAGAAATCTCTCCTCCATCCTACCTTTTCCAATAAGACCTCCAGTGCAGCATACTAAAACTTTGGCACCTACGCTCTCCCAAGGTCAGCCTTTGTTTTTTGTTGCATAGGACCCCACACCCAATGTGCAAAGTTGTTCCCTTGCACCCAAATCCCTGCACCCTCAAAGATCCCTCCCTACTCGGGCGGCCTTCTTCTCTCCCTACCCAGGCGGCCTTCCTCCCTTCCTACCCAGGCAGCCTAACTCCCTACCCAGACAGCATTCCTGCCTCCTTACCCAGAAGGCATTCCTCCCTTCCTACCCAGGCAGCCTTCTTCCCTCCCTACCTGGATATCTTCCTCCTTTGCCACCCTAGTTAGTCAGGCTTCCTCTCCAGACACCGTCCTGCTCTGCCCCCGTCAGTCTGGCTTCCTTTTCCAGACACCCTTCTACCCTGCCCGACTGAGCCTGCCACCCATGTGTAGCTACTGCACAACTTGGCTCACCAGCTCCTCGATCAATAGCTGGACATTTATGAACAGTCTCTGAGAAGGACAAAGCAGCGGCCGTTCATTCCAAAGTCCAGGAAAGGAAGTCTATCTCACCACGGGCAGTTGTGAATCTGAGAAAAATACTTCTTGCACATGATAACTTAATTCAGAAGGAGTGTTTAATTCTGGTAAGCTGCCCCTTTGGGAAGCATGCCATTGAGAAGCTCAACCAACCCGTAAAGTTCTGAGTACTTCATTGCAAAGTTTATCCTGCCATCGAGAAGCTGAATTCTGGCTATCTGCACAATTACATTCCCCTCCTGCCTTTCTTCCCACTCCAGGAAGGCCCAGAAGATTCCACTCATTGAGTCAGAGGCTGGAATGTTACAGCATTTCACACCAGTGGGATTTCCCCATCCCGCTGCTATGAATGGGGATTTGGCTGGGTGCCAAATTCTCCGACCTCGCTGCAGTGGAGTGTGCCGCAAACACCCAGTAAGAATCGTTACGGCAACATTATGGCATCAATGTAAATTATCTGACAGTCAATCTGATCTGGAATGGTGCAAGATAGTTGCAGTAAGCATCATTGCTTACTTTACACATCTTTCTTCCAAATACATTCGTTCTGGGTTTAACTTAGGTTGAGTGCCCGACATGGCGATGAGTGAAATTAGATATATAATCACACCAGCATGAGGTCCCTTTAACCACCTCGACTCAGTACAATACGAGGACTGATTCTGATTTGAACCCAGCCGGAAAGATGTGGATAAAGGCACAACCATCCCACCCAGGCCCTATCCCAGTAACCTCACAGATTTACCCTGCTAATCCCTCTAATCTATACATCCCGGGACACTAAGGGGCAATTTAGCATGGCCAATGCACCTAACCTGTTGTGGACTGTGGGAGGAAACCGGAGCACCCAGAGGAAACCCAGGCAGACACAGGGAGAATATGTCTGGATGCTGCAATCTGAAACAAAAACATCTGTGGAGAGAGAATAGAGCCAACGTTTTGAGTCAGGATGACCCTTCGGCAGAGCTGAAAGAGTCTAGCTTGTTGGGGCAGGGATTAACACAGGCTATTACTGGGGATCATATAATGAACATTTTGTTTTAATAATGCTTGCCTGTTGAGATTGTCTGTTAATGGAACACATACATATACTGTGCGGGCAGCACAGTGGCACATGGTTAGCACTGCTGCCTCACAGATCCAGAGACCTGGGTTTGATTTCCGGCTTGGGTCACTGTCTGTGTGGAGTTTGCACATTCTCCCTGTGTCTGCGTGGGTTTCCTCTGGGTGCTCTGGTTTCCTCCCACAGTCCACAACGGGTTAGGTGCATTGGCCATGCTAAATTGCCCCTTAGTGTCCCGGGATGTATAGGTTAGAGGGATTAGCAGGGTAAATATGTGGGGTTACTGGGATAGGGCCTGGGTGGGATGGTTGTTGGTGCAGACTCGATGGGCTGAATGGCCTCTTTCTGCACTGTAAGGACTCAATGATTCTACGATCCTAAAATCAGTTCACTGATCACATCCAACACAAAAAGCTGTCCAATCAGTGTTAACTGCAGTCGCTCCATATTTAGCTGCTTAACAGATTCAAAGCAGATTACTATTTTAATTTAGAAAAAAACCTTCCTAAATACTTCTGAGTTTCCTTTCCTCCAATTCTATTTTGGAATATTCACTTGAATGCCACATTCTCAAGAAAACATTACAGATCTGTGCAAATCCAGCCCCATTTCTCAGTGAAAATTTAATTTCCTGCAAGAAATGAACATTATTGTAATATGATGGAGGGTTTGAGATCGATAGCTTTTCCATGGTTACTCGAAGTGCGTCAGCGAGAGATTTCCCCTGCTCCAGATGGCACCCTGGGTAATTTGAATGGTGCTTGAAGCACGGCTTCTGCCTTGACATTACTGTAGGACAGGCCCCCTTCAGTCAGAATGGGGATTGAACCCTGTACTGTTAGCATCTTTCTAGCCACCTGGTCAACTGTGTTAACAGTGCACCCCCTGCTCCCACCTCAACACCCCCCGCCAAAAATTTAGAAATCAATGAAAAATGCTGAAAATCAGCAGGTCAGGCAGCATTGTAAAGACACTTGCTGCCTTGTCCAAACTGAATGCAAATCCAGAATCACAGCAGCGACTAGGCTTGCTGCTCTCGTCTTCTCCCCGTCTACCAAAAGTAAATGCAAGATTCACCATTAAAATCCCCCAGGCATCTATCACCATGAGGAAGGGCAGGTCTCTACAGACTGCCAGCTTCAGTTTGGGAACCATTGTGTGCTATGGGGTTGTCACTACCGTTTTTCAGTCCCTGAATGTTATTCACTATAAGACACTGGAGTCTCCTCAGTGATATTGGCTTCATTGAGTTCATCTTCGGACTCTTTCTGAGCGCACACGATTATATACTCTACTGCTCAATTAACACAAAGTTGTGCTATTTGTTCTAGGTAAATGATCAACTCATAACGTCCTGGTTCGGATTTAGGGGTTGCCCCAAAGATGCGCTGGGAAATCCCCTTCGGAAGTTCCCAGGGTTCCCAGAAAAACAAATTTCCCTGGACAATTGCGCTGTGCTAGGAACCGTCCAGCAAAGTGATTCAAATCATGAACTTCAGATTCACACTCACAGTTACTCTGAAAGAGTAAAAAGAGATAAAGCCATTTCTAACTTCAAACTACTTTAAACACCCAGACTGAGTTCTGTCCCCATCTAAGCAACCCCCCCACAACCCCCCCGTATATTCCCCACTCACAGAGGATTCCCCCTCCCCCCTGACTTGACCCTCCCCACCAGACTGACAGCCTGACACCCCAACAGCCTGACCACCGTCCTGACCCACATGCCCCTCATGTCCAGCTCCCTACTCCTGATGTCTGACTCCCCCCACCCATGTCCAACCCCTTGCTAATGTCCAACTTCCCACCCCGATGTCTGACTTTGCCCCTGATGTTCAACTCTGCCCCTGATGTTTAGCCCCCCACTCCCCCATGTCCAACTCCACCCCGATGTCCCACTGCCCCCCCCCCACCACTCCCCGATGTCCAACTCTGCTCTGATGTCCAACTCCCCCCGTTCATATCCCCCCTGCCCCACTCCCCGATGTCCGCCTCCCCACCCCACATCCCGACCAAGACTGCAAAAAACTATAAAGGATCATGAACACAGCCCAGTCCATCACGCAAACCACACTCCCATCCATTGACTCCCTTACATTTCCTGTTGCCTCGGAAAAGCAGCCAGCATAATCAAGGACCCTGCGCACCCAGACATACTCTCTTCCACCTTCTTCCATCAGGAAAAAGATACAGAAGTCTGAGAGATCACATACCAAATGACTCTCTCTGTCTCGTTCTCTCTGTCTCGCTCGCTCGCTCACTCTCTCTGTCTCACTCACTCTCTCTGTCTCGCTCGCTCTCTCTGTCTCACTCACTCTCTCTGTCTCGCTTGCTCTCTCTGTCTCACTCACTCTCTCTGTCTCGCTCTCTCTCTCTGTCTCTCTGACTCAAGAACAGCTTTGTCCCTGCTGTCATCGGACTTTTGAATGGACCTAGCTTATATCAGGTTGATTTTTCTCGTCACCCTATCTGTAACTGCAACACTATATTCTGCATCCTTCCCTTTCCTTCTCCCCTATGTAGTCTATGAATGGTGTGCTTTGTCTGTAATAGCACACAAGAAACAATACTTTTCACTGTATCCCAATGCATGTGATGATAATAAATCAAATTAAATCAAATCAAATCATTCACTTACCTTGGACACTCTCCCTGGCCTATTATTTTTAATGGGACATATAAATTCACCGGCTTTACGGCAGCTTTGCCTTACCATAGAATAATCAAATCCCTAGAGTGCAGACGGAGGCCGAGGGCCCATCGAGTCTGCATTGACTCTCTGACAGAGCATCTTACCCAGCCCAATCCCCATCCTCGTAACTCCACATACAAAAGGGGACTTGTCCTCCTTCGCTCTATTTCTCTTACACTCTGGAGCTGGGAACATGCTGCGCTGTTTGACTCCCACTCGGCCTGAGTCAGGAAGGTCGGGCGAGACAGGCACTTTCACATTTTACTGGAGGTACGGGGATATGGAGAGGTAATCCACCACTGATTGCCACTCCAAGGACGCTATGGCCCAGTGTGATTTATCACCATAGTTGCAGATTGTAAACGGCAGTTCCATTGTACTTTAGAATCAAAGAATAATAAAGGATGGATGGATACCATTCCATCTATCATGGCTGCTCTTCACATGGATTCCAAGCTCACAATAGATCAAACCAGTGTGTGAGTATGCTTGTGTGCAAAAAAATAAACTAAACTCCTATTTAACACATTCTTAATGTGTGAGAAGAAGTTAATTTGCCTCAGAAACATGTGTTAAGGTGTGTCCAAACCTCTTTCCCTTAGACAGTTTCTCAGGATTAAGAATGACTTGCTTCCTCTCCAGTGCAATGGATTTGGAAATGGCTGATAAATTCATTGTGCAATCTGCAGCCTCAGCCATATGTGGAGCAAGTGGAGCTTGAGGAGTTGGGTAGACTGGATGTTTGGAAGTTTCTCTCTGACGCTTCAACTTCCTCTCTGCACACCGGTTGGGGCATTGCGTTTAAAAATTGGCAGGTCATGCTGCAGCTGTACAGAACCTTAGTTAGGCTTCATTCGGAACATTTTGTGTACAATTCTGGTCACCACACCACCAGAAGGATCTGGATGCTTTGGAGAGAGTACAGAATAGGTTTAGCAGGATGTTGCCTGGTCTGGAGGGTATTAGCTATGAGGAGAGATTGGATAAACTCGGTTTGTTCTCACTGGAACCACAGAGTTTGAGGGGTGACCTGATAGGGGTTTACAGGATTATGAGTGGCATGGACAGGGTGGATAGTCAGATGCTCTTTCCTAGGGTAGAAAAGTCAAGTGCTAGGGGACATAGATTTTAGGTGCATGGGGAAAAGTTTAGAGGAGATGTGCGAGGCAAGTTTTTACGCAGAGGGTGATGAATGTCTGGAACGCGCTGCCCAGGGAGGTGGTGGGAGCAGGTGTGATAGCGGCATTTAAGGGGCATCTAGACAAATATATGAATAGGATGGGAATGGAAGGATACGGACTCCGTAAGTGCATACGGTTTTATTTTGGACAGGCATCATGATCGGCGCAGGCTTGGAGGGCCAAAGGGCCTGTTCCTGTACTGCACTGTTCTTTGTTCATTATATTCCAGAGCAAAGCTCTTGATGTTTTTGCTGCCTTTCCAACTGAGCCTTTCCCCATTTTGGTCGGCCACAAGCCTGAGTCTCCCATGAGTCAATGGGTATGTGGGGGGATGCTTTGAGAAAACCCGTGGAAGGGTGAAAGTCCTCAAAGAGATGTTTCCAAATACAACACGATGCCAGACAGATCCCGGATTCAATCCCAGCTCTGTGCTTAGTTAGTAAGCAGCAACTGAGGAGTGAAAATTGGCCTCCTGCATTAAAGGAGGTCTTAGTAAAACAGGGATCCTGCTACTTATCACTACTTAGAGGATGCTGAGAATCAGAGAAAAATGGGAAATTCTGACAGTGAAACATTTTATAGTTTAGACACTTAACAAAATCCAAGCAGCTGATGGTCACACCTGCCTCCTCCCAGACTCCATAGCTTCCTGGAGAGAGATAACACCTAAAGCAATTGTACACAGATTGAACCTTTTTAAGTGTACAGCTTTTGCTTTTACTTCAAGAGAAATATGGGTGAGTCAGTGTCATCAGAAGGAAACCTCAAATTTGAGTACCGATGAGAAGCCACACCCAAACATTAAACTATTTTTTCCTCTTTACGATGGCCACTGTGCATTGCAAACCCTTTCGAGCATATCAACATATATCACAGTTGATAATAGTTGACAAAAATTTCATATGTTTCTACTGCCTTCTTTTATATATTATTTCAATGGGGGCGGGGGGGTTGGCCACTAAATGTTTTAAATAGTGATTTGCTGTTGTCCCCAGCAGTATATTGTGGCCTATCTTAACTGGGATTACATTGGGGTAAATTTTCTGGTTCCGTCTGCCACGGGGATCATTGCGGGTGGGATGGAAAATTTCACCGTTTAAAGGTCCGTTGATCTCGAGTGGGAATTTCTGGTCTTGAGGCAGGCGTGGCTGGAAAATCCCACCCTTTCATCAAAATCTTATCAAAGAATGGCAGAGTGTTGGTTCCGGAGTAAAACACGGGAGTGATTCCCGCCGACGGCGCTGGCGTGTTTTCGGGCCGAAATCATTTTTATGCCCACGAGTTTCATGGCGCTCCAGCGCTGTGTTCGCTCTGATTCACCCGTCCCCGCAACAAGTTAATTGCTGCAAACACAGCAAAGCTCCATATGAACAGCTCCCCAGCACTCCCTGACACTTGTTCCAAAATGACTGCAGGGGATGGCAGACAAAAAGCCCACACGGTGCTTTTCAGAGGGGGCCCTCACAAGGATGCTGGATAGAATGGAGCAGAGGCGGGACACACTCTATCCCTGCTCCAGGAGATGTCCTTCCAGCGAGGTCATCATCCCCGCCTGGGATGCAGTGGCAGTCCTGGTCAGTGCAAGCACACTCCAGAAGAGGATGAGACAGCAGTGTCAGAAGAAGATGAATGATCTTCACTCAGCCAGGATAAGTGAATCACTCCTAGTCTCCTACTGGACCCTCCTCGCACACCCCTTGCACTGCAACACTTTCTCTCACTCAGTCATCTTGGCCTTTGCCAACAGGCACCAGGTTCCACAATCACCATATTCCCCCAGTAGCTGTTCTGCTTCGCACACTCCAGATCCCACCCAAGCCCCACGCCTGCCACACCTCATTACCATCTTAAATGTCAACACTTCCACCTACACGCTTCCTCTCTGTGTGCAGGACAAACTCAACCACAGCAAGCATCAGCAGGTGCAGCCAACTGGAGTCATGCCCAAGCAGAGAACCCTCGCATGTTTTGAGAAGCAAGCTAGCTGGGGAGCTGGAAGACCTGCTGATGCCTGCACTGCTGGTGAAGTGGGGTCAGCAGAGAAATGTGAGAATCTTCAACACATAAGCTGTCGTTCCTCAACTCTCAAGTGGATAATCAATGTTCCCTCCATATCCCCCGTAATGCACTGATGCCATCTCCCTTCTCTTGCAGGTCGACCAGTGGAACAGGCCGTACCATTCTCGTACCCCTTGGACCCACCAGACTCCAGCAGTTCAGAGGGGGCTTCTCCAACCCCACCGTTGAAGAGGCATCAGTCACCCGCACCCGGCACCAGCGTAGATACTGACACCTCAGTGGAATTACTAAGTAGGCAGCCTTCTAGGCCACTCACTGGTGAGCACTTCACAGCTAAAGATCCACAGCAGGCGGAGGTAGGAACGTCACAGGGAACTCAGAGGAATGCCAGAGCTCAGGACTCTGCTGAGCCCTTTAGCGATGATGTGCTCTTACGCCCGGTTGTCCCACAGTGGCTGGAGCTGCAAAGGCAGAGTCGTGAGCATCAGGAGGGGATGACAGCAGCCCTCCTTGGAGTGCAAGGCTGATTGGAGGAGTCCCATTGCCTTCTATCCAAGGAGATGATGCATCACTGCAGTGCACCGAGGCCAACACTGCGAGGTTGGCATCCGTAGTGGAGACCTTGGTGCAGAACGTGCACTCCAGGGCAGGAGATGTCCACACAGTGGTGCAATGCTTCAACTGAATGGTGCAGGCACTGGTGGGAATCCACGATTGTCAGCGCCAGAGGACGGTGGGGCTTCTGGATCTCACTCCAGCTGCTCCTCCATGCCCTGGAGAAGCACAGAGAGGGCCCCAGGGAGCCCAAAGGGAAGAGGATCAGCAGTCCAGCCTGGTGCTCTCCCACCAGTGGACGCTGGGCATCTCCAACACATCTGGCACCCACTCCCTATAAGCGACACACCTCATGTGAACAAAAGCTCAGGATCATGCTTATGTTCAATCTGTAAGTGTAACCTTGAGTTTTCAGTGACCTGTCAGTTAAATTCTCTGTCCAATTCCCACTCGAACCTCTCTGTCTTTCTCCTATTACGCTGTTCCAATGAAGCTCATGATAATCTCGAGGAACAGCTCCTCATTTTTCTAATTTCAGATCGTGACTTTTGCGGCAATTATTTTCAGATGGAAGCTAATGATTGTGAATCATTTACACCTCCTCTAGACCCTGCCTTTCTTTCTCCCCCTGCATCATCTCATTTTGCCTCGCACCATCATTCCTTTTGTCATTAAATCTCTTCCGTTCCATCCTCTTACAGACTTTCCCTTTTGTTTCTTTCACTCTTTCCCCGAATCTGTACATTGCAAAAAGTTGTTACATCTCTGATCTTTTCTATTTCTGAAAAACAGGTCATTGACTTGAACTGAAAGCTCTGTTTTTCTCTCTCCCGGGCACTGCCAGCATTTTCTATTTTTATTTTAGATGACCAGCATCCACAGTATTTTGCTTTAAGCATATCCTTTGCTTCCTTTTATGTGTTTCACTTTCCCTTCATTGTATCTATGCGATTCATCTCAAATACTCCTTGTGGTAATCAGTCTAACCACCTTATCTATCAAGAAGTTTCTCCTGAATTCTCTATCAGATTTGTTGGTATCTATATTATTTTCATGGCTTTAGTTTTAGTCTCCTGGCAAGTAGAAACATGCCTACATTATCAAACCTCTTCATAATTTTAAAGATCTATACAAGTTCATCTTTTGGCCTTCTCTTCAGAAGAGAAAAGAGTCACAGCTTCTTCAGCCTTTCCTGATAAGTATGTGCCCCCCACCCCATTCTGCTACCACCAATTTGAATGCTTTTCCCACCTCCTCCAGTGCCCCTGTGTCCTTTTTATAATATGAAGAACAGAACTGCACACTGTATTCTAAATGTGGTCTAACCAAGATTTGATACAAGTTTAACAGAACTTCTCTTTTTTTCAATTCCTCTATCCCTCTTTGGTACCCCTCCCTACCCCCAGAAATAGACCCCATGCCTATTTTGCTTTTTTAAAATGACCTCATGAAACTGCCCTGCTACTTTTAAAGATTTCTGTATCTGTACACCACATTGCCCTTGCAGTTTATTGTACTGGGGACATGAAACGATAAATGTTGAAATCATTGCCAACAACTAAATTGCACAAATACTTGGTTTGTACGAACATGGGACTGAATCTTGTGCTGGCTTCCTCCAGCCTGCAAGTTTGTAATCTATTCACCTTCAAATTGATACTTTCCCACAGATGATTGTTATTGTAATAATAATTACTGGTAAGAATATTTCATTGTAATCCAGAGCCTGGGTCACTGTTCTGGGGACACAGATTTAAATCCAATTAATTATTCAACCTGGAATTGAAAGCTAGTCTCAGTAACAGTGACCATAAAACTATCTTCGATTGTCAGAAAAATCCATCTGGTTCACTAATGTTCTTTAGGGAAGGAAATCTGACATCCTTACCTACTCTGGCCTACATGTGACTCCAAACCCACAGCAAAGTGGTTGATTCTTAACTGCCCTCTGAAATGACCAAACAAGCCATTCAGTTCAAGGGCAATTAGAGAAGGGCAATACATGTTGGTGTTGCCAGCCACGCAAACATCCCATGAAAAATATTTTTTTTCAAAGCACGCACCTCCCTCCAAGGTTATTGCACGCTTATAAAGGGCCTCCCACCACAAGCAAACTAATAGCTCCTGAACAAAGTTATAAACTAGACACCATGGGTGTAATTTTACTGTCCTGCCCACCACGGAAATCGTAGCGGGCAGGGGGCGGAACTTCCATGGCCCATTGACCTCGGGCAAGAATTTCCGGCCTTGGGGCGAGTGCGGTTGGGAAATCCAATCCCACCCGTCACCCATTACAGATCAATTGTTTGCATTATGTACCATAGCAACACCTGGAAATACAATCCGAAGTATGAGATTCTTAGTGTCATTTGATTTTTATTTAATGAGACTCATTAACTCTCCAACCCCATTGTCTATTTAACTGTCAAACTGTGAAAATTCCATAAATACATGACAGGAATTTAGAAAAACTTAACATAGGCTGCTTAACTCAGCCGAGTGTCTGCGGTTAGATTGGAAAAAAATAAACCTTCACCAAAAACATTTGCAGGGTAAGTCCCGGAAAATCCATTTGAGAAGAATGACACTTCCCAAACCCACAGTCCACAGCTTGTTTGTAATATCTATCTTCCTCCGAGATGAACTTTAAACAAACACAGCTATTACTGAAATTTCCAATACATCGGTACAATCAGTACATCTGAAACAAGTCTGCTTCTTGCAGTTCCAACATCCGACCAATCTGACTGGTCAATGCTTTCAACCTCTAATTTCAGCAGATTCTTCTTGTGAAGCACTGACATGGGTTAAAACATCGACTGCTTACATAGCTGACCATTGGCTTAAACACTGCTTAGCTCTTGATGACTCATCCACCTAGTCTGCCTTCTTCCAACAATAGTGTACACAATTGCCATCAAGTCATTGGGCATTAGTTTGTACATTGTCAGAGGTAACAGCACATTAATTGCTATGGGGTCGCTGGGAGGACACTGACACACTTCTACCATCTATAATCATAGAAACCCTACAGTGCAGAAGGAAGCCATTCGACCCATCGAGCCTGCACCGACAACAATTCCACCCCAGGCCCTATCCCCACAACCGCACACATTTACCCAACTAATTCCTCTAACCTACACATCCCAGAACACTAAGGGCCAATTTAGCATGGCCAATCAACCTAACCCACACATCTTCGGACAGTGGGAGGAAACTGGAGCACCCGGAGGAAACCCACCCAGACATGAGGAGACAAAAGGTAGTAAAGAATGGATGTCCAAACTGCCCCTGAAAAAGCTCTTGAGGGTAGACCTCTTGAAAAATTCAAAATTGAGCTGGATAGATTTGTGTTAGGCTTTGGCAATAAGGCACCTGGGGCAATGATAAATAGAGTTGAGATACAGTTCAGCCACATCTAACTGAATAGTGGGACAGGATTAAGGAGCCAAATGGCCTATGCCTGTTCCTATGCTCCTTTGACCCATGATGTGAGCTGCTGTTGGTTGCATCATATCCACTCACTGTCTGATAGAGCATTGACTTGTTGAAGATATTTGATAAATGACCAACAGCTAAAGGTTTAAGAGCTGGTCACACTAATAAATTAACTTAAACTTAAATTTAATATCCTGAATACTCATTAAAAGCCCAACTCGCTGGATTCCCATTCTCCCTGCAGGTTAAGTGCCCCACCAGTGGATAATTGTGATTCAAGAACGTATATCAGTGGGGTGAACCTCAAAACTTTCACTTCACCTGTGACTGCAAGGTTATTTGATGCAGCTTTCACCCACCTTTACAGAGGCATTGCCATATCTAACTGTGATGTGGAGATGCCGGCATTGGACTGGGGTAAACAGAGTAAGAAGTCTCACAACACCAGGTTAAAGTCCAATAGGTTTATTTGGTAGCACAAGCCACTAGCTTTCGAGGCGCTCCGAAAGCTAGTGGCTTGTGCTACCAAATAAACCTGTTGGACTTTAACCTGGTGTTGTGAGACTTCTTACTATATCTAACTGTCTCAGACTCAGCACTAAGGTTGCTGAGCATCAGGAAAGATCACAGGGAAGTGGGAGATTACAGAGGCAGGACTGGGACAGGGTGACTGGAGCATGGGTGGGAAGGGGGGAATGACACAGGCAGTGCTGGGATAGGGGGACAGGAGCATGGGTGGGAAGGGGAGAATGACATCAGCAGGACTGATCAGAGGGGACATGAGGGGCAGTGGGAGAAGTTGTTGGAGGAACAGAGGATAGTACTGTGAGAGTGTCCTAGGGCTGTGGCTATACAGTGAGGGGAAGACAGTCCTAGGCTGTCACAGGGTTCTGCATGGCATGCGTGTCTTGGTCCCAGTCCAGTGAGGGAGAAGGCCTGTCTGTGCAGAGTCAGTCATGTAGTGCATAGTGTGCAGAGCATGGTCAGTCATTTAAAGATGGTGGTCTGGGGGGTTGATAGCTTTGTACTGGGCAGAGGGTGACACAGTCCTAGACAGGGGAGGCATCCTCAACCTGTGAAGTGGGAGCTGGTAAGTCATGGGAGAGTGCATTGGATGGTATGTATCATGGTGGGGTGCATGGGTAGGGCATTGGATGGTATCATGGAGGGGGGGGGGTGGTAGTGTATTGATTGATATCATGGGTGTGTATGGTGTTGTATTGATTGATGTCATGGGTGTGTGGAGATTCAGTTTTGGATGGCAGCATGGTGGTATGGGGTACCGGATGGTATTGTGTGTGGTGGTGTGGGGTATTGGATGGTATTGTGTGGTGGTGTGGGGTATTGGATGGTATTGTGTGGGGTTGTGTGGGGCATTGGATGGTAATGTGTGGGGTGTAGGGTATCAGATGGTATGTTGTGCGGTGTGGAGTATTGGATGGTATTGTGTGGGGGTGTGGGGCAATGGATGGTAATGTGTGGGGTGTAGGGTATCAGATGGTATGTTGTGCGGTGTGGAGTATTGGATGGTATTGTTTGGGGTGTGGAGTATTGGATGGTACTGTGTGGGGTGTGTGGTATTGGATAGTATTGTGTGGGTGTGTGGAGTATTGGATGGTATTGTGTGGGTGTGTGGAGTATTGGATGGTATTGTGCGGGGGTGTGGGGTATTGGATGGTATTGTGTGGGTGTGGGGCATTGAACGATATTGTGTGGGTGTGTGGGATATTCTTTGGTATTGTGTGGGTGTTGTGGGGTATTGGATGGTATTGTGTGGGGTGTGGGGTATTGGATGGTATTGTGTGGGGGTATGGGTTATTGGATGGTATTGTGTGGGTGTGTGGGGTATTGGATGGTATTGTTTGGGGTGTGGGATATTGGATGGCATTGTGTGGTGATGTGGAGTATTGGATGGTATTGTGTGGGGGTGTGGGGTATTGGATGGTATTGCGTGGGGGTGTGAGTTATTGGATAGTATTGTGTGCGGGTGTGGGGTATTGTATGGTATTGTGTGGGGGTGTGAGATATTGGATGCTATTGTGTGGGGGTGGGGGGTATTGGATGGTATTGTGCGGAGCTCTGGGTATTGGATAGTATTGTGGGAAGGTGTGGGATATTGGATGGTATTGTGTGGGGATGTGGGGTATTGGATCGTATTGTGTGGGGCTGTGGGATATTGGATGGTATTGTGTGGATGTGTGGGGTATTGGAGGGTATTGTGTGGATGTGTGGGGTATTGGAGGGTATTGTGTGGGGGTGTGGGGTATTGGACGCTATTGTGTGGGGGTGTGGTGTATTGGAGGGTATTGTGTGGATGTGTGGGGTATAGGAGGGTATAGCGTGGGGGTGTGGGGTATAGGATGGTTTTATGTGGGGTGTGGGGGATTGGATGGAATTGTGTGGGGATGTGGGGTATTGGATGGTATTGTGTGTGGGTGTGGGGAATTAGGTGGTATTGTGTGGGAGTGTGGGGTAGTGGATGGTATTGTGTGGGGTTGTGTGGTATTGGTTGGTATTGTGTAGGGGTGTGGGTATTGGATGGTATTGCGTGGCGGTGTGGGGTATTGGATGATATTGTGTGGGGGTGTGAGTTATTGGATAGTATTTTGTGGGAGTGTGTGGTATTGTATGGTGTTGTGTGGGGGTGTGGTGTATTGGATGGTATTGTGTGGGGGTGTGGAGTATTGGATGGTGTTGTGTAGGGGTGTTGGGGATTGGATGGCATTGTGTGGGGGTGTGGGGTATTGGATGATATTGTGTGGGGTTGTGTTTTATTGGTTGGTATTGTGTAGGGGTGTGGGTATTGGATGGTATTGTGTGGGATATTGGATGGTATGTATCATGGGGGGTTGTGCGGTATTGGATGGTATTGTGTGGGGATTTGTGGTATTGGATGGTATTGTTTGGGGGTGTGGGTATTGGATGGTATTGTGTGGGGTGTGGGGTTTGTTTGGTATTGCGTGTGAGTGTGGGATATTGGATGGTATTGTGTGGGGGTGTGGGGTATTGGATGGTATTGTGTGGGGTTGTATTGGATGGTATGTGTGGGGGGTGGGGTTTTTTGTATGGTATTGTGTGGGTGTGGAATATTAGATGGTTTTGTGTGGGGGTGTGAGGTATTGGATGGTATTTAGTGGGGTGTGGGGTATTGGATGGTATTGTATTGGGTTGAGTGGTATTGGAATTTATTGTGTGGGACTGTGGGATATTGGATGATATTGTGTGGGGGTTATTGGGTGGTATTGTGGGGGTGTGGGGTATTGTGTGGGGGTGTGGGGTATTGGATGGTATTGTGTGGGGGTGTGAGGTATTGGATGGTATTGTGTCGGGGTGTGGGTTACTGGATGGTATTGTGTGTGGGTGTGGGGTGTTGGATGGTATTGTGTGGGGGTGTGGAGTATTGGATGGTACATCCTGTGAGGTGTGGGGTATTGGATGGTATTGTGTGGGGCTGTGGGATATTGGATGGCATTGTGTGGGGTATTGGATGGTATTGTGGCGGGTGTGGGGTATTGGATGGTTTTGTGTGGGCTGTAGGGGATTGGATGGTATTGTGTGTGTCTGTGGGTACTCGATGGTATTGTGTGGGGGTGTGTGTATTCGATGATATTGTGTGGAGGCATGAGGTCTTTGATGGTATTGTGTGGGGTTTGGGGTATTGGATGATATTGTGTGTGGCTGTGGGGTATTCGATGATATTGTGTGGGGGTGTGGTGTATTGGATGGTTTTGTGTGGGGTGTGGGGGATTGGATGGTCTTCTGTGTGGCTATGGGGTATTTGATGATATTGTGTGGGGTTGTGGGGTATTGGATAGTATTGTGTCAGGGTGTGTGGTATTGGATGTTATTGTGTGGGGTGTGGGGTATTGTATGGTATTGTGTGCGTTGTGGGTATTGGATGGTGTTGTGTGGGTTGTGCGGAATTAAATGTTCTTGTGTGGGTGTGGGGTATTGGATGGAATTGTGTGGGCGTGGGGCATTGGATGGTATTGTGTGTGGGTGTATGGTATTGGATGGTATTGTGTGGGGATGTGGGGTATTGAATGGTATTGGCTGGGGTGTGGGGTATTGGATGGTATTGTGTGGGGATGTGGGGTATTGGATGGTATTGGCTGGGGTGTGGGGTATTGGATGTTATTGTGTGGGTGTGTGGTATTGGATGCTATTGTGTTGGGGTGTGGGGTTTTGGATGGTATTGTGTGGGGGTGTGATATTGTATGGTATTGTGTGTGGGTGTGGGATATTGGATTGTGTTGTGTGGGGTGTGCGGTATTGGATGGTATCGTGTGAGGCTGTGCGGTATTGGATGGTATTGTGTGGATGTGTGGGGAATTGGATGGCATTGTGTGGTGGGGGCATGGGGTGTTGGATGGTATTGTGCGGGGGTGTGGAGTATTGGATGGTATTGTGTGGGGGTGTGGGGTAATGTATGGTATTGTGCGGGGTGTGGTTATTGGATTGTATTGTGTGGGGTGTGGGGTATTGGATGGAATTGTGTGCGGGTGTGGGATATTGGATGGTATTGTGTGGGGGTGTGTGGTATTGGATGGTATTCTATCGGGGTATGGGGTATTGGATCGTATTGTGTGTGGGTGTGGGGTGTTGGATGTTATTGTGTGTGGGTATGGGGTATTGGATGGTATGTGTGGGGTTGTGGGGTATTGAATGGTATTGTGTGTGGATTTGGGGTGATGGATGGTATTGTGTGGGGGTGTGTGGTATTGGATGGTATTCTGCGGGGTATGGGGTATTGGATCGTATTGTGTGTGGGTGTGGGGTGTTGGATGTTATTGTGTGTGGGTGTGGGGTATTGGATGGTATGTGTGGGGTTGTGGGGTATTGAATGGTATTGTGTGTGGGTTTGGGGTTTTGGATGGTATTGTGTGGTTGTGTGGGGTATTGGATGGTATTGTGTGGATGTGTGGGGTATTGGATGGCATTGTGTGGGGGTGTGGGGTATTGGATGGCATTATGTGGGGGTGTGGGCTGTTGGATGGTATTGTGTGTGGGTGTGGGGTGTTGGATGGTATTGTGTCGGGGTATGGTATTGGATGGAATTGTGTGGGTGTGTGGGATATTGGGTGGTATTGTGTGGGGCTGTGGGGTATTGGATGGTATTTTGTGGGGGTTTGGGATATTGAATATTATTGCGTGGGGGTGTGGGTTATTGGATGGTATTGTGTGGGGGGGTGTGGTATAGGATGGTATTCTGTCGGGGTATGGGGTATTGGATCATATTGTGTGTGGGTGTGGGGTATTGGATGGTATTGTGTCGGGGTGTGGGTTATTGGATGGTATTGTGTGTGGGTGTGGGGTGTTGGATGGTATTGTGTGTGGGTGTGGGTTATTGCATGGTATTGTGTGTGGATGTGGGGTGTTGGATGGTATTGTGTCGGGGTGTGGTATTGGATGGCATTGTGTGGGGGTGTGGAGTATTGGATGGTATCCTGTGAGGTGTGGGGTATTGGATGGTATTGTGTGGGGCTGTGGGATATTGGATGGCATTGTGTGGGGGTGTGGGGTATTGGATCGTATTGTGTGGGGGTGTGGGGTATTGGATGGTATTGTGTGGGGGTATGAGTTATTAGATAATATTGTGTGGGGGTGTGGGGTAATGTATGGTATTGTGCGGGGTGTGGTTATTGGATTGTATTGTGTGGGGTATTGGATGGTATTGTGTGGGTGTGGGGTATTGGATGGAATTGTGTGGGGGTGTGGGATATTGGATGGTATTGTGTGGGGGTGTGTGAAATTGAATGGTATTCTGTCGGGGTATGGGGTATTGGATCATATTGTGTGTGGGTGTGGGGTGTTGGATGGTATTGTGTGTGGGTGTGGGGTGTTGGATGGTATTGTGTCGGGGTGTGGTATTGGATGGCATTGTGTGGGGGTGTGGAGTATTGGATGGTATCCTGTGAGGTGTGGGGTATTGGATGGTATTGTGTGGGGCTGTGGGATATTGGATGGCATTGTGTGGGGGTGTGGGGTATTGGATGGTATTGTGTGGGGCTGTGGGGTGTTGTATGGTATTATGTGGAGGTGTGGGGTATTGGATGGTATTGTGTGGGGGTGTGGGGTGTTGGATGGTATGTATCATGAGGGGGTGTGGAGTAATGTATGGTACTGTGTGGGGTATTGGATGGTATTGTGGCGGGTGTGGGGTATTGGATGGTTTGGTGTGGGCTGTAGGGGATTGGATGGTATTGTGTGTGTCTGGGTACTCAATGGTATTGTGTGGGGGTGTGTGTATTCGATGATATTGTATGGAGGAATGAGGTCTTTGATGGTATTGTGTGGGGTTTGGGGTATTGGATGATATTGTCTGTGGCTGTGGGGTATCCGATGATATTGTGTGGGGGCGTGGAGTATTGCATGGTTGTGTGTGAAGTGTGGGGGATTGGATGGTCTTCTGTGTGGCTATGGGGTATTTGATGATATTGTGTGGGGTTGTGGGGTATTGGATAGTATTGTGTCAGGGTGTGTGGTATTGGATGTTATTGTGTGGGGGTGTGGGGTATTGTATGATATTGCGTGGGTTGTGGGTATTGGATGGTGTTGTGTGGGTTGTGGGGCATTAAATGTTCTTGTGTGGGTGTGGGGTATTGGATGGAATTGTGTGGGCGTGGGGCATTGGATGGTATTGTGTGTGGGTGTATGGTATTGGATGGTATTGTGTGGATGTGTGGGGTATTGGATGGTATTGTGTGGATGTGTGGGGTATTGGATGGTATTGTGTGGATGTGTGGGGTCTTGGATGGCATTGTGTGGGGTATTGGATGGCATTATGTGGGGGTGTGGGGGGTTGGATAGTATAGTGTGTGGGTGTGGGGTGTTGGATAGTATTGTGTCAGGGTATGGTATTGGATGGAATTGTGTGGGTGTGTGGGATATTGGGTGGTATTGTGTGGGGCTGTGGGGTATTGGATGGTATTGTGTGGGGGTGTGGGATATTGAATAGTATTGCGTGGGGCTGTGACGTATTGGATGGTATTGTGACGGGTGTTGGGTATTGGATGGTATTGTGTGGGGTGTGGAGTATTGTATGGTTTTGAGTGGGGTGTGGAGATTGGATGGTATTGTGTGTGGCTGTGGGGTATTCGATGGTATTGTGTGGGGGTGTGGGTATTTGATGATATTGTGTGGGGATGTGAGGTCTTGGATGGTATTGTGTGGGGTTTTGGGTATTGGATGTTATTGTGTGGGGGTGTGAGGTATTGGATGGTATTGGCTGGGGTGTGGTGTATTGGATGGTATTGTGTGGGTGTGTGGCATTTGATGCTATTGTGTTGGGTTGTGGGGTATTGGTTGGTATTGTGTGGATGTGTGGGGTATTGGATGGCAATGTGTGGGGGTGTGGGGTATTGGATGGCATTATGTGGGGGCGTGGGGTGTTGGATGGTATTGTGTGTGGGTGTGGGATATTGGGTGGTATTGTGTGGGGCTGTGGGGTATTGGATGGTATTGTGCCGGGTGTTGGGTATTGGATGGTATTGTGTGGGGTGTGGAGTATTGTATGGTTTTGAGTGGGGTGTGGGGATTGGATGGTATTGTGTGTGGCTGTGGGGTATTCAATGGTATTGTGTGGGGGTGTGGGTATTTGATGATATTGTGTGGGGATATGAGGTCTTCGATGGTATTGTTTGGGGTTTTGGGTATTGGATGTTATTGTATGTGGCTGTGGGGTACTCGATGATATTGTGTGGGGGTGTGGGGTATTGGATGGTTATGTGTGGGGTGTGGGGAATTGGATGGTATGGTGTGTGGCTGTCGGTTATTCGATAGTATTGTGTGGGGGTGTGGGTATTCGATGATATTGTGTTGGGATGTGGGGTATTGGATAGTATTATGTCGAGGTGTGGAGTATTGGATGGTATTGTGTGGGGGTGTGGGGTAATGTATGGTATTGTGCAGGGTGTGGTTATTGGATTGTATTATGTGGGTTGTGGGGTATTGGATGGTATTGTGTGGGGGTGTGTGGTATTGGATGGTATTCTGTCGGGGTATGGGGTATTGGATCATATCGTGTGTGGGTGTGGAGTATTGGATGGTATTGTGTCGGGGTGTGGGTTATTGGATGGTATTGTGTGGGGGTGTGGGGTGTTGGATGGTATTGTGTGTGGGTGTGGGATGTTGGATGGTATTGTGTCGGGGTGTGGTATTGGATGGCATTGTGTGGGGGTGTGGAGTATTGGATGGTATCCTGTGAGGTGTGGGGTATTGGATGGTATTGTGTGGGGCTGTGGGATATTGGATGGCATTGTGTGGGGGTGTGGGGTATTGGATGGTATTGTGTGGGGTATTGGATGGTATTGTGTGGGGGTATGAGTTATTGGATAGTATTGTGTGGGGCTGTGGGGTATTGTATGGTATTATGTGGAGGTGTGGGGTATTGGATGGTATTGTGTGGGTTTGGGGTATTGGATGTTATTGTGTGGGGATGTGGGGTATTGTATGGTATTGCGTGGGGGTGTGTGGTATTGGATGTAACTGTGTGGGGGTGTGGGGTATTGGATGGAATTGTGTGGGGGTGTGGGTTATTGGATGGTATTGTGGGGGGGTATGGGGCATTGGATGGTATTGTGTGGATGTGTGGGGTATTGGATGGCATTATGTGGGGGTGTGGGTTATTGGATGGTATTGTGTGGGGGTGTGGGGTAATGTATGGTATTGTGCAGGGGTGTGGGATATTCGATGGTATTGTGTGTGGGTGTGGTGTATTGGACGGTACTGTGTGGGGTGTAGGGTATTGGATGGTATTGTATGGGGATGTGGGGTATTGGATGGTATTGTGTGGGGCTGTGGGATATTCGATGGTATTGTGTGGATGTGGGGTATTGGATGGTATTGTGTGGAGTGTGGGGTATTGGATGGTATTGTGCGGGCGTGGGGCATTGGATGGTATTGTGTGTGGGTGTATGGTATTGGATGGTATTGTGTGGGGATGTGGGGTATTGGATGGTATTGGCTGGGGTGTGGGGTATTGGATGTTATTGTGTGGGTGTGTGGTATTGGATGCTATTGTGTTGGGTTGTGGGGTGTTGGATGGTATTGTGTGGGGGTGTGGTATTGGATGGCATTATGTGGGGGTGTGGGGTGTTGGATGGTATTGTGTGTGGGTGTGGGATATTGGGTGGTATTGTGTGGGGCTGTGGGGTATTGGATGGTATTGTGTCGGGTGTTGGGTATTGGATGGTATTGTGTGGGGTGTGGAGTATTGTATGGTTTTGAGTGGGGTGTGGGGATTGGATGGTATTGTGTGTGGCTGTGGGGTATTCAATGGTATTGTGTGGGGGTGTGGGTATTTGATGATATTGTGTGGGGATATGAGGTCTTCGATGGTATTGTTTGGGGTTTTGGGTATTGGATGTTATTGTATGTGGCTGTGGGGTACTCGATGATATTGTGTGGGGGTGTGGGGTATTGGATGGTTATGTGTGGGGTGTGGGGAATTGGATGGTATGGTGTGTGGCTGTCGGTTATTCGATAGTATTGTGTGGGGGTGTGGGTATTCGATGATATTGTGTTGGGATGTGGGGTATTGGATAGTATTATGTCGAGGTGTGGAGTATTGGATGGTATTGTGTGGGGGTGTGGGGTAATGTATGGTATTGTGCAGGGTGTGGTTATTGGATTGTATTATGTGGGTTGTGGGGTATTGGATGGTATTGTGTGGGGGTGTGTGGTATTGGATGGTATTCTGTCGGGGTATGGGGTATTGGATCATATCGTGTGTGGGTGTGGAGTATTGGATGGTATTGTGTCGGGGTGTGGGTTATTGGATGGTATTGTGTGGGGGTGTGGGGTGTTGGATGGTATTGTGTGTGGGTGTGGGATGTTGGATGGTATTGTGTCGGGGTGTGGTATTGGATGGCATTGTGTGGGGGTGTGGAGTATTGGATGGTATCCTGTGAGGTGTGGGGTATTGGATGGTATTGTGTGGGGCTGTGGGATATTGGATGGCATTGTGTGGGGGTGTGGGGTATTGGATGGTATTGTGTGGGGGTGTGGGGTATTGGATGGTATTGTGTGGGGGTATGAGTTATTGGATAGTATTGTGTGGGGCTGTGGGGTATTGTATGGTATTATGTGGAGGTGTGGGGTATTGGATGGTATTGTGTGGGTTTGGGGTATTGGATGTTATTGTGTGGGGATGTGGGGTATTGTATGGTATTGCGTGGGGGTGTGTGGTATTGGATGTAACTGTGTGGGGGTGTGGGGTATTGGATGGAATTGTGTGGGGGTGTGGGTTATTGGATGGTATTGTGGGGGGGTATGGTGCATTGGATGGTATTGTGTGGATGTGTGGGGTATTGGATGGCATTATGTGGGGGTGTGGGTTATTGGATGGTATTGTGTGGGGGTGTGGGGTAATGTATGGTATTGTGCAGGGGTGTGGGATATTCGATGGTATTGTGTGTGGGTGTGGTGTATTGGACGGTACTGTGTGGGGTGTAGGGTATTGGATGGTATTGTATGGGGATGTGGGGTATTGGATGGTATTGTGTGGGGCTGTGGGATATTCGATGGTATTGTGTGGATGTGGGGTATTGGATGGTATTGTGTGGAGTGTGGGGTATTGGATGGTATTGTGCGGGCGTGGGGCATTGGATGGTATTGTGTGTGGGTGTATGGTATTGGATGGTATTGTGTGGGGATGTGGGGTATTGGATGGTATTGGCTGGGGTGTGGGGTATTGGATGTTATTGTGTGGGTGTGTGGTATTGGATGCTATTGTGTTGGGTTGTGGGGTGTTGGATGGTATTGTGTGGGGGTGTGGTATTGGATGGCATTATGTGGGGGTGTGGGGTGTTGGATGGTATTGTGTGTGGGTGTGGGATATTGGGTGGTATTGTGTGGGGCTGTGGGGTATTGGATGGTATTGTGTCGGGTGTTGGGTATTGGATGGTATTGTGTGGGGTGTGGAGTATTGTATGGTTTTGAGTGGGGTGTGGGGATTGGATGGTATTGTGTGTGGCTGTGGGGTATTCAATGGTATTGTGTGGGGGTGTGGGTATTTGATGATATTGTGTGGGGATATGAGGTCTTCGATGGTATTGTTTGGGGTTTTGGGTATTGGATGTTATTGTATGTGGCTGTGGGGTACTCGATGATATTGTGTGGGGGTGTGGGGTATTGGATGGTTATGTGTGGGGTGTGGGGAATTGGATGGTATGGTGTGTGGCTGTCGGTTATTCGATAGTATTGTGTGGGGGTGTGGGTATTCGATGATATTGTGTTGGGATGTGGGGTATTGGATAGTATTATGTCGAGGTGTGGAGTATTGGATGGTATTGTGTGGGGGTGTGGGGTAATGTATGGTATTGTGCAGGGTGTGGTTATTGGATTGTATTATGTGGGTTGTGGGGTATTGGATGGTATTGTGTGGGGGTGTGTGGTATTGGATGGTATTCTGTCGGGGTATGGGGTATTGGATCATATCGTGTGTGGGTGTGAGGTATTGGATGGTATTGTGTCGGGGTGTGGGTTATTGGATGGTATTGTGTGGGGGTGTGAGGTGTTGGATGGTATTGTGTGTGGGTGTGGGATGTTGGATGGTATTGTGTCGGGGTGTGGTATTGGATGGCATTGTGTGGGGGTGTGGAGTATTGGATGGTATCCTGTGAGGTGTGGGGTATTGGATGGTATTGTGTGGGGCTGTGGGATATTGGATGGCATTGTGTGGGGGTGTGGGGTATTGGATGGTATTGTGTGGGGCTGTGGGGTGCTGTATGGTATTATGTGGAGGTGTGGGGTATTGGATGGTATTGTGTGGGGGTGTGGGGTATTGGATGGTATTGTGTGGGGGTATGAGTTATTGGATAGTATTGTGTGGGGCTGTGGGGTATTGTATGGTATTATGTGGAGGTGTGGGGTATTGGATGGTATTGTGTGGGTTGGGGTATTGGATGTTATTGTGTGGGGATGTGGGGTATTGTATGGTATTGCGTGGGGGTGTGTGGTATTGGATGTAACTGTGTGGGGGTGTGGGGTATTGGATGGAATTGTGTGGGGGTGTGGGTTATTGGATGGTATTGTGGGGGGGTATGGGGCATTGGATGGTATTGTGTGGATGTGTGGGGTATTGGATGGCATTATGTGGGGGTGTGGGTTATTGGATGGTATTGTGTGGGGGTGTGGGGTAATGTATGGTATTGTGCAGGGGTGTGGGATATTCGATGGTATTGTGTGTGGGTGTGGTGTATTGGACGGTACTGTGTGGGGTGTAGGGTATTGGATGGTATTGTATGGGGATGTGGGGTATTGGATGGTATTGTGTGGGGCTGTGGGATATTCGATGGTATTGTGTGGATGTGGGGTATTGGATGGTATTGTGTGGAGTGTGGGGTATTGGATGGTATTGTGCGGGCGTGGGGCATTGGATGGTATTGTGTGTGGGTGTATGGTATTGGATGGTATTGTGTGGGGGTGTGGGGTATTGGATGGTATTGGCTGGGGTGTGGGGTATTGGATGTTATTGTGTGGGTGTGTGGTATTGGATGCTATTGTGTTGGGTTGTGGGGTGTTGGATGGTATTGTGTGGGGGTGTGGTATTGGATGGTATTGTGTGTGGGTGTCGGGTGTTGGATAGTATTGTATGGGGGTGTGGGGTATTGGATGGTGTTTTGCGGAGGTTTGGGGTATTGGATGGTATTGTGTGGGGGTGTGGGTCATTGGATGGTATTGTGTGGATGTGTGGGGTATTGGATGGTATTGTGTGGATGTGTGGGGTATTGGATGGCATTGTGTGGGGGTGTGGGGTATTGGATGGCTTTATGTGGGGGTGTGGGGTGTTGGATGGTATTGTGTGTGGGTGTGGGGTGTTGGATGGTATTGTGTCGGGGTATGGTATTGGATGGAATTGTGTGGGGGTGTGGGATATTGGGTGGTATTGTGTGGGGCTGTGGGGTATTGGATGGTATTTTGTGGGGGTGTGGGATATTGGATAGTATTGCTTGGGGGTGTGGCGTATTGGATGGTATTGTGTCGGGTGTTGGGTATTGGATGGTATTGTGTGGGGTGTGGAGTATTGTATGGTTTTGAGTGGGGTGTGGGGATTGGATGGTATTGTGTGTGGCTGTGGGGTATTCGATGGTATTGTGTGGGGGTGTGGGTATTTGATGATATTGTGTGGGGATGTGAGGTCTTGGATGGTATTGTGTGGGGTTTTGGGTATTGGATGTTATTGTGTGTGGCTGTGGGGTACACGATGATATTGTGTGGGGGTGTGGGGTATTGGATGGTTATGTGTGGGGTGTGGGGAATTGGATGGTATGGTGTGTGGCTCTGGATTATTCGATAGTATTGTGTGGGGGTGTGGGTATTCGATGATATTGTGTGGGGATGTGGGGTATTGGATAGTATTATGTCGGGGTGTGGAGTATTGGATGGTATTGTGTGGGGGTGTGGGGTAATGTATGGTATTGTGCGGGGTGTGGTTATTGGATTGTATTACGTGGGTTGTGGGGTATTGGATGGTATTGTGTGGGTTTGGGGTGTTGGATGGAATTGTGTGGGGGTGTGTGTTATTGGATGGTATTGTGTGGGGGTGTGTGGTATAGGATGGTATTCTGTCGGGGTATGGGGTATTGGATCATATTGTGTGTGGGTGTGGGGTATTGGATGGTATTGTGTCGGGGTGTGGGTTATTGGATGGTATTGTGTGTGGGTGTGGGGTGTTGGATGGTATTGTGTGTGGGTGTGGGTTATTGGATGGTATTGTGTGTGGGTGTGGGGTGTTGGATGGTATTGAGTCGGGGTGTGGTATTGGATGGCATTGTGTGGGGGTGTGGAGTATTGGATGGTATCCTGTGAGGTGTGCGGTATTGGATGGTATTGTGTGGGGCTGTGGGATATTGGATGGCATTGTGTGGGGGTGTGGGGTATTGGATCGTATTGTGTGGGGGTGTGGGGTATTGGATGGTATTGTGTGGGGGTATGAGTTATTAGATAGTATTGTGTTGGGGTGTGGGGTAATGTATGGTATTGTGCGGGGTGTGGTTATTGGACTGTATTGTGTGGGGTGTGGGATATTGGATGGTATTGTGTGGGTGTGGGGTATTGGATGGAATTGTGTGGGGGTGTGTGATATTGGATGGTATTGTGTGGGGGTGTCTGAAATAGGATGGTATTCTGTCGGGGTATGGGGTATTGGATCATATTGTGTGTGGGTGTGGGGTGTTGGATGGTATTGTGTGTGGGTGTGGGGTGTTGGATGGTATTGTGTCGGGGTGTGGTATTGGATGGCATTGTGTGGGGGTGTGGAGTATTGGATGGTATCCTGTGAGGTGTGGGGTATTGGATGGTATTGTGTGGGGCTGTGGGATATTGGATGGCATTGTGTGGGGGTGTGGGGTATTGGATGGTATTGTGTGGGGCTGTGGGGTATTGGATGGTATTGTGTGGGGGTGTGGGGTAATGTATGGTATTGTGCGGGGGTGTGGGATATTCGATGGTATTGTGTGTGGGTGTGGTGTATTCGACGGTACTGTGTGGGGTGTGGGGTATTGGATGGTATTGTGTGGGGCTGTGGGATGTTCGATGGTATTGTGTGGATGTGGGGTATTGGATGGTATTGTGTGGGGTGTGGGGTATTGGATGGTATTGTGTGGGGGTGTCTGAAATAGGATGGAATTCTGTCGGGGTATGGGGTATTGGATCATATTGTGTGTGGGTGTGGGGTGTTGGATGGTATTGTGTGTGGGTGTGGGGTGTTGGATGGTATTCTGTCGGGTTGTGGTATTGGATGGCATTGTGTGGGGGTGTGGAGTATTGGATGGTATCCTGTGAGGTGTGGGGTATTGGATGGTATTGTGTGGGGCTGTGGGATATTGGATGGCATTGTGTGGGGGTGTGGGGTATTGGATGGTATTGTGTGGGGCTGTGGGGTATTGGATGTTATTGTGTGGGGGTGTGGGGTAATGTATGGTATTGTGCGGGGGTGTGGGATATTCGATGGTATTGTGTGTGGGTGTGGTGTATTCGACGGTACTGTGTGGGGTGTGGGGTATTGGATGGTATTGTGTGGGGCTGTGGGATGTTCGAAGGTATTGTGTGGATGTGGGGTATTGGATGGTATTGTGTGGGGTGTGGGGTATTGGGTGGTATTTTGTGGGGCTGTGGGCTATTGGATGGTATTTTGTGGGGGTGTGTGATATTGGATTGGATTGTGTAGGGTTGTGGTATTGGATGATATTGTGTGCGGGTATGGGGTATTGTTTGGTATTGTGTGGGAGTGTGGGGTATTGGATGGTATTGTGTGGGGTTGTGTGGTATTGGATGGCATTGTGTGGGGGTGTGGAGTATTGGATGGTATCCTGTGAGGTGTGGGGTATTGGATGGTATTGTGTGGGGCTGTGGGATATTGGATGGCATTGTGTGGGAGTGTGGGGTATTGGATGGTATTGTGTGGGGCTGTGGGGTGTTGTATGGTATTATGCGGCGGTGTGGGGTATTGGATGGTATTGTGTGGGGGTGTGGGGTGTTGGATGGTATGTATCATGAGGGGGTGTGGAGCAATGTATGGTACTGTGTGGGGTGTGGGGTATTGCATGGTATTGTGGCGGGTGTGGGGTATTGGATGGTTTTGTGTGGGCTGTAGGGGATTGGATGGTATTGTGTGTGTCTGTGGGTACTCGATGGTATTGTGTGGGGGTGTGTGTATTCGATGATATTGTGTGGAGGCATGAGGTCTTTGATGGTATTATGTGGGGTTTGGGGTATTGGATGATATTGTGTGTGGCTGTGGGGTATTCGATGATATTGTGTTGAGGTGTGGAGTATTGGATGGTTTTGTGTGGAGTGTGGGGGATTGGATGGTCTTCTGTGTGGCTATGGGGTATTTGATGATATTGTGTGGGGTTGTGGGGTATTGGATAGTATTGTGTCAGGGTGTGTGGTATTGGATGTTATTGTGTGGGGGTGTGGGCTATTGTATGGTATTGCGTGGGGGTGTGTGACATTGGATTGTATTGTGTAGGGTTGTGGTATTGGATGGTATTGTGTGGGGTATGGGTTATTGGATGATATTGTGTGCGAGGATGGGGTATTGTTTGGTATTGTGTGGGAGTGTGGGGTATTGGATGGTATTGTGTGGGGTTGTGTGGTATTGGATGTAACTGTGTGGGGGTGTGGGGTATTGGATGGAATTGCGTGGGGGTGTGGGTTATTGGATGGTATTGTGGGGGGGTATGGGGCATTGGATGGTATTGTGTGGATGTGTGGGGTATTGGATGGCATTATGTGGGGGTGTGGGGTATTGGATGGTATTGTGTGGGGGTGTGGGGTAATGTATGGTATTGTGCGGGGGTGTGGGATATTCGATGGTATTGTGTGTGGGTGTGGTGTATTGGCCGGTACTGTGTGCGGTGTGGGGTATTGGATGGTATTGTATGGGGATGTGGGGTATTGGATGGTATTGTGTGGGGCTGTGGGATGTTCGATGGTATTGTGTGGATGTGGGATATTGGATGGTATTGTGTGGGGTGTGGGGTATTGGATAGTATTGTGTGGGTGTGGGGTATTGGATAGTATTGTGTCGGGGTTTGGAGTATTGGATGGTATTGTGTGGCGGTGTGGGTCATTGGATGGTATTGTGTGGATGTGTGGGGTATTGGATGGTATTGTGTGGATGTGTGGGGCATTGGATGGCATTGTGTGGGGGTGTGGGGTATTGGATGGCATTATGTGGGGGTGTGGGGTGTTGGATGGTATTGTGTGTGAGTGTGGGGTGTTGGATGGTATTGTGTCGGGGTATGGTATTGGATGGAATTGTGTGGGGGTGTGGGATATTGGGTGGTATTGTGTGGGGCTGTGGGGTATTGGATGGTATTTTGTGGGGGTGTGGGATATTGGATAGTATTGCTTGGGGGTGTGGGGTATTGGATGGTATTGTGGCGGGTGTGGGGTATTGGATGGTTTTGTGTGGGCTGTAGGGGATTGGATGGTATTGTGTGTGTCTGTGGGTACTCGATGGTATTGTGTGGGGGTGTGTGTATTCGATGATATTGTGTGAAGGCATGAGGTCTTTGATGGTATTGTGTGGGGTTTGGGGTATTGGATGATATTGTGTGTGGCTGTGGGGTATTCGATGATATTGTGTTGAGGTGTGGAGTATTGGATGGTCTTGTGTGGGGTGTGGGAGATTGGATGGCCTTCTGTGTGGCTATGGGGTATTTGATGATATTGTGTGGGGTTGTGGGGTATTGGATAGTATTGTGTCAGGGTGTGTGGTATTGGATATTATTGTGTGGGGATGTGGGGTATTGTATGGTATTTCGTGGGGGTGTGTGGTATTGGATGTAACTGTGTGGGGGTGTGGGGTATTGGATGGAATTGTGTGGGGGTGTGGGTTATTGGATGGTATTGTGGGGGGGTATGGGGCATTGGATGGTATTGTGTGGATGTGTGGGGTATTGGATGGCATTATGTGGGGGTGTGGGTTATTGGATGGCATTGTGTGGGGGTGTGGGGTAATGTATGGTATTGTGCGGGGGTGCGGGATATTCGATGGTATTGTGTGTGGGTGTGGTGTATTGGACGGTACTGTGTGGGGTGTAGGGTATTGGATGGTATTGTATGGGGATGTGGGGTATTGGATGGTATTGTGTGGGGCTGTGGGATATTCGATGGTATTGTGTGGATGTGGGGTATTGGATGGTATTGTGTGTGGGTGTATGGTATTGGATGGTATTGTGTGGGGGTGTGGGGTATTGGATGGTATTGGCTGGGGTGTGGGGTATTGCATGGTATTGTGTGGGCGTGTGGTATTGGATGCTATTGTGTTGGGTTGTGGGGTGTTGGATGGTATTGTGTGGGGGTGTGGTATTGGATGGTATTGTGTGTGGGTGTCGGGTGTTGGATAGTATTGTATGGGGGTGTGGGGTATTGGATGGTGTTGTGCGGAGGTTTGGGGTATTGGATGGTATTGTGTGGGGGTGTGGGTCATTGGATGGTATTGTGTGGATGTGTGGGGTATTGGATGGTATTGTGTGGATGTGTGGGGTATTGGATGGTATTGTGTGGATGTGTGGGGTATTGGATGGCATTGTGTGGATGTGTGGGGTATTGGATGGCATTGTGTGGGGGTGTGGGGTATTGAATGGCATTATGTGGGGGTGTGGGGTGTTGGATGGTATTGTGTGTGGGTGTGGGGTGTTGGATGGTATTGTGTCGGGGTATGGTATTGGATGGAATTGTGTGGGGGTGTGGGATATTGGGTGGTATTTTGTGGGGCTGTGGGGTATTGGATGGTATTTTGTGGGGGTGTGGGATATTGGATAGTATTGCTTGGGGGTGTGGCGTATTGGATGGTATTGTGTCGGGTGTTGGGTATTGGATGGTATTGTGTGGGGTGTGGAGTATTGTATGGTTTTGAGTGGGGTGTGGGGATTGGATGGTATTGTGTGTGGCTGTGGTGTATTCGATGGTATTGTGTGGGGGTGTGGGTATTTGATGATATTGTGTGGGGATGTGAGGTCTTGGATGGTATTGTGTGGGGTTTTGGGTATTGGATGTTATTGTGTGTGGCTGTGGGGTACTCGATGATATTGTGTGGGGGTGTGGGGTATTGGATGGTTATGTGTGGGGTGTGGGGAATTGGATGGTATGGTGTGTGGCTCTGGATTATTCGATAGTATTGTGTGGGGGTGTGGGTATTCGATGATATTGTGTGGGGATGTGGGGTATTGGATAGTATTATGTCGGGGTGTGGAGTATTGGATGGTATTGTGTGGGGGTGTGGGGTAATGTATGGTATTGTGTGGGGGTGTGGAGTATTGGATGGTATTGTGTGGGGATGTGGGGTATTGGATGATATTGTGTGGGGATGTGGGGTATTGGATAGTATTATGTCGGGGTGTGGAGTATTGGATGGTATTGTGTGGGGGTGTGGGGTAATGTATGGTATTGTGCGGGGTGTGGTTATTGGATTGTATTACGTGGGTTGTGGGGTATTGGATGGTATTGTGTGGGTTTGGGGAGTTGGATGGAATTGTGTGGGGGTGTGTGTTATTGGATGGTATTGTGTGGGGGTGTGTGGTATAGGATGGTATTCTGTCGGGGTATGGGGTATTGGATCATATTGTGTGTGGGTGTGGGGTATTGGATGGTATTGTGTCGGGGTGTGGGTTATTGGATGGTATTGTGTGTGGGTGTGGGGTGTTGGATGGTATTGTGTGTGGGTGTGGGTTATTGGATGGTATTGTGTGTGGGTGTCGGGTGTTGGATGGTATTGTGTTGGGGTGTGGTATTGGATGGCATTGTGTGGGGGTGTGGAGTATTGGATGGTATCCTGTGAGGTGTGGGGTATTGGATGGTATTGTGTGGGGCTGTGGGAAATTGGATGGCATTGTGTGGGGGTGTGGGGTATTGGATCGTATTGTGTGGGGGTGTGGGGTATTGGATGGTATTGTGTGGGGGTATGAGTTATTAGATAGTATTGTGTGGGGGTGTGGGGTAATGTATGGTATTGTGCGGGGTGTGGATTTTGGATTGTATTGTGTATGGTATTGGATGGTATTGTGTGGGTGTGGGGTATTGGATGGAATTGTGTGGGGGTGTGGGATATTGGATGGTATTGTGTGGGGGTGTGTATAATTGGATGGTATTCTGTCGGGGTATGGGGTATTGGATCATATTGTGTGTGGGTGTGGGGTGTTGGATGGTATTGTGTGTGGGTGTGGGGTGTTGGATGGTATTGTGTCGGGGTGTGGTATTGGATGGCATTGTGTGGGGCTGTGGGATATTGGATGGCATTGTGTGGGGGTGTGGGGTATTGGATGGTATTGTGTGGGGCTGTGGGGTATTGGATGGTATTGTATGGGGATGTGGGGTATTGGATGGTATTGTGTGGGGCTGTGGGATGTTCGATGGTATTGTGTGGATGTGGGGTATTGGATGGTATTGTGTGGGGTGTGGGGTATTGCATGGTATTGTATGGGGATGTGGGGTATTGGATGGTATTGTGTGGGGCTGTGGGATGTTCGATGGTATTGTGTGGATGTGGGGTATTGGATGGTATTGTGTGGGGTGTGGGGTATTGGATGGTATTGTGTGGGGCTGTGGGGTGTTGTATGGTATTATGTGGAGGTGTGGGGTATTGGATGGTATTGTGTGGGGGTGTGGGGTGTTGGATAGTATGTATCATGAGGAGGTGTGGAGTAATGTATGGTACTGTGTGGGGTGTGGGGTATTGGATGGTATTGTGGCGGGTGTGGGGTATTGGATGGTTTTGTGTGGGCTGTAGGGGATTGGATGGTATTGTGTGTGTCTGTGGGTACTCGATGGTATTGTGTGGGGGTGTGTGTATTCGATGATATTGTGTGGAGGCATGAGGTCTTTGATGGTATTATGTGGGGTTTGGGGTATTGGATGATATTGTGTGTGGCTGTGGGGTATTCGATGATATTGTGTTGAGGTGTGGAGTATTGGATGGTTTTGTGTGGGGTGTGGGGGATTGGATGGTCTTCTGTGTGGCTATGGGGTATTTGATGATATTTTGTGGGGTTGTGGGGTATTGGATAGTATTGTGTCAGGGTGTGTGGTATTGGATGTTATTGTGTGGGGGTGTCGGGTATTGCATGGTATTGCGTGGGGGTGTGTGATATTGGATTGTATTGTGTAGGGTTGTGGTATTGGATGGTATTGTGTGGGGTATGGGCTATTGGATGATATTGTGTGCGAGGATGGGGTATTGTTTTGTATTGTGTGGGAGTGTGGGGTATTGGATGGTATTGTGTGGGGTTGTGTGGTATTGGATGTAACTGTGTGGGGGTGTGGGGTATTGGATGGAATTGTGTGGGGGTGTGGGTTATTGGATGGTATTGTAGGGGGGTTTGGGGTATTGGATGTTATTGTGTGGGGTGGGGGTTATTGGATGGTGTTGTGTGAGGTTGTGTGATATTGGGTGTTATTGAATGGGGGTGTGGGGTATTTCTGGTATTGTGTGGGGGTGTGGGTTATTGAATGGTATGTATCATGGGGCGGTGTGGGCTCTTGGACTGACTTGTGTGGGGCTATGGGGTATTGGGTGGTATTGTTTGGGGTGTGGGTTTTTGGATGGTATTGTGTGGGATGTGGGGTTTTGGATGGCATTGTGTGTGGGTGTGGTGTATTGGATGGTACTGTGTGGGGGGGTGGGGTATTGCATCGTATTGTGTGGGGATGTGGGGTATTGGATGCTATTGTGTGGGGATGTGGGGTATTGGATGGTATTGTGTGGGTCGTTGGGATAATGGATGGTATTGTGTGGGGGATGTGGCATTGGATGATATTGTTTGGGGGTGTGGGGTACTGGATGTTATTGTGTGGGGCTGGGGTATTGGATGTTATGGTGTGGGGTATTGGATGGAGGTTTTGGGTATTCGATGTTATTGTGTGGATGTGTGGGGTATTGGATGGTATTGTGTGGGGTGTGGGGTATTGGATGGTATTGTGTGGGGTGTGGGGTATTGGATGGTATTGTTTGTGGCTGTGGGGTATTCGATGATATTGTGTGGGGGTGTGGGGTTTGGATGGTTTTGTGTGGGGTGTGGGCTATGGGGTATTTAATGATATTGTGTGGGGTCTTGGATAGTATTGTGTGGGGGTGTGGTGTATTGTATGGTATTGCGTGGGGTGTGGGTATTGGATGGTGTGGCGTGGGTTGTGGGGTATTAAATGTTCTTGTGTGGGTGTGGGGTATTGGATGGAATTGTGTGGGCGTGGGGTATTGGATGGTATTGTGTGGGGGTGTGGGGTATTGGATGGTATTGGCTGGGGTGTGGGGTATTGGATGCTATTGTGTTGGGGTGTGGGGTTTTGGATGGTATTGTGTGGGGGTGTGATATTGTATGGTATTGTGTGTGGGTGTGGGGTATTGGATTGTGTTGTGTGGGGTATTGGATGGTCTTGTGTGGGGCTGTGGGGTATTGGATGGTATTGTGTAGATGTCTGGGGTATTGGATGGCATTGTGTCGGGGTGTGGGGTATTGGATGGTATTGTGTGGGGCTGACGGGTATTGGATGGTATTGTGTGGGGGTATGGGGCATTGGATGGCATTATGTGGGGGTGTGGGGTATTGGATGGTATTGTGTGGGGGTGTGGGGTAATGTATGGTATTGTGCGGGGTGTGGTTATTGGATTGTATTACGTGGGTTGTGGGGTATTGGATGGTATTGTGTGGGTTTGGGGTGTTGGATGGAATTGTGTGGGGGTGTGTGTTATTGGATGGTATTGTGTGGGGGTGTGTGGTATAGGATGGTATTCTGTCGGGGTATGGGGTATTGGATCATATTGTGTGTGGGTGTGGGGTATTGGATGGTATTGTGTCGGGGTGTGGGTTATTGGATGGTATTGTGTGTGGGTGTGGGGTGTTGGATGGTATTGTGTTGGGGTGTGGTATTGGATGGCATTGTGTGGGGGTGTGGAGTATTGGATGGTATCCTGTGAGGTGTGGGGTATTGGATGGTATTGTGTGGGGCTGTGGGATATTGGATGGCATTGTGTGGGGGTGTGGGGTATTGGATCGTATTGTGTGGGGGTGTGGGGTATTGGATGGTATTGTGTGGGGGTATGAGTTATTAGATAGTATTGTGCGGGGTGTGGTTATTGGACTGTATTGTGTGGGGTGTGGGGTATTGGATGGTATTGTGTGGGTGTGGGGTATTGGATGGAATTGTGTGGGGGTGTGGGATATTGGATGGTATTGTGTGGGGGTGTGTAAAATTGGATGGTATTCTGTCGGGGTATGGGGTATTGGATCATATTGTGTGTGGGTGTGGGGTGTTGGATGGTATTGTGTGTGGGTGTGGGGTGTTGGATGGTTTTGTGTCGGGGTGTGGTATTGGATGGCATTGTGTGGGGGTGTGGAGTATTGGATGGTATCCTGTGAGGTGTGGGGTATTGGATGGTATTGTGTGGGGCTGTGGGATATTGGATGGCATTGTGTGGGGGTGTGGGGTATTGGATGGTATTGTGTGGGGCTGTGGGGTATTGGATGGTATTGTGTGGGGGTGTGGGGTAATGTATGGTATTGTGTGTGGGTGTGGTGTATTCGACGGTACTGTGTGGGGTGTGGGGTATTGGATGGTATTGTGTGGGGCTGTGGGATGTTCGATGGTATTGTGTGGATGTGGGGTATTGGATGGTATTGTGTGGGGTGTGGGGTATTGGATGGTATTGTATGGGGATGTGGGGTATTGGATGGTATTGTGTGGGGCTGTGGGATGTTCGATGGTATTGTGTGGATGTGGGGTATTGGATGGAATTGTGTGGGGGTGTGGGATATTGGATGGTATTGTGTGGGGGTGTGTAAAATTGGATGGTATTCTGTCGGGGTATGGGGTATTGGATCATATTGTGTGTGGGTGTGGGGTGTTGGATGGTATTGTGTGTGGGTGTGGGGTGTTGGATGGTTTTGTGTCGGGGTGTGGTATTGGATGGCATTGTGTGGGGGTGTGGAGTATTGGATGGTATCCTGTGAGGTGTGGGGTATTGGATGGTATTGTGTGGGGCTGTGGGATATTGGATGGCATTGTGTGGGGGTGTGGGGTATTGGATGGTATTGTGTGGGGCTGTGGGGTATTGGATGGTATTGTGTGGGGGTGTGGGGTAATGTATGGTATTGTGTGTGGGTGTGGTGTATTCGACGGTACTGTGTGGGGTGTGGGGTATTGGATGGTATTGTGTGGGGCTGTGGGATGTTCGATGGTATTGTGTGGATGTGGGGTATTGGATGGTATTGTGTGGGGTGTGGGGTATTGGATGGTATTGTATGGGGATGTGGGGTATTGGATGGTATTGTGTGGGGCTGTGGGATGTTCGATGGTATTGTGTGGATGTGGGGTATTGGATGGAATTGTGTGGGGGTGTGGGATATTGGATGGTATTGTGTGGGGGTGTGTAAAATTGGATGGTATTCTGTCGGGGTATGGGGTATTGGATCATATTGTGTGTGGGTGTGGGGTGTTGGATGGTATTGTGTGTGGGTGTGGGGTGTTGGATGGTTTTGTGTCGGGGTGTGGTATTGGATGGCATTGTGTGGGGGTGTGGAGTATTGGATGGTATCCTGTGAGGTGTGGGGTATTGGATGGTATTGTGTGGGGCTGTGGGATATTGGATGGCATTGTGTGGGGGTGTGGGGTATTGGATGGTATTGTGTGGGGCTGTGGGGTATTGGATGGTATTGTGTGGGGGTGTGGGGTAATGTATGGTATTGTGTGTGGGTGTGGTGTATTCGACGGTACTGTGTGGGGTGTGGGGTATTGGATGGTATTGTGTGGGGCTGTGGGATGTTCGATGGTATTGTGTGGATGTGGGGTATTGGATGGTATTGTGTGGGGTGTGGGGTATTGGATGGTATTGTATGGGGATGTGGGGTATTGGATGGTATTGTGTGGGGCTGTGGGATGTTCGATGGTATTGTGTGGATGTGGGGTATTGGATGGTATTGTGTGGGGCTGTGGGGTGTTGTATGGTATTATGTGGAGGTGTGGGGTATTGGATGGTATTGTGTGGGGGTGTGGGGTGTTGGATGGTATGTATCATGAGGAGGTGTGGAGTAATGTATGGTACTGTGTGGGGTGTGGGGTATTGGATGGTATTGTGGCGGGTGTGGGGTATTGGATGGTTTTGTGTGGGTTGTAGGGGATTGGATGGTATTGTGTGTGTCTGTGGGTACTCGATGGTATTGTGTGGGGGTGTGTGTATTCGATGATATTGTGTGGAGGCATGAGGTCTTTGATGGTATTATGTGGGGTTTGGGGTATTGGATGATATTGTGTGTGGCTGTGGGGTATTCGATGATATTGTGTTGAGGTGTGGAGTATTGGATGGTTTTGTGTGGGGTGTGGGGGATTGGATGGTCTTCTGTGTGGCTATGGGGTATTTGATGATATTTTGTGGGGTTGTGGGGTATTGGATAGTATTGTGTCAGGGTGTGTGGTATTGGATGTTATTGTGTTGGGGTGTGGGGTATTGCATGGTATTGCGTGGGGGTGTGTGATATTGGATTGTATTGTGTAGGGTTGTGGTATTGGATGGTATTGTGTGGGGTATGGGTTATTGGATGATATTGTGTGCGGGTATGGGGTATTGTTTGGTATTGTGTGGGAGTGTGGGGTATTGGATGGTATTGTGTGGGGTTGTGTGGTATTGGATGTAACTGTGTGGGGGTGTGGGGTATTGGATGGTATTGTGTGGGGGTGTGGGGTAATGTATGGTATTGTGCGGGGTTGTGGGATATTCGATGGTATTGTGTGTGGGTGTGGTGTATTGGACGGTACTGTGTGGGGTGTGGGGTATTGGATGGTATTGTATGGGGATGTGGGGTATTCGATGGTATTGTGTGGGGCTGTGGGATGTTCGATGGTATTGTGTGGATTGTGGGGCATTGGATAGTATTGTGTCAGGGTGGGTGGTATTGGATGTTATTGTGTTGGGGTGTGGTGTATTGCATGGTATTGCGTGGGGGTGTGTGATATTGGATTGTATTGTGTAGGGTTGTGGTATTGGATGGTATTGTGTGGGGTATGGGTTATTGGATGATATTGTGTGCGGGTATGGGGTATTGTTTGGTATTGTGTGGGAGTGTGGGGTATTGGATGGTATTGTGTGGGGTTGTGTGGTATTGGATGTAACTGTGTGGGGGTGTGGGGTATTGGATGGTATTGTGTGGGGGTGTGGGGTAATGTATGGTATTGTGCGGGGTTGTGGGATATTCGATGGTATTGTGTGTGGGTGTGGTGTATTGGACGGTACTGTGTGGGGTGTGGGGTATTGGATGGTATTGTATGGGGATGTGGGGTATTCGATGGTATTGTGTGGGGCTGTGGGATGTTCGATGGTATTGTGTGGATGTGAGGTATTGGATGGTATTGTGTGGGGTATTGGATAGTATTGTGTGGGTGTGGGGTATTGGATAGTATTGTGTGGGTGTGGGGTTTTGGATAGTATTGTGTGGATGTGTGGGGTATTGGATGGTATTGTGTGGGGGTGTGGGGTATTGGGTGCTTTGGTGTGGGGTGTGGGGATTGGATGGTATTGTGTGTGGCTGTGGGTTATTCGATGGTATTGTGTGGGGGCGTGGGTATTCGATGATATTGTGTGGGGATGTGTGGTATTGGATAGTATTGTGTCGGGGTTTGGGGTATTGGATGTTATTGTGTGGGGTGGGGGTTATTGGATGGTGTTGTGTGAGGTTGTGTGATATTGGGTGGTATTGAATGGGGGTGTGGGGTATTTCTGGTATTGTGTGGGGGTGTGGGTTATTGAATGGTATGTATCATGGGGCGGTGTGGGCTCTTGGACTGACTTGTGTGGGGCTATGGGGTATTGGGTGGTATTGTTTGGGGTGTGGGTTTTTGGATGGTATTGTGTGGGATTTGGGGTTTTGGATGGTATTGTGTGGGGGTGTGGGGTATTGGATGGCATTGTGTGTGGGTGTGGTGTATTGGATGGTACTGTGTGGGGGGGTGGGGTATTGCATCGTATTGTGTGGGGATGTGGGGTATTGGATGCTATTGTGTGGGGATGTGGGGTATTGGATGGTATTGTGTGGGTCGTTGGGATATTGGATGGTATTGTGTGGGGGATGTGGCATTGGATGATATTGTTTGGGGTGTGGGGTACTGGATGTTATTGTGTGGGGCTGGGGTATTGGATGTTATGGTGTGGGGTATTGGATGGAGGTTTTGGGTATTCGATGTTATTGTGTGGATGTGTGGGGTATTGGATGGTATTGTGTGGGGTGTGGGGTATTGGATGGTATTGTGTGGGGTGTGGGGTATTGGATGGTATTGTTTGTGGCTGTGGGGTATTCGATGATATTGTGTGGGGGTGTGGGGTTTGGATGGTTTTGTGTGGGGTGTGGGGATTGGATGGTCTTCTGTGTGGCTATGGGGTATTTAATGATATTGTGTGGGGTCTTGGATAGTATTGTGTGGGGGTGTGGTGTATTGTATGGTATTGCGTGGGGTGTGGGTATTGGATGGTGTTGCGTGGGTTGTGGGGTATTAAATGTTCTTGTGTGGGTGTGGGGTATTGGATGGAATTGTGTGGGCGTGGGGTATTGGATGGTATTGTGTGGGGGTGTGGGGTATTGGATGGTATTGGCTGGGGTGTGGGGTATTGGATGCTATTGTGTTGGGGTGTGGGGTTTTGGATGGTATTGTGTGGGGGTGTGATATTGTATGGTATTGTGTGTGGGTGTGGGGTATTGGATTGTGTTGTGTGGGGTATTGGATGGTCTTGTGTGGGGCTGTGGGGTATTGGATGGTATTGTGTGGATGTGTGGGGTATTGGATGGCATTGTGTGGGGGTGTGGGGTATTGGATGGTATTGTGTGTGGGTGTGGGGTATTGGATGGTATTGTGTCGGGGGATGGTATTGGATGGTATTGTGTGGGGCTGACGGGTATTGGATGGTATTGTGTGGGGGTATGGGGCATTGGATGGCATTATGTGGGGGTGTGGGGTATTGGATGGTATTGTGTGGGGGTGTGCGGTAATGTATGGTATTGTGTGGGGGTGTGGGATATTCGATGGTATTGTGTGTGGGTGTGGTGTATTGGACGGTACTGTGTGGGGTGTAGAGTATTGGATGGTATTGTATGGGGATGTGGGGTATTGGATGGTATTGTGTGGGGCTGTGGGATATTCGATGGTATTGTGTGGATGTGGTGAATTGGATGGTATTGTGTGGGGTGTGGGGTATTGGATAGTATTGTGTGGGTGTGGGGTATTGGATACTATTGTGTGGGGTTTGGGGTATTGGATGGTATTGTGTGGGGTTTGGGGTATTGGATTATATTGTGTGGGGATGTGTGGTATTGGATAGTCTTGTGTCGGGGTTTGGGGTATTGGATGGTATTGTGTGGGATGTGGCGTTTTGGATGGTATTGTGTGGGGGTGTGGGGTATTGGATGGTATTGTGTGGGGGGATGTGGTATTGGATGGTATTGTTTGGGGGTGTGGGGTATTGGATGGTATCGTGTGGAGGTTTTGGGTATTGGATGTTATTGTGTGGGGATGTGTGGTATTGGATAGTCTTGTGTCGGGGTTTGGGGTATTCGATGGTATTGTGTGGGGGTGTGGGGTTTGGATGGTTTTGTGTGGGGTGTGGGGATTGGATGGTTTTGTGTGTGGCTGTGGGGTATTCGATGGTATTGTGTGGGAATGTGGGGTATTGGATAGTATTGTCTTGCGGTGTGGCGTATTTGATGGTATTGTATACGGGTGTGGGGTATTGGATGGTATTGTGTGGGGGTGTGGGGTATTGGATGGTATTGTGTACAGGTGTGGGGTATTGGATGGTATTGTGTACGGGTGTGGGGTATTGGATTGTATTGTGTGGGGGTGTATGGTATTGGATGGTATTGTGTGGGGTGTGGAGTATTGTATGGTTTTGAGTGGGGTGTGGGGCATTGGATGGTATTGTGTGTGGCTGTGGGGTATTGGATGGTATTGTGTGGGGGTGTGGGGTATTGGATGGTATTGTGTGGGCGTGTGGGTATTCGATGATATTGTGTGGGGATGTGAGGTCTTGGATGGTATTGTGTGGGGTTTTGGGTATTGGATGTTATTGTGTGTGGCTCTGGGGTACTCGATGATATTGTGTGGGGATGTGGGGTCTTGGATGGTTATGTGCGGGGTGTGGGGAATTGGATGGTATGGTGTGTGGCTGTGGGTTATTCGATAGTATTGTGTGGGGGTGTGGGTATTCGATGATATTGTGTGGGGATGTGGGGTATTGGATAGTATTATGTCGGGGTGTGGGGTATCGGATGCTATTGTGTGGGGCTGTGGGATATTGAATGGTATTGTGTGGGGCTGTGGGATATTGAATGGTATTGTGAGGGGGTGTGGTGTATTGGATGGTATTGTGTGGGGCTGTGGGGTGTTGGATGGTATTGGGTGGACGTGGGGTATTGGATGGTATTGTATGTGGCTGTGGGTTATTCGATAGTATTGTGTTGGGGTGTGGCTATTTGATGATACTGTCTGAGGTTGTGGGGTATTGGAAAGTATTGTGTCGCGGTGTGGTATTGGGTGGTATTGTGTGGGTGTGGAGTGTTGGATGGTATTTTGTGTGGGTGTGGGGTATTGGATGGTATTGTGTGGAGTTGTGGGGTATTGGATGGTATTGTGTGGGTGTGTGGGGTATTGGGTGGTATTGTGTGTGGGTGTGGATTGTTGTATGGTATTGTGTGTGGGTGTGGGGTATTGGGTGGCATTGTGTGGGGGGGTGTGGTATTGGATGGTATTGTGTGGGTGTTGGATGGTATTTTGTGTGGGTGTGGGGTATTGTATGGTATTGTGTGGAGGTGTGGGGTATTGGATGGTATTGTGCGTTGGGGTGGGGTGTTGTATGGTATGGTGTGTGGAGTATTGGATGATATTGTGTGGGGCTGTCGGGTGTTGGATGATATTGTGTTGGGGTATGGCATTAGATGGTATTGTGTGTGGGTGGGGGGTATTGGATGGTCTTGTGTCGGGGTGTGGGGTATTGGATGGTATTGTGTGTGTGTGGGGGGTATTGGATGGTCCTGTGTCGGGGTGTGGGGTATTGGATGGTATTGTGTGTGTGTGTGGGGTATTGGATGGTCTTGTGTCGGGGTGTGGTATTCGATGGTATTGTGTGGGGGTGTGGGGTATTGAAATGTATTGTGTGGGGTGTGAGGTATTGGATGATATTGTGTGTGGGTGTGGCCTGTTGTATGGTATTGTGTCGGGGTGTGAGTTATTCGATGGTATTGTGTGTGGGTGTGGTCTGTTGGATGGTATTGTGATGTGGAGATGCCGGCGTTGGACTGGGGTAAACACAGTAAGAAGTTTAACAACACCAGGTTAAAGTCCAACAGGTTTATTTGGTAGCAAAAGCTTTTGCTACCAAATAAACCTGTTGGACTTTAACCTGGGATGGTAGTGTGTCAGGGTGTGGTATTGGATGGTGTTATGTGGAGGTTTGGGGTATAGGATGGTACTTGTGTGGGGGTGTGGGGTGTTGGATGGTATTTTGTGTGGGTGTGGGGTATTGGATGGTATTGTGTGGAGGTGTGGGGTATTGGAATGTATTGTGTCGGGGTGTGGGGTATTGGATGGTATTGTGTGGGGGTGTGGGGTATTCGATGGTATTGTGTGGGGGTGTGGGGTATTGGATGGTATTGTGTGTGGGTGTGCGGTATTGGATGGTATTGTGTGGGGGTGCGGGTATTGGATGGTATTATGTGGGGGTGTGGGGTATTGGATGGTATTGTGTGGAGGTGTGGGATATTGGATGGTATTATGTGGGGTGTGAGGTATTGGATGATATTGTGTGTGGGTGTGGCCTGTTGGATGGTATTGTGTCGGGGTGTGAAGTATTCGATGGTATTGTGTGGGGGTGTGGGGTATTGGATGGTATTGTGTGTGGGTGTGGTCTGTTGGATGGTATTGTGATGTGGAGATGCCGGCGTTGGACTGGGGTAAACACAGTAAGAAGTTTAACAACACCAGGTTAAAGTCCAACAGGTTTATTTGGTAGCAAAAGCTTTTGCTACCAAATAAACCTGTTGGACTTTAACCTGGGATGGTATTGTGTCAGGGTGTGGTATTGGATGGTGTTATGTGGAGGTTTGGGGTATTGGATGGTATTTGTGTGGGGTGTGGGGTGTTGGATAGTATTTTGTGTGGGGTATTGGATGGTATTGTGTGGAGGTGTGGGGTATTGGAATGTATTGTGTCGGGGTGTGGGGTATTGGATGGTATTATGTGGGGTATTGGATGGTATTGTGTGTGGGGTGTGGGTATTAAATGGCAATGTGTGGGATGTGGGGTACTGGGTCTTATCATGTGGGTGTGGGTGGAGGTGTGGTCCCTGAAAGGCCCTGTACATATGTCCTCAGGAAGGGGAGGGATCATTTGTCATAAATAATTGGGACATCAGCAGGAGGAGGTGTGAGGGTGTGTGGGAGGAGGTGAGGGCTGGAGCTTTCCCATTTTTTGGCTAAGTGCACTGTTGGCCATGAAATGTGGTGATTAGCTATTGGCAGCGATGGTGGGTTTTTCCACAATGGCCGGGATTTTACAGGCCAAATCATCCCAAAACCCTAACATCCTGCCCGAGGTCAACGGACATTTCATTCTCCGCCCCTCGCCCACTCCGATTCCCATGGCGTGCAGGTTGGTAAAATTCCAGCCCACATTTTGACCTCCGGGCGGCACGGTAGCACAGTGGTTAGCACTGCTGCTTCACAGCTCCAGGGTCCCGGGTTTGATTCCCGGCTCGGGTCACTGTCTGTGTGGAGTTTGCGCATTCTCCTCGTGTCTGCGTGGGTTTCCTCCAGGTGCTCCGGTTTCCTCCCACAGTCCAAAGATGTGCGGGTTAGGTTGATTGGCCAGGTTGAAAATTGCCCCTTGGAGTCCTGGGATGCGTAGGTTGGAGGGATTAGCGGGTAAATTAGCGGGTTAAAAAAAAAGGGATTAGCGGGTGGGGCCTGGGTGGGATTGTGGTCGGTGCGGACTCGATGGGCCGAATGGCCTACTTCTGCACTGTAGGGTTTCTATGATTCTATGATTCTATGAAATGCCTGCCCAGGATTCCCGAGCACTGGTTCAAAGTCCACCAGTGAGAACGGCTGCAAAGTTGTCGGCCCCAAGATTCACTGAGACATCCCTTGGCAGAATTCCAGTCTAAACAATTCCTTTAGATTTCAACATAAATAACCCAACTGTTATTTCAAATCACCATGGAGAAAAACTTAACGCAAAAGAATTCACCTCAGCAACTTCGGCTTAGCATCTTCCCGCTCTAAGCAGACTCGACCAATGGCCAATGTTGTTCTGTATTGCCTGCTGATAGGATTCCAGAAGCGTCTGGTCTCCAAGTGCCAGAGACCTTGGCTGTCACTGCATCTCTTGTAGTGGAGTCATGTCAGTGAGGTGATGATAAGAGAGTGATACCAAGCCTACTTTAGATCCAGGACCCATCGAGGTGTGTCTCTGCGTTGGTGCAGGGTGCAGGTGAAGGTTCTTCTTCAAGCGGATGGTCTTACTTACACATCTGAGGTGGACAGGGGGCTGGGGCTGATGCACTGCCAGGAGGAGTGTCTCAGCATCTTCCTGTTAGTCTTCCTGGAAGACAGAGGAGATGGAATTAGTCTTCAAGTAGCAGATTCATATATTAGATTTAATTCAAAATAATTGTCAGCAAGCGGCCTAGGAATAGAAGATGCGTCCTCACTGACTTGTTGAGAGAGGTCAATCTTGTCTTCTGATCAGGACCAATCCCACTCTTCTCCAGCCAAATATGCCGCCTCCTCATCAAATTGGGAAAGGACCCCCTTCCAGTCTGCCATCTCTCCTAGTTGTGGGCTACCTTGTTCTGCATGAAGACAGGTAGCGGGGCCATGAGCACTCCAAGTGGAAGAGGATTTCAGACGTAAGCATGCCTGCTGTATGTGCCGAATCCTCCCCAGTCAGGGCAGAAGGGTCTTAGATTAGATGGTAATGTTAACGTGGCTGTCAGACATTTTCTGCTGTTGATCAATCTGCTGATACCATCTCCTCCACGATTATCCTCAACACCAGTGCCCCACAAGGCTGTGTCCTCAGCCCCTTACTATACTCCTTATACACCTACGATTGTGTGGCCAAATTCTGCTCGAACTCCATTTTCAAGTTTGCTGATGACACCACCGTAGTGGGTCGGATCTCAAACAATGATAAGATAGAGTACAGGAATGAGATAGAGAATCTGGTGAACTGGTGCGGCAACAATAATCTCCCTCAATGTCAACAAAACAAAGGAGATCGTCATCAACTTCAGGAAGTGTAGTGGAGAACATGCCCCTGTCTACATCAATGGGGACGAAGTAGAAATGATCAAAAGCTTCAAGTTTTCAGGTGTCCAGATCACCAATAACCTGTTCTGGTCCCCCATGCCAACAGAATAGTTAAGAAAGCCCACCAACGCCTCTACTTTCTCAGAACACTAAGGAAATTTGGCATGTCAGCTACGACTCTCACCAGCTTTTACAGATGCACCATAGAAAGTTTTCTTTCTGGCTGTATCACAGCTTGGTATGGCTCCTGCTCTGCCCAAAACCGCAAGGAACTACAAAAGGTCGTGAATGTAGCCCAATCCATCACGCAAACCAGCCTCCCATCCATTGACTCTGTCTACACTTCCCGCTGCCTCAGCAAAGCAGCCAGCATAATTAAGGACCCCACACACCCCAGACACTTTCTCTTCCACCTTCTTCTGTCGGGAAAAAGATACAAAAGTCTGAGGTCACGTACCAACCGACTCAAGAACAGCTACCTCCCTGCTGCCATCAGACTTTTAAATGGACTTGCCTCACATTAAGTTGATCTTTCTCAACACCCTAGCTATGACTGCAACACTACTCTCAAAACTCACTCGTTTCCTTCTCTATGAACAGTATGCTTTGTCTGCGTAGCGCGCAAGAAACAATACTTTTTACTGTATACTAATACATGTGACAACAATATATGAAATCAAATCAATTATGGTCCCCAGCAACAGGGATCAGACATGATGGTTTCGCTGGTGGGACCAGAGGCCATTGAAGCCCCTTGGGAGGTGGGGGCTAGTGTGCCAGGCTGGCAGTGCCCACTGGGCACCCTGGCACCACCCGCCTGGCAGTCACCGGGCAATGCCAATGGGGTGGGTCATCATGGGGTGGGGCCAGATGGGACAGAGCTAGACAGGGGTGGGGGTAGGTAGGAGGGGAGGAGGGGAGGGAAGGGGGGAGCTCTGCATTTGGGGTGGCTGATATCAGGCGATGATGAGAGGCCAGGTCCAGCCATCGGGAGGCTGGCCATTGGCGGTGGGGGGGACGGAGGGGGGGGCGGGGGAGGGGGTACTGGGGACGTCCATGTTGGTGTGGTTCAGGGCTGGTGATTCGCCGGGATGGGGTGGGGTCGGGGCTGGGGTCGGGGCTGGGGTCGGGGCTGGGGTCGGGGCTGGGGTCGGGGCTGGCAATGTCATGGGGGGGGGGTGGTCAGAGCTATTGGTGCCAGGGGGCAAGGGGGCATGGCTGGCAATGTCCAGGGTTTGGGGGATGGCAGGGGTTGGGGGGGGGGGTTGGCCCTGGTGATCGGGGGAGACGCTGAGGTGCTTGTCAACCAATCTCCCAGTATACTGGGAGATCGGCGCATGTGCAGTGGCCCCCTCAGCAGTCCAATGATGGCCTCTCTGATTGGATTAGGCCTCTCTCTCCCCTCACCAACCCCCCCTCCCCCCAACCTACCCACTGGTGTAAATCCTCCAGCAGCCTCTGTGATGCACAGAGTGCTGTAAATTCATTTCACTAAGCTCGTCCAATGAGTGTACGGGAAAGACTCTTGTTTTATCACCTTTTGGGCACTTAGTTTCCTTTTGGAAAAATCACACCCTACTAGTTACAGAAAATGCCCCTCTTATCTTAACTTTCTGTCAACAATCAGCCAATCCTTTATGCTAATATACTACCCAAACACCATGGGCCCATATCTTTTATGTGGTACCATATCAAATACTTTGTGGGCATCCAAGTATATAAAGTATGGTTCCCCTTTATCTATCCTGCTTATTACTACCTCAAAGAATTCTAATAAATATATCAGGCATCATTTCCCCTTCACAAAGTGCAATCAGCATAATCAGGGACCCCACACAACCAGAACATTCTTTCTTCCACCTTCTTCTGTCGAGAAAAAGATATTAAAGTCTGAGGTCACATACCAACTGACTCAAGAACAGCTTCTTCCCTGCTGTCATCAGACTTTTGAATGGACCTACCTTATATCAACTTACCTTATATTATGTTGATCTTTCTCTACACCCTAGCAATGACTGTAACAATATATTCTGCACACTCTCCTTTCCTTCTCCCCATACACTGTGAAAAATATGCTTTGTCCATATAGTCCATGCGCAAGAAACAATACTTTTCAATGTATACTAATACATGTGACAATAGTAAATCAAATGAAATCAAGTCAAATCTATAGGCCGCCTTACAGTAGCTATACTTTAGGATGAAGGATAAATCAGGAGATAATGAGAACATGTAAAAAAAAATATTTTAATAATGGCTGATTTTATTCTTCATGTGGATTGGAAAAATCCAATTGGCAGAGGTGAAAAATTTATCAAGTGCATTTGGGACACATACGATGTGGCAAAGATAAGTGGCAAGCCAAAGGATTGGGAAAGCTTCAAAAACCAACAAAAGGTGACCAAAAAAAATTAAGAGGGAGAAGCTAAACTATGAGGGTAAACTAGCAAGTTATATAAAAACAGACAGCAAGAGCTTCTTTAAATATATAAAAAGGAAGAGAGATGGCAAAATGAACATTGGCCCCTTAGAGATTGAGACTGGGAACATAATAAGGGGGGACTAGAATCAGCAGAGGAGTTAAACAAATACTCTGGGTGGGATTTTATGGCTTTGCTCGTCCCGAAACCGTAAAATCCCGCTTGAGGTCAATAGACCTTTCCATTGTCTGCCGCTCACCTGCTCCAATTCCTGGGGCAGGCAGGACGGTAAAATTCTGGCCTTGTGTCAGTTTTCCCGATGGAAGACACTAATAACATTCTAAATAATCAAGGGGCAAAGGGAGGGGAGGTGGGGGGAGGAAATAACTACAATAACTGTCACTGGGGAAGAAATATTAGGGAAACTAGTGGGGCTGAAGGCCAATAAGTCTCCTGAACCTGATGGATTGCATCCCTGGATATTAAAGGAGGTAACTACAGAGATAGTGGATATACTGCCAGCAGTAATCTTCCAATAATCCTTAAATTCTGGAAAAGTCCCAGAGGATCAGAAAACTGCCTATGTGACGCCCTTTTCAAAAAGGGAGGGAGACAAAAAACAGGTAACTTTAGGCAAATTAGCTTGACTTCTGTCATTGGGAAAATGTTAGAGTTCATTATAAAAGATGTAACAGCAGAGCATTTAGAAATGCATAAAATAATGAAGCTGAGTCAGCGTGACATTAGATGCTGGATATATTTATTAGAATTCTTTGAAGTGGCAATAATCAGGATAGATAAAGGGGAACCAGTAAAGAAAATATACTTGGATGCCCACAAAGTATTTGATATGGTACCACACAAAAGATATGGGCCCATGGTGTTTGGGATAGTATATTAGCATAAAGAATTGGCAGATAGTTGACAGAAAGTTAAGATAAGAGGGGCATTTTCTGTAACCAGTAAGGTGTGATTTTTCCAAAAGGAAACTAAGTGCCCAATGGGCGGGAAAATAAGAGTATTTCCCGTACATTCATTGGACGAGCTTAGTGAAATGAATTTACAGCACTCTGTGCATCACAGAGGCTGCCTGGGGATTTACACCGGTGGGGAGAGAGGCCTAATCCAATCAGAGAGGCCATCATTGGACTGCTGAGGGGGCCACTGCACATGCGTCGATCTCCCAATATACTGGGAGATTGGTTGACAAGCGCCTCCCCCGATCACCGGGGCCAAACCCCCCCCCCACCCCACAAAACCCAGACACTGCCAGCTATGCCCCCTCACCTCCTGGCACCAATGGCTCCGACCTCCCCATAACATTGCCAGCCCCGGCCCCCACCCCGCAAATCACCAGCCCCGAACCACACCGCCATGGTCGTCCCCAGTACTATCCCCCGCCACTGGCCAACCTTCCGATGGCTGGACCTGGCCTCTGATCATGGCCCTACATCTGCCACCCCCAGATGCAGAGTTCCCCCCTTCCCTCCCCACCTACCTTCCCCTACCCTGTCTAGCTCTGCCCCATCTGGCCCCACCCCCTGATGACCCATCCCCTTGGCATTGCTCGGTGACATCTGGGCACTGCCAGTGTGCCAGGCTGGTGGTGCCAGAGTACCCAGTGGGTACTGCCAGCCTGGCACACTAGCCCCCACCTCCCGAGGGGCTTTAGGGACCTCTGGTCCCACCAGCGAAACCATCATGCCTGGTCCCTGCTGCTGGGGACCATAATTGACTTGATTTGATATCATGTATTGTTGTCACATATATTAGTATACAGTGAAAAGTATTGTTTCTTGCACACTATACAGACAAAGCATACCGTTCATAGAGAAGGAAACGAGTGAGTTGTAAGAGTAGTGTTACAGTCATAGCTAGGGTGTAGAGAAAGATCAACTTAATGTGAAGTAGGTCCATTCAAAAGTCTGATGGCAGCAGGAAAGAAGCTGTTTTTGAGACGGTTGGTACGTGACCTCAGACTTTTGTGTCTTTTTCCCAAAGGAAGAAGGTGGAAGAGAGAATGTCTGGGGTGTGTGGGGTCCTTAATTATGCTGGCTGCTTTGCTGAGGCAGCGGGAAGTGTAGACAGAGTCAATGGATGGGAGCCTGGTTTAAACAAAGAACAAAGAACAAAGAAAATCACAGCACAGGAACTGGCCCTTCGGCCCTCCAAGCTTGCACCGACCATGCGGCCCGACTTAACTAAAACTCCCTACCCTTCCGGGGACTGTATCCCTCTACTCCCATCCTATTCATGTATTTGTCAAGACGCCCCTTAGAAGTCACTACCTTATCCGCTTCCACTACCTCTCCCGGCAATGAGTTCCAGGCACCCACTACACTCTGTAAAAGATCTGCCTCGTACATCTCCTTTAAACCTTGCCCCTCACACCTTAAATCTGTGCCCCCTAGTAATTGACTTTTCCATCCTGGGAAAAAGCTTCTGACTATCCAATCTGTCCATGCCTCTCATAATCTGGTCGACTCCTATCAGGTGGCCCCCTCAACCTCCATCGTTCCAGTGAGAACAAACCAAGTTTCTCCAACCTCTCCTCATAGCTAATGCTATCCATACCAGACAACATCCTGGTAAATCTTTTCTGTACCCTCTCCAAAGCCTCCACATCCTTCTGGAAGTGTGGCGACCAGAATTGAACACTATATTCCAAGTGCGGCCTAACTAAGGTTCTATAAAACTACAACATGACTTTCCAATTTTTAAACTCAATGCCCCGGTTGATGAAAGCAAACATGCTGTATGCCTTCTTGACTACCTTCTCCTCCTGCATTGCCACTTTCAGTGACTTGTGTACCTGTACACACAGATCTCTTTGCCTATCAATACTCTTAGGGGTTCTGCCATTTATTGTATATTTCCTATCTGTATTAGACCTTCCAAAATACATTACCTCACATTTGTCCGGATTAAACTCCATCTGCCATCTCTTCGCCCAAGTCTCCAATCGATCTTTATCCTGCCGTATCCTCTGATGGTCCTCATCGCTATCCGCAAATCCACCAACCTTTGTGTCGTCCGCAAACTTACTAATCAAGCCAGTTAGATTTCCTCCAAATCATTTATATATATTACAAACAGCAAAGGTCCCAGCACTGATCCCTGAGGAACACCACTTGTCACACTCTCCATTCAGAAACGCACCCTTCCACTGCTACCCTCTGTCTTCTTTGACCGAGCCAGTTTTGTATCCAGGTAGCCAGCTCACCTCTGATCCCATGCGACTTCACCTTTTGCACCAGTCTGCCATGAGGGACCTTGTCAAAAGCCTTACTGATGTCCATGTAGACAACATCCACTGCCCTACCCTCGTCAATCATCTTCATCACTTGCTCGAAAAACTCGATCAAGTTCATGAGACACGATCTCCCCTTCACAAAACCATGTGTGATGGATTGGGCTACATTGACAGCCTTTTGTAGTTTCATGTGGTTTTGGGCAGAGCAGGAGCCATACCAAGCTGTGATATAACCAGAAAGAAGGTTTTCTATGGCGCATCTGTAAAGGTTGGTGAGAGTCGTAGCTGACATGCCAAATTTCCTTAGTGTTCTGAGAAAGTAGAGGTGTTGGTGGGCTTTCTTAACTATAGGGTCGGCATGAGGGGACCAGGACAGATTATTGGTGATCTGGACACCTAAAAACTTGAAGCTTTGGATCATTTCTACTTCGTCCCCATTGATGTAGACAGAGGCATGTTCTCCACTACACTTCCTGAAGTATATGACAATCTTCTTCATTTTGTTGACATTGAGGGAGAGATTATTGTTGCTGCACCAGTTCACCAGATTCTCTATCTCATTCCTGTATTCTGTCTCGTCATTGTTTGAGATCCGACCCACTACAGTGGTGTTGTCGGCAAACTTGAAAATCGAGTTGGAGGGGAATTTGGCCACACAGTCATAGGTGTATAAGGAGTATAGTAGGGGGCTGAGAACACAGCCTTGTGGGGCATCGGTGTTGAGGATGATCGTGGAGGAGGTGTTGTTGCCTACCCTTACTGATTGTGGTCTGTGGGTTAGGAAGTTTAGGATCCAGTCGCAGAAGGAGGAGCCGAGACCTAGGCTACAGAGTTTGGACATGGGTTTTGTAGGAATAATGGTGTTGAAGGCTGAGCTGTAGTCAATAAATAGGAGTCTGGCATAGGTGTCTTTGTTATCTAGCTGTTCCAGGGTTGAGTGCGGGGCCAGGGAGATGGCAGTTATAGAGCTGTTGTGGTGGTAGGTAAACTATAGTAGATCCAGGCAATCCGGGAGGCTGGAATTGATTCGTGCCATTGCTATCCTTTCAAAGCACTTCATAATGATGGTTGTTAGAGCCACCGGACGATAGTCATTAAGGCACACTGCTTGGTTTTCCTTTGGTACTGGGTTGGTGGTCGTCTTCCTGAAGCAGATAGGGACCTCAGATTGTTGTAAAGAGAGGCTGAAGATGTCAGTGAATACCCCCGCCAGCTGGTCCATGCAGGATCTGAGTGCTCGTCTGGGTACCCCATCCAGGCCAGTCACTTTCCGTGGGTTGACCTTTGAGAAAGCTACTCTGACATCTGCAATGGTAACCCCAGATACAGGTTCATCCAGGGCTTCCAGGGTGGAGGGTATGCTCTCGTGACCTCTTGCTCAAAATGCATTGAGCTCATCAGGGAGGGGTGCTTTGGAGTGGGTGGTTTTACATGCCTTCATCTTGTGGCCTGTTATGTCTTGCCGACCTTGCCATAGTCGGCGGGGGTCGGTGTGACTAACCTGCGATTCTAGTTTGGTCCGGTATTGTCTTTTGGCATTTTTGATGGATCTCCTTAGATTGTATCTGGCTTTCTTGTATAGGTCAGGGTCGTCTGACTTGAACGCCTCAGACCTAGACTTCAACAAGCAGTGAATATCCATGTTCATCCATGATTTCTGGTTGGGAAACACGTTGATTTGCTTGTTTGGCACACAGTCTTCTACACACTTACTAATGAAGTCAGTTACTCTAGTGGCATACTTGTTCAAGCTGGTCGCAGAGTTTTTAAATCCTGATCAGTCCTAACTGACTCTAAGCAGTCCCCAGGAGATGATCCGATTCCTCAGACCAACATTGCACGAATTTCTTTGACGGATTCTCCCACTTCAGTTTTTGCGTGTAAGCTGGGAGCAGGAGCACAGCCTTGTGGTCTGATTTATCAAAGTGTGGGCGGGCGAGAGAGCGGGAGGCATGTTTGATGTTTGTGTAGCAATGGTCTAGGATGTTTGAGCCTCTGGTGGAACAGATGTGTTGGTGATAACTTGGTAGTATGCTCTTGAGCTTGGCCTGATTGAAGCCCCGGCCACGATGAATAAGGCCTTGGGATGTTTCGTCTCAAAGCTATTTGTAGTGGTGTATATTTCGTCCAGCACAATCTTCACGTCCGCATGGGGTGGGATATAAACTGTGTGATCCCCGCTGGTGTGGACATCCACTGGTGGGGTCCGAAACGTTAGCGAGCCCATACGATTGCATCCCTGATGCCGGTCGTGATTCCCATTTTTAGCCTCCAGCTGACATTTCCTGGCCCCCTGCGCTACTCAAGCAGTGTAGCGGGCCGGGAAAATCTCACCAATGAAGTTCCACAGGGATCAGTGTTTTACAATATATTAATGATTTAATGAGGGAAGTGAATGTATTATTGCAAAGTTTGCAGATGACGCAAAAATAGGTGGAAGGCAAGTGGTGAGGGTGAGAAAGAGTCTATGGATGGATATAGACAGGTTACATTAGTGGGCAAAAACGTGGTAGATGGAATATAATGTAGGAGCTGAATATTATTTAAATGGAGAAAGACTGCAGAAAGCTGCAGCACAGAGGGTGTTGGGGGTCCTTGTGCATAAATCACAAAAAGCTAGCATGCAAGTTTAGCAGGTAACAGGGAAGGCAAGTAGAATGTTGGCCTCTATTTCAGAGGGAATGGAGTATAAAAATATGGGAAGTCCTGCTAAAACTGTACAAGACACTAGTTCAGCCACACCTGGAATACTGTGAACAGTTTTGGTCCCCTTTTCTAAGGAAAGATAAATTGACATTGGAGGCAGTCCAGAGAAGGTTCACTAGGTTGATCCCGGAAATGGAGGGATTTTCTTATAAGGAGAGGTTGGGCCTGTACTCATTGGAGTTTAAAGAATGAAAGACAATCTTATTGAGATATGTGGGATTCTCTGGGGGCTTGATAGGGTAGATACTGAGAGGTTGTTTCCCCTTGAATCGAGTTGAATTGATTTATTATTGTCACATGTATTGGGGCACAGTGAAAAGTATTGCTTCTTATGCGCTATACAGACAAAACATACCATTCATAGAGTACATAGGGGAGAAGGAAAGAATAGGGTGCAGAATATAGTGTTGCAATTACAGATAGCGTGAGAAGCTTCACATGTGATAGGACGATTCAGAAGTCTGATGACAGCAGGGAAGAAGATTGTGGAAGAGTTTACGACCAGGGGCATAATCTCAGAGTAAGGGGTCATCCATTTAAGACAGAGATGAGGAGGAATTTCTTCTCTAAGAGTAGTGAAACTGTGAAATTCTTTGCCGCGGAGGGCTGTAGAGGCTGGGTCATTAAGTGTGTTCAAGACTGAGATAGACAGATTTTTAATCAGTAAGGGAATCAAGGGTTATGGGGAAAAGGTGGGAAAGTGGAGTTGCAGATTATCGTATCAGATCAGTCATAATGTCATTGAATAGCAGACTCGATGGGCTGAATGGCCTACCTCTGTTCCGAGCCTTTATGGTCTGATGGCCACGGAACTGTGGAGCACATAATTTGCTTCTTTTCATGCCCTCTTTGAGTCATCAGACAAGCGAGAGGCCTACAACCTTTTCATCTAATTTTCCAACTCCAAGCTCACTCAGTTAACACCTGTACTACCAGCACGCTCAGTCAGTAACTACCCTTTCATAAACCATCTGAAATACTTGTTTAAATTCCACCCCCAACTCACTCCCAGGTGTCTCTCATTCTATATATAAAACCACCGAAAGCCCCAAAGAGATTCCAGCTTGTAATTTAACTCTTAGAAATTCTGTGTGCAAACCATCTAAACCTCCACGATTTGATTCCAGCCTGTAAAACCCACTCCTGTCTATCCGTTATTCTTTATTTATTGTTAGAAATGAACGGTTGGTGGCAGTTTAAGAACAGATTTTAATTTGGAGTCTGATAATAAAACCATCTGAAGAACTGAAACAACTGAAACAGAATTATTTGCTGAAAGAGGAAGCTGACTGGGTTGGAACATTGCATCAGTCTGGCATCTTAGCAAGGAGCTGTAACATTCACTGAAGACCCATGTTTGACCTTGGGGCCTAGTTGCTGTGCCTACACTGAATGAGGAAGTGCAGGCTTTATACGGCTCGTGTGTGCCGCTGTGCAATCAGAGAAGTTCATGGGCTCCTGTGGGGCAGCAGATATTTCTTATCTATTTTAACAGCAACTTCCCCTCCCCAGCCTGTGGTTGCGAGCTTGCTGCGTTCCCAGGCTGTGAGCTTTACCACCCACGCCACCTCACCTCGCCTGCCTTCTCCATTCTCTCTCTGTATGCGGCGGTGCTGTGAGAGGCCGTCACCTCATTGCAAAACTGAGGAATTAGTCCAACTCAGCACAGCTCAGGCAAGAGTTTCAGTTCAAAGCTGATTAATTTAGAAACTGCTGCAGCTGACAAAGTCAGGGTCTGGAAATGAAAAGTTAACGTCTGGATGTAAGCACGAGCGTGGGTTTTTTTCACTTTCGTCCATTGATCTGTGCAAGCCCTTCTGAAAGACAATCACCTTTTAAGGCAAAAAGCAAGTCATCATCCAATCAGTATTGACCATTCAATGACAAATAAAGCTGTTTCTACAAATGGAACCTTGCCAGTCATTTATAGACTGACTTTTAATTCACTCAGTAACACTACTGAATAATTAACCATCTCTTAAAAACACTATTGACATTATTATTTAAAATTAAAAGTTTAGCACATGGTGGATGCTGATTACTCACAGACCAAGTAAAAGAAAAATCTCAAAGTATTCTTTCATAATGTGAAGAAAATGAACATTGAAACAATATCAAACAAGTAACCTGAAAGAAGGGCAGGAATGTCAGCACGCGAGTGTTTGAAGTGATTATATCGATGCTTTCTCCACCCCAGATTGACTTGAGGCCTAGTCTTGAGGCCTTACTCTGAATGAGGAAGCTGATTTATTCTGCACAGGCCATATATGGGCAATGTGCATCACTGTGCAGAGATCTCTAGAGCTCCGTGCTGTTCTACTTGCAGTGGGATCCTTTCGATGTGGATTTAGAGTGCTCAACCAACTATTTCAACAATTGCATTCTCACCAGACAGACAAGGCTTTTAAGTTGACATTTTTCTTAATTATTGAGGCTTGCCAACTACACACCTTGAATTCTACATTTAGTTATGGTGGCTGAAGCTAAGAAAAGTATTTCTGTGATTCTATAAGGTGGGGGAATGGACTGTGGACAATTCTCTCAGAGTACCAGCACAAGCACTATGACTCAAAAGCCCTCCTGTGCTGTAAAATTCTGTTGTTTCACAAGGGCTGTCTGGCTAACAGTAGGAAAGAGTGGTGCAAATGAAGATAGCAAAAGGGTGAATGTTCCGACCTATACTCAGATAACCTGGTTCCAAATGAGGGAGAAGACCCAAGAACAGTGATTCACCAGCATCTTGTAACAAATACTTGCTTCAAGTATTCATGCCACAAGTTTGCTTATGTCCTGTTAATTTTTTACTGTTGCCCCATCCAATAAAGCACTCAAAAGACCTCTCTAAACGCTTGACTATTGCAGCAGGGCAAAACACAAATTCCAACTTGCACCTGAAACTCTTGTCACGGTAAAATCACAAAGGGCTTTTCAGGAAATATTTCTACTGCTACTTACTTTCTTCACACACAATCTTTTACTGGCACACAGAATGGGTTGTAAGTTACTCTCTGCGCTCCTTAGCCCTGCAACGTCTCAAAGTGATTGCTCTGCTTGTAGGACGAGTTGGCACATGACGGAAAGAGAATGGGCCCAAACGGGAAGACAATACAAAAGGAACAAACAGCTGCAGGGCTTTCAAACAGCTGCACTGGTCCTGATTGGTTGTGTGGGAGAGAAGGAACAGGAATAACAACAAGAACTTAAATTTATAAAGTGGATGTAATTCTCTGATTTTTTTGTTTGTCGTTTCGGGTGGGGTGATTAACCGGCCGGCGGAGGTGGTGGGTTTTCATGTCGTGTTTTTAGCCACTTAGAAACAGAGTGTTATAGTTTTCATGCCATCTCCATGGCAGAATGATTCTAATTTGCCCACCCTACCATCAGCTGAGTGCCTCAGTCAGTGGGTCACTCCATTTAAACGCTGCCCTTGGAATCCCCAGCACTGATTCAAAGACCACCAGTGAGATTGGCTCCAAGATTCAGTGAGACATCCCTTGGAGGAATGCTGGATGCTGTGGAGGAGCGGCAGCATATCCTGTACCCACAAACAAGGAGGGGACCCTCCAGCAAGGTCACCAACACTGTATGGGAGACAGTGGCAGTGCTGGAAAGTGCCAGCTACCTGTAGGGGAGGACGGGCAGCCAGTGCAGGAAGAGGATGAATGGTCTCCTCCGTTCTGCCAGTGTAAGTCAATCTTCTCAGCACTCTGCACTCACCCACTCACACACACACACACACACACCCAGTCACACATTCACACACTCGCACACTCACTCACACACCCACACATCCACCCATTCACACACACACACACACTCACTCACACTCACACACACACACTCACACACACACCCACACACACACATACCCACACACCCCACCCACCAAGACACCATCACTCGCTCTCCCACAAACTTCCTTATCTCCCTTGCAGCTTGTCTCATCACATTCCTGCTCCCACTCACCAACCACACATGCCAGGTCTCCTTAACATCTGCCCAGGCATGTGGCCTGCTTACCTTCCCCCCATCTGTTTTCTTGCAGGACAAGCTGGCTCACAGTAAATGGGAGAGATCCCAGACAGGATCCCAGAGGATGCCTGAGTTTAAAATTCACTCAGAATTCAAGGAGAGGGCCCTCTGGCTAGCCGGCGAGAAAGAGGATCGGTCCAGCACTGAGGGCGAAGTGGGAGCCAAAAAACCAAGTGAGGACCCAGAACATGAATGTCATCGCCCTTCTCCTGCATGCACACTAGGGGAGAAAACCAGCAGCCAGGCACAGGAGGTCCCATCAGTCACCAGCGAGGATGAGTTCTCACAAATGGAGATCGAAGAGGTGTCAGTTTTCATCAGCATCCTCCACCAATGCAGAGACACACATATCGGTGGGACTTAGTATTCGAGAGGCCTCAGGGTCACAGTCTGGTGAGCACCTCACTCTCGCTGATCCATAGCAGGTGGAGGCTGGAACATCCCAGGGAGCCGGCACTAGGGGGATTGCTGGAGGCCGGGACACTGCTGAACCCCAATCAGATGATGTCTATCTGGATTCAGTCGTGCTTCAATTGCTGGAGCTCCAAAGGCAAAGTCAGGAACATCAGGAAGGAATGTTAGCAATACTCTTCGGATTGAAAGGCATAATGGAGGAGTCCCACGGCCTTCTTTCTGAAGAGATTGTGCTAGCACTCCACTTTGCTGTGTTGATCCAGGGCAGCAGGTGGCACAGTGGTTAGCACTGCTGCCTTTCAGTGCCAGGGACCCGAGTTCGATTCCCGGCTTGGGTCACTGTCTGTGTGGAGTCTGCACATTCTCCCCGTGTCTGCATGGGTTTCCTCTGGGTGCTCCGGTTTCCTCCCACAGTACAAAGATGTGCGAGTTAGATTGATTGGCCATGATAAAATTGCCCCTTAGTGTCAGGGAGACGAGCTAGGGTAAATCTATGGGGTTATGGGGAAAGGGCCTGGGTGGGATTGTGATTGGTGCAGACTCGATGGGCTGAATGGCCTCCTTCTGCACGGTAGGATTCTATGATTCTATGAAGGTGGGGGTTGGAGTGACATTGGTGCAAGAGCTCTGTCCTGCACTGATGCAGGGCATGAACTCCATGGTGCGGGCACTTGTAGGCATCCATGAATGCCAATGCCAGGGGATGGCAGGGCTTCATGACCTCATCAAGAGAGAAATTGTCTGAGTGATATCGCCATGATATGATGCTGGTCACTGTGGTTTTATGAGCTGCCTTCAGTCAGACAGGAGCCAGACATTCTCATTCGCTCTTTGAGGAATAATGCACAGTCCCCAGTGCAAATCAGCATCGTCCTCCTGCAACATAGGGACTATGGGCAACTGTTCCCTCCCCATGACATGAGCCTTATCAGTGAGGGTGCACTGCCAGCAGTCCGACAGGGGGAACATCAGCATAATGGGAGATTCTAGTGCCCCTAATCCTCACCATCCATGAAACAGGAGGCTATGAAGACATCCTGAGCTCTCCTGCCCCTGCAGGACATCACCACTCCCTAATGGCCTCTTCAACTACCTCCAGGGCCTCCTCCTCATCATCCACCTCGAGATCTTCTTCATCACTGTAAGCAGAGAAAGAGAGAAAGTGAACATTGAGGAATTAACCCTGTGCCCATCCACCCCGGGGAGCAGTGTCTCCTTGGCCACTGACTACTGTGCGAGCCATTACATTGAGGGTCATTCTCTTACAGTCTCCTAGAATGGACAAGACCCCACACCACCCTTTCCCCACTCAGCCTGTCTGAGTGGCCAAAGCTTTGGAAACCCTCCTGTCTCCTGAGCTTTCATGTAGGGTGCAGGCATTTGCCCCTTGGGTCACTGTGAGGTTCTGTGTGTGACCCTGTCAATGAGGGGAGAGGACCCCACATCTGATGGAGCACCCATCTCTGCCTTTGCCCTTTTTTGGGGAGGGTGTACATGCTCTCCCACTCAGAGAATGGTGCCCCAAGATCCATCCCCCCACCCTACCCTGGGTCAGCACTTGAGACCCTTATTCTGGTCAGCCATCAACTTCCCCCCTTTCTCCTAAGCCCCTTTGCCAGCTGCAGCCTTCAAGCTCCTCCTTCTCAGTGCCCCGAACAGCACAGCCTCCTCAGGCCTTCAAACCCCCTGGTGCACCCTCCTGAACCCAAAGCCTCATAGCCGGCTTCCCTTCCTGTCCCCACCAGCCCTTTTAGGTGCCCTCTGTCCCCTGGTAGCCATTGGTAGCCCATGGCAAACTGTGCACTCACCTCCAAACACTACTTGAAGGTGAACTCACCAGTGTCACATTTTTAAAAACCTGTCACCAATCGTGCTGACGTGACATCACGCCGCCAAAGGTGTAATTTCCAGCATTAGGGGAGGATCGCTGCAGGGAGGCCCGCCAATGATATTATAATGAATGCAAATGGAGTTCCGATGTAGCATGGTGGACACTAATGCTGGAGTGACTAAAATTGGGAATGGGCAAAAGGCAGAATTTATGGAGTGCAGATATGTAGGGGATGCAGGACTGAAGGAGATTACAGAGATGGAGAGGGGTGAGACCATGAAGCAATCTCAAAATCAGGATGAATATGTTAAAGTTTGCAAAGAATAGGATATAGGAGACTGGCCAGAAGGGCACTGCAATAATCAAGTCTAGAGATAAGAAAGAATGGGTGAAGGCTTCAATGGCAGATAAGCTGAGACAAGGTTAAAGTCAGATGATACTGTGAGGTGGAAGTAGGAAATGCTAGTGATGGGACAGATGTGTGATTGGAAGCTTATCTCTGGCTAAGAGATGAGCTTCCAACCCTAAGGCTCCAAAAGCATGGATAGGTCTCAGGCTGTTGCCAGGGACTATGATGGAGGAGTTGGCTTGAAAGTGGAGTTTGCAATGGGAATCTAAAACATTGGCTTGTCTTCCCAATATTTAATTGGAGGAAATTTCTCTTTATCCAGTACTGGATGTCAGACAAGCAGTCAATTTATAGAAATCATAGAAACCCTACAGTGCAGAAGGAGGCCATTCGGCCCATCGAGTCTGCACCGACCACAATCCCACCCAGGCCCTACCCCCACATATTTACCTGCTAATCCCTCTAACCTACGCATCTCAGGACTCTAAGGGACAATTTTTAACCTAGCCAATCAACCTAACCCGCACATCTTTGGACAGTGGGAGGAACCGGAGCACCCGGAGGAAACCCACGCAGACACGAGGAGAATGTGCAAACTCCACACAGACAGTGACCCGAGCCGGGAATCGAACCCGGGACCCTGGAGCTGTGAAGCAGCAGTGCTAACCACTGTGCTACCGTGCCGCCCCTCTTTAGAGAGAGTGAAGGAGTCAAGAGCGGTAGAGAAGCAAGTTGATGCCTGGTCCTTTTAGTAACACAAATGCTGGGCCCCTCTTGCAGCTGAACATCTGGGCCAGAATTTTCTGGCCGTTCACGCCAGTGGGATTCTCTAGTCCCGCTGCAGTGAACAAAGATTTGTCTGAGCGCCAAATTCTCCGTCCTCACTTGCAGCGGTGGCGGGGCATGAATGGCTGGAAAATTCCAGCCCTAATCTTTGGTGGATGATTGGCAAATGTTGCATGATCCAAGTTTGGGCAATGGCCAGTAGGCAATATCACCGGTTCAGCTGATTCTAGCAACTGCAGGGGATGCCTGCACAGGTACTCTTCTCAAACTGGCTGCCAATTTTACCCACTACCAAGGGTGGACTATATCGATTATTCATATTCAGCCCTTCACCTTTTCTTGAAGCTATTTAATAACTTTGGCATATTGCTGTTTCTACAGAGGTTCGGAAATTGATGGCAAATGTTTCCATTATCTACCCCCTACCTTGCTTCTGTATTCTGTGTGCATACTATCTGGGCCTGGTGACCTTACTCACTTCTGTCCCATTACGTGTATGATAGTTTCCTTTTGAATGATCTCCTCCAGCAGCTCTTTCACATCCTGTTCAGGTATTCCCTCAGGCAAATCATTCCTGTGTGATAACTGAGGTGAAATACCTCAGCATTTCCCTCATTGATTCGCTTTCAAATCTAAGGTGGGCCTTACATTTCTAAAGAGTCCTAGCCTCTTCTTTATCTGTCCTTTCACTTCTTCTATGCGTTGTTTTCTCTTTTCCTTAACTATTTCTAATCTTTCCTTCTACACTCTTCATATGTCTTATAGTTTTGTTTTGTACAGTTACAATAAGACTATTTTTTACACTGTATTTTTGCTCTTATCTCTGTGTACATATAACCCGCTGTTTACACAGTCAAAATGTCTTTAACTTGTGTCTATCCATCTCAAATTGTGTTAGTTAGTCCAGTTTCCATTTCTTTCCCAACTAATTAATTTGGAGTAGATTCCCTTTCATCCCACTGAGATTAACAAAATTTCAGCCCAACATCAAGCCACTTTTGACTCCTTAATTCAAATCAGTTTCTGATATGGTAGTTGCTAAGTAAATTAGATTGAAACTGCAAATACCTAAAGGAAATGATGAAAAGCTAACATGGTTTGACTAGAAGTGGTGACTATTTCCCAAGTCTTCTTCTCCTACTTGTTCACCAGTTCCATTGTTAAAGTAAAAGTTTATTTATTCGTCACAAGTAAGGCTCACACTAACACTGCAATGAAGTTGCTGTGAAATTCCCCTAGTCGCCACACTCCGGCACCTGTTCGGGTCAGTTAACCTAACCAGCACGTCTTTGAGACTGTGGGAGGAAACCGGAGCACCCGGAGGAAACCCACGCAGACACGGGGAGAAAGTGCAAACTCCACACAGACAGTGACCCAAGCCAGGAATCGAACCCGGATCCTGGTAGTCTGAGGCAGCAGTGCTAACCGTTGTGCCACCGTGCCACCCCAAGATACTGTTGTCATCACGTTGATAGGATAGAACGTCTTTCTGTTAATGTGGGTATTTTTGCATTGTACCAAGGACCTCAGGTGGCCTAATGTGTTCCATGAACAACCTGTTGTACCTTGATAAATCCAACAGTATGGTGATATTGGACAATGTGCCATGCTGCTGTTACTGTTGTAGGCAGCACAGTCTTTGTGATTAGTTACTGGTCTGTTAACAACAGAAAGCATGACGGGATTTTACGGCCTCGCTCGTCCTGAAACCGTAAAATCCCGTCCAAGGTCAATGGACCTTTCCATGGTCCACCCCTCGCCTGCTCCGATTCCCGTGGTGGGAGGGGTGGTAGAATTCCGGCCCATGCCTTTGTACATACCCTTTTATTCTGTTATACTGGAGCCTGGACGTCTCCTTCATCTTTGCTCGTTAGCCAACGTGTGAACCTGTAGATACAGTTTGTGACATAATGTTTCACCTCTTGTGCCATCTGGTAGCCAAAGTGAGATGAAAAAAGCAAGGCAGATTCCCGAGGGGCAGCATGGTGGCACAATGGTTAGCACTGCTGCCTCACACTGCCAGAGATCCGGGTTTGTGTGGAGTTTGCACGTTCTCCCCATGCTTACATGGGTTTCCTCTGGGCGCTCTGGTTTCCTCTGGGCGCTCTGGTTTCCTCTGGGTGCTCTGGTTTCCTCTGGATGCTCTGGTTTCCTCTGGGCGCTCTGGTTTCCTCCCACAATCCAAAAGACATGTTGGTTAGGTGCATTGACCATGCTAAATTCTCCCTCAGTGTACCCAAACAGGCGCCAGGCTGTGGTGACTAGGGGATTTTCACAGTAACTTCATTGCAGTGTTAATGTAAGCCTACTTGTGACAGTAATAAATAAATTTAAACTTTTAAACTTCAAATGCCTATCGAAACCAAGCCAATCACAATATGGAGAACGAAATTCAGACTGAAAAAAAACTTACAAGGAGGCAGAGAAGGAGCAGAGAAAATAAACCACGGCGGCGGGGTGGTGGGGGGGGGGGGGGGGGGGGGGGCGGTGCGGCGGGGCAGGGGGTGGGGGGGAGGTAGGGGGTGGCGGGTGGTGTGGTGGGCTAAAACAGGCATGATGGGCTAAATGGACTCCCTGATATTTCTATCATTCACTCAGTATAACTGCTGATGTGTAAAGGCCCGTTAGTGTGAAAACAGCCTCTAGAGTCAGTTCAGTAATACACATTGTAAGTATGAAAGCAATGCAATTGAAGCAAGTCAGTCTTGCACCTGGACTCAGCAGCTAGCATTGTGGTTACAGACATAGCAGCAATGTAATAAAGAACAACACCTGTACCAGTGTACCAGAAACCACAGGGACAATGTGCTTGCAACATTTCATTGTGCATGTTTACAAAAAGGGCCAAGAGCCCTTTACTCACCACTCTGTGACAATTCGACTTAACTAAATATATTTCTCAGCTGACAAAACATGTGAAATTAATCTTGGCAGAAGAGACTCTGCTTGGTACAGGATAGAAGAAATATTGGACAGCAGACACTGCAGATGAGTAGAAAAACACTAACTCACTGGAACAAAGGGAGAGAGAGAGAGATGTTCCTATGGAGGCAATGTGGTCAGAAAGAGAGATACTCTGATTGACAGAGACATTCACACTCAAAAACTGGAGAGAGATACAACACAAGGGACTGGAAACAGTGAAAGGCACAAATACATATGCTCTTAAAAGCTGGAAACACAAAGAGAAACCAGCAAACTGAGGCTTCACATCTGCCTGACAGAGAAAGAGGAACAGACATTTTTACTCAGGAACTGAAGACAGAGAGACACAGACATACAAACATTCTGAGACAGTTGAAACAGGAAAGGAGGTACATTTTTATACTGAGAAGGATGGAAAGTTACGGACCAAGTGCTGGAAAATGGGATTAGAATAGATAGGTGTTTGGTGGTCAGTACAGACATGTTGGGCCAAAGGGCCTCTCTCTGTAAATATTCTGTAAATATGGCTGCAATATCTACTGGTTCCGAAAATTAATATTCCGGTTAGTGTGAGGTCATCTTTGTCCTCAAATTGTGACAGTTTCCAGACAAATCAGGAGCAATCTGGCAAAATGTTCTACACTGAGTCACGTGTTAAGAGTTTCAAATGTTAATAACTAGTTTCTGCTCTCACCTTTATTACAGGGCGCTAACACTAGCTGCTCTACATTGCACATTGTGGCATTTCCTGTTGACAAGCGAAACCATGGCTGAAGCCCTGACTTTATCAGCGCAGAAATTGGAACCTTTGAAGATGCTGGAGATAAGCTAAAGCTTTCGCTGTGATTAACATCACCAACTGAAAACAACATGACGGGGAGGGGGCGGGGGCAGGGGAGAATATGATGCTGGCCTGATATACCCATGGCTTCACCCCTTTGTTGAGCCAGGTGGGGCTTGGAAATGGGGACGTTCAACAAGGAAGGGAATTACTGGTCAAAAGCAAGAATGGACTCAAATAAGACCAAAGACTGAAACAGAAATCTGTACCCACTGCAGCCATCTGGAGGCTATTTAAGGACTTAGCTTCATAATTCCAAAGTGGCTCTCCACAAGTGGAAGAGCATCAGTGAAAACTAGATCTTCAAACCTTCCAAATTGCAAGGATAGGCAAGTTGGCCTTTATTGGTAGGAAATTGAAGGACAAGAATAAGGAAGACATACTACAATTGTACACAGCTATGGTGAGGCCACAGCTAGAATATGGTGTACATTTTTGGGCTCCAATATAAGGAAGGATATACTTGCATTGGAGGTGGTACAAAGGAAGTTCACTAGGTTGGTCCCTGGATTGAGAGGTTTTTCCTATGATGAGAGACTGCATGAATTGAATCTACATTCTCTAGAGTTTAGAGGAAAGAGAGGTGATCTCATTTAAGTATACAAGATTCTGAAGGAGCTTGGCAGGGTTGGCACTGAGAGATTGTCTCCCTTGAATACAAAAACTTGAACATGGGGGCACAGGCCTCAGGATAAGGGGCTGATCATTTAAGACTAAATTGATATTTGATTTGATTTGATTTATTATTGTCACATGTATTAGTATACATTGAAAAGTATTGTTTCTTGCGCGCTATACAGACAAAGCATACCGTTCATAGAGAAGGAAACGAGAGAGTGCAGAATTAGTGCAACAGTCATAGCTAGGGTGTAGCGAAAAATCAACTTAATGCAAGGTAGGTCCATTCAAAAGTCTGATGGCAGCAGGGAAGAAGCTGTTCTCGAGTCGCTTGGTACATGACCTCAGACTTTTGCATAATATTCCTGATGGAAGAAGGTGGAAGAGAGTATGTCCAGGGCGCGTGGGGTCCTTAATTATGCTGGCTGCTTTTCCGAGGCAGCGGGAAGTGTAGCCAGAGTCAATGGATGGGAGGCTGGCTTGCATGATGGACTGGGCTTCATTCATGATCTTTTGTAATTTCTTGTGGCTTTGGGCAGAGCAGGAGCCACAGCAAGCTGTGATACAACCAGAAAGAATGCTTTCTATGATGCATCTGTAAATGTTGGTGAGAGTTGTAGTTGACATGTCAAATTTCTTTAGTCTTCACCCAGAGGACCTTAAATGTTTGGAATTTTCTGCCCCCGAGGGTTGTGAATGCTCCATTGTTTAAGGCTGAGATAGACAGATTTTTGATCTCTTTGGGAATAAAAGGAAATGGGCAGCAGCTGGAATAGTGGAGTTAAGGCGGATGGTTGGCCATGATACTATTGAATGGCAGAATTGGCTCAAGGGGTTCAGTGTTTAGTCCTGATGCTGCTCTTCATGTTCTTGTTGACATGGCTGAGGGCTGGCTGAGTGGGTGTAAGCATGCATCAGATCCACCAGTGGCCTACAGCCACTCCACTTGTTGCTACTAAAGGCCTGCCCCTGGCTGTGTTCTTTTTAATTCATTCAAAGGATGTGGGGCATCGCTGGTTAGGCCAGCATTCATTGCCCATCCCTAATTACTCTTGAAAAGGTGGTGCATTACCTTCTTGAATAGCTGCAGTCTATAGTCCATGTGGTGTAGGTACACCCACAATGCTGTTAGAGAGGGTGTTCCAGGATTTTGATCCAGTGACAGCAAAGGAACAGCAATATAATTCCAAGTCAGGATGGTGAGTGACTTGATGGGGAACTTCCAGGTGGTGGAGTTCCCAGGTGTCTGCAGTCCTTGTCCTTCTAGCAGGAAATGGTTGTGGGTTTGGAAGGTGCTGCCTATGTTGCCTTGGTGTGTTCCTGCAGTACATCTTGTAGGTGGTACAACTGCTGCCACTCTGCATCGGTGATGGAGGGAGTGAAAGTTTGTGGAAGGGATGCCAGTCAAGTGGACTACTTTATCCTGGATGGTGTCAAACTTCGTAAGTATTGTTGGAGCTGCACCCATCCAGGCAAGTGGGGTGTATTCCATCACACTCCTGACTCGTGCCTTGCAGATGGTGGACAAGCTTTAGGGAATCAGGAGGCTAGTTATTTGCTGCAGGGTTCCTAGCCTCTGACCTGTTTGTGTAGCCACAGTATTTATATGACTAGTTCAATTCAGTTTTTGGTCATAGAGTCATACAGTACAGATGAGGCCCTCCAGACCATCAAGTCTGCACCGACAAAACTACACTAAATTTACACTCTTCCCACTTTCTGGCCCTTGGCCCATAGCTTTGAATGTTATGACATTTCAAACATTCATCCACATTCTTTTTAAAGGTTGTGAGGTTTTCTGCCCGTACGAACCTCCAAGTAAGTGCATTCCAGATTGCCAACACCCTCTGGGTAAAAAATGTTTTCTTTGGAACTCTTCTAAACCTCCTTTTTATTATGTTCCCTTGTTATTAACCCTTCAACTAGGGGGAACAGCTGCTTCCTGTCCATTCTGTCCAGACCCCACACAATCTTCTCCAGCTCAGTCATGTCCTCCCTCAGCCTTCTCTGTTCTAAAGAAAACAATCCAAGCCTATCTAGTCCCTTCTTATAGCTCCAATGCTCCATCCCAGGCAACATTCTGGTGAACCTCCTCTGCAGTGCAATCACATCCTTCCTATAGTGAACTGACCACAAATGCACACAGTATTCCAGCTGTGGCTGAACCAAAGTTTTGTACAGCTCCAACATAACCCCCCTCTTCTTATAATCTATGCCACGACTCTTAAGGACAAGTGTCCCTTCTTAACTACCCTATTAATCTTGTCCTGCCACCTTCAGGGATCTGTGTGACAAGCACCCCAAGTTTCCTCTGTTACTCTGAGCTTCCTAGTGTCCTGACATTCATTGAGTACTCCCTTGTCTTGTTACTCCTTCCAAAGTGTCACCACCTTGCACTTCTCAGAGTTAAATTCCATCTGTCACTGACCTGACCATCTGACGAATCCGTCTATATCATCCTGTAATCAAGACTTTCTTCCTCACTATTAACCATCCTGTCATTCTTCGTGTCATCCGTAAACTTACTTATCACTCCCCCACAATCTCATCTATATCATTTATATATATCACGAGCAATAAGGGACAGAGCACTGATTCCTGTGGTACGCCAGTGGACACCGGCTTCCAGTCACACAAACAGCCTTCTACCACCATCTTCTGTCTCCTGCCACTAAGCCAAGTTTTGGATCCAATTTGCCAGATCCCATGTGCTTTTATCTTCTTTTATCTTTGCCTTCCATGTGGGACCTTGTCAAAGGCTTTGCTGAAATCCATATAAACTACATCAACAGCACTTCCCTCATCTACACACCCAATTACCTCCTTGGAAAATTCCATCAAATTTGTTAGGCATCACCCTCTGACAAAGCCATGCTGACTATCCCTAATCAAGCCTTACCTCTCCAAGTGGAGATTAATTCACTCCTTCAGAATTTTCTCAAATAGTTTCCCTGTCACTGATGTGAGACTCACTGGTCTATAATTCCCTGGTTTATCTTTACAACCCTTCTTGAAAAGTGGAACCACATTAGCCATCCTCCAATCTTCTGGCACCTCTCCTGTGGCTGAGCGAAATTAAAAGTTTGAGTCAGAGCTCCTGTAATTTCGTCCCTTGCCTCCCACAGCAACCTGGGATACAATTCATCCAGACCTGGAGATTTGTCCACTTTTAAGCTCACCAAAACCTCCAATACTTCCTCACTCCCTACGTCAGACTGTTCAAGAACCTCACAGACCCTCTCCTGAAATTCTGTATCTACATCTCCTTCTCCCAAGTGAAGATAGATGTGAAGAACTCATTTAACACCCTACCAATTTTCACTGGCTCCACCCACAGATTGCCCCCTTGGTCCCTAATGGACCCTACTCACTCCCTGGTTATCCTCTTCTCCCTTAATATACATAGAATAGTTTGGGATTCGCTCTAATTTTATCCACCAGTTCTTTTTCATGGCCTCTCTATGCTCTCCTAATTGCTTTCTTAAGTTCCCCTTGGTCAATGGTAACCCCCAAGATGTTGATAATAATCTAAACTTGGCTACGTTCTTCTCCAGCTGTGAAGGAACCTTATTTGCGGAAGGATATATTGACCTTGGAGGGAGTGCAGAGAAGGTTCACCAGGTTGATACCAGAGATGAGGGATGTTGATTATGAGGAGAGACTGAGCAGATTGGGTTTGTATTCGTTGGAATTTAGAAGGCTGAGGGGGGATCTTATAGAGACCTATAAGATAATGAAGGGGCTGGATAGGGTAGAGGTGGAGAGATTCTTTCCACTTAGAAAGGAAGCTAGAACTAGAGGGCACAACCTCAAAATAAAGGGGGGTCAGTTTAGGACAGAGTTGAGGAGGAACTTCTTCTCTCAGAGGGTGGTGAATCTCTGGAATTCTCTGCCCACTGAAGTGGTGGAGGCTACCTCATTGAATATGTTTAAATCACGGATAGATGGATTCCTGATCGGTAAGGGAATTAGGGGTTATAGGGATCAGGCGGGTAAGTGGAACTGATCCACTTCAGATCAGCCATGATCTTATTGAATGGCAGGGCAGGCTTGAGGGTCTAGATGGCCTACTCCTGCTCCTATTTCTTATGTTCTTAAGATCATTGGAAGGTAACCCATCAAACTCAGAATGCATGACCTTTGGCTTAATAACTTTTGGGGCCTTTAGTCCCTGATCAGAAGTCTCACTACTTCTCAGTAGTTGAGAGTTTGGTTGGTCTAGTCAGAATGTGTGTGGAATAATTTCTGAAATAGAACAGGAATTCCAACACATTTGGAGGAACTGAGTGAGAGATATGCCCTCAACCCCCACCCCACATCAAAATCCACTGTGTCCTCCATAGGCCAGAACTCCCCTGTTTCTGAGTTGCAGCCCAAATAAAAACTCCCTCACAAGAAACCACTCTCCCTCCACTACACCCAGTACCTGGAGTTTCGGCAGCTGCCTTTTTCATTTACTTCAAGGTGGTCAACGGTTGACAAAAACCCCCTGCCAGCCCCCAGCCTTGGGGAGAATTTTAACCCGTCATACCTATCCCAAAACCCACAGCAAAGAGGGGTGCAATCATGCTGAAGGATTTAAATTAGCAATAGACCAAAACTGAAACCGAACGCATGAATAATAAACCTCCTGCCTGGTTAACCACAATGGGTTGGTCTCTATATGAGTAAACCCTCTGGAGAGGGGAATTTAGTAATTTAATGCTTAAATTAAGGTGATTTAATGAGACTTCCTCCATGAATTAATGTATTAATCCATACATCGTGTATGGATTTTTCAAGATTCAGGAAACTCCACAATAAGCGGAGTTGCAGTTGAGCGAAACTTCAAGAGTTTTTTATAGCAGTCTGAGATTAAGTTTAAATTTAAGTTTTTATTTATTAGTCACAAGTAAGGCTTACATTAATACTGCAATAAAGTCACTGTGAAATTCCCCTAGTTGCCACATTTCAGCACCTGTTCAGGTCAATGCACCTAACCAGCACATCTTTCAGACTGTGGGAGGAAACTGGAGCACCTGGAGGAAACCCACACAGACACGGGGAGAATGTGCAGACTCTGCACAGACAGTGACCCAAGCCAGGAATCGAACCCAGGTCCCTGGCGCTGTGAGGCAGCAGTGCTAACCACTGTGCTACCATGCCGCCCAAGGTTTACTATTCAAAGTTCCTTTCTCAGTTCCTTCTGGGAAAGTGTTTCCTGAGTGTAGTTGCTTTGAGAGACATATTTGTAGTTTTTGGAGATGTTGACACAGGAAATATCAGGATGGCTGGCACAGTGGTTGCCACAGATTTGGACATGGAAGACAATCAGTATCACCTGCAGGAAGAGCATCCTGTAGGGGAGGGAGGTGCAGGTGGATAACAAAGAGGGCAGCAACAAGGGAGATCAAGTTTGCATGAGGCACTACCTCCGATGAGGTCATGCAGAGATAGGTAACTCTGCATGTTGGAGAGTTCCATCTGCATCTGTACAAGGGCAGACAGGGCCATTGGGAGTACTAATTGGTATGGTGCTGGCTAAGGATGGGCAATGGATGAGAAGTGGGAGTACTTCCATATCTTGTTCAACATCATCCGCCTCTCCTGGACCAGCAGCATTTCATTGCTAGTCTGCAGGCAAACAACTTGGAACAAATCAGTAGCATCCAGTAAGGTGAGAGCTAAGATACCTGTCATTCCCTCTAAGACAACAGTCAGGTTAGCATTCATCATATCAACATATGAATTAGCAACAGGAGTAGGCCAAACGGCCCCTCAATCCTGCACCACCAATTTATAAGATCATTGCTGATCTGAATGTGGCCTCAACTCCACTTTCCTGCCTGCCACCTGTAGCCTTTGACTCGCTTGTCAATCAAACTCAGCCTTAAGAATATTCAATAACCCTGGTTCCATTGCTCACGAGGGAAGGTAAGTGCACACACCAACCAAACCCTGAGACAAAAGAATTCTCCTCTTAAATGGGAGACCCATTATTTTTAAACTACGTCCTAGAAGTCTGGATTCTCCCATATAAGGAAACATCCTTTCAGTATCTGCCCTGTTAAGTCCCCTCAGGATCTCATATATTTCAATAAATTCACCTTCTAAACTACAATAGAAACAGACCCAACATGTCCGATCTTTCTTCATAAGATCACTTCTTCATCCAAGGAATCAGTTGAATAAACTTTATCTGAACAATTATATCATTTCTTAAGTAATGAGGCCAAAACTATACACAGTATTCCAGATATGGGGATGAATTTTCCCATTCCACCCACCATGGGAATCATAGCAGGCAAGGGGCAGACCATGCAAAGGTCCATTGACCTCAGGCAGATTTTCCGATTTTGGAGCGAGCGCAGCTGGAAAATCCCACCCGTGCTCTCAACAAATATGGGGGGAGGTGGTAACATAATGGTATTACCACTGGACTAGTAATCCAGAGGCCCAGGATAATGCTCTGGAGAGGTTGGTTCAAATCCCATCGTGGTAGTTGGTTAAATTTAAATTAAATGAATAAATCTGGAATATAAAGCCAGTCTCCATAAAAGTAATTGTGAAATAATCATAGAATCCTGCAGTGTAGAAGGAAGCCATTCAGCCCATCGAGTCTGCACCGATCACAAACCCACCCAGGCCCTAGCCCCATAACCCCATGCATTTACCCTAGATAGTCCCCCTGTAGTAAGGGGCAATTTAGCATGGCCAATCCACCTAACCCGCACATCTTTGGACTGTGGGAGGAAACCGGAGCATCTGGAGGAAACCCACGCAGACACAGGGAGAATGTACAAACTCACACAGACAGTGACCCAAGCCTGGCCCTGTGAGGCAGCAGTGCTAACCACTGTGCCAATTGTTTGAGAAGACCTAGCTGATTCACTAATGCAGAGACAAATGTTTGGCTGGCCCCTTTAACTACTGTGTGAGGTCCAGGACATCACTACAGGAGTTCCGCAGGGTAGTGTCCAAGGCCAAACCATCTTCAGCTGCTTCAACAATGACCTTCCTTCCATCAGAAGGTCAGAAGTGGGGATGTTCACCGATGACTGCATAATGATCAGTATCAGACACCGAAACAGTCCATGTCCAAATGTAGCAAGACCTGGACAATATCCAGGCTTGGCCGACAAGTGGCAATTAATATTTGCACTACACAAGTGCCAGGCAATGACCATCTCTGACAGGAGATGATCTAACTATCTCCCCTTGACATTCAATGACATTATCATTGCTAAATCCCCCAATATCAACGTCCTGGGATTTTACCATAAACCAGAAATTGAACTGGACAAGCCATGTAAATACTGTGGCTACCAGAGCAGGTCAAAGGCTAGAAATCCGGCAGCAAGTAATTCACCTCCTGACTCCCCAAAGTCTCTCCACCATCTACAAGGCACAAGTCATATAAGTGTAATGGAATACTCTCCACTTGCCTGGATGAGTGCAGCTCCAACAACATTCAAGAAGCTTTACACCATCTAGGGCAATTAACCTGCTTGATTTCGACCCTTTCCATACACATTCAATTCCTCCACTGTGCCATCTACAAGATGCACTGCAGGAACTCACTGAGGCTCCTTAGGGAACACCTGCCAAACCCATAATCACTACAATCTAGAAGGAAAAGGACAGCAGATATTTGGAAACATCACCTGGAGGTTCCCCTCCAAGACATTCACCAGCCTGACTTGGAAATATATCGCCGTTCCTTCACTATCACTGGGTCAAAATCCTGGAACTCCCTCTCTAACAGCACTGTGGTGTACCTACACCTCAGGGACTGCAGTAATTCAAGAAGGCCACTCACCATCACCTTCTCAAAACCAATTAGGGATGGGCAATAAATGCTATTTAAAAAATAATTCGAAAACACCTTGCTTACAGGTAGATGGAGAGAGGATGAAGGCATTCAGTTTGCCTGTCCATAACAATATTTAATTGTGATTGGGTAGCTGGAGCTCCCAATTCACCATCATCAATGGTTGTATATGTTAAAGCTCCACTGATTTCCAAAACATTTTCCAAAACTTCTTGCCACTCATAAGTAGGGCAATGCGTGGAGGACCACTTCCAGTTTTCTGTTTCTCCCTGGCGTTCTATGTGCTCTTCATTTGCTATTGGAGAAAGAGCAGACGTATGAGTAAGTGCGTGTTCTCCTGATGGATGGAGTGCATTAAATTCTCCATTTAAATCATGTCTTCCCATTCACAATCAAACAAATTAGAAAATCAACTTGTCACCCAGCACCCAAGAATGGACAAGATGGGAAATTACTGCATTACTTCCCTTTGCATCCACCTGTGGGTGTTGGGTTGCAAATCGCTTTTTTACTTCTTTATATGACTAACTAAAGAACAGAAATTTATGTGGGGAAAAATCGCAGTCACCCATGTGCATATGCTTGTACAACTGCAAAACCTTACTCTTCCTTTTCCAACTTTTTCAGTTGATCAAAAATCTCTCTAACTCAGCCTTAAACGTATTCAATGATCCAATCATTGTGGAATAAAATTCCTAAGGCTAATGGCCCTCCGAAAGAAGAAACTTCTCATCTCAGTTTCGGAATGAGCAAACTTTATTTTTTAAATGGTGCCCCCCGTTCTGGATTCCTGCATGAGGGGAAACATTCTTTCAGCATCCACCCTATCAAGCCTCCTCAGAATCTTATATGTTGCAGTCAGATCACCAATCAGAATAGGCTTAAGCTGCTCAATACTTCCTCATAAGACAAACCCCTTATCCCAAAAATCAGCCCCGCAAACATCCACTAAACCATTTTGAAATGACTCCTCAGAGGTCAGTGTCACTTCACCAGATTCCCTTTATTTACAAATTTTATTCAACTCAAGTGCTTCTGGTACACAGTCAGAATCCAGAGTGCCAGAAGACCTGACACTCCCAACTTTATATATAGGTGAGGCATCCTGATTGGGCAAGCAATTATGACCAATCTTTTTGGGGGCAATTCTGACCTCAATCAGGGAGTTTATACTCCAAGAGGCCAACCTCATGTGCCTCATTGAAGTCATTACACACTTATAGAGTCAGAGAGTCAAAGAGAAGAAAAAGCCCTTCAGCCCATTGAGTCTGCACCGACAATAACTACCACTAAAGTCACTCTAATCCTATTTTCCAACACTTGTCTCATATGCTATGTTATGATATTTCAAGTACTCATCCAAGTATTTTTTAAAGGTTGTAAGTTTTCTGGCCTCCACTACCTTTCCAGGCAGTGCATTCCAGATTCCCATCACCCTCTGGGTGAAAATTGTTTTTTTCAAATCCCCTCTGAATCTCCTGCCTCTCACCCTAAAGCTATACCCCGCTCATGATTGACCCCTCAACCAAGGCTGCTTCCTATTTACCCCATCCATACCCCTCATTATCTTATACACTTCAATCAGGTCCCCCTCAGCTTTCTCTGCTCAAAACAATCTAAGCCGATCCAGTCTCTCCCTAGAGCTCCCAGATGCACTGCAGGATCCCAGGTAACATGCTGGTGAATCTCCTCTGTATCCCCTGTAGTGCAATAACATCCTTCCTATAGTGAGGTGACCAGATCTACACATAGTACACCAGCTGTGGCCTAACCAACATCCTGTACAACTCCAACATTACCTCTATGCTCTTCTACGCTATACCACGACTGATAAAAACAAGTGTCACATATTCCTTCTTAACTACCTTATTCACCTGCTCTGCCACCTTCAGGGATCAGGGATAAATACCCCAAGATCCATCTGTTCCTCTGAGCTTCCTAGTGTCCTGCCATTCATTAAATACTCCCTTGTCTTGTTACTTCTTCCAAAGTGCATCACTTCGCATTTATCAGAGTTAAATACCACCTGCCACTGCTCTGCCCAGATGACTAATTTATCTATATCTTCCTGTAACCTACAATCTTCTTCTTCACTATTAACCACCCTACCAATCTTTGTGACATCTGAAAACTTGTTTATCATTTCGCTCACATTATCATCTATATCATTTATGTATATAACAAACAATATGGGACCTAGCACTGAACCTTGTGGTATGCTAGAGGACGCCAGCCTCCAGTCATTCAAACATCCTTCTACCACCACACTTTGTGTCCTATTACTGAGCCAGTTTCTGATCTATCTTGCCAAGCTTCCCTGAATTCCATGGGCTTCAACCTTCTCAATCAGTGTCCCATGGGACCTTGTCAAAGGCTTTGCTAAAATCCACATAAACTACATCAACTGCATTTTCTCATCTACACACTTGATCACATTTTCAAAAAATTACATCAAATTTGTTAGGCATAACCTCCTTCTGGCAAAGCCAATTATTGACTATCCCAAATTAACCCATGCCTTTCCAAGTGGAGATTAATTCTCTCCTTCAGAATTTTCTCTAATGATTTCCCTACCACTGACGTAAGACTCACTGGCCTGTAATTCCCTAGATCATCTCTACCACCTTTCTTGAAAAGTGGAACCACATTAGCCATCCTCCAGTCCTCTGGCACTTCCCCCTTATAATGCAAATATATCCCTCCTTAAGTGATGGTACCAAAACTGCACACACTTCCCTACATTTACATTCAATCCCCCCTTACAATAAAGGCCTTTGTTACTTTTGGCTGGCTGATTTGTGATTTATTTGTGAGAACACCGAGACCCCTCGGTACCACAGCATTCTGCAGTCACTCCACATCATCTGATATTCATATTTCTATTCTTCCTGCCAATATGGACAACTTCACATTTTTCCATATTATATTCCATCTGACAAACTTTTGACACTCACTTCACCATATCGATATCACTTTCAAAACTCTTTGTATCTGCTTCACGAATTGCTTTCCTCCGTATTTTTGTATCATCAGTAAATCTGACCACAATACAAACAATCCTTTCTTCCAAGCCATTGAAACAGATTATAAACAGTTGAGTCCCCAGCTCTGATCCCTGTGACACTCCACTAGTTATAATTTGCCAGGTTATTCTTTACCGTTCGCAGTTACTCTCTGCAATTATGTGTTACTGATATTTGCCTTTCCACCCTGTTAACTCTTTGTAACTGTATTTTGGTTACCACACTCACTGTTATGCTGTGTTCTAATTGTTGCTCTCTGAAATTCACAATTGTTGCTTTCTGTGTAGTTAAATGTCTCGGTGAACCCAAATATATAAACTTTTTAAAAAATGTCATAACTATCAAGATTACCACTGCTGAACTCCGATCTGTCAGTCCACTAGTGACAATGGTGGCTAATCTTTAAAAACTAGGCAAAATATTGTAAATCACTTTGCTTTATTTACACCTCCTCACCATGCCCCACTTTTCATTAGCAGTTTTCTTTGAACAGAGCTTGTACTGACCGTCGAAGGGCTAAATCGAGGCTTGGTAAAACAATAACCATGATCGCATTATACCCATTTGATTGCACGGCAGTGGCTAACACGCCTGTAAAACAGGGTGACTGCACAAGTACTGATGGCTACAGTGACCCTGCACCAAAATAACTGAAGTCTCTATAAGTGGATGACTAGACAAGCACCAATTGGACCAACACTGCTTGAAGCAGTGTTCAAAGTGCAAGGACAGCCAGCGAATTCACCCCGAAAGTCTCTAAAGCTGGGGCGACCAATCGGGGAAAGTGACAGAATCTGAGGAGCTATCCTCCAATCACAGATTGCTTCCCTCCCTTTCTGCTGCTGACCTTGACCTTCCTCCAGGTGCACCATCTCCTCCCGGAATCAAATATGGGCCCATGGGCACACACAGGGAGGTTCAGTGTCAGCAGGGCACCCCAGGGACCTCCTCTCTGGATACTCCAACCGAAGGCGTCCAGTCACTTCAGTAGAGCAAGATGGAAGTTCTGCTCTACTATATTGATACAGGCTTCGACGTTCCCTCTCTGACTGTTCTCGTCCCCGATATCTACCTGGAACCTCACAATATGAAGGTAGAGCTCTCTCCTGTTATTCTCCAGCCTCCCCCAATAATTCTGGTTCCATAGTTTTAGTGGTGGATATTCTTAACCTTTCACCTGAGCTCATCACTACTGACGTTCCCATGACCCATGTGGAACTCTTCCCTCCTCATCTGGGGTCTGTGTGCATGATCGCCTGTGAAGGTGCATTCCCCTGAGAAAAATTTCACATAGCCCATCTCCCTGCCTTGATTATGCATTGCCCAAATACACGTGTTGCCCATGAAACCTAACACAGGCAGATTGGGAAAAGTCAGCCCCAAGTGTTCATTTTTATTGGTTTCAGAAGCATCAGGCCTACTGTCAGTCAACAAGTTTGTCCACTTGATCTTTCTTTCCTTAGTGGGAAAACACAATAGCAAGGAAAGAAAACACTCCTATGTGATTTGTTCTGGGCAGCAGTAACAATGGAAAAATACGGATAACTTATTTTCCCACATCAAGGACAGCTTTAATCTTGGAGTACATGGCCCCTACAAACTAATAAAAGACTATTTTATCCACCTCAGTCTCTGTCATGTGTCCATGTTCTGTTTAAGGCTTTCTCTTGGATTATCAGTGACTTTGTTGTCACCTTTGATTACCAACTTCAAAATCCATGGTGCGTTTTTCTTTGATGGACCTGTTAAGGTTGACCAAAGAGGTGAAGGGGTCACTCTTAAGTGGGTTGCATCAAAGCGTTGAACCTGGAACAGTTAAGGTACGATCAATGAACCATCTTACCCACACTCCCCATTGACGACCTAACTGCAGCGCCCCAGTGATGTGACCAGCCAAAAGCTGACCAGCAGCAGCTAATCTTCACGAGTGATTCATAAATGTACCATTTTATAATTTGTCATGTCATCTTGTTCTATATTCGAGGAGCTTTTTTGTGCATGTCCTGGTAAAAACTGGGCATGTGAGTTAAATGAGACGATAAAGTATCTTTCTTATTAATTGAGAAAAACAACATTCTCACTTGTAAAAGTCTTTCACACAACTCTAAAGGAATGAAAGAGTTCTCGTGATTCTTAGTTCCAGCTGAAATGTTGCACGCTGGATATTGACTACCCAGTTAATCCTCTATTTCATAACACACTTTGTGAGCAGTGTCCATTCTAAAAACAAAAGCACATGGAGTATATGGTGGCACGGTGGCACAGTGGTTAGCACTGCTGCCTCACAGCGCCAGGGACCGAGTTCAATTTCCAGCTTGGATCACTATCTGTGAGGAGTCTGCATGCTCTCCCCGTGTCTGCATGGATTTCCTCCGGGTGCTCCGGTTTCCTCTCACATTCCAAAGATATGCATGTTGGGTGGATTGGCCATGCTCAATTGCCTCTTAGTGTCCAATATGTGTAGTTTAAGTGGATTAGCCTTGGTAAATGTGTGGGGTTACGGGGGTGGGCAAGGGAGAGGGCCTGGGTTAAATACGCTGTCAGAGAGTCGGTGCAGACTTGATGGGCCAATTGGTCTCTTCTGCACTGTAGGGATTCTGTGATTCTATGGAGCTCTGTAATAAATAGCTAGTCTCCAGAGAATAATAACTTAGACTATAACAATCACCCTGCAAAGATAAATGGTCAGATTCTGACACATGGTAGTGCCCAGTCCATCGACAAGAGGACATCAGTCGATTGGTCAAAGCTCAATCTGAATCCAGGCCCCAAAAGAGAAGAATCAAATATCTCATCATCAAGTCTCCATAAAAGGGATGAAGAGGTTTTTATCAGCAGTGAGGCGGAAATATACTCAAACCCAATGGATGGTACTTAACGGGGAGTGATTAGTGCAATGCACACAGGATTTGTTCTAGCTGGCTGGAAGGACACTTTAGTGCAACATCCGAAAGATAACTACCTAACATTTGTTTTAGTAACACTGCATCGAACAGTCAGTTGTAGCTTCAGTTGCAAGAATCAATGTGGTTTCACAAGCAGAGCTTTCACATTCCATGCAAGCAATAATGTGCAGACAATAGCATCTAACAAAGACAGACAATGAAAATCAAACAATCTGTAGACTGAGCAGTCACATGATAACATAATGACAGGGCTCCATAGGAGGCCACGTGGCGGGAATGTGGGGGTTATCCCCGGGATCTCAGGCAGAGCACAGGTATTGTGCGTAACTGTTGAGCTTGGGGATAAACTATCTTTGTTGGAAGTCCTTGATGTGTGTGTTTAAGGAACCCACAGCATTCTGGACATTCAGATGTTGTAATTAAAATTCTAGTAAAACAATAGAATAAATTGCAACATCCTCTTCTGGAAACAGGAAGAAAAGAAAATGCAGTCTGCCCAGTGTGTTGGAGAACTATTGCAAAAAAATTGGATTGCAAAAAAAATGAACAAATTGTTTGCAAATTACATATCCTGCTGATTGTCACAAGTAGATCGATGGTTATCGAGGTGTTGCAAGGCAATAAATTAAACGTGGAAACAAATGCAGCGGCTATGCCAGTGACTGTTCCGAAGTAACACCCTCAATATAGGGGGAGGATGGGGTAGCCTGAATATTTTACTTTTGCAGTAGAGGTCTTGCTAGGTTACTGATGCTGTGTCAATTGATGGCGGCTATATTACCTTATCAAACATTCTTGCATTATTTGATTCTACATCAAAAGCTATCATATCCTGTCTAAAATGTATGCTGATAAGCTCCATGCAAACCCATATTGGTCCATAATCATCTGTTTTTCAAACAGAGTTGTTCAGAATTATGACATTCACATTGTGAAATTCTTCTCAGATCATATCGAGTCCAACGTGAATTAAGTAAATCCTTTCCTCACATCTTGTTCACATTCACGTTGCTGCCACTGCAGAGGAAGAGGTGAAATTGGCCTCCAAAGGACAATGTGCAAGGTCAAAGGACCAGCCAGAAATTCCCCACAGGAATGGAGTGTGACTGTTTTATCAGCCAACATCTCCGAGAGAGAGAAATCACCCACAGTGCCTTCACAAGTTAAGGGGATGTAGCAGGGGGAGAACATAATACTGTCCTTTCCACCCACCCGTGTGGTGTGATGTATATTCAACTATATTCATAAGTATATTGCCAAATATTTTGCAATATTACAGGACACTGTTGGTAAATTGGATTGCTCTTCCTACTGGGTGTGCCGTGCATCTTGTACTAATCCAGCAAGTTTGCTCCTCAGCAGAGTGTGGTGTGATGCCAACTGAAGGCACTTGTATTCAGACTTCTGCCTTAATGTCGGACTAGATTCAATTTTGACAGATTCAGCGTAAAACAAGGGATAATTTAAACAGTTCTGACTGCCTGTACTGTACTGTGAGACACATACTCGTCTCTATCTGGAGCTCAGGGTTATTTATTCTGCAACCTGGCTTTCTCAAGCAGGAACTGTAGACACCGAGAAACACGGGTTGGAATTTTTCGCACAACCTGCCACATGTTTTACTGCGGCAGAGGTGGCCCACCATTGACTCCCATTGGTCAGCGGTGGGATCTTCTGGTCCCGCTGTTGTCAGTGGGGTTGCCCATTAAATTCACCCCTTTCCGCTGGGAAACCTGTGGCAGGGGGCACTGCTGGTGGGACCAGAAGATCCCACCAGCGTGAAAGACTGGAAAATTCCAACTATAAAATGATTACAGGACAGAAGGAGATTATTTGGTCTGTCACGTCTATGCTCTCTGCAAAACAGCCAGTCCCATTCCCCCACAATTCCCTGTAACCCAGCCAACCTTGACCATTCTGATAATGATCCAATTCTCTTTTGAAAGCTCTGATTGAATCTCTCTCCACCACACTCTCAGGCAGTGCCTTCCAGAGTCTAACTACCCACTGTAGTAATGCTTTTCTTCATGCTGCCTTTGGTTCTTTTACCATTCCCCTTAAACTGGTGTCCTCCCGATACGTCTGCTTATTGAAACAGGTTTTCCCTAACCACACTGACCAGACCCTTCATGATTTTGAACACCATCATCAGGTTTTCTCTCAAGCGAACAACCCAATTTCTCTAATCTGTCTATTACCTGAAGCCCCTGATCCCTGGAACCATTCTTGTAAATATTTTCTGCACCCCCTCTCATGTCTTCACATCTTCCTAAAGGGTGGTGCCCTGAACTTCAGTTTCTAATCCCACAAAGTGCATCCAACCTTTGGTGGCCATACTACCATAGGGAGGATAAAGAGAGGGAGCAGAATCTGTGTCTGATGTCAGAAAGGATGACATTTGTTTCTGGTGTGTTGGGTTCCTCCGACATGGAACAGAAAACCCAATCCTGTATATATTTAAAAACGTTGTCCTTATTACTATTTCTTATTTTTAAACCAAAATTTTTTTGCTGAACACAGGCAATTAAAATGGTTGGCCCTCTATCTGGAAATTATCCCACAGCAGTCTCCAAAACAAAATAATTCTATTCTCCGTTTCAGGAATGTCGCACCTCGTTATGCCTAAGGAGCTTCTAACCGACCACCTAGGACTGTACAGACCAATTTCAAAAGGAGTTAGAGGAAATTCAATTTACATTTGATAAAATAAGCTTGGTAGCAGAGTCTGTGGGTTGAGACATCCCATGAATGGATTAAAAGAAACAATAGTTTCCTAAACACCAGTCCCTCAATATAAATGGCACACCTTTCAACCCACTATGGTTGAGACAGTATCAGTCCTGAAAATAAAGTCAAACTCCAGATGCTGGATAAACATCCTTTGCTGAAATTGCTGGGAGAAGAAAGGTTTTGTGATCCAAGACCCTGGCCTTTTGCGCCATTTAACATTACCTTTCCGAGCTGCGTGACTGGTCTCCTATTTAACATCCAACTGGCAGGCCACACAGAAGTAAGTCCTGTCCAGATTGGACTACTGACCCATCTAACCTGACTCTATTGGGAGATGTTGTATCCTTGCCTTCAGAACTGATTCTATCTCTGAGTGCCTACATCACCTTGCGACACCAACATCACCTAAAAGAGCAAATCTTAAAACACCGGTCTCCAGCCAGCCAACCATGCGAAAGACTTTCTCATTGGACTTTGGTACTCTGGAACTCACGTGAATCAATATTCAGGTTTTTTCTCTGGTTCTTACATAGTTCATTACCTTACCACTCTCCCTCCCTCTCTTTACAGTATGAATGCAAAATGGCAAATTGTGAACACTCTTTTTCATCACTTTGTGAATGTGTAAAAATAAACTAACCTACTGAGTTAATCCTAACTCGAGTTTGCTGTGCAGTTACTGGTAAAATTGGATCACACAAAAAACAAAAGAAAACCATCACTTATTCTTTAAAACAAACTAGTTTTACCAAACACCATCCATTTACAGACAGGTGATAAGAGAAAAACAGTGGTGTTTGAACTAAACCCCTCTTGTCCAAAACAGATATCACTCTTTGACTTAATGGGCTACTAATGGCCACTGACTACAGAGCTGCCTGCCAATCAAATTGGCCGACAGCTCTTAAGTGGGGGACTTCCCCTCTGAAGGGAATGTAGGTCCCAATGAAATAATGTAATATCGCTATGGGGCAGCTGGGATTATGGTTGGCATGGTGCCAACAGACCTTTTAGTCACCAGGGGAACTGGTAAACCGTCCCACCTATAAAATCCATCCCTACAACTCTGTGACACTGCAAGAATAGAAATTGATATTTAAATGAGATGTTTGTAGCCAAAAGGGAGCTGCAGTTGCATTAAATATAAAGTAAAACATGAAGATACAGGAGAAGATTCAGGAGAGAATGAATCACTCTGGATATATTTAAATAAGAGGGACAACTGGAGGATCACGATAGATGCAAAATGAAACTGCTCCAATATTTCACAAGGAAGTAAAAAGTGCGTCACTGAGCTAAAGGAATATTTTGTTCCAATATCCTTCCATCTCCAAAAGATGATGGGGTGTCTTCATATCACACGCCTTGGATAATGGTTGAGGGGGCCAATCCTTGAGAAAACGGTTCTGCCTCAAGTGAAGCTTGAAGCTACCACATGTTCTTGTGGGTTGTTGTTTTCAGTGTTGGCATCCGTTACCAAGCTGTTGTAGCCACTGGCCAGAGTGGTGGTGCATGCCAGCCCACAGCAGGTGTCACCATTTTCCTTTGTCATCAGCCAGTGACTCCCACGTTCATTAATCAGCATCTAAGACCTTCGTGTCACACTTGCAAGAGTTCTTGAAGGGGAGCTATGGGTGTCCTACTGGTCATCTGGCTCCAGTGACCTCACCTTCCAGAAAGTCCTTGGGTAGGTGACTGTGGATGTAGCCAAGCCAATGAAACTGTCTCTGATTGGTAAGTGTTAACAAACCTAGGAGCTCTGCCTTTAATAGAACTAATGTGTTCAAAAATTGGTCGTGGCAGGATAAACCCATAACTGCCGCAGACAACAAAGGTGGAAATTGTTGAGCTGCTTTTCTTGATTGCTGTAAGGCATCCACGTTTCACAGCCTTACAGCAAGGTGCTTGCAAAATAGGCCTCATAAACCATCAGCTTCGTCCTCAGAACAACTTGTGCGTTCCATGCACGTTTTGTGAGTCGGCCAAAGGTGGTAGCTGCCTCCCCTAAGCATGTATCAAGTTCTGCATTAAGGGACAGATTGTCTGTTAATGGAGACCCAAGGTCACAAATCACTTATAGAGGGGAGTTTTTTAGTGTGATCAGGAGCCGAGATGCAACACCTTGTCCTGTGACCATGGTTTTCCTGATGCTTATTGTTATATATTTGGATAGATGTTGTCTTGTTGTGCTGCCACTTTAAGAGACTACTCACATATTTAGTTTGTGACATAATTGGCTGCTATGTGGGCTTTTAGTCAGTCTAGCCCAAGCCTTTGTACAGCGAAACATAGAACCATAGAATTAAAAGACAAAATTGTACTCACCTCTACTACTACCTCTGGCAACTTGTTCCAGACACTCACCACCCTCTGTGTGAAAAAATTGCCCTTTGGACCCTTTTGTATCTCTCCCCTCTCACCTTAAACCTATGCCCTCCAGTTGTAGACTCCCTACATTTGGGAAGAGATATTGATTATCTAGCTGATCTATGCCCCTCATTATTTTATAGAACTCTATAAGATCACCCTTAAGCCTCCTACGCTCCAGAGAAAAAAAGTCCCAGTCTATCCAATTTCTCCTTATAACTCAAACCATCAAGTCATGGTAGCACCCTAGGAAAACTTTTCTGCACTCTTTCAGGTTTAATAATATCCTTTCTATAATAGGGTGACCAGAACTGTACACAGTATTCCAAGTGTGGCCTCACCAATATCTTGTACAACTTCAACAAGACGTTCCAACTCCTGTATTCAATGTTCTGATCAGTGAAACCAAGCATGCTGAATGCCTTCTTCACCACTCTGTCCACCTGTGACTCCACTTTCAAGGAGCTATGAACCTGTACCCCTAGATCTCTTTGTTCTAAAGCTCTCCCCAACGCCCTACCATTAACTGAGTAAGTCCTGCCCTGGTTCGATTGACCAAAATGCATCACCTCGCATTTACCTAAATTAAACTCCATCTGCCATTCGTCAGCCCACTGGCCCAATTGAACAAGATCCCGTTGCAATTGGAGATAACCTTCCTCACTATCCACTATGCCACCAATCTTGGTGTTATCTGCAAACTTACTAACCATGCCTTCTAAATTCCCATCCTAATCATTAATATAAATGACAAATAACAGTAGACCCTGCACTGCTCCCTGAGGCACACAGCTGGTCACAGATCTCCGGTTTGAAAACCAACCCTTTACAACCACCCTCTGTCTTCTGTCATCAAGATGTGGAGATGCCGGCGTTGGACTGGGGTAAACACAGTAAGAAGTTTAACAACACCAGGTTAAAGTCCAACAGGTTTATTTGGTAGCAAAAGCCACACAAGCTTTCGGAGCTGCAAGCCCCTTCTTCAGGTGAGTGGGAATTCTGTTCACAAACAGAGCATATAAAGACACAGACTCAATTTACATGAATAATGGTTGGAATGTGTCGATGATCAGATGCCATCATCTCACGTGAGAACACCATCCACCAGGTACATGGTACATACTCTTGCAATTCGGCCAACGTTGTCTACCTGATACGCTGCAAGAAAGGATGTCCCGAGGCATGGTACATTGGGGAAACTATGCAGACGCTGCGACAACGGATGAATGAACACCGCTCGACAATCACCAGGCAAGACTGTTCTCTTCCTGTTGGGGAGCACTTCAGCAGTCACGGGCATTCGGCCTCTGATATTCGGGTAAGCGTTCTCCAAGGCAGCCTTCGCGACACACGACGGCGCAGAGTCGCTGAGCAGAAACTGATAGCCAAGTTCCGCACACACGAGGACGGCCTCAACCGGGATATTGGGTTCATGTCACACTATCTGTAACCCCCACAGAGTTTCACTGGCTGTCTTGTCTGGAGACAATACACATCTTTTTAGCCTGTCTTGATGCTCTCTCCACTCACATTGTTTTGTTTCTTAAAGACTTGATTAGTTGTAAGTATTCGCATTCCAACCATTATTCATGTAAATTGAGTCTGTGTCTTTATATGCTCTGTTTGTGAACAGAATTCCCACTCACCTGAAGAAGGGGCTTGCAGCTCCGAAAGCTTGTGTGGCTTTTGCTACCAAATAAACCTGTTGGACTTTAACCTGGTGTTGTTAAACTTCTTATTCTGTCATCAAGCCAATTTTGTATCCATTTGGCTACCTCACCCTGGATCCCGTGAGATTTAACCTTATGCAACAACCCACCATGTGATACCTTGTCAAGGACCTTGCTAAAGTCTATATGGGCAACATCAACTGCACTGCCCTCAACTACCTTCTTGGTTACCCCTTCAAAAAACTCAATCAAATTTGAGAGATATGATTTTCCATTCACAAAGCTATGCTGACTGTCCCTAATCAGTCCTTGCCTCTCTAAATGGCTGTAGATCCTGTCTCTCAAAATACCTTCTAACAACTTACCCACTACAGATATGAGGCTCACCAGCCTGTAGTTCTCAGGCTTTTCCCTGCAGCCCTTCTTAAACAAAGGCACAACATTTACCACCCTCCAATCTTCAGGCACCTCACCTGTGACTATCGATGATTCAAATTTCTCTGCCAGGGGACCTACAATTTCCTCCCTAGCCTCTCACAATGTCCTGGGATACATTTCATTAGGTCCTGGAGACTTATCTACCTTGATGCACTTTAAGACTTCCAGCATCTCCTTCTCTGTAATATGTACACTCCTCAAGACATCACTATTTATTTCCCCAAGTTCCCTAACATCCATGCTTTTCTCTACAGTGAATAGTAATGAGAAATATTCATTTAGGATCTCACCCATCTCTTGTGGATCTGCACACAGATGACCTTGTTGATCCTTAAGAGGCCCTACTCTCTCCCTAGTTACTCTTTTGCCCTTTATGTATTTGTAGAAGCTCTTTGGATTCTCCTTTACCTTATCTGCCAAAACAATCTTGTGTCCCCTTTTTGTCCTCCTGATTTCTCTCTTAATTCTACTCCTACACCCTCTATACTCTTCAAGAGATCCATTTGATCCCAGCTGCCTATGCATGTCATGTGCCTCCTTCTTCTTCTTGACTAGGGCCTCAATATCCCGAGTCATCCAGGGTTCCCTACTTCTACCAGCCTTGCCCTTCACTCTTAGAGGAATGTGCTTACCCTGAACCCTGGTTAACACACTTTTGAAAGCCTCCCACTTACCAGACGTCCCTTTGCCTTCCCACAGATTCCCCCAATTAACTGTTGAAAGTTCCTGCCTGATACCATCAAAATTGGTCTTGCCCCAATTTAGAATTTTAACTTTTGGGCCAGACCTATCATTCTCCATAGCTAAAACTAATGGAATTATGGTCACTGGTCGCAAAGTGATCCCTCACTAACACTTCTGTCACCTCCCATTCCTTATTTCCCAAGAGGAGGTCAAGTTTTGCCCCCTCTGTAGTCAGGCCATCCACTTACTGAATGAGAAATTCCTCCTGAAAACACTCAACAAATTTCCCTCCATCCAATCCTTTAATACTATAGCTGTCCCATAGTCAATGTTGGGAAAGTTAAAATCCCCTATTACCACCCTATTTTTCTTGGAGCTATCTGTAATCTCTTTACATCCCCTTACATCCGGTGTCCTCCCACAGGCCAAAGATGTGCAGGTTAGGTGGATTGGCCATGCTAAATGCATTAGGTTATGGGGGTAGGACAGGTGTGGGCCTGGGTAAAATGCTCTTTGGAGTGTCAGTGCAAACACGATGGGCCGAATGGCCTCATTCTGCAGTTTATGGACTCTCTGGCTCTCAGTACAGAAAGGGTCTTTATTAATCATTCCTTAAACAGCAAACATTATGAAAGCAGATGGGCCCCAGTCTGGGGCTTTTTAAAGGGCCACTCAACAAGTCACAGGTGAGGTGTTTTTGACTTTGTTTCGCTAAGGCCAAGTTGTTGAAGCACTTTGATGAGTTATTGGAACTTTCTAGAGGTATATGCGACTCACAGAAATGGAGGAAAAACCAGTGCCTTATACAGGTGTGAGTGAGTGTGAGTGAGTGAGTGAGTGAGTTTGCGTGTGTGCGTGCGTGTGTACGGACACATGCATGTGTGCGTGTGCGCATGTATGTATATGGGTGTGAAAGTGTGTGTGCCTGTATGTGTGCATGCGTGTGTATGTGTGTGGTGTGTGTGTGTGTGTATGTGTGTATATGTGTTTTGTGGGAGTGGGGGCACGAGGGGAGGATGGTGTGGGAGGTGGATGCAGTACACTTGGGCTGCAATATGACCAGGACATGGAGGGAAGAGGGAGGAAGTTCTAGAAGCAGGGAGGAGAGGCAGCAAACTCCATAGAAGGCTTTACCCACTAAAGGTGTTCCATAAGCACCATTCCTACTTAGCAATGAGGAGGCTACAATTCATTAAAAAACGCAACCTGAGTTTGTGCCACATCCATCGCACCAATCTGCAGTTTCAAAGAAGGATGAGGACGGCCCTCCCAGTAGTCACAAAGCTCATTGTTGCGGGAACATTTTATAGCAATGCTCTTTCCAGGAGGGAACAGAGGAACATTCATCAATGCATCAGGCAGGTCACAGAGATGTGTATGTGAGGGGAGAGGCCTTTATCCTATTCTCCCTGGGTGGTGGGGGGGGAATGGAAGGATGAAAGAGAATGTGGATTCACTGGGCTGACATGCTTCCTGATGTTGCAAAGCACCATATGACTCTGCAAGCCCCCTACATCAACAAGCAGTGATACAGGAACCAAAAGTAAGACCACCCTCTTAATTTGCAGCCACACCAAGAAGCTCACCCTGTTGAATGCCCTCTGTCGTTGAAGCAGCACATTGCATTTATCATGTGCCTGTCTGCACTTCAGGCCTCCAAGATGCACTAGAGGATGGCTGATCAGTGCCAAGGTCATCTACACTTGGCCACGAACCCCCTCCTACCATCCTATCATGAAAGGTCAAAGTGCCATCAATGAAAGTTATGGAGTGACCTGCAATAACTTGGAAAAACCCATCGGTCTTCCCAGGTTTTGCTGTCTAGATCACTTGGGCACCTCTACAGGACATGCTGGAGAAAATCTCCATGTTTGTGAGGAAGTGTTACGTTCTCCAAAACATTGTCATTCTGAGGGTGCAGCCACTACCTCCTGGGTACTGGAAGCCAGTCTGAGAGGAGGACAAAAAGGAAGGGGAAAAAGAAGAAGAGGATGAGGAAGTGGGAGAGAAGGGACCACAACTACCCTGTGCAACTGCATGAAGTGACAAGAACCGTATTCTGAGATCTTGCTCAATCCACAGAACCACCTCACCCCAACATTCCCCAACAATACAACCAACAAACTTCAGCGTAGCCTCCTCCTGTGCTGCAGTTGAAGCTGAGACAGGGGCCAGCAGATGCTGCATCCTGGTTGGGTGGTAACACTGCCAAGGACGTGCTACTACTTCCATGTTGGAAAAAATGGTCCCTAAGCTCTGGGCGATGTCTGTGGACAAATTGGATCCTGATTCCCCCATGCTCCGGGCCAGAGACTGGTCTGCATTATCATCATCAGCATTTTCCTGTGGTCAGTCTCAATGAGGTCCTCATCTGGATTCCCTGCAGTACACATGAGGAGTTCGCACACAAGTTCTCTCTTCCCCCTAACCTGGCTGTAGCTCACTTGTGCCTGTTCACCACGTGCTGATCCCAACTCTACAACAGCTTCTAAAGTTTGTGCGGTGCCAGTATCTGATTGGGTGGCTGCAAGTTTAAGGTCAAGTGACAGTGCCTCCTCTTCAAGTTATTGTGCTTGCTTTTCCTTTTCCGCAGGCTCTGTTCTTGACCATCCAACAGAATAAGAGAAGGATCAAGTCGAGAAAGTGGTGCTGTTTCACACTCATACCATCTGCAATTTCCATGACATGGTACCTTTCAAGGTGAGGTTCGGGACAGAGTGGAGAAGGTGAGTAGAGCAGCAACTGACCATCATCCTCAATGGCCTTGACAGAACCATATTCCATCTGCTCTATTAACCATCTTCTCAAGCGCACTGAGGGGATTAATGCACACTGGTCCACCACCTGCCTGTTGTGTGCCAACTTCTCCTGTAAAAGAGAGCACAGAATGTTAATGACTGTCACTGTGCTTGGGTGAGATGAACGTACAGTTGAATAGTTGTAGAGAGGAGTGTGTATGGCTCGCATGATTGGAAGATGTATGTGGTTAAGGTTTATAATGAGAATGTTAGGGATGAGTCCTGAGGATGTGCTTCAGGGTGAAGAACATTGAGAGGTGAACCTGTAATGTGATAAACAGCTTACATTCACTTGCATTGACTACCTGAGTGGAGTCCACCATTGTTGCCATGTCCTCACGACGATACTGGGACCATGCTTCCATTGTCCTCTGAGGATGTGCCTCGCAGTCTTCCTGCCTCATTCCTGGCCTCCACTTGTCACCAGTGCCTCCAGAGCAGCAACGCAGCACCAGAGAGTGCTCTCCCTGGCACATTGCAACATTTCCCTTCAGCTTCCGTCTTTGACAGTTTTGCCACCATTAGTGCAGCTTCCTGATGTGGTTTGTTCACAATGCTTGTCTGCCCCCTGTGGTGTACAGAGGCTGCTGGCATCACAATGGAGAGAGAGCAGTGCAGGGCTAGGCTACAATCCTGGAATTGAAGTGGAAGCACCAGGAGCACAGGCTCCCAAACTCCAACCGAATCACTGTGGGGATGGCACCAATTTTGAGATAAACCAATTTCTTCTTAGAATCTTAGAATCCCTACAGCACAGAAAGAAGCCATTCGGCCCATCGAGTCTGCACCGACCAAATCCCACCCAGGCCCTACCCCCATATATTTATCCACTAATCCCTCTAACCTACGCATCCCAGGACACTAAGGGCAATTTTAGCTTGGCCAATCAACCTAACCCGCACATCTTCGGACTGTGGGAGGAAACCGGAGCACCCGGAGGAAACCCACGCAGACACGAGGAGAATGTGCAAACTCCACACAGACAGTGACCCAAGACGGGAATCGAACCCAGGTCCCTGGAGCTGTGAAGCAGCAGTGCTAACCACTGTGCTACCGTGCCGCAGGAGTTCTCTGCAACATGGCAGGATAGTGAAAGCTAGGTTAATGGAGAAAAAAAGTCAGAGCATGCAGAAGGATCTGTAACAGAATTAAGCAAGCATAGGATATTAGAATTGATGATGCAATTGAAATAAATATATGACAAAAAAATGTAAGCACATCAAGGGACATAGAATACCAACAACAACAACTTGCATTTATATAGAACCTCTAACATAGTAAAATCCACTCTTCAAGAGCATAATCAATCAAAAATTGATGCCAAACCAAAGAGGGAGACATTAGGACACATGATCAAAAACTTGGTCAGAAAGGTAGGTTTTAGGGACTGTTTTACAGGGGGAGAGTGATGAAGGCAGAGTGGGTTTGGGAGGGAAGTTTAGAGCTTAGGGGCCTAGGCGGCTGAAAGCACAATCACCAGTGGTGGCAAGAAAGGAGTGAGGGATGCACAAGAATCTATATTCAGAGGAACACAGAATTTTTGGAAGACTGAAGGAAGTTACAGAAATAGGGAGGGGGTGAAGCCATACAGGAATTTGAACACAGGTATGAGAAGTTTGAGGCATTGACAGACTTGGAGCAAATATAGGTTAATAAGCACACGGGTGATGGGGATTACAAGACCACTCTTTACAAGGCAGATTTCTTCACCTGATATTCCAGCAGTTGAACTGAATCAACATGCCAAAAGACATTTGTACTTTGCAGGGTTAGTGGTTACAATAACAGGGTAAAACGTTGCAGACATGGTCAATGGTTGTGAAGCTGTGGTCAATTATACACAGGATGATTCAGTATCCCTTCTTAAATTCTACTTGATCCGTTGTTGAAATGTCCTGACTCGGTGACAGTTACTGTCATCCTTTTTCCGACTTACACAAAATGGTCACCACTGCAGTATGGCATTACTGATCAATCAGCCATTCAGTGGAGGCAAAATGTATGTGCCATTCAAACCTCCCATTGGGAAGTAAGTCCCATACACTTTGGCATCAATCCTGGTGAATTGAACAGGTGCTTCTACATTGGATTTTATGGTCAAACTACAGCATTAAAACAAATTCTAGCCAGCACTGAAAGGCAGAAATGTTCCTGTGAGTGTGGTAAGCCAGTCCCATTTGTTGGTGAGCAGTGATTGGCTGAGCTAATGCCTGACTACTGCTTTTCAGCAGTTTGTGGTATTTGCACAAACTTTCCACTGACATAGGTGAGATATGTTATCTACCACAGCATCAGGGCCAACCAATGAGAGGCAGCAGCATCAAAGGCAACAGCAACTCTGCAGCACAGCTCCTACTTTCAAGACTTCTCAATGTAAAGAAATACCAGCTATCGACCCTATAAATGTATTTTTTTTAAAGTGCCAAAATTATTGGAGAATGTAGTGTGTAAAGGAATTGTATATTTCAGATTTCCTGGAACCCAGTACAGCACCCATTCTGTGTCAGGGTGCTAATGCCATGTGTGTGGGTGCTGATGCAGAAAGGGATCCATGCACATTGTGAAACTTCCTTCCTTCTGCTACCTCCTCAGAATAGAAGGCCTTTAAATGTGTTAGTTACCTCCGCTAATGTATTTGCTAACATTTATAATTGGCTACAAGCTTATATCAATATTGCATGAAAAGGCAGTCCGATAATAGTAGTTAATAATTGATAAGGTAACCAACACAAATTATCTTGGTGTACTGGGCCACTGATTTGCTAACGTAACCAACACCAGTGCTCTGGAGTATTTGGGTCACAAATGTGTTCATATAGATGAGTAAGAAGTGATATGGAAGTAGTAAGGAGTGGTAATCTAACCAGCAAAGAGCGCTGAGATGCTGAGCGACAAGTTACATCCTTTACTTTGACATCCTGACTTCAGTCACTCTGTTATTGGAACATCCTGAGCAGAAGCCAGTGGGTTTCCAGTTGAAGGAACATTTGCCTTAGGCAACATGTGCATTATCTATTAACGAGTTCAAATAAATATCAACAGGCATTCAAAGAAAGATTGACTGCCACCCCTCTTGGCTTTCACCGGTGCATGATCAGAAGACTGAAGACTCAAAAAAGTTCTGAAGGATTATATAATCCCAGAATATTGAAGTTCCTTTTCTGCATCATTTATGGAATAGACTAAAAGCACTGGCCAAGAACTGACAACTGTTGATCTCCATTCATCAATGGGAACAAGCCCACACCCTTCAGCAATATGCAGTCCTCGAGTGGACCAGTGATTTTCCAGCAGGTCAGCTGCTGCTTACAAGGATCTGCCGGGATGTCAGCACCTTTAACCCCAATATGTGATCCTTAGATTTCATGATGTACACCTTTTGTAGTCCTCAAAGGCAAAAGCTTAGGCAGCTCTGTAAAAGCCTCGTGTGACTATCAGTGCCATTTGTCTCGAATAATGAAGTCAGTTTTCAGTTTAGCTAACCAGTCTGAGAAATTGTGACCAGCTCTTAAATCTTTAGCTGTTGGTCATTTATCAAATATCTTCAACAAGTCGATGCTCTATCAGACACTGGATATGATGCACCCAATAGCAGCTCACATCATGGATCAAAGGAGCATAGGAACAGGCATAGGCCATTTGGCTCCTTAATCCTGTCCCACTATTCAGTTAGATGTGGCTGATCTGTATCTCAACTCTATTTGTCATTGCTCCAGATGCCTTAATGCCAAAGCCTAATAAAAATCTATCCAATTCAATTTTGAATTCTTCAAGTGATCTACCCTCAAGAGATTTTTCAGGGGCAGTTTGTACATCCATTCCTACCACCTTTTGTATAAATAAAAGCTAAGAAAGGACAGTAATAAGAAGCAAAAAAACAGATAATTGTTCACCCCTTTCCAAGATTTCTAAACTTCCCTCATAACTCAGATCTGTTCCAAGTAAACATTGAGACCATGGTGTACAAAAGCAAGGAAGCTATGTTAAATCTTTGTAAAACATTAATTGGACTTCCACTGGAGTAATGTGTCCAGTTCTGGGTCTCCACACATTTTGAAGGATGTCAAGGCCTCAGAAGAAGTCTCAGAACACCAGGTTAACCAGGTTAAAGTCCAACAGGTTTATTTGGAATCATAGGCTTTCGGAGTGTTGCTCCTTCATCACTCACCCGATTCCAAATAAACCTGTTGGACTTTAACCTGGTGTTGTGAGACTGCTTACTGTGCCCACCCCAGCCCAATGCCAGCATCTCCACATCAAGGCCTTAGAAGGGTGAGAGAAGAATTACTTGAGTGATACCAAATATGAGGGACTTCAGCTACATGGAGAAATTAGGGAGGCAGAGAATGTCCTCCTTTCAGCAGAGAAGGTTAAGGGAAGATTTGATGGAGGCATTCGACTCATGAACACTTTTGTTAGAGTGGATAAAGGGTCAGGAGCCAGAGGATACAGATTTTAAAGTAACTGGTAAAAGAACCAGAGGTGAGATGAGGAGAAATGCCGTTATATAGTGAGTTGTTAAGATCAAGAATATGCTTGCTGAAGGTTGTGGTGGAAACAGATTTGATAACTTTCAAAAGGAAATAAAATAATGAAGAGGGAAAACATTTCAAGACAACAGGGAGAGGACAGGGGAATGGGGCTAATCAAACATTTTTTTCTTAGAGTCTCTATCATACTTACTCAACATAGAAAAGCCAAGAACAAATCTTCAGTCTAATACATGTTAGAATGTTTCATTAAGGATATCACCTTGTATCAGTCCAATAGATTAGTGCCCAGCCCCATAATCATAGTTCAAAAAGTTACCTTTCTAACATCTAATGCATCAATCTAATATACCAGCACTCCAATCCATGCAGAATACAACCTCTACATCTCTTTCCTATCAGTGCACTACACCTTATTATGATCTGAACAAACTCTGTGTCTTAAAGAGAAGCAACATTTTTAAAACAGGCTTGGTTCTGCAGATAAAGAAAAAGATCTACATTGTTTCCTGTTGGACTCTTTAAGACCTTTGCAAAACTCAGAAATCTCCTTATACAGCAAGGACTAAATAAAACCAGGCACTGTGGTGAGAAGAGATAAGTCTGTAAAAGACTGACTCGTCTAAAGTGGATGTGCAAACTACTCCTAATAGCAGCCAGCTAACCTCAAACATCAAGTAATTTAGATCTACACCACATGTAACATAGAAGAGAACAGGAGCTATGATCTCTACCTAAAGTTCTGCTGCATTTTACTGGAAGATTTACTGAAAGAAAAATAAAAGAAGCAGGGAATGTTTGAGGAAATGAGTATGTTTGTGGAAGGTGGGGAAGTATGTGGACCTGCTTCATTATTTAAATAGCATCATTTTCATGAAAGGTATTGATAAATTACTTATCTATTTGAGGGAGAGGAGTTGCAACTCATTTTCCTAACTGTGATATGCGACATGTAAGTTCTGCAATGATACATTTCAAAACGTCATGGTGGAACATAAAAATAAGTTTGCCAAAATACATTTTTCATCAAAATGGTACATTTTGGTTTTCATTTTGCAGTTTGTTGTGCTTTTGTAACTAGGACATAACAGGTCAGATATGTATCTTTTATCAATTTGTAACAAGATCTTTATTAATTGGCAGCTTTGAATACATCAGGCCCACTGCCACTTGTGGGTTAAGAGTTACATTAGTTTCAATCTGTTCAAATTATCCTATTTGCCTACTGTTTTGCAAAATAGGTAAATAATTCACTGAAAACTGGTGCACAGATTAAACAAAACCAGAAAAGCTAAAGTAAGGTTGGTGATTATTTCAGTGGAGCTGAGATGGAAAGTGATGTTTCAGTTGTACAGAGCCTTGGTGAGATCCCAGCTAGAGTACGGCATACCGTTTCTTGTGGGAAGGCAATGAGGCCAGACGTGTCGGAGAACTAATGGCTGGAGTGCCCATGCAGTTGGAGGCAAGCGATCATGTTATTAAACCTCGAGGATAGTTTCCAACCAGCTGGGAACCCTGTGTCCTCCAGTTTGTCAATTCCTAAAGCAAAGACAATAGCATGGAAAAGTGAACTGAAAATATTTTGAGGATTATGTTGGATAACGCCCGGAAAAGGGGCAATAAGTCATTAACCCACATCTGTACATTGCAATGCTGGCAACATTTTAGATGATTGCTACCTGCAACCAGTGTTACCGGAACTGTACATTGGTTGTATTCATCATCTGTAACTGTGGGTGTCTACACTTATTTAAAGATAACTGGCACCACTTATAGAAAAGATGCACTGTGGCTGGAAGAAGTGATAAGAATCCTTTGAGAATTGAAGCTTTGCATTGAAAAATTGAAGACTGGTTAAACCTGCAAGAGATTGAGCTCCAAAGTATTCTGATGGGGATCGCAGCAGACACCTCCAGATGCTGAAATATGCCCTCATAAAAACAGGATATGGCACTCATCGATCGACAGTTCCGACGCGCCACAGCAAAAAACCGCACCGACCTCTTCAGAAGACAAACACGGGACATGGTGGACAGAGTACCCTTCGTCATCCAATACTTCCCCGGAGCGGAGAAGCTACGACATCTTCTTCGGAGCCTTCAACATGTCATTGATGAAGACAGACATCTTGCCAAGGCCATCCCCACACCCCCACTTCTTGCCTTCAAACAACCGCACAACCTCTACACAGACCATTGTCCGCAGCTAACTACCCAACCTTCAGGAGAACAGTGACCACGATACCACACAACCCTGCCACAGCAACCTCTGCAAGACGTGCCGGATCATCGACACGGATGCCATCATCTCACGTGAGAGCACCATCCACCAGGTACACGGTACATACACTTGCAACTCGGCCAATGTTGTCTACCTGATACGCTGCAGGAAAGAATGTCCCGAGGCATGGTACATTGGGGAGACCATGCAGACACTACGACAATGGATGAATGAACATCGCTCGACAATCGCCAGGCAGGAGTGTTCTCTTCCTGTTGGGGAACACTTCAGCGGTCACGGGCATTCAGCCTCTGATCTTCGGGTAAGCGTTCTCCAAGGCGGCCTTCATGACACATGACAATGCAGAATCGCTGAGCAGAAACTAATAGCCAAGTTCCGCACACATGAGGATGGCCTCAACTGGGATCTTGGGTTCATGTCACACTATCTGTAACCCCCACGACTTGCCTGGGCTTGCAAAATCTCACTAACTGTCCTGGCTGGAGACAATACACATCTCTTTAACCTGTGATTAACCCTCTCTCCACTCACATTGTTTGTACCTTTAAGACTTGATTACCAGTAAAGACTCGCATTCCAACCATTATCTTGTAAATTGGGTTTGTGTCTACATATGCCCTGTTTGTGAACACAACTCCCACTCACTTGATGAAGGAGCAGCGCTCCGAAAGCTTGTGGCTTGTGCTACCAAATAAAGCTGTTGGACTTTAACCTGGTGTTGTGAGACTTCTTACTGTGCTTACCCCAGTCCAACGCCGGCATCTCCACATCATGGGGAATAGTAAGTCAGGGTACATGTTTTGGAGAGAAGGATGTCTGATGTCTGTCAGGGGCAGGCAGCTCTCCAGGTATATATTACTGGTATCATTCAGAAATAGTCTAATCATGTGGAGTCCGACCAAAAAAGGGCTCTTTACATTGTACCCAGTCTTCTCTTCTTCCACGTACTTTTGCACTTCCTCCTCTTCTTCCTCTTATTCCGGCTCCTCAGCTTTTTGTCTGGTTGGTGGTAAGGACTGTTCCCTTATAATAGCCAGATTGTGCAGCATGCAGCTCATTACCACAAATCTTAATCTCCACTCAGCTGAATGCTGCATGGTTCCTCCAAAGTGGTCAAAGCAGTGAAAATGCTGCTTGAGAACATCAATGATGTGCTTTATAATATGCCTTGTAGCTGCCTAGCTCTCAATGTGCACGTGTGCATGGATTCATGAGTCACCTCCTCACCTCCGTCCTAAATGGTCTATCCCGAATCCTCAGATTGTGACCCCTGGTTCTGGAGTCCCCCACCATTAGGAATATCCCCCCGGAATCTACCTGTCTAGTCCTGTTAGAATTTTATAAGTCTCTACGAGATCCCCCCTCATTTGTCTGAAAATAATCCTAACCTCGTCAATCTCTCCTCATGCATCAGTCCCGCCATCCTTGGAATCAGCCTGGTAAACATTCGCTGCACTCCCTTGAGAGCAAGAACATCCTTCCTCAGAAAAGGAGACCAAAACTGCACACAATATTCTCGGTGTGGCCTCACCAAGACCCTGTATAATTGCAACAACACATCCCTGCTCTTGTATTCGAAACCTCTCGCTATGAAGGCCAACATGCCATTTGCCTTCTTTATCGCCTGCTGCACCTGCATGCTTACCTTCAGTGACTGGTGCACAAGGACACCCAGGTCTCGCTGCACACTCCCCTCTTCCAATTTACAGCCATTCGGGCAGTAATCTACCTTCTTGTTTTTGCTTCCAAAGTGAATAACTTCACACTTATCCAAATTATACTGCATCTGCCATTGATTAGCCCACTCACCCGACCTGTCCAGATAATTCTGAAGGATCTCTGCATCCTCGTCACAGTTCATCCTCCCACCCAACTTGTATCATCTGCAAACTTTGAGATATTACATTTTGTTCTCTCATCCAAATCATTAATACACATTGTAAATAGCTGGGGTCCCAGCACTGATCTCTGTGGCACCCCACTAGTTACTACCTGCCAATTTGAAAAGGACTCATTAATTCCTACTCTTTGTTTCCTCTCTGCCAACCAGTTTTCTTCCATCCTTTGTTTGACAGCGTTCCTCGCACACCAGCCTACAAAAGCTAGTTGGGGTGATAAGGTCTTTGAGTTGGCATTCTGGCCACACAACATTCAGTTATCCAATGCCATGGCACTTATCTCCCACACACATCACCCACACTCCCTCCCATCTCCGTGTGCCAACATCAACAGTTTGTTTTTACACTTACTCTTGCAGAAAAGAGAAGGTCATTCACCCATTTTTGACATTACAGCCAGGTCCTCCAGATGACTCCATGGCTACTGATCTTCTCTGCCACCTTCATCCAGGCTTACCTCATGGTCTGATAGGGATGTCTCCTCTTCCTATCCTGTGGCATGAGAAACTCCTGCCTTTCAGTCACAGCCTGCAGGAGGAAATGGAGGAAGTCATCATCAACAGGGGGGGGGGGGGGGGAATGTGACATTTCAGCCCCTCCATTTCCACTGGGATCACTCTGATCAATGGGGAGGTGCCGTGGAGGAGCGATTGTTACCCACATTTTTATTATCTAGGGGTGGCAGCTGCCACAGGAGGTGACAAACCAAAGCCAGATATAAAGCCCAATAAATTGAGGCTCCCCCTTCCCTCTCTCCCTGCAACATTGCCTTTTCTCTGAACTGACATGCAACCAAAAGGCAGGGGTAACCCCACAATGCTGTGTATCGCTGGAACCCCCTAGTTCGAAGCTTAGCTTAGGCCATAAATTTGCCAGCACTCCCACCAGTCAGCCACTAATTGGCCAGCCAGTGCTCAATGGCGGTGGGAACACAGAGATTGGCAGGAGCAGGCCACACACTTCTGGTATCATTGCTATAAACCCTTGCAATCTGTAAAGTTCAGCCCAATAGATTTGTTGAGGCATAGAAGGAAGTCATTTGCTCCATTGAACCCACATTGGCTTCTCATGTCTGTCCCATTCCCCTTCTCGATCCCTGTAGCTTTACAAGTTTATTACCCTCAAATGCCCATCCAATTCCCTTTTGAAATCATTGATTCTTTCTGCTTCCAGCACCCTCATAGGAAGTGAGGTCCAGGTCATTATCACCTGCTGTGTAAAAATATTCTTCCTCACATCCTTCCTGCATCTCTGCCCAAAACCTTACATTTATGTACATTGTTCCTTATACCATTCGCTAAGTGGCGCAGCCTATCTTTGACTACCTTATCTAAACCTGTCATAATCCTGGACACCTCCATTAAATCTCTCCTCAATGTCTTTTGCTCCAAGGAGAACAACACCAGCTTCTCCATTATAATCTAATGGCTAGAATCCTTCATCCTTGTCTGAACCCACTCAAGGACCTTTACATCCTTCCTAAAGTGTGTTAACCAGAAGTGGACCCAATTATAAAGATTCAGCATAATTATCCTGCTCTTGTACCACATAGCTCTATTTATGAAGCCTGAGTTTCCATCTGCTTTGCTAACTATACTCTCTGAATATGTCCCACCGCCTTTAAGGATCTATGCACATGTACTCCCAGGTCCCACTAAGTAGGGATGCATCTGAGAAACAGGGGTCAGCCTTCCCTTATTCTCTCTGACGAGTACCCAGATATCTCTCATAACACTTGTAGAATTCTTCCATTCCAACCCTGGCAGAGTCCCTTTAAATGGTGAAGCTTGAACAGTCAGGTGGAGTTTGTCTGCATTAGTCGGTCTGAGAACTAGGAAGTAAGATACTAACACTGTGGTTCAGTTAAGAAGTCACTTAAAAACCCTCTGCTCAAACTTCTGAGTTCTTGACACACTGCCAGTTTCACCCACTGCGAATGGGTTGCAAAGTTACAATTCATCCTATAGGTCTCCTGTTAGGTTCTTCTGCCATTGAATAGTTTTCTTTTAAATATATTTTATTTATAAAATTTGTTAAAGTATATTGCATAACAGTTCAAATCTAACAGTGTATAAAGTGAAATACAGATTAGTTTATTTCAATATAATACAAAGTGCCTCACTACATTTACCATTCAATGTACATTCACAACATGTCAAACATTCTCCGGTGCACACAGCCCGAGGCGTTTGAAATGGTTTCCAGCTCCTCGGTATATTATGACAGGAGGACCTTAGACCATGGCCATTCCTCGATGAATCTTTCCAGCACCTGCCCAAACTATGTGTCCCATAGAACATAGTCCTGGTCCTCGGAATGTACAAGTCTGCAACACTCGGTCATCAATAACTCTTTGCAGTTTTGGGCAAAGATCATCTTTCACTGAGTTGATGCTCCTCAAGCAGCGGTTGATGTTTATCTCAGTGTGCATCCCTGAGAAAAGGTGATAGAGCCCAGATTCTTGCATTACAGAGCTGCTCAACAATCTCAGAACTTTAAGAAAAGCCTCTGCATCACTTTCCAGACCTGCTTTGCAAATGCACATTCCAAAAGGAAATCAATGGTAATCTTATCCCCACTCCTCCTACCTCGAAGGCAGCATTTGGAATCAATGAGGAAGTTGACAGGAAGGCCTCTTCTTATCATCAGCCAAGCTATCTTGGTGCTTGTTTGCATTGAGACCCTTGCGAGCACTGCACTAAGCTGTGTCACTCACCTCCGAGTTCCCTTCAAAGTTCAGGTTGCCATGTGCACACCTTTCAAATATAAATCATGTTGGTGTGGGACTTAAATTTGACATGGGGGGATGATTTTAGCATATGGTCACAAAAATGAGTTGCAAATTTATTAAAATAAAGTTCCCGATGTTCAAAGGCAGGAAATGCAGCCAGCCATTGATGGGAGAGGGGACAATTGCTTCCTGGATTTACATAATCAGGAAACACACCTAGGACCTTCTCATGAGATTTCCAATCTCGCCACTGAACATGCCCACTCCGATTAGGCGTGGCAACTCCCAGCCACAAACTCCAACATTCTTACCTTGATAAAGAAAGGGAGACTTGCATTTATATAGCACCTTACACAACCACCGGAAGTCTCAAAGCACTTTATGGCCAATGAAGTACTGTTAAAGTGTAATGATTGTTGTAATGTAGGAATGGCAGTCAGTTTGCACACAGCAAACTCCCACAAACAGCAATGTGATAACGATCAGGTAATCCTTCTTGGTGGTGTTGATTGAGGGATAGATATTAGCCAGAACACTGCAGATCCCCTGCTCTTCTTCAAAATAGTGACATAGGATCTTTTATAACCACACAACCAAATGGAATCTTGGTTTATCAGTCATCTAAAAGACACCTCCTCCAACAGTCCATCTGTCAGCCTTGGTTTTTGTGCTTAAGCTTTGGAGTGAAGTTCATGCCTAAAATCTTGTGACTCTGAGCCAAGATGCTGCCAAATGAACCACAGCTGACTCACTGAGGTACTTACTGATTCCACTCTTTGGGAGTGTGACGGCTGCAAACTGAATGAGTTTTGTCTATTTGCCTTTCTGTTACTACATAGTTCCATACTCTGTCAGGCGAGCGCTCACAAATAAGCAGAATCTGTTGGTGCTGACTCCTCTAATAATCGTGGTTATGCTTTTGCCATAATATGCTGTGCTGTTTATTCTTGAACTTCTGTAAAGAGCAATTCAGAAAGGATCATCCATCTTCATAAGCACACCAGGCATAAAATTACTTTAACTTACTGACAGGGAACGAATGCATCAAATAACTACTGCATTCTACATTGTTTATAGAATTTCAGCACTGGAGAAAACCATGATTCAGGATAGAATTAGTAGTAACATGGAAAAATGGAGAGAGGAAAAGGCTAAAACGAGATTTGACAGAGATGTTCAAAATCATGAGGGGGCTGGACAGTGTAGATAGAGAGAAACTGTTCCCATTCATAAAAAAGATCGAGAATGAGAGGGCACAAACTTAAAGTGATTTGCAATAGAAGAAAACGTGATGTGGGAAAAAAAAATTCACACAAGTGGCTTGGATCTGGAATGCACTGTTTAGCAGTGTGGTGAAGGTAGCTTCAGTTAAGTCATTCAAGAGGGCATTCCATATTATTTGAATAGAAACAACATGCAAGACAGGGAAAAGACAGGAGAATGGCGCTGTCATAATGCTTATTTGGAGGGCTGGTACAGAGACAATGGGCTGAATGGCCTCCTTCTGTGCTGTAACAATTCTGTGATTTGACCCATTGTGCCTGTCTTTATACTAGTCCCGTATTGCAGTTAACTACTTTAATTTCATTTATTTGCCCTTTCTTCATGACATTTCAATATTTTTTCTCAAGTGCTTATTTAACTTTTTCTTAAATGTTGTGCTTATCTGTGGTAATGGATCTCATTTTCTTGTGTGTGAAAATATTTCTGCTAGCCTTTGCTTCTGCTATTAATCCCTTTATTACCAATGCACTGCTGGCCAATGGGAGTCATAATTGGCTACTTAGCCTGCTAAACACTACCACAATTTTAAAATTTTAAATACTTCTCATAGAATCATAGAACCCCTACAAGTGCAGAAGAGGTCTTCGGCCCAGAGTTTGCACCGATTCTCTGACAGAGTATCTTACCCAAGCCCTCTGACATCCCCCCCACCCCCCCACCCCAGTCCTTCTTTGGACATTAAAGGGCAATTTAGCCCTTCTGTTAGATCTTTCTTAGTCTTTTCTGTTCTAGTGAATACTACCTAGTTTTTCCCCATTATCACTCTCATGAACCCAAGTTTTATGCGATTCTAATGCTCTTCTTTAATATAGTGTTCGAAACTGTACACTGTACTAAACTGTGGTTTAACCAATATCTTAGAAAGATTCATTAGAGTAGGTTTCCATGTTACTATGTACTACCAGCTCTGGAAAGTTTGGTTTTGTCATATATTGTACAGGAGGTAGATCGAAAGAAACCTAGTCTTAGTTGGAGATTCTACAACTTTTGCTGGTTGAAGAAATATGCACTCTCATTTTAGGTTCTGAGAAATATTTCTGCATCCAGATCGTTCATTTGCTGCTCTTCTTTTGTGGTATTTGGAAGCAATGCATACTCCAGATTGTACTCTTGCGTACACCTTCCAATGCCCGACAGCTCCTTCTCAGGTATCCTCTTTTTATGAGAATTTTGTTGAATCTCACATTCTGTGCATGACTATTGCTTCCCACTGCAGGTCTACAGTTTGCAAATTTGAATTTGATTACATTGGTTTTCCTCCACTCATCGCTGGCATTGCTCTTCTGGAGTGGCCCCATTTAGGAGCTGAGACAGGCCTTGTCTTCCTGCAACTTAGTACTTAAGAGTGACTATTATTGATGCTCAGGGATTAGATAGCTTAATTTATTGCTCTAAGTATAAAACTGTGCTGTAACCGGTGCTCAATATTCACTGAACATGCTGACCCTCCAGTTATTGCCTGATAAGCCTAAATGCTATGCATAGTTGTTGCCATCTGTTTTATTTGAATTAAATGTGTTTCTTAATAGTAATTAGGCAGTGATGTATTATCCTGGCTGCTCAGTATAGTGTTTACTGTACATTTGCAAGATGAGAATGTTCATATAGGACCAGAACTCAATCCCCACTGAGGAACTGGAGGAACACACCTCCCTCCACACTGCACACTGACTGACTGTATCTTGTCTATGTCTGAGCCCTCCCCTCATTTTGTCATCAGCATCATTCAATACAGTCACCAACAAATCTTGTAGCCATGGAAAACAGGAAGGAACAGACAATCTGAGCAGAGAAACACTGAAACAGGGGTAGATCAGCTAACAACAAGGATAGATAAATAGGGCAGGTATATAGGCTAACAGCAGGAAAAATTTAACCCCATGTAGATAGGTGGAAAGAAAGGTAAGTATGGCGAACAGACAAGCTGAGAGAGAGGTAGTTAAAAATAATCAACATAGCAACAGGTAGACAATTAGACAAGCAAAGATGTGTACACAAAACATTAACCTGACTTTTCTCTGAACAGATGATTACTGACTTGCTAGGTGTTTCAGAATGTTCTGAATTTACAGCAGAGAAACAGACAGTGGGGTTTGTAAAGATAACTAACAAGCAGACAAATGGACAATCAGAGCAATAGGCAAGCAGTGCAGTATATACACCAGATACAGAGGCAGATTGCAGAAAGAGAAAAATTGTTATTTTTATACTGATCAAAGTGAGGAGTGTCAGTGTTGGGGAATGGGATACTGGTACCTGGTGTTAGTACCAAATATTCCAGGCCAGGTTTAGCAGAAGCTCTTTGTAATCTGACCCAACAATGTACCTCATCCCAACCTTCTGAGAAACAAACCCTAATTCAGCAACATAACATTTTCAACATCTCCCACTCTATGATCTTATTGAAATTATCAATCACTATCAAATCAGGGACAGGTTGTGTTATGGGCCAGTACGCACTATGAACTGGATTGAATAAGTGTATAGCCAGTAGCCGGAGGAGACTTTCATATCACCAGTCTGCATTGAATTGGAAGCCAGGTCTCAGAGGTAAAAGGTTAGTAAAAAGTTCCCCAGTGGAAAATATTTAAATGAAATAAAGAAATAAAAACATGCACAGTCTCAGAATCCTATCGAAGTTAGTTGAAAATTACTTACAAGTGTTTGAAAAGAGATGGGAGCTCTGTAGAAAATTGGAATGTTGATGGAACAAGAAGAGCTAACAGATCATTCTCAGCGATATATATGTGGAAAGTGGTGATTTTAGGGACCAGGTATGTCTTTAATAGAGGGCAAATGTACCTGAAAATGTTCATCAAGGTGATAAATTTGAATAATTTCCAATTATGCCACATTACAAGAATCAGTTTTAAGAAGCAGTGATTTTTTTTCTTTTGAGTACAGAATAGTACAAAGAAAGCTTTTCCAATAGTCTAGGTTAACCCTGTTCAACGCTCTCCCAGCTGGAATCCCATCCCATAAATTCAACTTATCCAAAGCTTAATTACGCATATCCAATCCCTACAACAAGTCATGTTCACCCTTCACACGTGTCCTTGCTGACCTCTATTGGCTTTCAAACCCCAATGCCTCATATTTGGTTCTGGTGTTAAATCCTTCCATAACCTCATCCCTAAGTAACTCTGTAGCCTTCTGTGGCCCTACAGGTCACCCCGCCCCCACCACCACATCACTGCCACCAGCACCCCCCTCCATAACTCTTCCTCCCCCAGCTCCCACGACCCCCGTACCACCACCCGACTTATCTCCTTTGGTTTATTATCTATTTCTCTTCTTCCCACTGTGAAGCTTCTAGGGATTATTGTGTTAAAGGTGCTATAATCATGCAAGTTGTTGTTTCTGGAAATTTAATACTGTTATCTTTGAGAGTCAAGCCTCTTTCTTTACACCCAAAGAGAAAATGCTGGAAAATCTCAGCAGGTCTGGCAGCATCTGTAAGGAGAAAAGACTGATGTTTTGAGTACAGATGACCCTTAAAAAGGTCTTTAAAAGGATCATCTGGACTTGAAACGTCAGCTTTTTTCTCTCCTTACAGATGTGGCCAGGCCTGCTGAGATTTTCCAGCATTTTCTCTTTTTGTTTCAGATTCCAGCACCCACAGTAATTTGCTTTTATCCTCCTTCTTTACATTTCTTCAAACAGCCATCTTACATTTTAAAATGTTATGCCACAGGCTCAGAATGAGCTTTTTAGAATAATGGTGTCCTGCAGTGGATGGAAAGTAAATAAACTACAGCCCCTTTTACAACAGAAATCCCAAATCTAAACAGCAATTCTAACTGGCCATGGAGCCAACCCAGTCTTAAAATTCTGCTTTTTCTTATTTAAATGGTTTGACGACAGTTTCTGTAAATGGAACTGAAACTTTTGTCGTTATGCTTTGCTACGTTTGAGTTCACACATCACAGGTTTAGTAATTAACCTTAATTACATTAAATTGTTGACTGAAAAAGATGAAAAATACGCACTACGTATCAATCTGAGCAGAGGAATATGTTATTCTTTAAGCAGATTTAATTATTTTAGGTTAATTTACAAACAAAATATTACAGAATCAAAAGCAATTAGGCCAAATGTTAAGCAGCACAAGACAACTGTAATCAAGCCAAAATGTGTTTGTATATCCTTGATAGACACTGTGTTTTTGCACCTTCTCAGAATGGAGCAATTCCTTTAGATGAATCACTCTACCTTTCTCTTTCTACTCTGCATTTTGAAATATATCTTTTTTGTGAAAATCCACATGATATTGAAGAATGGCTGAAGGCATTGGCTGCAGCAAAGGCTATGGTCCTGACTACATCTTGGCTGTAATACAAAAGACTTGCGCTCCAGAAATAGCCGCACACCTAGCCAAGTTATTCCAGTGCAGCTACAACACTGGCATTTACAATGTGGGAAATTACCCAGGGATGTCCTGCCTACAAAAGCAAAACAAATCCAATGCAACCAATTACCACCTCAACTCTCCACTCTCAATCTTCAACAAAGTGATAGAAGGTTTTGATGATAATGCTATTAAGCTGCACTTACTCAGCAACAATCTGCTCACCAATGCTCAGGGTCACTCACTCCAGAACTTACCACAGTCTTGGTCAAAACCTAATTAAAAGAGCCAAATTCTAGCGGTGAATTGAGGCTAGCTGCCCTTGACATTAAGATAGCATTTGAATGTGGCATCAAGGGAACCTAGCAAAATTGAAGTCAATTGGAATCAAGTAGAAAACTCTCCACTGGGTTATGGTTGTTGGAGACCAACCATCTCAGATGTGTGTGATTGATGGCTCTATTACTCCCCCTAGAGCCTAACCATAGATTGCTCACTTGTTGTCATCAAGTTCTGTTCTTGAACATGATCAGAGCTTTACCAATCTGCCAACAACATTAAGATAATTAAAATCCGAATTTACTTTGAAGTCTCATAACTCAATTAGTTACTCCACCTTCCGTGGAGTTGCAGAATCAGAGTCCCACACTGCTCCCAGTTTCTTAACTCAACATATTTTTTGATCCCTTCTAGCCCAACCTTCTAACTCAGGCCAGGCAAGAACTGTGTACCACAGCGCACTCCTGAGGCCTTCTGATGAGGGCAACAGAGTCAGATGCAAGGAGATCACGCCCCTTTTTAATGGCACCAGCTGCAATGAATGAAGCAAGTTAAAAGGCCCAGCCACTTTCAAGCCAGGGAGAAAGTACATTTGTTAAGGTAAGCGAGTAGGATTTTTAGTGGTCGGGAGTGGAGGGGAGAGGTTTGAGCATTCCGGGGATAATGCAGTTGGTAGGAGGTGAGCTGTATAGTTGTTGGGGAGGTAGGGGGGGAGAAGAATTAGGCACTCAGGGAAGAGTGACCAGTGAGGTGCAGTTGGGTACAGATTGTGGAGATGGTGATGTAGGGTAACGAGGAGACCTGTGGGGTGTCAGGGGAGGTCAGTACAATAATTACCCAGAAGCTGGAAGTGGTTTTAATTCTTCTAAAGTTTTCTGGATAACTATTGCTGTATGACAATTGGAATAATCTGAAGTTTAATTTGCATTTTTGATTTGATTTTTTTGTCACAAGTATTGGGATAGTGAAATGCGTCGTTTCTTACACACTATTCAGACAAAACATACTGTTAATAGAGTACATTGGGGAGAAGGAAAGGAGAGTGTAGAATATATTGGTGCAGTTACAGATAGGGTGAAGAGAAAGGTTAACTTAATATATGATAGGACCATTCAAAAGTCTGATGGCAGCAGGGAAGAGCTATTCTTGAGTCAGTTGGTATGTGAACTCAGACTTTTGTATCTTTTCCCCGACGGAAGAAAAAGAGTATGTCCAGGGTGGCATGAGGTCCTTGATTATGCTGGCTGCTTTTCCGAGACAATGGGAAGTGAAGACAGAGTCAATGGTTGGGAGGCTGGTTTGTGTGATGGACTGGGCTATATTCACAACCCTTTGTAGTTTCTTGCGGTCTTGGTCAGAGCAGAAGCCATACCAAGCTGCGATACACCCAGAAAGAATGCTTTCTATGGTGCATGTGTAAAAATTGGTCAGTCATTCCAGACATGCCGAATTTCCTTAGCCTTCTGAGGAAGAAGGATGGTTCCCAGTGAGGAAGTTCGAGGTCCCGGGCAGTTTTTGTGCAATCCTTACCTGGGGCAAGGGGTTGTTCCCAATGCACCTTTGTCCTGGAGCTTATGGTTTAATGTTTTCTTTTCGCTTGTCCACAGAATAGGAGCAATACTCTCACCTCGAGCTTGAAGATTGAGAGTTCATTACCCGTTCCAATAACCTGAGCACTGACATTCTAGTCTTAGTCGTCGGAGATTGTTTCGGTGCAGGAGTTACCTACGTTTGGATTGAAGTTAAGACAAAGTTCTTCTTGGTCTCTTAAATAGATGTAAAAAAATTCTGTGACACTATTTTGAAGAATTGGTAAGTTTTCCACAACAACTGATCGGTATTCATCTCTCGACCATCATTATTAGAACAGACTTTCTGGTCATTATCCCAATATTGCTAGTGGGTCTTTGCTGTATGTAAAATAACTGCCCCATTTCCAGTATTCTAACAGTCACTGCAGCTCAAAGGTACATTGGCTTTGAGGATGTGAGGCACTTTTAAAATATTTATAATTCAAACCATTAATTAATCAAAGGCTTGAATCTAGTGGATTACTTTTGTCTTCGGGACCAAAAAAAATTTCAATTTCAATCTCTGCCCCCACTTTGTTGCATTTTCGTTGCCGGTTTGTTTATTTCCCCCCTCTCGCTCCTCTTTTTCTTCCTTTTCTTTAGTAGCTGTTCAAGACTTCCTCTAGACAAGTCTTCTATTTTTATTTGTCCTGTTACCACTCTACTGATCTTGCATTATGAAACCTTTTGTGATTTCATTACTCCTGACCTCCTCGCTGTCACAGACCTTCCCTTTTGTTCTTTTTGCCATCCTATCCCCTTTCAATTGCTCAAAACCTTTCACATCTAACTTTTCCCAGTTCTGATGAAACGTCACAAAGAAGTTAACTGGGTTTACACACGTAGTGCCAGTCCTGAGTATCTTCAGAATTTTCCAGGTTTTATTTCAGTGTTACATTCCGATTGACGCCCCAATCTTTCTTCCTCTGCACACTTGTGGTGCACAATCCGGCATTCCCAATAAGCACCTGTCCAAAAATGAGCTCAGTAAGAAGTCTCACAACACCAGGTTAAAGTCCAATAGGTTTATTTGGCAGCACAAGCTTTCAGAGTCTCACTCTTTCATCAGGTGAGGGACGAGATTCCGAAAGCTTGTGCTGCCAAATAAACGTGTTGGACTTTAACCTGGTGTTGTGAGACTTCTTGCTGTGCTTATCCCAGTCCAACGCCAGCATCTCCAAATCAAAATTGAGCTGCGCAGAGCAGTTATCGAATTGGGCCCCAAAGGCACCCATCACATTGAAAATACAGGTGCTATCCAAATTCAATTGAATTGAGGCCTGTATAAAACACTGATGCCACTCTATGCATTGGCATGATTCTGCTAGGAATGCAAGCATATCAATCCAAATTTTAAAAAAACACTTCAGCTATGATACCTCATGATCCTCTTGATCTTAAAAAAGGAAATCAACAAATTAAGGCAAGTAATATGAAGTGGAAGGTATATTGTCAAAGAAGGAGCCAGAAAATTATTGAGAGATACATTGCTTCTATGAACAGTTCCTTAATCCTTACTGTTTCCTACTTTTGTTGCATTCTTTCCCTTGATCCCTAAATGAATAAATCTTACCTTTTCTCATACAATCAACAGGTTTTTAAAACCCTAACTTGATGTCACTTAATCACTCATCTAGTCTTTTGCTCTGCACTTTTTCAGCCTTGATGTTGCGCACCCTTTACCCAAGATTATCAACTTTATAAAAGTTTGCATATTTTTGTATTGAAGTTGCTGAGGGCAGTGAACCAAAATCCATTTATCTATCAGTTGTGGTAGAGGTCTAGAGCAATATCTACTGTTCAGAAATCACTCTAGAAGAGCAAAAGAAACTTGCAACCCAAGCTATGTAGAGTGAACATAGTGGCCCAAGCAAGCCAGGAAACTTCAAGTCTACAAGGAACAGCACGACATGAAGAATCCTGTGAAGTCTGTATGGGCCTCCTTACGGAACTACTCACCTGTTCTCAACACTGACAAGGAATCTCTACTGGTGGACAGGACATCTCTCCTGACAGACAGGCCAGTCATCAAAGAACACTGGGCTGAACACATTAGGGGCATGCTTAACCATCGAGCCACCTCAATGAGGCAGATATAGACAAGCTTCCAGACTGGTTCAAATGTGAAAACTGAAATAGCAAATCATTTGTTGTAGATGTTAACAGATCTCAGGAAAAATTTATAAATCTGGGACCCCAGCTAGCCATCAAACTCACATAATTACATTGCAGAATGTGGAATCAACAAACTATTCCTTAGGAATTTGAGGATGCCACAGTTGTTCACTTGTACAATGGGAAAGGATAAAAATTTGTGAGAGACAACCAGAGGAATCTTGCTGCGTGTGATAGCTGGTAAGATTCCAGCAAAAGTTCTACTCAACCAACTAGTAAATTACATAGCAGGACATGCACTTTCAGAAAGTAAAAGCAAGTTCAGGAAAGGCAGAGGCACTTGTGACATGATCTTCACCTTTCAGCAAATGCAAGAGAAAGATAGAACATAGAACATAACAGCTCAGTACAGGCCCTTCGGCCCTCAATGTTGCGCCGACCAGTGGTACCAATCTAAAGCCCCTCTAATCTACACTATTCCAATATCATCCATATGTTTATCCAATAACCACTTGAACGCTCTCAACGTTGACGAGTCCACCACTGTTGCAGGCAGGGCATTCCACGCCCTTACTACTCTCTGAGTAAAGAACCTACCTCTAACATCTGTCCTATATCTCTCACCCCTCAATTTAAAGCTATGTCCCCTCGTGCTAGCCAACACCATCCGAGGAAAAAGGCTCTCACTATCCACGCTATCTAATCCTCTGATCATCTTGTATGCCTCTATTAAGTCACCTCTTAACCTTCTTCTCTCTAACGAAAACAACCTCAAGCCCCTCAGCCTTTCCTCATACGATTTTCCCACCATACCAGGCAACATCCTGGTAAATCTCCTCTGCACCCTTTCCAACACTTCCACATCTTTCCTATAATACGGCGACCAGAACTGTACGCAATACTCCAAATGCGGCCGCACCAGAGTTTTGTACAGTTGCAGCATGACCTCCTGGCTCCGAAACTCAATCCCTCTACCAATAAAAGCTAACACACTGTACGCCTTCTTAACAACCCTATCAACCTGGGTGCCAACTTTCAGGGATCTATGCACATGGACACCCAGATCCCTCTGTTCATCCACACTACCAAGTATCTTACCATTAGCCCAGTACTCTGTATTCCTGTTACTCCTTCCAAAGTGAATCACCTCGCACTTTTCCGCATTAAACTCCATTTGCCACCTCTCAGCCCAGCTCTGCAGCTTATCTATGTCCCTCTGTAACCTGCCACTTCCCTCCGCACTGTCTACAACTCCACCGACTTTAGTGTCATCCGCAAATTTACTAATCCATCCTTCCACGCCCTCATCCAGGTCATTAATAAAAATGACAAACAGCAGTGGCCCCAAAACAGATCCTTGCGGTACACCACTAGTAACTGAACTCCAGGATGAATATTTCCCATCAACCACCACCCTTTGTTTTCTTACAGCTAGCCAATTCCTGATCCAAACCACTAAATCACCCTCAATCCCATGTGTCCGTATTTTCTGCAAAAGCTTACCATGGGGAACCTTATCAAACGCTTTGCTGAAATCCATATACACCACATCAACTGCTTTACCCTCATCCACCTCTTTGGTCACCTTCTCAAAGAACTCAATAAGGTTTGTGAGGCACGACCTACCCTTCACAAAACCGTGCTGACTATCCCTAATCAAATTATTCCTTTCTAGGTGATTATAAATCCTATCTCTTATAATCCTTTCCAATACTTTGCCCACAACAGAAGTAAGGCTCACCGGTCTATGATTACCAGGGTTGTCCCTACTCCCCTTCTTGAACAAGGGGACAACATTTGCTATCCTCCAGTCTTCTGGCACTGTTCCTGTAGACAATGACGACATAAAGATCAAAGCCAAAGGCTCTCTAGCCTCCCAGAGAATCCTAGGATAAATCCCATCCGGCCCAGGGGACTTATCTACTTTTACCCTTTCCAGAATTGCTAACACCTCCTCCTTATGAACATCAATCCCATCCAGTCCAACAGCCTGCATCTCAATACTCCCCTCAACAACACTGTCCCTCTCCAGTGTGAATACCGACGAAAAATATTCATTTAGTGCCTCTCCTATCTCTTCAGACTCCACGCACAACTTCCCACTCCTGTCCTTGACTGGCCCTAATCTTACCCTAGTCATTCTTTTACTCCTGACATACCGATAGAAAGCTTTAGGGTTTTCCTTGATCCTACCTGCCAAAGACTTCTCATGTCCCCTCCTGGCTCTTCTTAACTCTTTCTTTAGGTCCTTCCTGGCTAACTTGTAACTCTCAAGCGCCCTAACTGAGCCTTCATGTCTCATCTTAACATAAGTCTCCTTCTTCCTCTTCACAAGAGATTCAACCTCCTTAGTAAACCACGGTTCCCTCACACGTCTGCTTCCTCCCTGTCTGACAGGTACATATTTATCAAGGACGGCACGGTAGCACAGTGGTTAGCACTGCTGCTTCACAGCTCCAGGGTCCCGGGTTCGATTCCCGGCTTGGGTCACTGTCTGTGTGGAGTTTGCACATTCTCCTCGTGTCTGCGTGGGTTTCCTCCGGGTGCTCCGGTTTCCTCCCACAGTCCAAAGATGTGCGGGTTAAGTTGATTGGCCAGGTTAAAAAAATTGCCCCTTAGAGTCCTGGGATGCGTAGGTTAGAGGGATTAGCGGGTAAATTATGTGGGGGTAGGGCCTGGATGGGATTGTGGTCGGTGCAGACTCGATGGGCCGAATGGCCTCCTTCTGCACTGTAGGGTTTCTATGATTCTATGACGCGTAGTAGCTGTTCCTCGAACAAGTTCCACATTACAATTGTGCCCATCCCCTGCAGTTTCCTTCCCCAACCTATGCCAGCTAAAGCTCGCCTAATCGCATCATAATTTCCTTTCCCCCAGCTATATCTCTTGCCCTTTGGTATATACCAATCCTTTTCCATTGCTAAAGTAAACGTAATCGAATTGTGGTCACTGTCACCAAAGTGCTCACCTACCTCCAAATCTAACACCTGGCCTGGTTCATTACCCAGTACCAAATCCAATGTGGCCTCGCCTCTTGTTGGTCTATCTACATACTGCGTCAGAAAGCCTTCCTGCACACACTGGACAAAAACCGACCCCTCTAAAGTACTCGAACTATAGCTTTTCCAGTCAATATTTGTAAAGTTAAAGTCCCCCAGTACAACTACCCTGTTACTTTCGCTCCTATCCAGAATCATCTTTGCAATCTTTTCCTCTACATCTCTGGAACTTTTCGGAGGTCTATAAAAAACTCCCAACAGGGTGACCTCTCCTTTCCTGTTTCTAACCTCAGTCCAAACTACCTCAGTAGACGAGTCCTCATCAAATGTCCTTTCTGCCACCGTAATACTGTCCTTGACTAACAATGCCACACCTCCCCCTCTTTTGCCACCTTCCCTGCACTTACTGAAACATCTAAACCCCGGAACCTGCAACAACCATTCCTGTCCCTGCTCTATCCATGTCTCCGAGATGGCCACAACATCGAAATCCCAGGTACCAACCTATGCTGCAAGCTCACCCACCTTATTCCGGATGCTCCTGGCGTTGAAGCATACACAATTCAAACCGCCTTCCTGCCTGCCAGTATACTCCTGCGACTCTGAAACCTCATCCATGACCTCACTACTCTCAACCTCCTGTAGACCGGAGCTACAATTCAGGTACCCACCCCCCTGCTGAATTAGTTTAAACCCTCCCAAAGAGCATTAGCAAATTTTCCCCCAAGAGATTGGTACCCCTCTGGTTCAAGTGCAGACCATCCTGTTTGTAGAGGTCCCACCTACCCCAGAAAGAGCCCCAATTGTCCAGGTATCTGAATCCCTCCCTCCTGCATCATCCCTGTAACCACGTGTTCAACTGCTCTCTCTCCTCACTATCACGTGGCACGGGTAACAAACCAGAGATAACAACTTTGTTTGTTCTAGCCCTAAGCTTCCACCCTAACTCCCTGAATTTCTGCCTTACATCCCCATCCCTTTTCCTACCTATGTCTTGAGTGCCTATGTGAACGACAACTTGGGGCTGGTCCCCCTCCCCCTTAAGGATATCGAAAACACGATCTGAGACATCGCGGACTCTGGCTCCTGGGAGGCAACACACCAACCGCGAGTCTCTCTCGTTCCCGCAAAATCTCCTATCCGTCCCTTTAACTATGGAGTCCCCAATGACTAATCCTCTACTCCTCTCCCCCCTTCCCTTCTGAGCCACAAGGACAGACTCTGAGCCAGTGACCTGTACACCATGGCTTACCCCTGCTAAGTTCCCCCCCCAACAGCATCCAAAAGTGTACTATCCCCAATTTCTACGACATTTTTTGTTTCTCCCCCCACTTGGATAGCCCCCTGTACCATGGTGCGGTGGTCAGTTTGCTCATCCTCCCTTTCCCTCCCCTTCTGAGCTGCCGGGCCGGACTCTGCGCCGGAGGCACGGCCACTGTTGCTTCCCCCAGGTAGGCTGCTCCCCCCAACAGTACTTAAACAGGAGTACTTATTTTTAAGGGGCACAGCCACTGGCGTACTCTCTAGTACCTGACCTTTCCCCTTCCCCTTCCTAACCGTGACCCACTTGTCTGTCTCCTGTGGCCCCGGTGTGACCACCTGCCTGTAACTCCTATCTATCACCTCCTCATTCTCCCTAACCAGACGAAGGTCATTGAGCTGCAGTTCCAGTTCCCCAACGCGGTCCCTTAAGAGCTGCAGCTCGACGCACCTGGCGCAGATATGGACGTCCAGGAGGCTAGCTGACTCCAGGACCTCCCACATCAGACACTGAGAACAACAAACTGGCCTCACAATCATAATTCCCCCTTTCTTCCAATGACACAGAAAAAAAAACTGTCTAAACCTACCCCACCTCTGCCTCAAATAACAGATGGGACTCTACTGTATGTTTGTTGACCAGATGAAGACCTTTGACAGAGTAAATAGAAAGGCCTTGTGCAAAGTCGTAGCTAAGTAGGAAATCCTGATAAGAGTTATAAATCTGATGCAGTAGTTTCACGATGTAATGAGGACCAGTTGCTGACTGGGGTGAATACAATGACTCCTTTGATGTAATAAATGGTGTGAAGCAGGGGTGTGCATCATGGCCCCTGTGCTCCTTAGCATATTCTGACTGCAATGCTTTCTGGGGCATTTGGTGGAAATATTGGTGGAATATACATCTAATTCAGAGCAGATGATAACTGCTTCAACGTGGGACAACTGAAATCCTCAACAAAGATATCAGAAATTATGATTTGGAAATTGCTGATGACTATGCTCCCATGTCATACTGAGAGTTTGACCTATGGGCTAGCCATCATCTTAAGGAAAACAGAGATACTCCACTAATCACCACCAAATTCTGACTATACCGCAGCTTCGGTAACTATCATAAGAACATAAGAAATAGGAGGAGTAGGCCATCTAGCCCCTCGAGCGTGCCCCGCCATTCAATATCTTGGCTGATCTGAAGTGGATCAGTTCCACTTACCCGCCTGATCCCTATAACCCCTAATTCCCTCACCGATCAGGAATCCATCTATCCGTGATTTAAACATATTCAACGAGGTAGCCTCCACCACTTCAGTGGGCAGAGAATTCCAGAGATTCACCACCCTCAGAGAAGAAGTTCCTCCTCAACTCTGTCCTAAACTGACCCCCCTTTATTTTGAGGCTGTGCCCTCTAGTTCTAGTTTCCTTTCTAAGTGGAAAGAATCTCTCCATCTCTACCCTATCCAGCCCCTTCATTATCTTATAGGTCTCTATAAGATACCCCCTCAGCCTTCTAAATTCCAATGATATTTCAATGATACAACCCTGAAGGCAATCGATAGCTTCACCTATCTCAGAAGCTGAATCTCCAAAAACGTCTGCATCGACACAGGGGTCGCAAATAGAATTGCCAGGGCAAGCTCAGCATTTACCCAAGAGACTGTGGAGGAAACAAGGTGTCAAACTTGCAAATTGCTGTGTACCTCCTATATGCCTGTGAAACATGGACTACATACGCCAGACATATTAAGACAGGTTCCACATTTTTGGAAAACCAAAAGGAAAAAAAATATCCAAGGCTGAGATATTTCAACGGGTAGAAATGTGTGGAATTGAAGCCCTCAACAGAGCCCAGCTCAGATGGAGTGGACAGTTACTATAGATGACTTACAATAAAATCCCCGAGGCAGTTACGTACTCACAGTTTAGACATTACCTAAGAGACCGGCCAAGATTAAGATTAAAGTACTCCTTTGCCACAGACTTGGGAAAAATGGGAATGAAAAACTACCTGGGGAACGATCTCAAGTAATGGTGCTTTTTTTTTCCAAATAGCAAAGAATATAAGTAGCTAAGAACAAGAGACAAACTAGAAAGACCAAGCACTCCCAACAAAATCAGACAATTTATCTTTGCCTACGCTGTTGAAAGTCTACAATCAGTCACCACAGACACATTACAACACACAACAGATGACTATGCATACAAGAAGCAAGCGTCTCCAACGTTGTATGGAAACCAACTACAGCGCATGGCAGGGGTCTAGAGTAGGGAAAAGATTGATCTGACTGGAAACCTGGAATGCTGCAATCCACAGAATTCAACAACTCTTAAAATCCCTGTATTTCCACGTCAAGGAAAGGGCATTGAGAATCTGCGCAAAAAAAAAAATCAATTTAGCTATAGTTTGGCAAGGTTTTATTCCATGACTGAAGTGAAAAGGGACTTAAATCATTCTCTTATATTTAATAAATTGGTTAACTTTAATTAGAAGGTGCAGTCTTTTCCAGACTGGCAAAAGGTTTCTTTAAAGTTTTCTCTAGTTCAAGTATCCAAAAGTGCACGGAAAGCAACTACAACAACTTCATTTGGGGCCCTTTATGTTCAGATCAGATTTTAAGCCAAGGTGGATGTCAGTAATCCCAAGGAAATATTCAATCAATACGGTGCTGATACTACATTTGTAAACAACAGAACTTTTATTGTCATTGACATTAAACAGTCACACAAACTCTTCCTCATTTCTTAAACAATAATTGGCTTTACCATTTGGTAAACAAGCATTTCTTCCAGTCTGGGGGGTAAAGTAAGTTTGCAGAATAAAGTATAATGTACTGGACTCTCCACTTATTTTTTTGGAAGAATACACAACACTTCACTGATATTAGATGCAACTTCTGGATGCTTCATTACACAAATACATATGTGTATCTTACAAATAGGAGAAGGTGAATCCTAGTTGAAAAGAATCATTAGTAATAATTTTGGTGATAAGATGGAGCCATTAAGATTTGATAGCAGTGTCTCTGGATTTGTAGATCACACCTCGACTCTTCAGTTCCCTTACAATACCTGGAAAACAAACAGATGAGACTAAATTGCAAACAACAAACAGTCAGCACAAACAGTCAACAAACAGCACAAGTCAGGTCACCAGAAAGAGCTAGGCTTACTCTGATATATTGCACCAGATGATGGTGTCTTCAAGCAGATTCAGATCTACTCCAGATAGAGTTATCAAAATACAGCTTCAAAGGCACTAACAGATTCAAGCATACTGGGAAAATGGTGGCATAGTGGTAATGTCACTTGTCTAATAATTCAAAGGTCCAGACTAATGTTCTGAGGAGATGGGTTCAAGTTCCACCATGACATCTGGAGGAAGTTAAATTCAATGAATCAATAAATTCAATAATGGAATTGAAAGCTAGTCTCAGAAATGGATGAGTGGGTGTGAGTGCCAGACGGCCTAATATTGATCACTGCAGAAAGGACAAAGTCCCAGAAAACTGAGGCAGGTTGTTCTTCAGGCCCGCCTCAACATTCAGCAGCCTCTATATCCACCCAGAGCTGTTTCTGGGGATAGTGGACCCAACTGCATACCATAGCCATCTCCCCACAACAAAGGTCCTACAATTTGTGGCACTTATTCTCCTGAGGTGGGTGCATTGAGCCACAATATTGGCATAACTCAGAGCCTGCTCTTTCTCCTATATTCTCTCTTTAAACTCTGGTCAGAGCATCAGGAATTACATTATTTTTCCCATAATCTTTTCACAGGCAACCAAATGTATTCAAGGTACACGGAAGCTTTCTTTACAAGCATCTTAACCAGCTTATATTCCTGTTTTGTGCCATGGTTTTTTAGCCTCTATGACGGAAATACAAACCAATACTTTGGCAGCCTCCCACTCTTCACACATGGATGCATATTAGTCACACCATATGATATAAATGGCTTTTGCGTAGGTTTCCCAACATTAATACAGAAAAGCACGAGGGTTTTCTTACACTTCTCCTCTGTTGATGGAAACATGCCTTTTAGCTTGTTAAAGAAAACGTGCATCTCTGATTGACAACCAGCTTCAAAATAATCTTCCTCAATCGCTTCATTCCAGAACAAATCTTGCCATTTTATGTTTGGTCAACACCAGACGAGTAAATCTGCGAGGAAATTTTGCTCCCTTTATTCATCATTTGTTTAACTGAAAGATGTGCCATTGCATTCAGTGCATGTTTATATCCTAGCTGCTGAAGCTTCAAAAAGTAGAACCATCATCTCTTAACAATTTCATTCAAATATGTTTACTTTCTTATTTTCCAATTCTTTCCTGACTTTACAACCTTTTAATTCAGGGCAGAAACTGATTCATTCTGGTTAAGTTCAGTTGACTTTGTTTCGGTGTCATCAACAGAACCCTTATACAAGTTTGACAACTTCACATGAGCATTTGTTCATTTTGGAATTTTTCTTCCATGGTTGTTGACTGCTCCTTAGACGCTCAATTTACTCATTATATCCTCAATCAGTTTCTTAAGTTTTTTGTTAGCTGCTTTTAAATTCTGGATCTGCTCCTCCATCCCACACATCTCATTCTTTTTGCTCACCAGATTGCATTTGAGTTCAAGAATTTCATTGTTCCTTTCATGGCGAAGTTCCAATAGTCAGTCACTCTTGGTTAATTCTGCATTCAACCAATTGTTCTGATGTATTAGCAATGCCTTCCCCAGTCAAGGCATTTTTCATGATACTTAGAAACTTCTGATACTTGAAGTTTATCAAGTTCTAATTGAAGATCTAACTTCATTGAATTGGTTTCTACAAGTTTATTATTTAGACTTCAAATCTTCATTCAAGTGTTTACTTCCTGTGACTGACACTCAAACAGTTCTTGCTTTTCATCATCTAACTCATCTTTTATGCCTGAAAGTTTGTTCTGTACACTGATCGGTTTTTCCTTTAGTTGCTCTTTATTGACAATAAGCTTCTTGAGTTTGACCATAATAATTTTGGGGAGCTTGGCAAGTTCCGCATGATAGAATAACTGGTGCAATACAGTCTTCACTTTGTTTCAGTCTTCCCTGCCTAAATCATTACCCAGTATAAAAACCACCTCTTCCACAGGTAACTAGGAATAATTCCTACAGTATCAATTCTGTTTACTAAGTCGCTTCATAAATTAACTTTGCACAAGGGAACACATTCATAAATCTCATGAGTACCTCCATTAATACACTTTCTTTCATTCAACCATCTGGAACACAAATTGTATCAGCAGCATAATTACCCCAGCATCTCTCTAAATATTAATTTGTTTACCTGGTTTGAAGGACTTAAAGAATACATCTCCATTAGATAGAAAACCTCTATAACCTGACATATCAGCATCTAGGGAAGAATCTACTTGAACATCCCGAGACATATCCTGAGGGATCACATGTCAATTCACACCATCACACAGGCCCTAACCCTGTTCAAAAGAACACCATAAACTGAGCGTGCACAGCCTGTCTCTCGTATCAGTCAGCCCTCATCTTCATGGCAATGCACCACGGAAGCGTTGACAATAGGAGACTTTGTTGGTCCCATTCCACTCTGTGCATGAGCTAGAGTCCTGAGAATACAGATTTCCACCCAATACCCAAACATACAACCATGTGCCATGCAGTGAAGAGCACATTTCCTCCTGCCATCTCCTAGTTGAATGTCTTCTGAAAATGCTGGAATTAGTTAGTAAGTTACTAACGTCCCAAATTGTTATGGATAACTGCTAAAGTTAATTTAGCTACTTATATTTAATTATGCAATTGCTACATTTTAGTTATAATCTGTGAGAATTCAAACAATTCTTATTTGAAAAGAAGAGCTCACTTTAAAAATAATTCACATGGAATTGTATAGCTTTTACAGCACAGAAACAGACCATTGAAAAAACTAGGAGGAAACAAACTGCACACTGATGTTAATGCCTGGCCCTCAGAACACAAATCAAAATGTGCCCACAGAATTATGATGCGGCTATAGGCTGTACCCATCTTTTATTTCCCAACTTGCATTTTGTAGATTTGATATTATTGTTTGTGACTATCCAAAGCATGGAAGAGAAAGCTGTCTAAGCTCTTACCTGGAGGTAACCGTCCTGTCACTGATACTGCATAGATGCCTGGCTTGAAGTTACCTGAAAAACAGGACATAATATTAAGTATAAGATGCAGGCCATCATATACCAATTCAGGCAAACATAGATCATAAAGGACTGACTTGTGTGAAAGAATTATCAGACTTTGTGAATATTATACATGAAGAATCTTTATTGCCGAAGCATTGCCATTAAGTTAGATTGTAATCACTAATCTGACGTGTAATATTTTAGTCTAAGAACATAATCATTACATTTAAAAATCAATGAATTTCTACTACTACATGCCCTAGTGCAAACCAACTCACACTTCAAACGAACAGTACTTTGAAAGCCATGTGTTAGGGCTTCAGCTCAGAATGGGGCTCAGATCTAAGCCAGGCTATTCAGCAAATGTGATGAGCAGAGACATGGTACTTGTCACAGGGAAGGAAATCTGAAGCCAGTAGCTCCTATATTGATAAACTTCAATTGTCAGTTCGCTTGTCCCTTGTGCATTATGAGGCTATACATCATGCCAGCTATTGCAACGATTCTCCATCCACCAAATCATACCTGTGTATGACTGCAGCAGTTCAATAAGGCAGCTTACCACCACCTTCTCAAGAGCAATTAGGGATGGGCAATAAATGCTGGCCTAGCCAGTGACATCCAAATGAATAAAAAAATACATGTACACGTATACCCCACATGAATAATGGTTACTTCAGCAGGCTACTACATGCCAGTAGGATGTCAACGCTTTAGCAGAGAGGAGAGGATAGGAGAGAATTGGTGAGAAAAGACAGACACTCCTTTTGAAGACTGGTATTGTTCTCCTTGCACGTCATTACTGCCATCTAAAGCGTGAAACAGGTATTTATCAACGAGGGTGCAAAAACTTGGAAGAATAAGGATAAAAGAAGCTCAGTCTCACCGGGACCTAAAGTTTGTGGGATTTGAACTTTTTAAAAAATAATTACGGAACACTTACTAATGTAGGTAATTATTTGTTCAGTCATTTCCTACAAAGGTCTTGGACCTGAAACAGTAACTCTGTTTCTCTCTCCACAGATACTGCCTGAGCTGCTGGGCATTTCCAGCATTGTCTGCTTTTATTTCAGATTTCCAGAATTCACACGATTCTGTTTTTAAATCATTTATTCAAATTATACATATTCTGCAATACTGAAAGTAAGTTTCTGAGGACTTTTTTAAAAAAAGATGCGTGTGGAGCAACTACATCAAAACATGCACTATGTTCAACTGATAAGTCAAGGCTGCTTAATAAAAACATACTTACAATCATCCGATTGAAACAGGCATTATTAATACACTTTCACTGCACAAAATGATGATATAGAAACATAGAAAAACTACAGCACAATACAGGCCCTTCTGCCCTCAAAGTTGTGCCAAACATGTCCTTACCTTAGCGATTACTAGGCTTACCTATAACCCTCTATCTTACTAAGTACCATGTACTTATCTAAAAGTCTCTTAAAAGACCCTATCGAATCCGCCTCCACCACCGTTGCTGGCAGCCCATTCCACGCGCCCACCACCCTCTGAGTGAAAAACTTACCCCTGACATCTCCTCTGTACCTATTCCCCAGCACCTTAAACCTGTGCCCTCTTGTGGCAACCATTTCAGCCCTGGGAAAAAGCCTCTGACTATCCACTCGATCAATACCTCTCAACATCTCATATTATATGATATATTAAGGGAACTGTGCACAATCTGCTACACAGATAATTCTCCTTCCTCTGTCCAAAGTAATGCCTAAATATATACTTGAAAGAGAGAAATATTGCAAAGTCATTCTAAACTTACTTATCCGTTGCCACTTGGAGACCCAACTGTCTTCAGGACTCATCATTGCAATAATCCTGAAATAAAAATAGTAACTATTTGAGCAGCTACATCCTGCATAACATCTACAAACAAATTTCTCCACTGCATCAAGAGTTAAAAACTATCAGAAAAAAAGGTATGCTTTAGATTCACAGCACCATGACATGCAAACAGCAAAGAGCTGAAAAAGCAGGAATGCACCATTGGATAATTAGCATATTTTGAGCTGGCTTTTCTGGTCTGCTTTCTAAGTGTGGGTAGCATTCTGCAGGTATGGAGTTGGGTGACTGGTGGGCAGGGTGGGGGAAGAAAAGGAGGGAAATGCAATATTACTTGTGAAGAAAATCTTTACAAAATCATATTTGGTAGCATTGCATTACAGAGATCAAATGGCACCAAGCTCATTTCTAGTCTTCACTTAGCTGATCTCAATCAGGGATAGTACTTAGAGCACTACCACCTACCTGCATCAGGATTCTCTGTTGAGGGAAAGGGGGAAATATCAGCCAAGGTTACAACTTTTATCTCACTACCTGTTTCAATGGCCAGAAACAAGACACACATTACCTTACATCATATCATTTCTGGGAAGTAAAAAGGGCACCCGGTTTATTCAACTGGGGGAATAAAAAAAGAGGCATGCTGATTTATAATGAAATACCAATCAGTAATACAACGTATCCTTAGGCAAAAAAACCCTCCTTTTAGGAGGAATTTATTTTCAGTTACAGGTAAAGGGTAAAGTATATGCACCCATGATACCGTAGTGACGTCAGTTGCAGAGATCTTCCATAGAATCTCTACAGTGCAGAAGGAGGCCATTCGGCCCAATGAGTCTGCACCAGCCAGAACCTCACCCAGGCCCTAATCCGTAACCCTACATATTTACCGTGCTAATCCCCCTGACACTAGGGTCAATTTAGCATGGCCAATAAACCTAACCTGCACATCTTTGGACTGTGGGAGGAAACAGGAGCACCCGGAGGAAATCCACGCAGAACCGAAGAGAATGTGCAAACTCCACACAGACAGTGACCGAGACCAGAATTGAACCCAGGTGCCTGGCACTGTGAGGCAGCAGTGTGCTTTAGTTGTTTAAAAACCACTGTGCCACCATGCCGCCCAGTAGCAAATCAATTGCAAACAACTGAGAAGGGACTACAAATCTCAATTTCAGATTGCAGTGTGCTTTAGTTGTTTAAAAACAGTCAGTAGCTCCAGAGCAGTTCAGGAAGGATGAAAGTTACATCCTTGCTTTTTTCTAAGGGAACATTTACTACATTCTAATTCCTTCACCCACCTCCAGGACTCAACTGGATCATAAAATAGTGCATTGCACTCACCCCCTCAGCCCTGTACCAATGCTCTCGCTAAAACGTAGCTGTTGTACACAGCCTGTTCCTTTAAATTTTGCACCATATTTATCCCTGACGAGGGACTGCGCAATAACTTTCAGGATGCTGTACAGCCATGCACAGCTTAGCAGGATCATTCGTCCACACTATCATTTTCAAGAGCAATCCCGTTAATCCCATTTCCCAACTATTCCCCAATATCCGCATTCTTTTTTTCTTCAGGGATTCATCCAAATTCCATTTGAAAGCTACCTTTGAATCTGTATACAGAACCCATTAGGCAATGCATTACAAATCCTAACCACTTGTTGCATCAAAAATTCCTACCTCATGTCACCTCTGGTTCTTTTAGCAATTAACTTAAATCCGTGCCCGGAGGTTTCGACACATTGGAAACTTTCTTTTTATTTACTCTATCTAAACCCTTCATGATTTTAAACACCTCTAACAAATCTCCTAGCCTTTTCTGCTCTAAAGAGCAACTTAAAAGTTCTCAAGTATCTTCCACTAACGGCAATTCCTCATCCCTGGAACAATTCTAGTAAATCTCTTAAGAATATTTCTTTTTTAAAAATGTCATTTGACCCTTTGGGCAAGTTCTGTCTGCCATTCAATCACGGCTGATCGCCCATCTTAACTTCACCTTCCCACACTATCCCGACAAATGTTAATTTCCAAACATTTAGCAATTTCTGTCTGAATACTCTAAATAACTGAGCATTCACAGCCCTCTGGAGCACAGAACACAAATATCCATAATGTTTGAGTGTAGAAGTTTCTCCTCATTTCAGTCCTAAATGTCTGACTACATATTCTGAGACTGTGAGCCCTAATTCTAGACTCTCCAGCCAGGGAAAACATTCTGTAGCCCTGCCAAAGCCTTCATATTCTTTGTAAATTGCACTGCTCAGAATGTGTGCGCAATTCTCCAGCTGGGGCCAAACTAATATTTTTTATAGGTTTAACATAACTGTCTGGCATGTGTATTTTGAGCTTCTATCTATAAAGCCCAGGATTCCATGTGCTTTAACTGTGTTATTAATGTGTCCTACCACCTTCAGAAATTTAGAATATCCCATTAATTAATGCAAGCAGAAGAGCTGATTAGAAAAAAGGCACCTCAAATATATTAAATAAAAGAAACTCACAGCACTATGAACCATTGTTTTGTTCTGACATATAATTATAAATTAACTCACCCATCAAAAGAAGAACTGGTGCAGTCATATACCATCTCTCGATTCCCCTTCATTTGCAGATAGGAGTCACAGTTATCACAACCATCATACTCAAACTGATCTATAGTCTACAAAGGGGAGTAAAAAGACAAACAGTATCTCAGTCAGGCTTTGAAATTGAAAATTGTTTTGTTAAAGGCTTGTGACTGTTTTTCAAAGTAAAATTAAAACATATTTATCAGGATCATAGTTTCAGATGCCAATGTGTGTCCTCCCCACATCCCAATTATTTTCAGCTGTAAAACAGCTAATTTCAAGGCCACCATTGCAAATGGAGGCTGTAAAAAATGGACATTGGCACTAAAGTGAACAGTTGGCAACTGGGAATAAAATTGGAGAGTTGGAAATAACTGCAGCTGAAGTCAAGACAAGCTCACATCCATTGCAATTACTTTTCAAATCATAGAACTTTGACAGTGTAGCCGGAAGCCCCATTCGACCCATTGAACATGCACCGACAACAATCCCATCCAGGCCCTATCCCCATAACCCCACATATTTACCCCGCTAGTCCCCCTGACACTAAGGGGCAATTTAGCATGGCCAATCAACCTAGCCTACACATTTTTGCATTGTGGGAGGAGACCAGAGCACCCAGAGGAAACCCACACAGACAGCTGGAGAACCTGCAAACTCTACCCAAGGTCTGAATTAAATGTAGTTTATACGAGGCCAGTGGCTATACGTTTTCAGAGTATCACCCTGAGTTTCAAAATTTGATTGCAAACATTAAGTGAATAAACATTACCTTGAAGCAATGGACTTAGTTATGATTTTATTCAAGATCATTTTTCATTTGCACATTGTTATTAGAGCTAAATGGTTGGTTAGTTGCATCAAACAACCCTAGAGAGTTGTTTTTCAAACTGGAGGCCTATAACCAGCGGTGTGCCTCGGGGATCAGTGTTGGGTCCACTGTTATTTGTCATTTATATTAATGATTTGGTTGAGAATTAAGGAGGCATGGTTAGTAAGTTTGCAGATGACACCAAGATTGGTGGCATAGTGGACAGTGAAGAAGGTTGTCTCAGATTGCAACAGGATCTTGATCAATTGGGCCAGTGGGCTGATGAATGGCAGATGGAGTTTAATTTAGATAAATGCGAGGTGATGCATTTTGGTAGATCGAAACAGGGCAGGACTTACTCAGTTAATGGTATGGCATTGGGGAGAGTTATAGAACAAAAAGATCTAGAAGTACATGTTATAGCTAATTGAAAATGGAGACACGGGTGGACAGAGTGGTGAAGAAGGCATTCGGCATGCTTGGTTTCATTGTTCAGAACATCGAATACAGGAGTTGGGACGTCTTGTTGGAAGTTGTACAAGACATTGGTAAGGCCACACTTGGAATACTGTGTACAGGCCTGGTCACTCTATTATAGAAAGGATATTATTAAACTAGAATGAGTGCAGAAAAAATTTACTAGGATGCTAGCAGGACTTGATGGTTTGAGTTATAAGGAGAGGCTGGATAAACTAGGACTTTTTTCTCTAGAGCTTAGAAGGCTTAGGAGTGATCTCAAAGAAGTCTATAAAATAATGAGGGGCATAGATCAGCTCGATAGTCAATATCTTTTCCCAAAGGTACGGGAGTCTAAAACTAGAAGACATGGGTTTAACCTGAGAGGGGAAGAGATATAAAAGGGTGCAGAGGGGCAATTTTTCACACAGAGGGTGGTGAGTGTCTGGAACAAGCTGCCAGAGGTCGTAGTAGAGGCGGGTACAATTTTGTCTTTTAAAAAGCATTTAGACAGTTACATGAGTAAGATGGCTATCGAAGGATATGGGCCAAGTGCGGCAATTGGGACTAGCTTAGTCATTTTAAAAAAAGGGCAGCATAGACAAGTTGGGACAAAGGGCCTTTTGCCATGCTGTAAACTTCTATGACTCTAATTGCTTTGAAATTACAATAAAAGTGGTTGAAAAAGTTGATAATTATGGAAGAGTACAAAACTCTGGTGTGGCCGCATTTGGAGTATTGCATACAGTTCTGGTCACCGTATTATAGGAAAGATGTGGAAGTGTTGGAAAGGGTGTAGAGGAGATTTACGAGGATGTTGCCTGGCATGGTGGGAAAATCGTATGAGGAAAAGCTGAGGAGCTTGAGGTTGTTTTCATTAGAGAGAAGGTTAAGAGGTGACTTAATAGAGGCATACAAGATGATCAGAGGATTAGAGAGGGTGGATAGTGAGAGCCTTTTTCCTCGGATGGTGATGGCTAGCACGAGGGGACATAGCTTTAAATTGAGGGGTGAGAGATATAGGACAGATGTTAGAGGTAGGTTCTTTACTCAGAGAGTAGTAAGGGCGTGGAATGCCCTGCCTGCAGCAGTAGTGGACTCGTCAACATTAAGAGCATTCAAATGGTTATTGGATAAACATATGAATGAGATTGGAATAGTGTAGATTAGAGGGGCTTTAGATTGGTTCCACTGGTCGGTGCAACATCGAGGGCCGAAGGGCCTGTACTGCACTGTAATGTTCTATGTTTTATGTGTGCATTGGATAACAAAGGATGAAGAAGTGCTGCAAAAGTAGATGCTTTGGAGAAAGTCAGAAAACATAGCAACCATATATTATTGTCTTTAAGATGCTGCCGAACTCCTTCAGTGTTTGCTATTCAATTTCAACAAGTAATGTAAATATTTCAACATAGATTTAGATTAACTCGGAAATTACTACCAAGAAAATTGTGAAGTTTTAATTTACTAGAGATGTTGCCCCATATATAAATTTAAATTATCGGGTGGAGTGGACTCTTGCATTATTTCATCCATAGTGAAAGCTGAAAGGAAAAGACTTCAGATTCGGAGAGAGGTTAAACATCTTCGTCCTCACTGAACACCCAAATTCAAGCCCGAGCCAAACAGAACAGCAGCCATCACAATCTACTTGGTGACATCTCCTATCCAGGCTTACCTTGACCAAGGAGCACAGCAAACAAGCTCGCAAATGCCGTAAATCCTTTGGTACTGTCTCCAATGCTGCCATTATTGACGTAGAAATCAAGCAATTTCCTGCCTGAAGCAAAACTACCGGCTCCGCATGAAACTAGCGTCACTTCCGTCGGTTCGGTGTGAGGTGGTGTGTAATACCGGAACCGGCCACAATAGAAAGGAACGGCGCTGTTGTTAGCCGACTACGTTGACTAATCCACAATATGGTCAATGCAGCATTGCTGATCAGAAAAAATAAATACATTATAACAACCTCTTATTTATACATCCCATTTCCTCGATTCACAGTATACCATCCTTACGGTTTAAAACATGATGTATTAAATATATACTAGAAGAGACCCGCAAAATAATTGCCACGAAATGTTTGTCGTTATTGCATAAGTACCTCTTAAATCCCCATCCCATGCTATTCCATGCTGCCTATGCAATACTCACATCCCATTCCTTTCTTTCCTCCCATGTTATCCCCATCCCACTCCTTCTCCAATCTCCATACCCAATTCCATCCTTCCAATATTATCCCATCATCATCCCCATTGCAAACTTTCCATGCAGTCCTTCCTCACATATCATTCTATCAGCTTGTCGTACTCCCCAGTCTGACCTTTACTATCTCCCCAACTTTCACGCAGTTGCCACTACACATGCTGGCCCCCTCCTATGCCCTACTTTGTGCTCTGTCACCCCTCATGCCTTCCTCTGCAACCTCCCGTGCCTTCCAACCCATGTCATTCAGCCCACCTCCCTTGCAGTCCCCTTATCAGCCATTTCCAAACTGTACACTCCCTCCCATAACGCCCTACCCCCTCCCATGCTATCTGTCTCTAATTGCCCTCCTCCCATATCATTGTTGCCTCATGCTGCTCCCTGTCCCATGTCAGCCCTCACATGCTATGCCTCTCCATCCACCCGCCTTTCCCATGATGCAGACCCGTTCCCTCTCATGCCATCCTTTCCATTTCTATCAAACCCCAACGCCATCCCAGTCTTTCTTCTCCCTTGCCTCCTCCCATATTATATCCCTCTCGCAAGCCACTCCCCACCCTCCTCCCTCCAGCTAGAATAACTTTATTATTGGGCTCTGCTTACATTCTACTGTTTTTGTTCTCCATGAACATCCCACTGCCACTGCTGCCGTCACCACCAATTATTGGCAGTCACACGTGCATCACATGCTTTAGTGCTCAAAGCGAGCTGCATGCCTCTCTGTGTGCTCGACTCCTTCCGGTAAGTCAACCAATCAATCCAACAAAAAAGCGCGGAGAGATTATTATGAATTAAAAGAATAGTATAACAGCGATGCGACTATCATCATAATTTTGCTGTACAACAATAAATTAAACTTCTTGATAGCTAAGTTAATAACGTGATAGCAACTCTAATAACGGATAATCAATTGCATGCAAGTTACATACTCATGGAGTGTTTCTCCAAATTGCCTGTGATTCTAAACTGTTGTGAGTTCCTTCATCTGAAAATTCTTAAGATGATTGCTTCATCTTTTCTTGAAGAAAGTGTCAATTCATCTCACTATTTCATGAAAACATCCAATTGCCAACTACTATTTCTGGAAGGGTTTTTGTTAACAAGGAGGTAAGTCGATAGAAATGTTCCAGTGATTTGAATAGGAAGTCTCACAGATTCAACAAGAGGCTGTACCAATCAGATATCTGTCTATAATTGAAAACTGAGTGGTTGAGATCCACCTAAACTTATTGTAGAGATGACGCCATTTGCACTACTGTATCAAATGACTGGCGTTGGGAATTTCCCAATTAACCATTGTTGGTGGATGATTGGCAGAAATTCCAAATTGATCTGCCACCAGGCTGCTAATGGGGATTATAAAATATAATAACCGGAGTAGGTTTGTTCTGTTATTCAATTAATTCATGACTGATCTGTATATCAAACCTAATTTTCCACTTTTAGCCAAATCAGAGATAGATTTTGGGACACTAAAGAATCAAGTATTGTGGAGCTAGGAAGATATTCAACCACGATCTTACTAAATGAAGTTCACGGAGCAGTATGTCCTACTCCTGTGTGTCCTTGTTTGATTCTTATATGTAACAGAAGTTACGGATCTCAGTCATGAATGATTGAATTTAAACACTTCCACAGCTTTTGGGAGGGAGAAAGTCTCGGATTTATATTCAGATGTGCGTGAGGAAATGTACCCTGATTTCACTCCTGAGTGGCCAGGCTCTAATATTAAGATTGTGCCTTCCCGCTTGGGATACCCGCACTAGACAACATATAGATTTTCATCACAGACAGTACCCTCTTTATCATTTTAAACATCTCAATTAGATCTTCAAGGAATTCCTGTGCAATACTTCCAGCTATTTGGAACTTCCAGCACAAGTGAGATTTGGAGTTACAATTCTAGAGAATATTTTTCTGCTCCATAAATCAGAGGGTTGTCAGGCAAGGTATGACTCTTCAGAATCGGTTATTTCTTGTGAAGTTATTGCTACCAGCTCCCCATCTTTAAACTACCCACCAGAATAGACATTCTGTCGTCTACCTGTTGTTATTATTGACAAATATAATGACTGGGATGCTGGTGGAAGAACCTGGAGGCAGTAGGTTGGAGAGAGGCAGAGCGCCTCCTTCACCGCCTGGCGCACGCGCTCCACCGGTTACTTGGATGGTCGAGGCAGAGGAAAAGGCTCCCAGGCGCATGCGCTCTGGTGGGAGCGGAAGCTCGGGAATTCTCAGTCTCTCAATGGCGGCGCCGGCTTGCCGCCAGGCGCATGCGCTCTGGCGGGAGAGGAGGCCGGGGAACCCAGAGCCTCCCAGTGGCGGCGCCGGCTTGCCGCCAGGCGCATGCGTTCTGGCGGGAGATGAGGCCGGGGAACCCAGAGCCTCCCAGTGGCGGCGCCGGCTTGCCGCCAGGCGCATGCGTTCTGGCGGGAGATGAGGCCGGGGAACCCAGAGCCTCCCAGTGGCGGCGCCGGCTTGCCGCGAGGTGCATGCGCGCTGGGAGCGGCCGGCGTGGCGGGCCCTCCCGCGAGCGGGTGCCGCGTGCCGCGGTCAGGGGGCTGCGCGCGTGCGGCGGGCGTTTGGTGGAGGGGCGCGAGCTCGGAAAGTGATTGGCCGGATTGGAATTTAAACGGCGGTTCGGGAACGCGCACCAACGGTTCCATGGAAGAGGTCGCTCGACGGCGGAACCCGACTGAGTAAGTGGGAGTGCTCGGTTCCCGCCAGCCCCTCCCTGCTCCGATTTATGCTTCACCAGCCACTTGGATCGATCCCCCCGATGAGCCCCGTCGTGAGCCATGAAATGGAGGAGTTCCTGCTCTCCACCCCCATCAACCCCAACAACTTCCCGGCCAAGCTGTGGAGGATCGTCAACAGCCCCCGGTACCGCTCGATCCGCTGGGACCCCCGCGGCGAGGGGCTCATCGTCGACCAGCAGCTCTTCGAATCCGAGCTGCTCACCCCCATCAAGAACGTCAGCAATGGTGCCAACCCGGAGCCCGACACCGACCTGCTCTTCAAGACCACCAACTTCACCAGCTTCATCCGCCAGCTCAACCTCTACGGCTTCCGAAAGATGGGCCAGGGCAGCGGCGAGCACCCGGTGCCGGGCGAGCTGGGGGCGGGAGACGGGCTGCTCCATCACTTCCACAACCCCAGCTTCAAGCAGGATCACCCGGAGCTTCTGATCAACATGAAAAGGCTGACCAGCGCCAACAAAGCCAAGCTGGCAGCTGGGCTCCAGGTCAACACCAGACCGCCCAACCGCTTCCAGAGGTATTTCACCAACTCCATGGACTCCATTGGCCAGACTAAAGGGGACCGACATGGTAGGGGTGGAGTTACTGCTTATATATATACTCTGATGATTGAAGGAGGAGGGGTTGGGGGGATTAATATCAACAACAACAATTTGTATTTGTTTAATGTCTTCAAAAAAGGAGGGGTTGGGGTGGGGGGGGGGGGGTGGGATTAATACCAACAACAGCAATTTGTATATGTTTAATGTCTTCAAAAAATGCCCCAAGGAGCTTCACAGGGGAGTGAATAAAACAAAATGTGATGCCACGTAGAATATATTGGGTGACCAAAAAGCTAATTCAGAGAGACACGTTTTAAGGAGTGTTTTAAAGGATGAAAGCTAAATAACTAAGTGGGGAGGTTGTGGAAGGGAATTCCACTGCTTAGGTTCCAGGCAGCTGAAGGCACTGCTAGCAGTGGTGGAGTGATTAAAAAGAACACTCAACACATCAAGGTTAGAGGAGCGCAGCAATCTCAAAAATCTTTTGCCTAAAGGAGATTACAGAGGTAGAGAAGAGCAAGGTCATGAGGAATTTGAAAACTAATTTGAGGATTTTAACATGGAGCCATTGCTTAGCCAGAAGCCAGTAAGCTTTCACTAAAGGAAAGGGCAATGGACGAAGGGGTGGTGTCAAGTTCACCAAGTGTAGACCATGGGAGTTTGGTCAGGAGTGCATTAGGAGAGTCAAACTTAGAGCTATTATTGTTTCACAGCATTTGAGATGAGGTGGGAGAGGAATCAGGAGATATTATGGAGGTGCTAATAGACAGTCTTAGTGATGGCATTGATATGTGGTTGGAAGCTCATCTCAGGATCAAATATAATATAAATATACCAACAGTTTGGTTCAGCCTCAGACAGTTGTAAAGCAGAGGGATGGAGGCAATAACTAGGGGGCAGAGTTTATGGTTGGGGGGGCCAAGTACAGTCTTCAGTCTTTCCAATATTTATTTGGAGATATTTCTGTTTGCACAGTATAGATATCACATTGGCACTTAGGGATAGTGGAGGGGGTCAAAAGAGATGGTAGTGCTGTAGAGTTGGCTATTGTTCAGATGATGTTGCAGAAGTGCAGCATATAGATGAGAAATTGGAAGGGACCAAGGAATAATCATTGAGGGGCACCAGGCAGGGTTGTGCAGGAGTGGAAAGAGAAGCCATTGTAGATGATTTTTCTTTGGCTCTGCTTAGATGGATAAGAGTGGAACCAGGAGAATGCAGTACCGCCAGCTGAATGACACTAGAGAGCAGTTAAACGAGGATGATTTGATCAATCATGTCAAAGATTGCAGGCAGATCAAGAAGTCTGAGATGGGATTGTTTACCTTTGTTACAGACCAATAGGATGCCATTTGTAACTTTGATTAGTTGTGGCAGGGCAGAAAACTGATCAGAATAATTCAAAAATGAATTTTCTGGGATGATGGCACTAATGAGGACTTTGGAGAGGAAAGGGAGATTGGAGATTGGCCGTAGCTTGTAAAGATGATAGGGTCAAGAGAAGGCTCTTGAGGAAATTGATGATTACAGCATATTTGAGGGAGATAGAGACAGTATCTGAGGAGAGAGATAACGGCTGACAAGCAGGATTGGTAGACTTGTCAGACTTTTGTAGGGAATGGGGTCCAGAGAGCAAGATGTGGGACTCATGGACAACCTGAACTCAGGGAGGGCATGAAGGGACAGAGCAGAGAAACTAAAGAAAGATGCAAGTTCAGGGCCAGAGCACATGGAAATTATAAAGATGTTTAATCTGATGGACCATGGGAAGGGAAGGAAAAACCAAAGGCGGTTGATTGGCTGGTCTCAATATTAGTGGCATTTTTCTTTGACAAGTAAGTCTACCAGCTGCTCAGACATGTTGTTGGAAGAGCTGAGGCCAGAGGCTAAATGGGAGCAAAAGTACGCCATTTATGATATTTAGGGAGCGATTTTACCAAAAAAAACCTAAGTGCTGAATTTGCAGGAAAAATGGTATAAATCACGATTGATTTTTCAGTGGGAGTTCAGACTCGAATCTCCCACACTCTGTGCATTGCAGATGTCACAATCGTAAATATCATTAAAAGCTCGGGGGCGGGGCTTATTCATGCCAGGGTCTGACAGTTCCAGGCCTCTGTGCATGCGCAGTAGCCCCAAACTGTCAGCCTACAGTTTGCTGGCCAGCTCAATCGCTGGCCAGCCCGGGACCCCTGCAGTGCTGGCCCTCTAGCACCCCCCCCCCCCCCCACCTCCCCACCCCAGGCCTGATCGTAACCCAGTCGCGGCCCCCTGAAGCATTCCCAGGCCAGCCCCGATTCCACCCCCCCCCCCATCTCAGAGTGCCCCAATCTCCAGCCCCTCCCCCCCCCAGCAGTGATGGTCCTCCCTATCTCCCTGCAGCTGGGAGGCAGACCCTCCCTCACCAAAGGAGGTAGACCCTAGTGGCAGACCCCCACCCACCCAGCCCACCATGATCACTGGCTTCCCTCCAGTCCCAACTGGATCCCAAGGCAGATGGCAGCAAGACCCCTCACCCCCACCGATCGCCTCCTAGGTCCTGTCCCCATCAAGCCCCACCCCAATCGGCCCCACATCCTTGGCACTGCCCGATGCCTGATGGGCAGTGACAAGGTGCCCCTGCGCATGGGCACTTTGCTCCTTGAGAAGTGCCAGAGAGCACTGGCTGGCACTGCCAGGGTTCCCACCCCCCCCCCCCACCACCTGACCCCCATGGGGGGGCCCCATTTTCCCCCCTTCACTCCAGTGGAGTCTCCCGCAAGTTCCCCAAAAGTGGGAAGCTACTCTAAACCCCGCCAGAGTGAATAACATTTGGAAGTCTAAGTGTTTCCATTGGTAACTACTTCCGAAGACCAGTTGCAATACTAAGAAAGCATCTGAAAAGGAAATGGTTATTAAAACTGTAGCCGTGGTGCAGGTGAAACATGTTCTTTCAAAATCAATGAAAAAGGTGGATAGGTCTCAAGTTAGTTCAAATAATTATTTGAGTACTGGTGAAGGAAGTCTGGATGTTTTGTTTCAAAGGGAAAAGTTTTCCCTTACTCGTCTAACGAAATAGCTAAAATTAAAATTTTAAGAAATACAGTCGCAAATCAATCATTGATGGTAGTTGATAGGAAAAAGTATTAGTAAGAGATATTAATGGAAGGGATGAACCTGTTTCTTTTGGTAAAGTTAATTTAAGGAGTAGTTTTGTGAATGGAATTTGTATGGTGGTAATTATTCCTATTTTAACTTTTGGAGGAATGATAGGTAATGATTTGGCTTGTGAGGACAGTAATGTGATGACAACTGTATTGCAACAGGAAGTTGATCATGATTATCTTAAACTTTTGAAAACTACTGTGGAGAAAAATGAAACACTTATTGCAGATAACAAGCAATTGAAGGAAAACCTGATTAATGCAGAAAATCAATTTTCACATATGAAAGAGGGGTTTGCGAATGAAAAAAGAGAATTGATGAGAATCAGTCAGGAAACGTGGAACACTTGACTGAGGACTTAAACTGTTTAAAGGATAAACTTGAAAAAGCAAACTTGGTAAGGGATGATCTTCAGTTAAAACTTGGTGAACTTCAAGCATCAGATGTATTTTTGAAGTATTGTGGGAAATGCTTTGAACAAGTAAAGGAGGTTCAGGTCAGTCAGAATAATTGGTTGAATGCAGAATGAAAAAGCAAAACTAACAAACTGTTAGAACTACATCGTGAACTTCAAAGCACAATGGAGAAAATGAAGGAGAAGATGTATAGTATGGAGTGTCACAATTTGAAAGTTGTCCTTGTGAATAAAAACTCATTATTGAATAGTGATCGAGTTGAACAAAGTAGTGATCCAAGTAATATTACTGATATATCAAAGTAAGTAATGGACAATTAAAAAAAACTTAAGTACCTGCAAATTTGGAAATTGCAAATTGTCAACCAGAAGTGCTGACATTACAAAATTATCCTTCTGAGTCAATGACCAGAAATACTGATTTAAAAATGCTTGTCTGTGATTCTACACAAGATGTAGTAGTTGGAAGAAAGGCAAATGAACAGTTTGCCAAGACAATTCAAACTCTGAAAACTGGATGGGATAGTTCAGAAATTGTGCAAAAAGATTGAGGGGGTTCGAACAAACTATTAAACTTGAGATGGAGGAAGTGATTGAAATGGTTCAAACAGAATTGAAAACAACTCATTTGAAATGGAACTAGGAAAAACAACAAGATCACAAAAAGTTCAAAGAACAAACAAAGCAAGAGTACAATACTATTTTGAGTGATCATAAGAAGTGTCTTAACATTCTTGAAATTGCTAAAATAGATTTTGACAAGTGAAGAAAAGAGATGTTAATACATAAAAATTACATTTTGATTGAGTTAAATCAAAATACAAATTTACCACGTATATTTGGAAAGTGGACTTGAGAATGGTACTATGTCTACAAGTAATGAAAAGGATAATTGCACTCTAGACTTAAATGAAACATTTCTCTGAGTTGAAAACTGGAAATCGGAAGAAAAAGAAACACAAGACTTGAGTTATGATGTTATCAAGTATTGATTCTGATGATGCTGTTGTCTTTAGTTTGGTTAAATCATTGTAATTGTATAAAATGTAATTGTGAACTAAGAAAACTATAATTGTGTGATGCAATAAGTTCTATGTGGTTAGATATTTATCATGCTATTTGTGTCATGTGGATATAACACCCAGTATAAAGAAATGTTCATGATTATGAGGGAGAGGTGTTAGTAAAAATAAAGGTAGCTTTAAGGGATTTATATTTGTATTGGCAAACATTAGAAATAATGTATAATTTTAAATGGGTTTAATTTAATGTTTCTGTGCCTAGAAGAATAAAACCGATCGTTAGATTAATGATGGACAAAGGTGTTTGTATGTGTGGGGGTTGGTTTTAATTCCAACTATGATTCCGTTGTGCTTAGAGAGGGCTGCACTGTGAAGAGTAAATAAACCAGTGGTGGTTACTTAGCAAATGGTGCCTTGTTAAGTAGAGGAGCTTTTAAATTTTAGTTGAACTAATTTGATCATAGTTGGAGATAGGTAGTGAGTGGGAAGGCAGATCTCACAATCCTGATCGAAGCTTTAGAAGGCTGAAGAGGGAACATTTTTGTCAAACTTGCTAGAAGAAAAGCCATACTATGGAGTAATGCTTAAGAAAACAGGTGCCAGAAACAAAGTCCAGCTAACTAAGGAAATTAGAAAAATGAAGAAAAGTTTCCAAGAAGTCTGGAACAGGGAGCCAGAACAGATCAGTGTTCAGTAAAGTCACAGTGAATTGAAAAGGCATTGGATCATGAGAAACCAGAAAGATATCTGCAGCAGTGCTAAGGTTTATGAGAAATGATGACAGTTTGGGAGACATTATTTGAAATAATTGTAGAAATCGGTGACTGGACCTCAGCATTTGCCTTTAACACAAAGGAAACCCGAAGCAAGAGGTATAAAACCTAAAATCTTGATGGAAACAGCTGAGAGTAAGCATTATTTAAAAGAAAATTTGAAAGTATGACTATTGAAAGCAGAATTTGAAATCACACATGGATTTCAGTGAGACAAGCCGACTCATGATATAAGGGGGGATTTTGAGTAGAAATCCACAGATATTCACTTGGGTTCAGAAAGGAGCATGTCTTACCACAATTACCTTGTGTGCTCAAAAGGGACTTTGTGTGTTAATGAGACCAATGTAGCTTAAGATGTACTTTATAGTCTGTGTTGATCCTAAAATGTTTGTGTATTGTTAAGCTAAGGGGGGAGTAAAGGAATATTGTTTCATAATCCAATTTTTTCATATTTAATAAATGTTTTTTTTCTTGTTAAAATTAATTAATAGTCCTGTGACTCTGATCCTCCATGTTTCTTAAAAAAGGAAAAGTTATGGTCTTTTGAGCCAGGGTTTCATTCTGGGATCTTCCTGTCCAGTTATAACACCAACTGGAATTGTAACAGTGTATTTTAGAAATAAATTTACAAGAAATTGTCAACAATTTGGTGCTAGCAACATTAAGAACTTCTAATTCCACATTTCCTTCATCTGACCCATAGCACAAGCTAGAAGCAAGGAAGAAATTATGAAGAATGAGAAGAAGTTATGTTCTTTTAAGATGCTTTGATTTTCACAATGTGAAGTTTCCTCAGCAGTATTTTAGAACCATAAAAGTTTCCAGCAGTAAATGAGGCATTTACCACATGGTGTCTAGCTAGCTGTTTGCAAAAATAATCCAAAACTAACATAGAACATAGAACATAGAACATAGAACATTACAGCGCAGAACAGGCCCTTCGGCCCACGATGTTGCACCGACCAGTTAAAAAAAAAAACTGTGACCCTCCAACCTAAACCAATTTCTTTTCGTCCATGAACCTATCTACGGATCTCTTAAACGCCCCCAAACTAGGCGCATTTACTACTGATGCTGGCAGGGCATTCCAATCCCTCACCACCCTCTGGGTAAAGAACCTACCCCTGACATCGGTTCTATAACTACCCCCCCTCAATTTAAAGCCATGCCCCCTCGTGCTGGATTTCTCCATCAGAGGAAAAAGGCTATCACTATCCACCCTATCTAAACCTCTAATCATCTTATATGTTTCAATAAGATCCCCTCTTAGCCGCCGCCTTTCCAGCGAAAACAATCCCAAATCCCTCAGCCTCTCCTCATAGGATCTCCCCTCCATACCAGGCAACATCCTGGTAAACCTCCTCTGCACCCTTTCCAAAGCCTCCACATCCTTCCTGTAATGTGGGGACCAGAACTGCACACAGTACTCCAAGTGCGGCCGCACCAGAGTTGTGTACAGTTGCAACATAACGCTACGACTCCTAAATTCAATCCCCCTACCAATAAACGCCAAGACACCATATGCCTTCTTAACAACCTTATCTACTTGATTCCCAACTTTCAGGGATCTATGCACACATACACCTAGATCCCTCTGCTCCTCCACACTATTCAAAGTCCTCCCGTTAGCCCTATACTCAACACATCTGTTATTCCTACCAAAGTGAATTACCTCACACTTCTCCGCATTAAACTCCATCCGCCACCTCTCGGCCCAACTTTGCAACCTGTCTAAGTCTTCCTGCAAACTACGACACCCTTCCTCACTGTCTACCACACCACCGACTTTGGTGTCATCAGCAAATTTGCTAATCCACCCAACTATACCCTCATCCAGATCATTAATAAATATTACAAACAGCAGTGGCCCCAAAACAGATCCCTGAGGTACACCACTTGTAACCGCACTCCATGATGAATATTTACTATCAACCACCACCCTCTGTTTCCTATCCGCTAGCCAATTCCTGATCCAATTTCCTAGATCACCCCCAATCCCATACATCTGCATTTTCTGCAGAAGCCTACCATGGTGAACCTTATCAAACGCCTTACTAAAATCCATATATACCACGTCCACTGCCTTGCCCCCATCCACCTCCTTGGTCACTTTCTCAAAAAACTCAATAAGGTTAGTAAGGCACGACCTACCTGCCACAAAACCATGCTATCACCTATCAATTCATTACTCTCCAAATAACTATAAATCCTATCCCTTATAATTTTTTCCAACATCTTGCCGACAACAGAAGTGAGACTCACCGGTCTATAATTCCCGGGGAAGTCTCTGTTCCCCTTCTTAAACAATGGGACAACATTCGCTAACCTCCAATCTTCTGGTACTATACCAGAGGACAAAACCATGCTGACTATCACCTATCAATTCATTACTCTCCAAATAACTATAAATCCTATCCCTTATAATTTTTTCCAACATCTTGCCGACAACAGAAGTGAGACTCACCGGTCTATAATTCCCGGGGAAGTCTCTGTTCCCCTTCTTAAACAATGGGACAACATTCGCTAACCTCCAATCTTCTGGTACTATAACCCATAGCTCTACTGCCTCCCCATGCCTCTTTACCTTTCTATCTCACTGGACATAAGTAAGTGGCTTGCAGTTGGAATCTCCATTCCAATTGAAACACTTAATTCTTCAAAACTTCTTAAAATATCTATGGGGGAGTGTGCCCAGATACAAACAATGCATCAAATATTGTTCCACATTTATGTTGTTCACTGGTCACAAAGAATATCTCCATTGGTTTTTGTTTTAGCCACCGCTTGATTTCATTTGATATCTGTTTGACATTTACATCATTAAAGTGATTGCACTAGACCACTTTCTAGAAAGAAATTGGTACTAATGATGCACTCAGTTCTTCATGTCACTTGTCACTGAACATCAATTTAATTCTTCAGTTAAACCATTCCTACAAAATTACTTGAGATTCATTGACAAGTTATCCAAAAACCAAAAATAATGGTTATGCTGGCTAGTAGCAAGTGATCTCCATATAGGCTTGGTACAGATTAACTTCGGTCATTTATATCCTTAGAGTATTTTCAATTCCTCCTGGTACCAGGATATCATTTGAAGTATGACTATTGAAAGCAGAATTTGAAATCACACATGGATTTCAGTGAGACAAGCCGACTCATGATATAAGGGGGGATTTTGAGTAGAAATCCACAGATATTCACTTGGGTTCAGAAAGGAGCATGTCTTACCACAATTACCTTGTGTGCTCAAAAGGGACTTTGTGTGTTAATGAGACCAATGTAGCTTAAGATGTTTAAGAAAGGGAATAGAAATGACCCTGGTAATTATAGACCGGTTAGTCTTACTTCGGTGGTTGGTAAATTGATGGAAAGGGTCCTTAGGGATGGGATTTACGACCATTTAGAAAGATGCGGATTAATCCGAGATAGTCAGCACGGATTTGTGAAGGGCAAGTCGTGCCTCACAAATTTGATAGAATTTTTTGAGGAGGTAACTAAGTGTGTTGATGAAGGTAGGGCAGTTGATGTCATATACATGGATTTTAGTAAGGCGTTTGATAAGGTCCCCCATGGTCGGCTTATGATGAAAGTGAGGAGGTGTGGGATAGAGGGAAAGTTGGCCGATTGGATAGGTAACTGGCTGTCTGACCGAAGACAGAGGGTGGTGGTCGATGGAAAATTTTCGGATTGGAGGCAGGTTGCTAGCGGTGTGCCGCAGGGATCAGTGCTTGGTCCTCTGCTCTTTGTGATTTTTATTAATGACTTAGAGGAGGGGGCTGAAGGGTGGATCAGTAAATTTGCTGATGACACCAAGATTGGTGGAGTAGTGGATGAGGTGGAGGGCTGTTGTAGGCTGCAAAGAGACATAGATAGGATGCAAAGCTGGGTTGAAAAATGGCAAATGGAGTTTAACCCTGATAAATGTGAGGTGATTCATTTTGGTAGGACAAATTTAAATGTGGATTACAGGGTCAAAGGTAGGGTTCTGAAGACTGTGGAGGAACAGAGAGATCTTGGGGTCCATATCCACAGATCTCTAAAGGTTGCCAGTCAAGTGGATAGAGCTGTGAAGAAGGCCTATAGTGTGTTAGCTTTTATTAACAGGGGGTTGGAGTTTAAGAGCCGTGGGGTTATGCTGCAACTGTACAGGACCTTGGTGAGACCACATTTGGAATATTGTGTGCAGTTCTGGTCATCTCACTATAAGAAGGATGTGGAAGCGCTGGAAAGAGTGCAGAGGAGATTTACCAGGATGCTGCCTGGTTTGGAGGGTAGGTCATATGAGGAAAGGTTGAGGGAGCTAGGGCTGTTCTCTCTGGAGCGGAGGAGGCTGAGGGGAGACTTAATAGAGGTGTATAAAATGATGAAGGGGATAGATAGAGTGAACGTTCAAAGACTATTTCCTCGGGTGGATGGAGCTATTACAAGGGGGCATAACTATAGGGTTCGTGGTGGGAGATACAGGACGGATATCAGAGGTAGGTTCTTTACGCAGAGAGTGGTTGGGGTGTGGAATGGACTGCCTGCAGTGATAGTGGAGTCAGACACTTTAGAAACATTTAAGCGGTTATTGGATAGGCACATGGAGCACACCAGGATGATAGGGAGTGGGATAGCTTGATCTTGGTTTCAGATAAAGCTCGGCACAACATCGTGGGCCGAAGGGCCTGTTCTGTGCTGTACTGTTCTATGTTCTAGCTTGTATTTTCAGCAAGAGATGCCACAAGTGGCCACGAAGACAGTGATTCCTTCTTCTTGGTTACTTCAGAGCTCCCTCTTCCCCAAATGTATGCTTTGTGTGGATATTAATGCTGATAGAGATCCCAAACTTCTAATGCTGACCTACAAATAAACATACAAATAATTTGATTTCTCATCAGGTCCTGAATTGTAAGAGGCCAAAGCCAAAGAGTTCTCATCGGTCAGCAGTTTCATCCAGGATCTGTGAAGGAATATCACTCATTCTTTCAATCCTCCCCAATGATGGAACTTGAGAGATATAAATTCTAGGGATGGAGCTAACATTTCAGATCTCAAAACAGTTAATTTCCTCAGTATTTATAACTTTCATCCTTTTCTCATTCCCTTTAAACCACAGCTGAGATATTAGGCATGCTATATTTTATTAGAGTTCCTATATGCACACCATACATTGACAACAATACACAAATCATTGGACAGTGAGTCTTTCTTACCTGTACTGGATGACATCATGCAGATTGGTTCACTATAGCAACAATATGCAGTTTGAGTCTTGATACACGTGGATGACATACTGCTTTATTGGAAACTTTGGTGAGATTTTTTGATAATCCAGCTCAGGATTTGCTGAAAAACCATAGAAACTGTGATTGTAGATATTCTGTCAGTGGAATCAACTCTCAGTGAACTTGCCATGCAGTTCAGTTATGGCTGAGCAATAATACAAGTAGCTTGTTAAAGAACCCAAGTTTCCATATCAAGGCTCAAACCAATAAGGGGCTATGAAAGTTTTCCTTATCTGGTGGATCCATTCAAATACCCAGTTGTGATCCCTCCCCTCAGAGTACACAGGCTAAGCAGGGAGATTCCAAGATTTGCAGCCAGGTTGGAAGTGACCTCCAGAGTGTTTTCATTTTCATCACAATTCAGAGTATAACAGAGTGTTCTTAGGTTTTAATTTTCTAGGAAAAGAAACTAATAGGGCATTTGCTCTATCCTCAATGTTAGAATAGCCAGAAAAATGTCAGAGGAAGAGGAATACATCACTTAGCACTCCATGCCTGTTCCATTATTCAAAACTCATGCTGATCAGGGACCTAACTGCCTGTGTTTCTCTGAGTCTTACTCAGAGAAACAGCAGGCAGCGTGGGATTGCTAATCAGAGAGTGTCTGGTGGACTGAAGTGCATTTGTTTCAATGCGTGAAGTGTAACAGGTAAGGCAGATGAACTTAGAGCTTAGATTAGTACTGGGAACTACGATGTTGTTGTCATTACAGAGACTTGGTTAAGGGAAGGACAGGATTGGCAGCTTAACATTCCAGGATACAGATATTTCAGGCGGGATAGAGGGGGATGTAAAAGGGGTGGGGGAATTGCACTACTGGTTAAGGAGAATATCACAGCTGTACTCCGGGAGGACACCATGGAAGGCTCATACAGCGAGGCAACATGGGTAGAGCTCAGGAATAGGAAAGGTGTAGTCACAGTGTTGGAGGTTTACTATAGGCCACCCAACTGCCAGCGGGAGATTGAGGAACAGATATGTAGGCAGATTTTGGCAAGGTGTAAAAGTAACAGGGTTGTTGTGGTGGGAGATTTTAATTTACCCTATATTGACTGGGACTCGCTTAGTGCTAGGGGCGTGGATGGGGCAGAGTTTGTAAGGAGCATCCAGGAGGGCTTCCTGAAACAGTATGTAGATAGTCCAACTAGGGAAGGGGCCATACTGGACCTGGTATTGGGGAATGAGCCCGGCCAGGTGGCCGATGTTTCAGTAGGGGAGCAGTTCGGGAACAGTGACCACAATTCAGTAAGCTTTAAGATACTGATGGATAAGGATGTGTAGTCCTCAAGTTAAGGTGCTAAATTGGGGGAAGGCTAATTACAACAATATTAGGCAGGAACTGAAGAATGTAGATTGGGGGCAGATGTTTGAGGGCAAATCAACATCTGGCATGTGGGAGGCTTTCAAGTGTAACTTGATAGGGATTCAGGACTGGCACATTCCTGTAAAGATGAAGGATAAGTATGGCAAGTTTTGGGAACCTTGGAAACGAGAGATATTGTGAGCCTAGTCAAAGAGAAAAAGGAAGCATTTGTCAAAGCTAGGAGGCCGGGAACACACGAAGCAAGTATGGAATACAAGGAAAGTAGAAAGAAACTTAAGCAAGGAGTAAGAAGGGCTAAAAGCGGTCATGAAAAAGTATTGGCTAGCAGGATTAAGGAAAATCCCAAGGCTTTTTATACATATATAAAGAGCAAGAGGATAGCCAGGGAGAGGGTTGGCCCACTCAAGGACAAGGGAGGAAATCTATGCGTGGAGCCAGAGGAAATGGGTGAGGTATTAAATGAGTACTTTGCGTCAATATTCACCAAAGAGGACTTGGTGGATGATGAGTCTGGGAAAGGATGTGTAGATAGTTTGAGTCATCTTGAGATCAAAAAGGAGGAGGTATTGGGATTCTTGAGAAACATTAAGGTAGACAAGTCCCCAGGACCTGATGGGATATACCCCAGAATACTGGGAGAGGGAAGGGAGGAAATTGCTGGGGCCTTGAGAGAAATCTTTGTATTCTCACTAGCTACAGGGGAGGTCCCAGAAGATTGAAGAATAGCCAATGTTGTTCCTCTGTTTAAGAAGGGTCGTAAGAATAATCCAGGTAATTACAGGCCGGGTGAGCCTTACTTCAGTGTTAGGGAAATTATTGGAGAGGATTCTTCGAGACAGGATTTATTCCCACTTGGAAATAAGTGGATGTATTAGTGAGAGGCAACATGGTTTTGTGAAGGGGAGTTGTGTCTCAGGAACTTGATCGAGTTTTTCGAGGAAATGATGAAGATGATTGATGAGGGTAGGGCAGTGGATGTTGTCTACATGGACTTCAGTAAGGCCTTTGACAAGGTCCCTCATGGCAGACTGGTGCAGAAGGTGAAGTCACATGGGATCAGAGGTGAGCTGGCAAGGTGGATACAAAACTGGCTCAGGCAAAGAAAGCAGAGGGTAGCAGTGGAAGGGTGCGTTTCTGATTGGAGGGTGTGACAAGTGGTGTTCCTCAGGGATCAGGGTTTAATCTCAGTTGTTTGGGTTTAATATCAGGTGTTTAGGTTTAATCTCAGTTGTTTTGGGTTTAATCTCAGTTGTTTGGGTTTAATATCAGTTGTTCTGGGTTCATTCTCAGTTGTTCTGGGTTTAATATCAGTTGTTTAGGTTTAATCTCAGTTGTTTGGGTTTAATCTCAGTTGTTTGGATTTAATCTCAGTTGTTTGGGTTTAATATCAGTTGTTTGGGTTTAATATCAGTTGTTCTGGGTTTAATCTCAGTTGTTTGGGTTTAATATCAGTTGTTTAGGTTTAATCTCAGTTGTTTTGGGTTTAATCTCAGTTGTTTGGGTTTAATATCAGTTGTTCTGGGTTTAATCTCAGTTGTTCTGGGTTTAATATCAGTTGTTTGGGTTTAATCTCAGTTGTTTGGGTTTAATCTCAGTTGTTTGGGTTTAATATCAGTTGTTAATATCAGGGATTTGTTCCCAGGAGCAGGCTGAGGGTAAGAGAGTGGGTTTTCTGACTTTAATTAATTATTTATTTTTTCAGTTAATTTTGGGTTTAAAATCGGAGGTTTTTTTCAAAACCGGAAGTCGGGCCAGGAGAGGCCTGGGGAAGTTTTTGGAGGGTTTAAAAGCGCACCAAAGTATACAGCGGGCAGCATCGTAGCGGGCAGCAGAGTGAGTGGGAAGTTGAGTGAGCTGTCAGGGCTTTGGCTCACAGGGCTTGGACGAGCAGGGGTGAGTTTTTGTTTCCTTACACTCTTATTAACTTTTCACTGTCTTACTTGACATAAAGTGTCCAGTATGAGTGTGAAACCAGTGTGTTGTTCCCAGTGTAGGATGTGGGAGGTCCTGGAGGCATCTGGCCTCCCGGACATCCACATCTGTGAGGGGTGTGTCGAGCTGCGGTTCCTGAGGGACCGTGTTAGGGAGCTGGAACTGCAGCTCGAGGATCTTAGGCTGATGAGGGAGAATGAGGAGGTGATAGACAAGAGCTATCATCAGGTGGTCACACCAGGGCAACGGGAGGAGGCCAAGTGGGTGATGGCCAGGAAGGGTAAGGCTAGGGTGGTTGAGAGCACCCCAGTGGATTTGCCCCTGCACAACAAGCACTCCTGCTTGAGTACTGCTGGGGGGGACAGCCCGCCTGGGGGAAGCAGCAGTGGCCGTGTCTCCGCAGTGGAGTCCAGCCCTGTAACTCAGAGGGCTAAGGAAAAGAGGAGGAAGGCGGTATTAATCGGGGACTCGATGGTGAAGGGGACAGACAGGCGTTTCTGCGGAGGTAGGCGGGATTCTCGCATGGTGGTCTGCCTCCCTGGGGCCGGGATCCAGGATGTCGCTAGTCGCGTCCCGGAAATCCTGAGGTGGGAGGGAGAGGAGCCTGAGGTAGCGGTACATATTGGTACCGCTGATGTGTGTAGGAAGGGAGAAGGGGTCATGAAAAGGGAGTACAGGGAATTAGGGAGACAGCTGAGAAAGAGGAAAGCAAAGGTAGTAATCTCAGGATTACTGCCTGTGCCACGGGAAGGTGAGGGCAGGAATGGAGTGAGGTGGAAGATGAATGTGTGGCTGAGGGACTGGTGCAGGGGGCAGGGATTCAGGTTCCTGGACCATTGGGACCTCTTTAGGGGCAGGGGTGATCTGTATACAAAAAACGGGTGGAACTTGAATCACACGGGGACCAATATCCTGGCCGGTAGGTTGGCTAAGGTTACTGGGGAGAATTTAAACTAGATAGGTTGGGGGGAGGGGAGCTAGAAGAGTTGACTAGGATCAAGGAACTAATTGATGGGGTGGAGGATGCAGGGGTAAGGGGAATTACAAAATTAATGGTAGAGGAGAGGGTGCAAGTGAATGAAGGCGGTAATTTAGATAAGGGAGTAGAGGGAGAGGGTGTTCGCGACTCATCAAAGCGGGTCCAGATAAAAGCTGGAATAAGGACACTTTGCCTGAATGCACGAAGCATTCGGAACAAGGTAAATGAGTTGATGGTGCAAATCAGCACGAGTGGGTACGATCTAGTGGCCATTACAGAAACGTGGCTGAAAGGTGACCAGGACTGGGAGATGAATATCCGGGGGTATCAGGCGTTTAGGAAGAATAGACAGGAAGGAAAAGGTGGTGGGGTCGCGCTATTAATAAGAGATAATATCAGGGTAGTACTGAGGGATGACATAGGCTCTGAGGAACAAAACGTGGAATCATTATGGGTAGAGATGAGGAATAGTAGAGGGAGAAAGACACTAGTAGGTGTGGTATATAGGCCCCCAAATAATAATGTTGAGGTAGGGAGGGCTATAAACAAGCAGATAAGGGATGCGTGTAAAAACGGAACGGCAATAATCATGGGGGACTTCAACATGCACATTGACTGGCAGACTCAAGTCGGTAAGGGTGGAATGGAGGAAGAGTTCTTAGAATGCTGTCGGGATAGTTTCCTTGAACAGCATGTTACGGAACCGACGAGGGAACGAGCTATTTTGGATCTGGTATTGTGTAACGAGGTAGGTAGAATTAAGGATCTTATTGTGAAGGACCCTCTTGGGTCTAGTGACCACAATATGGTTGAATTTCTGATTCAGATGGAAGAGGAGAAAGTTTGGTCCCAAACCAGTGTCCTCTGTTTGAACAGAGGGAAATATGATAGGATGAGGGATGAATTGGCTAAGGTAGACTGGGAGAGCAGGCTGGCAGGTAGGATAGCTGAGGAACAGTGGAGGATTTTTAAGGAGATCCTTTTCAGTTCTCAGCAAAAATATATTCCAGCAAAAAACAAGGATTGTAAGAAAAGGGAGAACCAGCCGTGAATAACGAAGGAAATAAAGGAGAGTATTAAAATAAAAACAGCTGCGTACAGAGTGGCCAAAAATAGTGGAGAAACAAGTGATTGGGAAAAATTTAAGAAACAACAAAGAGAGACTAAGAAAGCGATAAAGAAAGGAAGGATAGACTATGAAGCTAGGCTAGCAATTAATATAAAAAATGATAGTAAAAGTTTTTATAAATATATAAAAAGGAATAGAGTGGCTAGAGTGAATGTTGGACCCTTGGAGGACGAGAGGGGGGAGTTAATAGTGGGAAATGAGGATATGGCTGAGTCTTTAAATAAGTTTTTTGTGTCGGTCTTCACGGTGGAGGACACAAATAGTTTGCCAAATATTAACGATAGAGGGTTGGCAGCAGGAGAAATACTTAATACAATTAATGTTACCAGAGAGGCAGTGCTGGGTAGACTAATGGGACTGAAGGTGGATAAGTCCCCGGGTCCGGATGGAATGCATCCCAGGGTATTGAAAGAAATGTCAGAGGTAATAGTGGATGCGTTAGTGATTATTTATCAAAACTCGTTGCATTCTGGGGTAGTGCCGGTTGATTGGAAAACGGCTAATGTTACGCCGCTGTTTAAAAAAGGAAGGAGACAAAAGGCGGGTAACTATAGGCCGGTCAGCTTAACGTCTGTAGTAGGGAAAATGCTGGAATCCATTATTAAAGAGGAGATAGCAGGGCATCTGGATAGAAATGGTTCGATCAATCAGACGCAGCATGGATTCATGAGGGGAAAGTCGTGCTTGACGAACATGTTGGATTTTTATGAAGATGTGACTAGGGCGGTTGATGGAGGAGAACCGGTGGATGCGGTGTTTTTGGATTTCCAAAAGGCGTTTGATAAGGTGCCCCATAAAAGGCTACTGAAGAAGATTAGGGCACACGGAGTTGGGGGTAGTGTGTTAAAGTGGATTGGGGACTGGCTATCCGACAGGAAGCAAAGAGTCGGAATAAATGGGTGTTTTTCCGGTTGGAGGAAGGTAACTAGTGGCGTGCCGCAGGGATCGGTACTCGGGCCGCAACTGTTTACCATTTATATAGATGATCTGGAGGAGGGGACGGAGTGTAGGGTAACGAAGTTTGCAGACGACACAAAGATAAGTGGAAAAGTGAATCGTGTGGAGGACGGAGAAGATCTGCAGAGAGATTTGGACAGGCTGAGTGAGTGGGCGAGGATATGGCAAATGGAGTATAACGTTGAGAAATGCGAGGTTATACACTTTGGAGGAAATAATAACAAATGGGATTACTATCTCAATGGAAACAAATTAAAACATGCTACCGTGCAAAGGGACCTGGGGGTCCTTGTGCATGAGACGCAAAAGCCCAGTCTGCAGGTACAACAGGTGATCAAGAAGGCAAATGGGATGTTGGCCTATATTGCGAAGGGGATAGAATATAAAAGCAGGGATGTCTTGATGCACCTGTACAGGGCATTGGTGAGGCCGCAGCTGGAATACTGTGTGCAGTATTGGTCCCCTTATATGAGGAAGGATATATTGGCATTGGAGGGAGTGCAGAGAAGGTTCACCAGGTTGATACCGGAGATGAGGGGTTTGGATTATGAGGAGAGGCTGAGGAGATTGGGTTTGTACTCGTTGGAGTTTAGAAGGATGAGGGGGGATCTTATGGAGACTTATAAGATAATGCGGGGGCTGGATAGGGTGGAGGCGGAGAGATTCTTTCCACTTAGTAAGGAAGTTAAAACTAGAAGACACAGCCTCAAAATAAAGGGGGGTCGGTTTAAGACAGAGTTGAGGAGGAACTTCTTCTCCCAGAGGGTGGTGAATCTCTGGAATTCTCTGCCCACTGAGGTGGTGGAGGCTACCTCGCTGAATATGTTTAAAGCGCGGATGGATGGATTCCTGATCGGTAAGGGAATTAAGGGTTATGGGGATCAGGCGGGTAAGTGGTACTGATCCACGTCAGATCAGCCATGATCTTATTGAATGGCGGGGCAGGCTCGAGGGGCTAGATGGCCTACTCCTGCTCCTATTTCTTATGTTCTTATCAGTGCTGGGACCTTTGCTGTTTGTAATATATATAAATGATTTGGAGGAAAATGTAACTGGATTGATTAGTAAGTTTGCGGACGACACAAAGGTTGGTGGATTTGCAGATAGCGATGAGGACCATCAGAGGATACAGCAGGATATAGATCAGTTGGAGACTTGGGCGGAGAGATGGCAGATGGAGTTTAATCCGGACAAATGTGAGGTAATGCATTTTGGAAGGTCTAATACAGATAGGAAATATATAGTAAATGGCAGAACCCTTCAGAGTATTGATAGGCAAAGGGCTCTGGGTGTACACGTACACAGGTCACTGAAAGTGGCAACGCAGGTGGAGAAGGTAGTCAAGAAGGCATATGGCATGCTGCCTTCATCAGCCGGGGTATTGAGTTTAAAAATTGGCAAGTCATGTTGCAGCTTTATAGAACCTTAGTTAGGCCACACTTGGAATATAGTGTTCAATTCTGGTCGCCATACTACCAGAAGGATGTGGAGGCTTTGGGAGAGGGTACAGAAAAGATTGACCAGGATGTTGCCTGGTATGGAGGGCATTAGCTATGAGGAGAGGTTGGAGAAACTTGGTTTGTTCTCACTGGAGCGATGGAGGTTGAGGGGAGACCTGATAGAAGTCTACAAGATTATGAGAGGCATGGACTAAGTGGATAGTCAGAAGCTTTTTCCCAGGGCGGAAGAATCAATTACCAGGGGGTATAGGTTTAAGGTGCGAGGGGCAAGGTATGAGGCAGATTTTTTACACAGAGATTAGTGGGTGCCTGGAACACCTTGCCGGGGGAGGTAGTGGAAGCGGATACAGTAGTGACTTTTAAGGGGCATCTTGACAAGTACATGAATAGGATAGGGATAGAGGGCTATGGTCCCCGGAAGGATAGGGGGTTTTAGTTAAGTTGGGCAGCATGGTCGGTGCAGACTTGGAGGGCCGAAGGGCCTGTTCCTGTGCTGTAATTTTCTTTGTTCTTTGTTCTAACTTCACATACCTACATGTTGCCCGTTGTTGCTTTGATATATTTTATTAACAGAAATATCTCAATCTTAGATTTAAAACTAACATTAATTGCCCTTCATATGTGGAAGTGTTCCCTACTTTCACTTTTGAAAGGCCTGACTCAAATCTTTAGATTATGTCCCCATTTCTTGACTTCACAAACATCGGAAATAATTTATCCCAATCTGCCCTATCTGTTCCCTTAATATTTTAAAAATAGCAATCAAATTACCTCTTAACTTTCTATGTTCCAAGATATAGAACTGTAGTTTCTGTACTCCTTAAAATGTAATTCTGGCAATCCAGCTTTCATTTTGATAAATCTACAATAGGGGGAGGTGGTGACATAGTGGTAATGTCACTGAGCTAGATTAGGAGGCCTGTGGCACATGATAATTCCTGCACCTCTGGATCAGACATTCCAAGTTCAAGTCTTATGCCAAGATTTGTTGGCTATAGAAGGAGTGTTCATGCACTAACAATCACTGTGCATGTAAAACTGCATAGACCATGTGGCATTACTGGAAATGATAAAGGCACACCAACTCTGTCGACTCAGACCTCAGGCCTTCTCCTGAGGTCCTTACTAACATCCAGGGGTTTGTGCCAAAATTGGGAGTACTGTCCCAGAGATGAGTCAAACAACAGTCTGACATGGCCATACTCAACAAATCAAACCTTACAGTCTATGTTCCAGCCACCTCCTTGTATGTCCTATCCCACTGGCAGCCCAGACCCACCAGAGGTGTTGTTGGCACAATGGTATTCAATTGGAGGAGGGCTGCCCTGGGTGTGCTCAACAGTAACTCAGGACTCAAAGTCTCATGGCATCAGGTCAAAGATGGGCAAGAAAACCTACTGCTGATTACCACCCAACACTCTTCCTGTCTCCTTCCCTCATTCTGCTAAATAATCAGCACCCTTCATGTTGAACACTGAGGATGGCAAGGTACAGAATGTACTCTGAGTGAGGGACTTCAATGTCCATCACCAAAAATGGCTTTGTAGTACCGCTAGTGACTGAGCTAACCAAGTACTGAAGGAAATAGCATGTAGTAGGTGGTGATGGAACAGACAAGAGGGAAAAACATACTTGACTTTATATTCATCAGTCTACCTGGCACAGATCCTTCTGTCCATGACAGTATTCGTAGGAATGCCCAGTGCCTGGTCCTTGTGCAGATTTCAAATTGAGAATGCCCTCCATTATGTTGTGTAACATTAATCCACTATACTAAATAGGCAAGATTTAGTATCTATCTAGCAATCCTAAATTGTGCATCCATGAGACACTGTGGGCCATCGGCAGCAGAGGAATAGTATTCGACCAATTGTAATCACATGGCCTGGTCTATCCCTCTATCATTACCATCAGGCCAGTGGGTGGGGGTTAACCTTGGTTCAATGGAGAGTGTAAAAAAGCATGCCAGCAGCAGCACATTTAAACACAGGATGTCAAACAGTGGACATAGCATGCAATAGATAAGACTAAATGGTTGCACAACCAACGAAGAGGTTCACAGCTTTGCAGCCCTGACATATACAGTTGTTGATGGTTGTGGACAGTTAAAAAACTAACTGGAGGAGGAGGCTCCACAAAACGCCTCAACCTCAATGATGGAGCCTAAAACATCAGTGCAAAAGACAAGACAACAAAGATGAAGAAACTTTTGTAACGGTCTTCAGCTAGAAGCGCCGAGTGGAAACATCGCGGCTTCTTCCTGAGGTCCTCACCATCATAGACGCCAGTCTTCAGCCAATTCGATTCACTCCACATGACTTCAAGAAATGGCTGAAGGCAGTGGATATTGCAAAGACTATGGGCCCTGATAACTTTCCAGCAGTAGTACTGAAGACTTGTGCTCCAGAACTAACCATTCCTCTAGCTAAACAGTTTCAGTACAACTACAAAATTGGAAAATTGCCCAGGTATGTCCTGTCCACAAAAAGAGAGATAAATCCAACCTGGCAATTACTACCCTTAGTCTACTGTTGATCATCAGCAAACTATTGGATTGGCAGTGTTATCAAAAGCATATACACAGTAATAACATGCTCACTGATGCTCAGTTTGGATTCCGCCAGGATGTCTCAGCTCCTGACTTCATTACAGCCTTAGTTCAAACATGGAGAGAGGTGACATGAGAGTGACTGTCCCTGATGTCAAGGAAGCATTTAACTGGAGTGTGTCATCAAGGAGTGCTAACAAAACTGACATCAGTGGGAATCAGAGGAAAGACTCTCCATGATTGGAGTCATAACCAGCACAAAGGAAGATGGTTGTGGTTGTTGGAAGTCAGCTATCTAAGTCTCAGGACACACTGCAGGAGCTCTTATGATGTCCCACATAAAACACGCTGCTTCATCAATGACCTTCCCTCCATCAAAAAGTCAGAAGTGGAACTGCTCAAATACTGAAGCAGACGGCATCCATATGAAGCAAGACCTGGACAACATATAGGCTTGAGCTGATAAGTGGCAAGTCATAATCATGCCACACAAGTGCCAGGAAATGACTATCTCCAACAAGAGAGAATCTAAGCATCCCCCCATGACATTCATTGGCATTACCATCACTGAATTCAACATCCTGGAAACTAGCACTGACCAAAACCTTAACTGAGCCAGTGAAATAAATACTGTGGCTACAAAAGCAGGTCAGAGACTGGGAAAACAGCAGTGAGTAATTCACCTCCTGACTCCCCAAAGCATGCCCACCATCTACAAGACACAAGTCAGAAATCTGATGGAATATGCTCGAGATGTGCAGGAATGTACCCATGGGCTGGAACAATCCAAGACAAGGTCTTGTAACAAAACAGCTTTAAATGGCTGTAAATATTATCTCCATTGACGTGTGAAGCATTAAATTTCAACCTTGGATTACGTTGTCAAGGTCAAAGCTTGCCATCGATTCCTGCAGTAGTTTGAAATATTACACCTCAACTCCACAGATAATGTTCACAATTGTAGTCCTGTTCCCCCAGCCTTACTTTCTGCTGTGGGAAGGCAACTTCACCATCTCCAAAGTTAGGGAGGTGATGGTCACATCATAGCAAACAAAATATACAAAAATGCCCTGCTCTGGGTAATAACTGTGTACTTGTTGGCCCAAAACAGCTGGCAGCTCGCTTTGTTGCTGGCAACATCCAGGCAGATCATTCTAGCCAGTGACTTCAGCTGCATTATTGATGCAGCTGCATGATCAGGCACAGTCAACAGCAAACTGGACCAGAACCTTGATGAAATGGCTAAAATTGTCAAGCTGGACGACATCTTTAACAACCAGGCAGATGGAATGACACACAGATATACCTGGTCGAGGCCATTCTAGTCTGTCCATTCCAGGATAGACTTCCTGTTTGTGTCCTGAACATCCAGAATCAGATCCACAGATGTCAAGCCAGTGTCCTTCTTTGACAATGCCTCCTATGTGGACTGTCGCTTAAAGGAAAACCATAGGCCTGGAAGAATGACATGGAGTTGAACGTAAAATCGTTGACCCAGAAAACAGCGAGGAACTTAAAGGCTTTTATCAAGGCAGACATCAAAGGGTTCTTCATCTTCAAAGGTGTCCAAAAGTCAAGAGAGGAAGACAGAGGGAAATGTCCCAAATCCAGAAAAGCATGCAGAATCTGCTCCTACTGCAGTCGAGGGGGTCAATGTCAAGGAGAATTTCTAAGAGGTGAAGGCTTAATTCTCTGTTCCGGAGACCTCAAATATCATTTTCTGGTCTAGAGTCCATTTGCTGGAGCAGGATGAAACATGCTTGCTTTTCTTTTTCCAAAAGATTCATAGGGAGAACTCTGTGATCAGCAGCCTGAGGGAAGAAGAGGGCACGGTAATGTCATCACAGCCCTAAAATACTTCAACAAATCCTTTCATATCAGACATGAAGCCCAAAGACAGCATGGTCTCTCAGATCTCACTGCCCTCTATCATGCAGGTCTGAAATGACAGTATGTGGAAGAGTTGGGACAAACTGGCTGATGTTGCGTTTTTTAATTCATTCATGGGTGTGGGCAGTACAGGCTAGACCAATATTTACTGCCATCTCTCATCACTATTGAGAAGGTGATGCTGGGCTGCCCTCTTGAACTGCTGCAGTCCATGTGGCCCAGATGATATAGGTACGTCCATGGTGCTGTTAGGGAGTTCCACAATTTTAACCCAGCAACAATGAAGGAACGGCGATATATTTCGAAGTCAGGATGCTGAGTGGTTTGGAGGGGAACATCCAGGTGGTGGTGTTCCCATATAGCTGCTGTCCTAATGTCACTATGTGATAAGGATCTATCTATTGTTGGTGTTACGAAGGGATGGATCTGACCCTGGAACGCTCCATTCACTTGGACTATGCTGACCACATATCCCTCATGAAAATGCTTATGCAGAAAAATACCCTTGATCACAAGTCTGTCAGGTAGTGGTCCACATATAACATCCTTGAGACCCTACAAGAAAAGAAGATGATGGATCCTGTTGAATGTTTCCCTGAGCAGACCATCAAAGTAATTTAACAGGATGCTTCATCACTAGAACTTTCAAACAAGTACCAAAATGTGACTGAGCTTGTGGTGGCAAATCCTTCTTATGCTCTTAGAGTCTCACCACCAACCCCCCCCCCCCCCCCCCCCCCCTTCCCATACATGTCATCTTGGGGAAGTCTGTGGTGGGAGGAGACCATTGTCCACCTCCTTCTGTAATGTGCTTTTGCAGAGAACATCAGGAAAAAGATGGAGTGGTTTCTGTTGAGGTTTAACCCGAGCAGTTCTGTGATGCAGGACTCTGCTCTACTGGATATTCCCAAGGATGTGCACCAAGAAACATATCTACAGCAACTGGAAGACCATCAGCTCGGTGGCACAGTGCCACAGTGCTGCCTCACAGCACCAGGGACCCGGGTTCAATTCCGGCCTTGGGGCACTGTGTGTGTGGAGTCTGCATATTCTCCCCATATCTGCGTGGGTTTCCTCCAGGTGCTCCGGTTTCCTCCCACAGTCTAAAGATGTGCAGGTTAGGTTGATTGGTTGTGCTAAATTGACCCTGGTGTCAGGGGGATTAGCAGGGTAAATATGAGGGGTTATGGGAATAGAGCCTGGGTGGGATTGTGGTCGGTGCAGACCCGATGGGCCGAATGGCCTCCTTCTGCACTGTAGGAATTCTATGGGATTCTATGAAAGACACTCTTTGGTCTGGCCAAAATGTGCTGCTCTTCCAGTGCAAAGTAATGTCCATGACCAAGTGTTGCAGAATGGCACATTGCAAGGTCCAGACTATGTATCGAGGGACTCACTAAAGCTTGGTGCAGCCACCACAGAGGTGCAATGGGTAAGGCCATTTTTCTAAGGTCTTTCAGACATAGCGGTACACATAGGGTCTGGAAATTGGGTAAAATTCCCTCGGCCTGTATGTTTGACATGTAATGAATATTGTAAATATTATCTGTAGTTGTAAATGTAGTGAGTCATATACAGTTTTGGAAGAAACAGATTTGTTTTACACCTTTTGCAATGTCAAATTTGAACAATTATGTAAGGTATTTTTATATATTTTATGGAAAATGTATATTTTTGGCGAAAAAAGCAACAAGCAGTGCATTATTGCTATGCCTGTTTGCTTGGCAGTAATCATGATGCTTCTATCCTGCACTAGCTTCTGTTCAGGACTGTGTGGAGACAAGTGAAATACTTCTTCCTGTCAATGGAAGATTAAGCCTCCTGCTGAAACATAAAAGGCATCATTGGAGATTGCCCAGAAGCAGAAGTGTGGTACCACACTCATGAATCATCTTAGCTCCTGACTTTGCCTTCTCACACCTACTCCCAACACAGTACTCTTCAAACCCCAGTTGCCTTGGAGCTTTATTTCTACTTCCTCGCAGCTCCATTTATAGAACATAGAACATAGAAAAACTACAGCACAAACAGGCCCTTCGGCCCACAAGTTGTGCCGAACACATCAACCCCACCAACCTTCGTGTCGTCGGCAAACTTACCAACCCATCCCTCCGCTTCCTCATCCAGGTCATTTATGAAAATGACAAACAGCAAGGGTCCCAGAACAGATCCCTGGGGCACACCACTGGTGACCGACCTCCATTTAGAAAAAGACCCATCTATACCCACTCTCTGCCTCCTTTGGGCAAGCCAGTTCTGGATCCATTCACTACACCCATTTACCTCACTCTGCAATCATCATGCAATGTCATATCTTTCCCTCATCCTTACCATATGCATCTTTGTATGAATACATGTGGTTACATTTACTCATGCATCTCCTTCATTCCTTGCAGAAGAGAGCACAGAACACTAGATAGAAGGAGATAACTGGAGGGACCTCAATAGATCATGCAACTGACAACTACAGAGAAGGAGCCATTGAAGATCAAAGGACTTTTGGGTGCCTGTCTATCAGAGATGAGAAGCTCTCAGTTACTTGATGACACAATTAAATAAAAGCCACTCACATCTCATATGGCGTTCAACCATACTGACTTGGTTGCAATAGCAAGTGGAATATATGATAATATTTATCTTAATAACTTGTAACACTCCTACCATGCCATGGCTAATTCATGTCTTTTTATTTTCCAAACGGCCTTTGCACATGCAACTGGGGTTGGTGGATGTAATGGGCAATGAGATTTCAGAGCCTGAGCACATCTGAAGGTGCACTAATACAGAATTCAAGCAAACTATGTACCAGTTCAAACATACACACTTTGGTGAAACCAATAACTCAGATAGTTAGGTTTTCACATTTTACAAGTGAGTAGGAGCAATGAAGACAATGAAGATCCACACTGGCAGGGTCAACTCGATACAGATTCTGTACCTTGGGGGCTATCAATGAAGTATAGCAGCATCATTGAGCATCAACAATGTGTGGTGTACCTCAAAACAGGTTTGACTCTGACAATACTTTAGGCAGCAGACCAGTGTAACCCTCAGGAACATAGCAGACAGCTGGTTATATCTGGTTATACCATGCTGCGTTGTTTCAGGAACATCCTCAAAAACATGCAAGAGATGGGAGCAAAAGTGGATAGTCCCCAAAAGTAGACACCAGGATCATGATGTGCGATTAACACACACTATTCCTTCTGTTGCAGGCTCCTTCATGCTGCTTGCTTGTTTACATAATGTCTGTACTCATCCCATTGCTAACAATGCCATTGAATAACCGCAAGCCTCAGCAAGAGATCCAAGTTCATTTGATACTCACACGATTTAAAGTTAGACTGCATTACTTAAAGCCAATCTGCAACTCTTAAAGAGAGATCCACTCTGACATAAGCAGCTGCTGAAAATGGCTGAGGATGATATTCAAAGCAGGGAGAAGAGTGACTCATGGTGCAAGAAGGAAGAGAATATGCTCCAAGGTTCTCAGATGCAGCACTGTGGGTGGAATTTTACCGGCTTGCTCCACCCATCGATGGGCGGAGCAAGCCGGTAAAATCGTGCAAGAGCCAAGAAATGAAGATCACGCCTGATTTCTCAGCTCTCGCGATTTTACGAGAGCCGGATTTCGGGCAAGGTCAGCCTCTCAGCAGAAGTGGGCAAGAGGCTGAGTCATTTATTCAAATGTACTTAAATGAGGATTTACATGTGTTTAATGAGACCGGCACTCAATTTCCAGGAGCATTTGCCTTTATGGCCTCGCCAGGAGAGGTTCTCTCCGGTGAGGAAAACATCTGTTCCCCACGAAAGGGAAACAGTCCTATTGGCCTTGCCGGTGGAACCAGAGGCCATTATGGCCCCTTCGGGAGGCCAGGGCAAGGGGAGCGCCCCTTGGGCAGTGCCAGCTTGGCAGTGCTAGCCTGGCACCTGGGCACTGCCCACCAAACATTTCAATTCAGCCTCTACTTTGGCATGTAGGGCATAGGGGACCGGTTGTGCTTTGAAGTATTTATAAGTCAGGCCGCTAGTCTTCCCAAAGCCTCCTTGGAACACTTTGGGATACTTCAAATGACATTGTATTGATTGCCAGTACCCATTTTAAAGATCTGTCACCAATTCAGGTGGATTTTCTGTAGCTAGTCCCTTCCCAAAAGGCTACACTACATGATCGATGAACAGCCTGGTAAAGTCCAGATGAAGGAATTAGCACGTAGTTATTTTTTGTGGCTGGGTCTGAATGCTCAGATTGAAGAAAATGTGGGACTATGTCAATCCTGTGCACAAATAACAAATACACTATACACCCTTTGGAGTGGCCTAAAATACCATGGCAATGATTACATGCAAGTTTTGCTGTACATTTGAGAGTTACATGGTCTTAGTCATAATTGATGCATACTCAAAGTGGCCAAAAGTTATGAGATCTACCACATCTGAACAAACCATTGAAAACCTAATGAAATGTTTGCAAGATTTGATAAACCGAACAGATTTTTAGCGATAATGGATCACAATTTGCTTCACAAGTGTTTGTGGATTATCTCAAAGTAAATAATATTCAGCAAATTAAAATCACAACTTATCCATCAACCAATAGATTAGCTGAAAGATTTGTACAATCCTTGAAACAGTATTTAGAAGTTTTGAAAGAACAAGGTTTGTTATCATGTCCGAAGAATAGCTTTTTGGCTTCTTCCAGAAACACTACTCATGCACCTATCCAAAGTTCACCTGCATTACTAGTCTTAAAAGAGAAAGCTGAGAATTTTGTTTGATTTGTTATTGCCTCCAGAAACTTCAGAGATAGTATAGCATCAACAACAATCGCAAGTTATGAGATGTGATGGCAAAACAACACTCGTTTTAACAAGGACTTTGAGTGTTAGCATGTAATTTTTCCTCGGGTGAGAAATGGGTACCAGCCATAGTTTTAGGAAAAACAGATCCAATTTCTTAAAGGTTCAAACCAAAGATGAACTAGTTTGGCAATGCCATGCTGTCCAATTGTTGTCATTTTGAAATCATTTCTTAAAATTGTCTTCAGAAGTACCAACTTCTTTAGTCCTTCGTGTTGTGAATACTACAATGGAAGACTTAGTTGAATCTGAGTTCCCTGATGATTGTGTCTTTGCTACTATACCGAGTGAGAATGATTAAGAATTTGTTCCAAGAGAAGCAGTGTCCACTGAATTTCCAAATCATACTTCGAGGGTCGAGGACAGCAGAACTCCAGAACATCGTATATAATGAGAGACAATTGGATATCATCCTGAACAACTTTTTTATTGACTGTATATAATAATTAATTACGCATACTGCTGTGTCCGGAGTATTATTTATCCTATGTATAACATCATAGCAATTTGTTGTCAGGATCACAGAAGTAGAGAGGGAGGAATATTTAAGTGGTTGCAGTTCGCTTTAAGAGCTGATCACATGATTAGATGGTGGTGTCATTAGGGTTGTTGTACCTGTTAATTCTCAGATACTTTCAACCAGTTTACTTACTCCAAGGTTTTACCCCGGTGTCCTTATTTGCAAGATGGACAAAGGGCAAACACAAATAAAGGTTCAACAAGTTTATTAATAATAACACTATTAACCCTTAAATTACCCACATAAAACAAGAGGATATCCCAGCAGATTCAAGTATACTACCCGTAAAGATGGTTTGGTTGAACTGCACGCCCGATTCTCTGAGTCCCTCTGGTCTGTCTTCACGAAGGTGAGTCTCGATGGCAGCTTCTTCCTTCCTTTCTTCTCTGGTCAGTCTTCCGAATGGTCACGGCCGTCTCCCCTGTCGAGTCTTCGCTCCTGTGTGACTCGAAGTGTGTCCCTTTATCCCCCAGCCTGCTTGCCTTTCCAGAAACTTCTCTGGCTTCCGGCCAATGAGGTCCCAGGAGGGGGTTTCAATACCCAGTGGGTTTCTTGATGTCTGCCTGACAGGACACCAGGGTCCGCCCCCCAGGTGCCCATCTCCATGTTGTTGAACTTGTTATCAGATAAGGTATCTACAGGAACTCTTGGTGACAGAAAGTCTGGCTCGATCTGTGCTTCTAACAATAGGCCAATGCATTTCAATGAGGTGCCATGATCTCCTGCTAAGTCTCAAGTAGAGTGTAACGACCTTTGATGGGTGGTTGATGGGTCAGGCCCAGGCACGTTTGTGTATTGTACAATTGGCCTGCCTGAGGTTTGACTGTGTTTGATTTCAATATGCCCAATTCTTTAATTTAGGATATCCAATTTTATCAGCCTTAGGGTGTTGCGGAGTTTTACTTTCAGTTTGCCCTCTAAACCCAGGCAAATATTCCTAGAATAAATCACATTAGTTTGATTCAACATGTGCGAACCACATAAGAATGGCTTACGCCAAACTTAGGACAACTGCTGTGAGCAAGTTCCTTCAAAGTTGTGCTTTATCTCATCGCCACTGGAATAACTCCTCCGAGGCCGGTGTCGCTTCACCAAATTCAGATTTATTTACATAAGAACACTCAGACAAGTACTTCCTCATACAGAGTATAAACCCGGAGTGCCAGTAACCCTGACACTTCACATTATATACAAATGTAGAGCTCCCTGATTGGACAAGCCATTTCTGCCTTAATCAGGGATCTCATATTCTAAGAAGTCCACATCATGAGCCTCGTTAAAGTCATTACACTATGCAACCAAATTTTACAGCCAGGAGTTTAAGCCACCCTTTAAAAGGCAAATAACAGGCATGTAGCAATGCTGATTGGACTCCCAAAGTTTGAAATTCTAATTGCCTTTCCTTAGCTGGGCATCTGTATCATAGTGACAGCCAGTGCGCCAAGTGTCAGTTTATTGGCCTCTGCCAGGACATATTTGGGCAGCATGACTGGAATCCAGGCCAGCTAAGTGATATGGGCCCCTTGTTATGAAACTCAACTTGGTGTTGAGCTGAGAGGTTGGGAACTCCAAGTCCAAAGATGTGAGGGTTAGGTGGATTGGCCATGCTAAATTGCTCCTTAGTGTCCCAAGATTTGTAGGTTAAATGGATTTCCCATGGTAAATGTGTGGGGTTGCAGGGATAGGGTGGGGTAGAGGGCCTGGGTAAGATATTCTATCAAAGAGTTGGTGCAGACTCGATGGGCCAAATGGCCACTTCTGCACTGTATGGATTCTATTATTCTAAGTCCCATCAGTCTTCAGACCCCCTGTACATATGCAGGCCAGAAGCGGGCTGCATATGCAGAGTTTTGCATCTTTACATTCTTCGGGCCTGCGCATGAAGGAAAAAGGAAGTGCAAAAATCTGGGTCAGGTGACCAGGTGCAGAATGCCAGAGCCAGCAAATGTCCCAAAGCCAGCAAATGTCCCAGAGAGGTGGACAAGGAAGAAGGGACATGGTGTCCCAGGTAAGTGACAAGGGAGAGGGGGCAGGGAGAGGTCCAACAAGAAGGGTCCATCAAGAAGGGGACAGAAACAGGTCCCTGTTCAGTTCAGGAAGTTGCAGAGAAGCAAACATTAACAATGAGAGAAAAGAGTTGTGAGGGGCAGACTTTAAGCGAAGTGGGAGAAGCCTTGGTAATGCAAGAAGGCTCAGAAGAAGCTCTGAAGATCCAAGAACATGGCCGAAGTGGAGATGGTTTTGATAATGCTTCCAAAGTGCTTCTTGCCCATTTACCTGAAGTGAGTGAGGTACCCCCAAGAGATGCTCCAACCAAGTAGGTGCTGGACCATAAAAATGTTAGGGCCATGATATCCAAAGAGAGTGATTGGTCATTAACTTTTCTGATGCAGAGTACATAGGAATATAGAAATTAAGAACCATTAATGCACTATATCTACAATTAGGGCAGGAATTATTGTCAATATGTGACATCATGTAGTTGTGACAATAATAACAGAAAATCCCATGAACCTGTCAGCATTTAGTGAACATAGAATGAGATACCAGAATCTCTCAGATTGTTGAACAGTGACAAAATTGTACTCTCTAATCAAAGGCTATCAATTCCATTTTGTAATGCATAAACTCGTCAATTTTTGTTTTGCTCTTAGTTTTGCTCGAAAGCTAAAAGCTATCAAATGTAATTACAGCTCCCATGGTTCAGGAATCTGCTTACACATGACCCACCTCAGTGGATTGAAATGGTAGTCATTTCGCTGATACAAAGTAGTTAACAAAGTTTTGAAATATAATCTATAAATTAATGTTGACACACTAGCTGATGGATGCTTAATGCATTTGTATTCTGTTGTCAGTTATTTCAATACAGGCATTAATCAATTGATGCTTCCATTAAAATAGTGAAGGAGAAATATTATATGGCAGTATTTAGTATTTATATCAACATTAATTTTAAGCTTTTTATTATTCAACAATGCGTTCATATTTGTATATGAGCATTGACCCACCAGATAATGTTATCCCTTTTGTTATGTTTTATTCAGGACCTGTGACAGTTGGACAACTTCAGCGAACATTTCGCAGGGATAGCTTGTCTCCATACCCATTTATGTCACCTTCCCACAATCAAAGTCCTTTACATACAGTATCCATTAAAAGTTTATCAAGTTCCAATACTGGAGGCCTAGATCGAACCCCTATTCCACCACGTACATGGCATAGCTCTATTGGACTAGTGGCTGGACAAATGGACACAACATCATCATCTCCATTTTCTGATAAAGCAATTCCATTTTCTGTCATACAAAGATTTCCAACTGAAGTCACCTATACACTGCAACCAAATCCTAATAATGTGCATGTTCAGCAAGGATCTCAAGAGATTGGAGCTACAGGTCAGAAATATACTGGTTACCTTACTTCTCCACCACAGTATCACCAGGCTTTCTATCCAACAGGTATGGTGTTTAAATTCCTTAATTATTTTATTTTTATTTCAATTTTCATTCCATTTTGATTGTTGTAAATGTGTTCTTCGCATTTTCGCAGCAACATCCACTATTCTGTCAGAAAATGATTAGTGACCTTTTCAAGAACTATACCAAGCAAGCCTTGACTCAGAAAGGAGTTTTAGACAAAACTAATTATTTTGGTATATATGTGAATATTTGATAGAAGCCTTAGAGTAAAATCAACCCAAGCCAATATATATTGATGCGTGGTATTTAGCTCAGAGTACTAAAAAAGGATTGCAGTAAGAAGTCTCACAACACCAGGTTAAGGTCCAACAGGTTTATTTGGTATCATTAGCTTTCGGAGCGCTACTCCTTCATCAGGTGACTCACCTGATGAACCAATTAAGTGGGTTGGTTTGTCCTGGATGGCCTTGAGTTTCTTGAGTGTTATTGGAGCTGCACTTATCCAGGCAGCTGGAGAATATTCCACCATATTCCTGACTTCTTGTGGATAGGCATAGGAGAGCTAGGGGGCGAGTTACTCTGCAGAATTCCTAGCCTCTGACCTACTCTTGTTACCACCGCATTTATATAGGTGGTCCAGTTGCATTTCTGGTCAACCCCTCAGAATGTTGATAGTGATGAATTCAGTGATGATAATGTCATTCAACTTGTATGGTGCGAAGGTTACTTGTTATCAGTTCACTGGCTATATTGTGCTGTCATATAATTTACTGGTGTTATGATCCCAGTTGGTGTTACCATTGGACGAGTAGGTCCCAGAATGGAAATTGGCTCAAAAGAATGTAACCTTTTGTTTTTGTAGAAAACTTGGTTAAACAGGACTGCCAGTTAACTTTTGACAACAGAAAAATTAGGGGGAAAACCCCTAATTGGTTGGAGACATACCTGACAGGAAGGAAGATGGTTGTGCTGGTAGGAGGTCAATCATCTCAGCTCCGGGAGATCACTGCAGGAGTTCCTCAGGGTAGTGTCCAAGACCCAACGATCTTCAGCTGCTTCATCAATTACCTTACTTCCATCATAAGGTCATAAGTGGGGATGTTCGCTGATGACTGCAGAATGTCCAGTACCATTACGATTCCTCAGATACTGAAGCAGTCCATATCCAAATGCAGCAAGACCTGAACAATATCCAGGCTTTGGCTGACAAGTGGCAAGTAACATTCACACCAGATAAGTGCCAGGCAATGACCATCTCCAACAAGATCTAACCTTCGCCCTTGAAATTCAATGGCATCACCATTGCTGAATCCCTCACTATCAACATCCTGCGGGTTACCATTGAGCAGGTACTGAACTATACCAGCCATATATATACTGTAGCTACCAGATCAGGTCAAAAGCCAGGAATCCTGCGCTGAGTAATTCACCTCTGGACTCCTCAAAGACTGTCCACTATCTACAATGAAATGAAACCAAAAACACCATACATTCAAACACCTTTGTTTAACGTGAATCAAATTAGAGATTTGCCCTTTCTTACACAGAGACACTAAATTAAACACTTAAATCTATATCTTATTTCTAATATCCAGCTATATAAGCATAGATTACTTAAAACTACAAGTGCTTCCTGAAACTGGGGCTTCCCAAATTTGGGCAGAGCCTGGGATGAAATCACTTGAGACACTTGCCTGTCCGAAATAAAAGTTCTCATTATTGCTATACTATTCCAATCTGACTTATCACTCCTTTTGCTAATATCACATTCTGTTCACCATCAATCATTGACTGCCCTTCCTAGCTATCCTCCTGTTATGCCTTCAGCTCCTTACTGTCACCCAATTCCATCACTTATCACACTTCTTTTATATCTTCCTGTTTCCCCAGTGCCTTTGGATTTCAGATCATTGGCGGAGGTAGCAACCCTTGGGGCTTAAGGTTTTGGAGGGAGGAAAAGGGATACCCAAACATTATGAATATTATCTCTACTATTATTATTTCCTACTATACCCACAACAAACATTGCCTTGTACCCCCTTCCAACAACCTCATAATCTTCTGTATCCTATGTGCCCTTTATTTCTAGGCTGTGCTCCTCCTTGTTACCCTTGTTTCTTTTCCTCTTCTCCATTGCTTCCTGTGCCATATTAGTTTCCCATACTGGCCATCGCTTCCCTCCTTCGTGTTTCCCATTCACCTCAAGACTACCATTGCTTGACAGCTGGATGGGAAACAGAAAGGGAATTCAGTTAGGAGAGAATGAGTGAAAATAGTAATCAAAATTGGAAGGCAGTGGAAACAAAGGGCAGCATCAAAATGCATTAAAACATCAAAAAGGCAAAATTAAAGGCACTCTATCTAAATGAATGCAGTATTCACAACAAGATAGATAAATTAATGGCACAAATAGAGGTAAACAGGTCAGATTAATTATCATTACACAAATATTTTAACAAGGTGACCAAGGCCAAGAACTGAATATTCCTGGATATTCAACATTTAGGAAGAATCAGCAAAAATGAAAAAGAGGTGGGGTAATGCTGTTAATAAAGGATGAGATCACTGCAAAAGTGAGAGAGGGTATTTAATCAAAAGATCAAGATGTTGAATCAGTTTGGATGGAGCTAAGAAACAGCAAGAAACAGTAACAAACATTGATGGAAGTTATTTATAAGCCACCAAATAGCAGTGGTAATGTAGGGCCCGGTATAAATCAGAAAATTAGAGGTAATTTTAACAGGGGTAATACAGTAATAATGGGAAACTTCAATCTACATATAGGCTGGGTAAAGCAAATTACTGTGGAAGATGAATTCCTGGAATATGTACAAGATGGTTTTCGAGAACAATTTGTCGAGGAAACAACTGGGGAATGGACTATTCTAGATCTAATATTTTGCAGTGAGAAAGGGCTAATTCATTTGTTGTAAAGGAGTCTTTGGGGAAGAATGACCTTTATATGGTCAAATTTTACATCATATTTGATAATGATATAGTTCAATTCAAATCCCCCGTAGTGCCAGTTGAGCTTCAGCTCATAAGCATTTTTGAATAGTTACTTTATTAATCTTGCACACCAGACAGTCTCTAAGCATCTTGTTAAGGGTTAAACAAAATTCACATTCTTCCATTAGTCATCTTAACCTAGTTAGGAAACCCATAACAGATTCCCCTGGCTTTCGGATTGCCAAGTAAAAGTGATAACATCTCAGAATTAGAGGTGTAAGGTTATAGTATTCTCTAACTAGTTCAGTCAATTCTTGAGAGGCTTTAGTATCTGGTGCCTCAGGGAAAGTTAAACTCTGAATGACAGCAAACGCTGAAGCGCCACAGGCAGTCAGGAGAATTACCCATTGTTTTTCATCTGACATAGTGCCATTTGCCCTAAAAAAGTAATGCATGCATTCTACATATTGGATCCAGTTATCAATGGCGGGGTTAAACAACTCTAGTCTTCCAAGCAAAGACATGATGCATTAGAATGGCCAACTGTTGCAAGTCAGTTCCTTCAGAATGATGCTTTATCTCATCACCTCTGAAATAACTCCTCCGAAGCTGGTATCCCTTCACCAAATTTAGATTTATTTACATATAAGAAACGCTCAGACAGGTACTCCCTCGTACAGAGTATAAACCCTGAGTACAAGTAACCCTGACAATCTACATTATGTACACATGCAGGTCTCCCTGACTGGACAAGCCATTACTGCCTTAATCAAGGAGCTCGTACTCTAAGAGGTCCACATCATGGGCCTTGTTAAAGTCATTACAATAAGTAGGTGTTTCTTCACTCAGCAGGTGGTAACTCTTTGGAATTCTCTACCCCGAAGGGCTGTGAGGGCTCAGTAATTGAGTATGTTCAAGACAGAGATTGGAAGAGTGCTGGATAGTAAAGACATCAAGGGATACAGGGTTAGTGCGGCAAATGACATTGAGGTGGAAGATCAGCCATGATCCAATTGAAAGGCGAAGCAGGCTCAAGCAGCCAAATGGCTTATTGCTATTCCTATTTCCTATGTTTTTATTGCTATGGTCCTATTCTTATCAGGCTCTATCCATCCCATTAAATTCTTCCTGCCATTGCCTTCCTTTTTGCATGAGTAGCTCACTTATGCTTTCCTCCCAATCTCATCTGTTTATTTTTGCAACACATGTCCTCCCACCTCACGATTCCCACAATTCCCCCATATCATGATCCACACTCCCAGGAATTGTCACCATGCGCATTACACCTCTCACTAATTTTACCTCTCTCAATGGTATTCTGTCACATTTGTCTATCTGATCTCTTAAATCTAAGCAAGCTGACACCAAAGGCTTTTAATGAACAAATCTGTTATTTGCTCCATTATGTTCCCTTGAATTGGTTGTCAATCCCTGTTATCATTAACCCCCTCACTCACATGATCGTTGCATACCTTTCCATGGGCACAGCAGCTTTGAAATTCATGCCATGGGTGGGAGAAGGAATTTCACCAGGAGCTTCAGTTAAGTTTTGTCTGGCGGAGGAGAGAGTTCCAGCCAAGCACAAGGTCTCCCCACTACTCCTCCATGGACATTTAAATATTGGGGGCGATTCTCCAAGCCCACTGCACTGCTTTTGACAGTGTCATTATAATTTATTCAAATACTCATTTTAAGCTATTTTAAATATTATTAGCAGGCCTGGGTCTGAAGTCTCCAGGCCCGCTAGAGTCTCCCCCCCCACTAGGAGTGGTTCACTCCAGCAGGGCTTACTATAGCTCCCCACTAATGGGGAGCTTGCGGCCCGACCCTGCTGAAGTGAAGGGGAGAGATCGAGGCCCCCGACAAGGTCGGGGGTAAAGGGGATTGCCCCTTGGGCATTGCCGCCTTGGCAGTGCCAGCCTGGCTCCCAGGCACTGCCCAAGGGGCAAAGTGGCAATGCCTAAGTGCATCTTGGCACTTCCCACCAGGCATCGGGCAGTGCCAAGGGTGTGAGGCCTAATGGGAGCAGAGTCTAAAGGGGGCAGGGCCTCTGGGGCTGCAATTGGTGGGTTGGGGGGATCCAACTGTCACTATGCATAGGGATCGCGAGCAGAGGAGGGAGACCAGCGATAAGGGCTGGGCAATGGGGTCGGGGGCATGGTCGGCCTGCTGGGGGGCTCGGGACTGTGGGGTGGGGGGGAGTCGGGGCTGACGGTGGGGGGAAAATGGGTGGGCCGGGCTCAGGGGGATGTCGAGGGTGGCCCAGACATGCTCCACAGGGCCAGTGATCGGGCCATGGGGGGGCTCGGAGGGGCAGCAATGGGGGTTGTGGGGCTGGACCATGACTGAGCTGGCCAGCCATCGGGAGGCCAGCAGTGCGGGGCTAATACGCATGCGCCAATCTGAGCGCTGACAGATCGGTGTATGCGCAGTGGCCTGCTCAGCGTTATGCTGCTGGTCTCTCTAGCAGGAATAGGACTCTCCCACTAATTTTCCATGTGATTCACGCTAGTGCAGGGTGTGAGAAATTCATTTTGAAACTCCCCTGAAAAAACCAGAGGGATTTACTTCAGTTTTTACGCGAATTTGACACTTAGAATTTTTTTGGGAGAATCTTCCCCATTGTCTTTCAATCCTGCCACTAATGTTGTCTTACACCCCTGAATCCTGTAAATGTCCACTGTTTCCTCCTTGTGGCTCCTCTGATTCGCTGTATTCCATATAATACCCTTCCGTCACTCTCCTCTTCCCATCTTTGTTTTTTAGTTACTCCTCACTCCTGTTGCTTTCACTACTTCTACTCATTCACACCATGATCTCTGCATCCTGCTAGTATCTCACATCCATTGCCTCCTCTTTCTACTGCTGGCTAACCATCCTAATTTACCATGTATAGCAGTTCTCACTACCTTAGCTGTGTTACTTGAAGCACTTAAAAACAGAAGACCAAAAGTACATTTTACTTTCCTTTAAAGTGCTCACAATTGGATACTATACCCTTATGTATGCATGATGTAACCATAATTAATAACTATGATTGGATAGAGATAACTCCTATATTTCTATTGGTATATGCTAATTCTTTGTAATTGGAATTGAAACTATAATTGTTGATGCATTTCTGAATTTTTCACTCTGAATGGTCTGAATGACTTCATCCAGAGTCCTATAGCTGTAGTCAAAGAACAAAGAGCAGTACAGCACAGGAACAGGCCCTTCAGCCCACCAAGTCTGTGCTGACACAGATTCCTCTCTAATCTAACATTTTCTTGCCTCTATGTGGTGCATATCCCTCTATTCCCTGCCTATTCATGTATCTATCCAGATGCCTCTTGAACATTTTTATAGAATCTGCTTCCACCACCTCCTCCAGCAGCGCTTTCCAGGCATTCGCCACCCTCTTTGTGAAAAACTTGCTCCTTAGATCTCTTTTAAATTTTTCCCCTCTCACATTCAACCTGTGCCCCTGAGTAATTGACCCTTCGATCCTGGGGAAAAGACTCTGACTATCGTTTCTATCCAAGCCTATCATAATTTTGTAAACCTCTATCAGGTCCCCCCTCCAGTGAAAACAATCCAGGTATGTTTAACCTTTGTTCAAAGTCCATGTCCTCCAAACTAGGCAACATCCTGGTAAATCTCTTCTGCACCTTTCCAATGCATCAACATCTTTCTGGTAGTGTGGTGACCAGTATTGTACAAAATACTCCAAATGCGGCCTAACCAAAGTATTATACAGCAGCAAAATGATTTTCCAATTCTTATACTCAATGCCCCAACCGACGAAGGTTAGCATGCCATACACCTTCTTGACCACCATCTTGATGGTGATGCCATCTGCCATATTTTGGCCCAGGTCTCCGGACAATTTATATCCTGCTGTATCCTCTGACAATCCTCCTCACTCTACACTACTCCCCCAATTTTTGTATCATCTGCAAATTTACTATTCAGACCAGCTACATTTTCCTCCAAATTATTTATATATATTACAAACAACAGAGGCCCCAGCGCTGATCCTTGTGGAACACCGCTTGTGACAGGCCTCCAGCTAGAAAAGTACCCTGCTACTGCTACTCTCTGCTTTCTATGTCCAAGCCAGTTTTGTATCCATCTTATCAGCTCACCTCGGATCCCAGATGACATCACCTCTGAATCAGCCTGCCATGAGGAACCTTATCAGAGGCTTTACTAAAGTCCATGTATACAGTATCCACTGCCCTGCCCTTGTCAATTTTTCTTGTCACTTCCTCAAAGAACTCAATCAAGTTTGTGAGGCATGACCTCCCCTTCACAAAACCATGCTGCCTATCTCTAATAAGCATTTTCTGTTCCAGATGTGAGTACATCCTGGCCCTAAGAATCTTCTCCAATAATTCCCCCATCACTGATGTAAGGCTCACAGGCCTGTAATTTCCCTTCTTAAACAGAGGAACAATGTTAGCTACTCTCCAATCCTCTGGTTACTCGCCTGTGGCTAAGGAGAAGACAAAGGTTTTGGCCAAGGCCTCAGCAATTTCTTCCCTCGCCTCTCTCAGTATTCTGGGATAGACCATATCTGTCCTTGGAGACTTGTCCACCTTAATGTTTTTCAAAACCTCCAATACCTCCTCCCTTTTTATCTCAACATGTCCTAAAATGTCAACATCCTCCTTTCTATATTCACCATTCACCGCATCCTTCTCCTTTGTGAATACCGATGCAAAGTACTCGTTAAGGACCTCACCCACCTCATCTGGCTCCACGCACAAATTCCCTCCATTGTTCTTGAGTTACCATAGAATTCCTAAAGTGCAGAAAGAGGCCATTCGGCCCATCGAAACTGCACTGACTCTCCAAAAGGGCATCCCACCCAGGCCTTCCCCTGCACCTTATCACCATAACCCTGCACATTTACCATGATTAATCCATCTAACCTACATATTTTTTGGACACTGAGGGACAATTCAGCATGGTCAATCCACCTAACCTGGGAGGAAACCGGAGCACCCGGAGGAAACCCACGCAGACACAGGGAGAATGTGAAAACTCCACACATACAGTGACCCAACGCCAGAATTGAACCCATGACGCTGTGAGGCAGCAGTGCTAACCATTATGCCACCAGACCTACCCTTCCCTTAGCTACCCTCTTCATCCTTATATACATATAAAAAGCCTTGGGATTCTCCTTAATCCTGCCTGCCAAGGACATTTCATGGCCCATTTTTGCCCTCCTAAGTCCCTGTTTAAGCTCTTTCCTGCTACCTTTGTATTCCTCAGGAGCCTTATCCATTTTCAGTTTCCTGAAATTTATGTATGCCTCCTTCTTCTTTCTCACTGTGATCACAATCTCTCTTGTCATCCAGGGTTCCCAAATCTTGCCATCTTTATCCTTCATTTTTACACTCATATTTACACTTATATTTACACATACTTGTCCTGAATTGTTAACAACTGACCCCCAATGTCGGATATGGATTTACCCTCAAACAGCCAGTCTACATTCACTAGCTCCTGCCTAACACAGTTGTAGTTAGCCTTCCCTCAGTTTAGTACTTTCACTCTGAGACTACTTCTATCCTTTTCAACAAGTATCGTGAAACTTATAGAATTGTGATCACTGTTCCCAAAATGGTCCCCTACTGAGACATCAATCACCTGTCTGGGCTTGTTTCCCAGAACCAAGGAAGATAGCCCCTTCCTGAGTTGGACTATCTACATATTGCCTCAAGAAGCATTCTTGGACACACTGCACAAACTCTGCCCCACCCAAGCCTTTGGCACTAAAGGAATCCCAGTCTATGTTGGGAAAGTTAAAAGCGCCCATCACAACAACCATGTTTTACATCTTCCCATAATCGGCTGACATATCTGTTCCTCCACTTCACGCTGGCTGTTGGGAGGTCTGTAATAAAACCCCAACAGTGTGGTTGCACCGCTCCTGATCCTGGGTTCTACCCATATGGCCTCACTGCATGATCCCTCCAAGATGTCCTCCCTCTGTATAGCTGTGACATTCTCCCTAATAAGTAAAGCAACACACCTACCTCTTTTGTTACCCTCTCTATCTCACCTGAAGCATCTAAATCCTGGAATGCTAAGCTGCTAGTCCTGCTCTTCTTTCATCCAAGTCTCCGTAATTGTCACAACATAATAGTTCCATGTAGTAATCCAAGCTTTAAATTCATCTGCTTTTTAATAGTCTTTTAATAATATTTTAAAATAAATTCATCTTGAAACCACACCGCGACTTTGGCTACATGAGGGAATGATAGTTTTAAATGCAACAAGAAAACCATCGTAACAGTCCCATAACACAATATACCAGCTGCTTCTAAGTTCCAATGATGTACAGCACCGTATAATGCTCTTGTATAGTGACTATGTTGCTGTTATCATATACCTGTTATAACTTGTTTGTAACCTCCTATCTGGATGTCAATTTCTAATTCTTTGTTGCCACAGAAAAGTTCTTCAGGTATTTTCCTAATGTTCTGATCCAGTTTTTATTCCAGATGTATTCAATTTGAGGAATTCCCTATATGTACCTGTGAATATGAATGTGTTGATGCAATGTTTTTCTTTTAATATCATTTAAATTGTTTGCCAGCTTCCTTGCAAACCCATACTTGATTTTTTGCTATAGACTGTAGAAATAATCTAAACTTTTTATGTTTCACCTGAAAGCTGTTACATTATTCTTTACAGCATTTTACTGATCAGGGTTTTGTTTTTCTAGCTGTCTTGCAATGCTGCCCTCCTAACTCCCACTTGGATCCAATGACAGGTTGCCCAAACACAAACACTTCTTCTTATCCTAACTACAACTATTATCAGGTGCGTTTACTGAGTAAAAATTCTGTAATTTACAATTAGCTCAGAAATGTCTGTAAGTGATACAAATGATTAATGTACTTTTCTCATTCTGCTATTTTAACAGTGATTAACCTATTTCCTTTAAATTGATTAATACATCAGTTCAGTTGGTGGGGAGAGGGATTTTGATTCATGTTAAACGTTAAAGTATTTATGGAGTTATGGATCTACTGATTTATGGAATTCTCCAATCTTGTCAAGACACAATTTCACAATGTAACATATTGTTATAATTTTCCTAGCTAAAACTTGGACTGACTTTCCTGTCGAGTATAAAATGGGATTAGACAGTTACTTTGAACGGTAGATTGCTGATTATGCATACATAATCATTTACAATATAACTCCCTTGTTTCCATTTGTGTAATTTTAATTAGTGGCCAGTAGTTAAGCTTGTTTAGCTGCCACTTTAGCCATATTTTATTTGTCTCTGTTTCGTTGCACTATTTTGTCAATATGAATAAGATCATTAATTAGTCACAGCAAATTATCACTGCTTCTGTTTTGTTAGATATGCTTACTGATTTACAATTGAATGTTGAAATTAATCTGGCCCAGGGCTTTCAGATTTATTCCCTGTCAGGATGTGCTTTTCTGGCACTTGATTCCTCCATCTGATACCAGTTGCAAGATAAAGACTCCATTATCCACCTCCAGCACAAAAGTCTTCTGCGTCTTCTTAGGCAATCCCTCGGAGTTGAGAATGACTTGCTTCCACTTCGATTCTGAGATGGCTGATAAGTCCAATGCATAAGCTGCAGACTCTGCCACTTGCAAGCAAGTGCTGCTTGAATCTGTTCTTTTACAGTCACCTAAAAGAACTGATGAGGCCTTGGTCAGAGATTTTATCTGAAATATTATGGTTAATCCAGTAGTAGAGAATAACTGACACTGACTTCTGCTACCACAGAGATGTCTTCTGTTTGCACACAGTTGTACTTGAAGTTGACATTGGAAACCACTGATTTCTCTCTGAGGTGAATAGGTTGCTTTACTAGAGCTAATTAAACCGGTTCTGTCATTTTGTTATAGAATTCTTTATCATAATATACATTTGAACTCAGCAGCACAGGATATAAGACACTAAAGAGAGATGAAGCTCTTCTATAGAACAACAAAGGAAAAATAATTGGAGGTGTCATGCTATATCACGGAAGGCAGATGGGAAAGGAGTTGAGACAAGGGTGGATGAGGATAGAGAAGGGAGCATGGAAGATGAAAAAAGGGGGATGAAAAATTGAGGTGAGGAGCTCCTGTTAATTCAAAGTGGAGTTAGGGGGAAGCTGAAAAAGAAACATTGACCAGTCAATGAGCAGGGGGAAGGATTCTTTTGGTACTTTATATGGCAAATTCTATTCAGTGAAGCAGTCTAGGTCCTTCTTGCTACTCAACGGACAAAGGTATCATGACAAGTTTTAGTGCACTGTAGGAAACTGAGCAAGTAATATTTTATTGATAGGAAGTGCAGCAGACAGAAGATTATTAATAGTTCTATCCTTTGCTTCTCTGAAGCATCGCAAAAGAAGAGTCAACATCTGGTGCCATCTAAAAGGAAGGTGCGGTTGATAATTGGACCATGGTGCATACACAATACAGGCACCATTTTAAGCAATTCAATCCATCATTATTATTTCTTTAGATCTTAAGAACATGAGGGAACAGGAGTAGACCATACAACTTACCAACCCTACTTGACCATTCAAAATGATCATGACTGAATTTCAGCTTCAACTCCACTTTCCCATTCACTCCCCATATCCTTCGATTCCCTGAGAGAACAAAAACCTGTCCATTGTGGTCCTGAATATAATAAACAATAGAGCATCCACTAGCCCATCCACAAGCCTAGCCAATGATGTCCACATCCCATAAGTGAAGAGTACTATTACTCTGTTTTCTAGGTTTCACCAGAGAGAACAACCTATCAGTATCGAGGCTGTCAAGTCCTACAAGATCTTGTACATGTCTATAAGATCACCTCTCATTTTTCTAAACTCCAGAGAGCATAGATCCAATTTACTTGGCTTCTCATCATCTCAGGGATCAATCAGGTGAACCTTTCCCAACTCCAATGCAATTATATCTAACCATTCTAACCACCACCCGTTGACATTCAATGGTGTAACCATCACTGAATTCCCCACAGTCAACATCCTTGAGATTACCATTGACCAGAAACTCAACTGGACTCACCACACAAACACAATGACTACAAGAGCAGGTCAGAGGCTAGGAATACTGCGGCAAGTAACTCACCTCCTGACTCCCTAAAGCCTATCCATCATCTACAAACATTCAATCCCTCCACCACCAACACTCAGTAGCAGCAATGTGTACTATCTACAAGATGCACTGCAGCAATTCACCAAAGGTCCTTAGGCTACACCTTCCAAACCCATGACCACTTCCATCTAGAAGGACAAGGGCAGCAGATACATGGGAACACCACCACCTGCAAGTTCCCCTCCAAGCCACTCACCATCCTGACTTGGAAATATATTGCCGTTCCTTCGCAGTCACTGGATTAAAATCCTGGAATTCCCTCCCTAACGGCATTGTGGGTCAACCCACAGAACATGGACTGCAGCGATTCAAGAAGGCAGCTCACCACCACCTTCTCAAGGGCAACTAGGGATGGGCAATAAATGCTGGCCAGCCAATGATGCCCATGTCCCACGAATGAATAAAAAAAATATAGCCTTCCTTAAATATAGAGACCTAACAGCACACAGTACTTCATGCATGGTCTTATCAAAGTTCTTTACAAATGTAGCAAGACTTCTTTATCTTGGTACTCCAACCTCCTTGCAATAAAGACCAATGTACCATTTGCCTCCCTAATTGCTTGCTGTACCTGCATGCTGACCTTATGTTCCTTGTACAAGTATACCCAAGACACTCTGAACTTAAAATTTACAAGTTTAACATCTTTTCTGTTCTTAGTATCAGAATGAATAATCTCACACTTACCCACATCAGATTCCATCTGCCACCATGTTGCCCACTCACTTAATCTGCCAATGGCCAAAGCTTCCATAAACCGTAGAATTCCTACAGTGCAGAAGGAAGCCATTTGGCCCATTGAGTCTGCACTAACTCTCCAAAAGAGCATCTTTCCCAGGCCCACTACCCCCCCTCCCCCACTCTACCCCGCAACCCCACTAATTTTACCATGGCTAATCCATGTAATCTACACATCATTTAACTGTGGGTAGAAATCAGAGCACCCGGAGGAAACCCATGCTGAGAACGTGCAAACTCCACACAGTCACCCAAGACCAGAATCGAACCCAGGTCCCTGGCGCAGTGAGGCAGCAGTGCTAGCATTGGACTCACTTCGTCTGATGCTGATCAGCCTGAAAATTATCCACTTCGCTGGACATGTTTAAAAAGGCCAGACTTCTGATCCAGAATGCAGAAGAACTCTCACAAGACAGAAACCCACACAAAGCAACAAAGAAAATCAGTGCAGAAACCACATCCCCTTTTAATGCCATTAGCTGCTAGAAGGTAAGTTTAAATGTTGACCATAAATGTTGGTGAATGGGTAAGTGGGTAGGTATGGGTGGGTGTGTGAGGTAAGTGGTCAAGGTAACAGGTTGGTGAAATGGTAGGTGGGTAAGGTGTCAGATGGATGAAATGCCAAGGTTTGTCCTTTTAGAAATTGTCAGGTCGGGAGCTAGTCAGGACAGGCCGGGGAACTATCCAAGTGCTGGGGATAGTCAGGTCAGTGATTAGTCAGCGGCATAGTCAGGTGATCAAAGAGTGAGTCAGGGTCAGTGTGAGCTATTTGGGAGTCGGTTGTATAGTTACCCAGGAATTAGACAACATTTTTCTGTCTGACATTTCATGGGTAACTTTCCAGGTAAATACATCGGAACTGTCTAAAGCCTCTGATGCTTCAGGGAAATTAACAGGTTTTCTTCTGAAGGCTTTTGAGGAAGAGTCATATTTGACTCGAAACGTTAACTCTGTTTATTTCTCCACAGGTGCTGTCAGACCTGTTGAGTATTTTTAGCACTTTTTATTTTTAATCCATATTTTGAACATCCACAGTGTTTTGCTTTTGTTTTAACCAATGCAGCCTTTACAACCCTGTGCTATTTCCTGATTGCCATTATGATTTACCTGCTAATACATTTTGGAAAGTGGTATTAGGCATGCGTTGACCTCGCATGGTGTGATCCTTCCTATCACACCCTTTGAAGGAGCTGGGATACTGCTAAATGCCCACAAGAAATGGAAAAAATTCACCTGCCTTATAACATTGTATATTTATCAATGGGCGGAATTTTCTAATTTTTAGGCAGAGTTGTGCTGCAGGTTGGAAAAATGGCTCTTGGGGCTTCCTCCATCATATTTTTATGGTATTAGTAAAATAAAAGTTATGGGGCAAGTCCCACAACATCACACTGATGGAGTGGGCTCGGATTGAGCTTGCCCTACCAGCAACGGTTTGAAAAAGATTGGAGAGCCCTTTTTAAAGCGCACTCGGATTTAACAAAATGAAAATAGAACCTTCGCCCTAAATCCCATGGAAACCCACTCTCCTCATGGAACACCCACCCATTGTGTTTTGGGACTCCTGTGGAATTTCGTCGATCCCACCCCCTGAAAGTGGGAGTGAAAAATCCCCCCAATGATTGCAAGGTAGTATGCATTAACAAAAAATAAACTTGTGAACTCCCAAGTACAGCTGGGTGCTCTTCTTAAATCTCTTACTGGTGCAATCACTGTGCAACCACTGTGCAGTCAGCTGGGGTGGAGGCAAGCCACTGACATTGGTTCCACATTCCTTTCAATAAGATTGTTGGTTGCCTTCTGGTTGCCTGAAGTCTGGAGGATCCAAGCATTTTGTGGGCCTTTTGTTCAAGTGCAGGAGCCACATCTGTATCATGAGGACTAGGTGTCACTGATAGAAGGGCTGAGGAGCTGCTGTCCATGCCAGGGGCACCCTGAAAGGAGCCCCAGATGCATCAGGCAGTCATTCCTCTACCCTTTCATGGCACACTAGTTCTTTCCTACTCACTGAGGAGTCCAAGGACCTTGTGGTGCCAGAGACTGGTGGCCTTTGTGGCCTGGATGGATTCCTGCATTGTCTGCATTTGGTTGCACATAGCCTGTGGAAGTTCCACCACATGTTCCTGCATACTACACAAATAGATGATACCAAAGGCATGTCATCAGCCTGAAGGACAACATCATTCTGCACTCCCACAGTTCTCAAAGTATAAGAAACCTTGGCCGTCACAGCCTCCAACAGCTGCTCAGGCTCACCTGCGATGTGATTACCAGGCTATGATCTCAAATCTATCCACGAATGGATACTCACTGACATGAAAAATGTGTGAAAATGAAAAGTGTGATTAGGGCATAATGTGCATTCCACCACATCTTTCACAGCACCTAATAGTGTAGAGTTCATGTGGGGCAGCATAATGGCACAGTGGTTAGCACTGCTGCCTCACAGCGCCAGGGACCCAGGTTCAATTCCAGCCCTGGATAACTGTCTGGAGTTTGCACATCCTCCTCGCATCTGTGTTGGTTTCCTCCAGGTGGCTACAGTTTCCTCCCACAGTCCAAAGTTGTGTAGGTTAGGTGGGGTTATGTGGATAGGGCAAGTGGTTGGGTTTGGGCAAGATGTTCTTCCGGACAGTCGGGGCAGACTCAATGGGCTGAATGGCCTCCTTTTGCGCTGGGCATTCTATGGTCTATGGTGATCAGTAGTGAACACCTGAGTACTATGTCTTGCGTCTGCCAGAGGCTCTTGTGTCCATCCGTTAGGTCCTCCAAGTTCCAGAGCCTCTTCCATTGGCAACAGGATGGCTAGGTAAGGGCAAGGTAAGCCCAGCTTGGCCCTTTCTTTAATGATATGTGTTTTCTTCTCCTTCAAGCACAAAAATGTCCCTTGTTAGTCATCCACCAAAGACATGTGCAGCGCCTAAGCTGGCCGCCTGACTGCCTCCCACATGTGCACTTAGAAACAATGTAAGAGTACTCAATTCCAACAAACCGGGGCCCTTCATAGAAATACTGACATGCCTTTGACAGGCAATGCTAATCTAGCCATTGCTAGTGATTGGGTGGGCATTGCCCTTTCTCCCAATGTCACATTAATGCCTAGTCACATATAAGGCTATAAGTTAAGCAATGTGTGATACACTAACCTAGAGGGAGTGCATGAAGTCATTAATCCATTTGCTGCATGGAAGCCAGATTTGAGGGATGACTCTCTTCACAATCACCATCCAGGCTTCCTTCATTATCCCAGCCAATCTCCTCTTACCATCCTAGAGACAAAAATACCCCTCTCCTTGCCAGTGTAGCCTTCAGGAAAGCTTGCAAGGAGACATCAAATAACCTTAGGGCCACCCTGGATTATTCTTTAGCCATTTCTTGTGCTACCTTGTTCTTCAGGCCCTCAATATATGCTGCCTTTGTGGGTATATTGAATTGACAGAGCGTTGCAGCCCTTGAAATATAGGCAGCTCCTCTGCCTCTTGACAGCTAATTAGCTGGCTGCCACTGAATTGCAGATTTTGCAGGCCACCCTACAAAGCCAATGGCTCCCACTTCAGCAGCAGCAGCAGGAGCTTGCACCTCTCCAGAAAATTTGCCGCCACATGTACAGTTCAATGGAAGATCAACTTGTAATAAGATAAAATTCTGTTATATTTTAAGAATGATACACCATTTCTGCTCAAGATACATCAAAGTTTGGTCGGAGTTTGCCAATGAGAAATCCCATTTTAAATGTCAGATCCATCTGCAGTACCTATTATGGCTTTAAATGGTACAGTGGTTTACATTCAGTGTTCAGAGCTTGTTACAGTAATGGTGGTTGCACTGTCAATCTGATACTTGTTTTGTCATGAATAAACATGTAATTCCAAGACAAAGGCATTGGGTGGCAGCACAGGAATGTCTTAGGCTATAATTAAGAGCCTTGCAGTGAAGGCAAAAATGTTTTAGAGTCGTGGAGTTTTACAGTACAGAAAGAAGCTCTTCGACCCATCATGTCTGCACTGGCCACCAAGAGCCTGTCTATTCTAATCCCATTTTCCAGCACTTGGTCTGTATCCTTCTATGTTGTGGCATTTCAAATGCTTATCGAAATGTTTCTTAAATGTTGTCAGGCAGAGAATTCCAGATTCCCACCACCCTCTGGGTGAAAAAGATTTTTTTCTTCAATTCTACAAATTTTGCAACTATCTATTTTTGTTCACAGCTTTTATATTAAATTTATATTCACTTTTCCTTTAAAATACAATCAAAAGTAGCTATTTTGCAAACCAACATGACATTTCCATCCATCTGTACAGAATGTCTGAACCTGTCGTAGTATCTTGCCCAGCAGTAATTCCTTACGACATGTTCCACGAGTTCATATCACCCATATTTCTGAGATGTTCCCCCAATCCAGCAGCTGTGATTCTCACCCCACACCACCACTCTTAAAAACAAAACAAAATCTAACAGATTGAAGCTATTAAATGAAATCATAACCAGAGCAACGGAATGAGGTGTGAGAGGTGAAGGACAAATACCCTGTAAATCTCTGTTCTGAAGATACCACCAAAGCAATCTTCTGCTCAAGGTAATGCAGCTGATGGAATTTTCTCAACCCTGACCCTACATTGAATACCAAACCAATTCACTCAGGAAACATCAGGAGAAATAAGAAATGAAAGGTTATCCCTTCTGGAGCAAATAAGATCTCTCTCATACTTTAAAGCCTTCCACCCATCTCACTCTCATCCCCATCCACCTCTATTCCCTCATCTGTTATACACCCTCCACCTTGTTTTCTCCTCTCCCCATGATTTTGGACAGTAAAAAATCAAGCTGGGAGAGAGAGAAAAGTCCAGAGTGAAAACACATAAAGAAAAATTGGAGATAGAGAAATCAAGCCTAATGAAAGACTGGGGAATTTATAAATATTGCAGCACCCTATTACCAAACCTGGAAGAGTGACAATTTCAGTGCAATGGAAAGGGATCTAGCCAAGATAAAATGAAACTGGAGTATAATAACCTCGCCAAGACCAATCCTCTGGTACAATACTGCTTTGTTAAAATAAAGGGAAGGCTGCATTTGCAGCTTACAACAAATCAAGGACTGTGCTCTGGGCCTACATAACCTGTGGTCCAGGCTGTGAGTGCAGGTTTTAAAATCCTTTCACTCGCCACTCATTGAGCAAGCTCCCGCTCAATCAAAAGGGGAACTCATATTCCGTAGGCTCACGAGGAGATCTATTAATAATGCTCCCTGTCCTTCGTGGCCATTATAGCATCCCAACCTCCCCAGGTCCACATCTCCCCTAGCACCCATGCTGGGAAGGAGTTCTTTTTGCCACTTGGCAGCCGGTTTATAGGAGGTGGCGCAGATCTGGAGGTGATAACCTAATCGGGGACTTTCATTTTTGGAGGGAATGCTGAAGGGTTGCTGATGCTGGTTCCCCTTCAGGGGTTTGTTTCGCTCTGGGTGCCTGCTTCCTCAGCTTCCATTTTGGAGTCTGTTTCTGTGTTATCTGGAAGAATAGGTTCCAAGTTAGCCTCGGGCTGTTGTGCTGGACTGGTAGTGGCTGTCTCTATTGTTGGAAGTAAAGCCTGCTCCAAAGATGATCTAGGTATTTTTTCACAACCTTGTCCTGGATCTTCATCTTGTAGGACACTAGCCTTGTCTTTTCTAATATGATCCCTGAAACCCAGCCGGGACCACCCCTGAAGTTTCTCTTGTAGACTTGATCACTTATTCAAACAATTACGTAAACACTACAATGAAGTTACTGTGAAACTCCCCTAGGGATGAGGAGAGGGATGAGGAGAGGCAATATAGAGACTTAGTGGCACAATTTCAAAAAGTGTTTAGGAACTGAGACCAAGGGGCTCATGTGCATTGCTCTTTGAAAGTGGTAGGACATATTGAGAGATTGATTAGCAAAGCATAAGGGATCTTGGGCCTCATGAATAGAGACATTAAGTAAAAAGCAGGGAACTTATGCTGGACCTTTATAAAGCTCTAGCTAGGCATCAACTGGAGTACTGTGCACTTTTCTGGTCACCACCCTTTAGAAAAGATATGAAGGCCTTTGAGAGTATACAGTGGAGATTTACCACAGTGGTACCAGACATGGGGGGAGGCTTTAGCTTGGAAAGGCTGGGGCTGTTCTCTTTGGACCACAGGACATTGAGGGGAGATTTGATAGAATTGTACTAGGTTATAGCAGGCTTAGATATGGTAAAAAAAAAGGAAAGCTGCTTCCCATTAGTTGATTGTACAAGGTCTAAGGGCACAGATTTAAGAGATGTAGGGGGAATGTGAGGAAGAACGTTGTTTTACACAGTGAATGCTAATGACCTGGAATCTACTGTCCACAGGTGGTGGAGGAGGAAACAAACAATCATTTCAAAAGGAAATTGATTGGATACTTGAGAGAAATAAACTTGCAGGGCTATAGGGATCCAGCAGGAAATGTGACTGATTGCAATACTCTACGAGGCGCCAACCTGGACTTGATGGACCAAATGACTTGCTTCCCTGCTGGGCTGGTTTTAATGAATGCAACTGGGCTTTCGCCCACAAGCTGGAGACCTGGTGGTAACCCACGTCACCTCATTTAGGGAAGGCCTGCCAAATGAAGTCCCATTTAGACATTCAACTGGATAGTAGTGGGCCTTCTCCAGCATCAAGGACACCAGGAGTGGCAATCCCATCCACAGAGAGCTGCTGTCAATTGGAAACTGGCAGCTCCATTGAATGAGAGTGGCACCAGGGAGGCAATGGGTGCTGTTGGTTCTTCACTTATTGAAGGCATAGATTGTCACTGGTCCCAGGCCACAGATGAAGGAAGGGTGGAAGGGGTTCATGAGGGAGGGGTCATCGGCAAGGACAGGGCGGGAAGGTTCTGTGTGCCCACTTATTTGAATGAGAGAATCCACCCTCTCATTTCAATTGGTAGTGGGGCAGGATGGCTACCCACAAACCTTCCTTCCACAGACAGTAGTTCCACCACAGGCCTAATAGGGGTAAAGTAGGTCTGCCACTTTCTCACCTAATTCAATGCACATCCTCCCCTTTCCACCAGTCTCACCATGAGGAAAGGCAAAGAAATCCACTCTATGACATAATGACCTGGAACCCAAATGCAGCAGGCTTAGAGTGAAAGCCAGACTGCTACAGAGAACATCATAGAACACATCATCAGTGATCTCATGAAATGCTTCCACTGCCTGGACTATTCTGGATGAGCCCTGCAATACTCAGCTGAGTGGATATCAAGATTTGTAGGATGCCACATGCTGCACAGCCTGACCATTATGAGGGCACAGGCTTTGCCACCACCTATCAGGCAAAAAGCAAAGGAGCAACAGCATGAGGAAGAGTTTGAGAAGTACAAAAAGAAAGAGTACATCACAAAGATGAAGTAAGGCTCATTCTACTTTGTGATCATATTATTCATGAATGATACCAGTAACCACGACCACGCCTCCTCAGTTACCAAAAATCCCTCAATCCTTACCTTTGATCCAATGTTCTGATATCCATGTCACAAACCCAGCTGATGTTATCTGCAAGGGTGTCCCAGCCTGGGACACCAGTTTGAGGTAGTATATAGTTTTGTTTACAGGAGTGGTGTGAGGAGCCTCATGTGAGACCCACTGAGAACGGTAACCAGTCCAGTCGTAGCATAACACTTAATAAAGACTATTTATTACAATAAAGAAAAGGTACATATACATGAACAGGACTATAATGACCTAAGACAATTATGCATACGAATAACTAAATGCACCCATACAGTTTAAGTTGAAATTACCCTTTTTGATTCCAAGTACATTTATGAGATCTGAACTCTTTCAGGACTTCACTCTTCCCAAACAACATCCAATTCAACAGATCTATAAGTAAAGGCAAGTTTATTGTTACCACATTGTATACGATTGAGTAGTTATTCTGGGGAATGTCTCTTCTTGATTCAGTGAAAATCCACAAAGGTTTCTACATTCTTGCTTCTGCTTTGCTCGCTAGAACTGGCTTACAGGCTGCTAGGTGGAATCTGCCCCTCAGGCTGCTAGAAGGATACTGTCTCCCTACTTCCACGAAAAGGTTGCCAATCATACATTTGTTTCCCTTCTATGGGTCTCTCTGTGTAATTGCTGTCTGTCCCCTTAGCTTCTATAGTTCTAAAAGATTAACAAATGTATGCCTCCCCTGAATAGGGCAATTGTCTACCCAAAGTATTTCCTATTAGCAGGACAATGTATTCTTCTGCTAATCTCATTATTGGTATTCACATCTTGTGAAATAGCTTTTGAAATGCTGGTAGCTTTTAATCTGCTGGCACATTCATCACATCAATCATGATAAAACGAGGAGAAAAATAAACTAATCATCCTTGTACATTTCATTAGTGGCTGTCTTATGTGTACCATGTGCTACAATTGTAACACTTTTACAAGGTGCTTCCAGAATGGCAGTAGCGTGGGTGTTGGAAGTTTAATTCACTTCACCTGGTGAAGTGCTCCAAAAGCTTGTGATTTCAAATAAACCTGTTGGACTATAACTAGTCTCGCATGACCTCTCATCTTGTCCACCCCAGTCCAGCACCAGCAATCTTTAACTGAGGAGACTAGATGGACTTGAAGGGTGACCTTACTCTGGAATTAAAAGTCTAATGATAACCACGAAACTATTGTCGATTGCCATAATAATCCATCCAGTTCACTAAGCGAGGAAAACTGTCATCCTTACATGCTCTGGCCTATATCTACAGCAATGTGGTTGTCTCTTAAATGCCATCTGAAATGGCCTAGCAAGCCATTTGGTTAAAGAGCAATAAATGCTAGCCCATACAGTGACACTCGCATCCCATGAATGAATTGAGAAAAATCTGCTCTGGGCCTTGAAGGTCTGGCTTCAGATTACATCAACTTGATCTTGACTTAAGTAGTCTGGGTTGGCTGACTGACAATCAACAAGATTGGTACTTGGCAGAGGTGAGAGTAGGGATTCTGTCATCCTGAGTGAGGATAGCAGGTTTATGTTACATCGACTTTCATGGGACAGTACCTCAGCACTCATAATGATCTGTTAGAGAACAGCTTGATGGAATGCTCTGATGCTCTGAAAGCTCCCTTGAATAGTGATAACCAGAGCCATGAAGGGAGCAATCTGAATTTCCCTCACAGCACTCTGATCTTTGAAGAAAGTGGTGACATAGACCATCAGAGATATTAGGTGTCACAGGTATGCTAATAAAAGTAACCAACCATACCATGTTTGAAAGGATGGGCTTCAAGATCTATGCAAAGACCTGTGTCATACCTACAGTATGCAGAATGGGTTTGAGGGGTGGGGTGGTGGTGGTGGTAGAGCATGTAAGGTTTGATATTAAATCTCAGAGGAGCCAAACTAGTAAATCTTTCTGATTAGAGTGGAAACTGCCTACAGTGATAGTGTTTGGGTAGTGGGAGTGGCCTTTATCAGTGGCATCCTCTTTAAGGGAGGGAGACTCCAGCCCCAGTGGCCCTCATGGATTGCTACAAGGAGGCCAACACCATCAAAGTGGGTGGCCATTTGTAGAGGGAGAGTGGAAAAATGGGGGTCTTGGATAGGCATAGACTGCCTGCCTCCTTGAGTGGCAAACATCTCTTGTGGTGGCAACAGTTTGGGAAAATTTTGCCTGTTGTGTTGAAACAAACTTTCTATACTTTGGAGACTTTGAAACTGAAGATCTGGATGGGAGGCATTGAATGCATCTCATAGCACATTAGGAGAGGAAAGTTACCGCTGTTCATGGCAGTGACGACATGCTGGGGATCAGCAAGTGCACAGGATAATGTTGAGGTTACGTGAAGCACTTACCCATGACATGTGGTTTACAGACAGACAGTCAGGCCCTGATTTTACCGGCATGGTCGCCTGAGGCTCATAAGATCGTGCTCAAGGCCAACGGGGAATGCCATTCTACGAGCCTCGGCCACCACGATTTTGGGGCAGCCGTGCCGGTAAAATCAGGGCCACAGCTTCTTTGACCTCTCAGAAGAACAATGCTTCCACAGGATGAGATTGTGGCAGAGTCCTAGAAGTTAAACTGCAACATACTGGTTGAACATTGACAGTAGCTGTAAAAGTCACCATTACCCTCAATATTTTACCCCCAATTCTTTCCAGGGAGCTACGCAGATTGCTTCAAATGTCTCACAGTTCGCTATTAAGTTTGAAATTAAATTTCAGAGGAGTCAAGATGGTAAATCTTCCTGATTAGAGTAGAAATCCCATCCAGTGATAAAGTTTGGGTCATGCCTTTGAGGGAGAAAGACTCCAGCCCCAAAGGCCCCCTTGGATTGCTACATTGAAACTACCTTCACAGAAGTGGGTGGCCATTTTGCTGCAGAAAAACGCATAAAACGGGTGACAGATAATTTATTTGCCAAGTCTGAAAGTTAAGCTTCCTCGTGATGATAATAGCCAGAATGAGGGCCACTTGCACTCATCTCTCTGGTGGGATTTCCAGATATACAGGATGCCATTGACTGCATTTGTGTTATATATTTAAAAGTTGCAAGTTGCTTTAAGAGTTGATCACATGATTTGATGATGATGCCATTAGGATGTGTGCTCAGGCTGCTGTTTTACTTTCAGTTTTATACTTGCTGCAATACAGAGTGCAGCTCTTCATAAAAACCTGTTGTTTGAATCTACGTGTGCAGACCAAGTCTTTTCTTTTTCTGTTTAAAACTACAACCCCTAATCTAGTTAGGACATTACAATTTGCATGGCAACCATGAATTTTTATGAACTGCAAGAGGCTGGATTTCCATCATGCACAGCTGGTAGTAACTGCCCTTCAGGACAAAAGGACATGAAGATGTAGCACATGGGGTTTGTTGCAGACAACAATGTAGGTTTGTTGATTGGTGTTAACTGTACAAAGGCTTGATTTACACTGAGGCAAAGCCTGCAATGCCACTGATGACATCACAAACTATAATATGATTGGACTCTTAAAGTGACACTGCAACTCCACAACAAGAATCCCAAATATATAACAGTAACCATAATAATTGCTTCATGTAGGAGTATACCAGACTCCCTGGAATCCCTCCCCCTTTACCTCTAAGGTCCCATAACAACAAATGACCACTATACCTTTACCAAGTCATAAAACCATAAATACAAGGGCAGGCAATGGATCATTACACAGTAATAATACAGTTAATAGGAAAAACGATCTGGTGGGCATCTAATCTGCACTGGTTACCTGCACACTTCAGGGTTTTGGTTGTTCTTGACCTTAGAGGTACTCTCCGGGTCATCTGAAGGATGTCTCTACCCTGGAAGGCATAACAGTCTCTTTTGCAGATGGAAGATAAGTAGTAGCAAGGGATTCTTTGGCCATCTCGGTTTCTGCTGATTGATCAGAAGTCGCAATCATGCTATCTGGTAATATGGATGACAGTTCATCCTGAGGTAGTTCTGGCATATATGGCACTGGCACATTGATGCATGTAGCTAACAACAGAGCTATGTGTCATGTCTACACTAATTCATCTTCAATTTGTACTGTATAGGAGATAGGGCCAGTTTGAGCCAATACAGTTGCAGGAGCCCACTTTTTGCTAGTGGTATAGCTGCATGCCATAACTTGCTCTCCTTGTCGAAACAGGCATCTTTTGGAATTGCTTTCTCTTAAGATTTATGACTGCTGATTGTGTTTTACTACCTTGGACGTCTCCTGCAGTCAGAGTGGATCTAATGTAGTTCTCAGTTGGGCAACAACTCTGAGTATCGCATGTGTGGTGTTGCGATACATAGCCAAGAAACTGTTTAAATGGAGATTAATGAACCTTTATCCTTGGAGGCTTTCAATGAATGCATCAAGGACTGGACAAACCTTTCAGCTGATCCATTCGTAGGTGGGTAGCATGGTGCTGATTTTATATGTTGGATACCACTCATCTTTAGATAATCTTCAAACTCCTGAACCATGAATTGCGGTCCATTATCATCCACAATTTGTTCTGGTTTCCCAAATCTGGCAAAATTGAGCTTTTCGATGCCGTTTGTTCCTCAATTGTTAGGACAACTTCCAGCCATTTAGAGTGCACATCTATGTCAACCATGAATATGTACCCCTCATATGGACCTGCAAATGCAATGTGTCGACATTGCCAAGGCATTTTAGGCCATACAATGGGGACAGTGGCGGTGCATTCCTTACCTGCACACATGACTGGCGCAGTCCTACGTTTTCCTTGATCTGGGCATCTGGTCCAAGAAGTAGTTCCTCACAAGTTCCTTCATTTGAACTATACTAGATGTCCTTCATGTGATTGTTCCAATACTCTGTCACAAGTTTCATCCCTCACAACAGGCATCCACCCGGTCATGTAAACTTGGATTTTCTGCCAATATATATATTTAATTCAGGAGGCACTCCCACCGTCCTCCCTTTTAACACCATTTCCAGTACCTTTCCCATCACAGAACCTTTGTTGGAACTGAGCAGTTACTGGGGTGTGTTTTATTTGTGAAAAATAGAAGATATTGGAAACACTACTGGATGGTACTTGACCAGCAGGTAAAAGCAGGCATGGCAATGCATCAACATTGGCATGGCTCTCCGGTGGTACTTGATCTCGTATGTATTTGCTGATAATATTAAAGACCATCATCGAGGTCTGCTTGCAGGAAGCCCAAAAATACTATCCAAAAATAGTTGTCAAGGAACAGTGGTCCATTAACAATGTGAAGTGTAAACCATAGAGGCATTGATGAAATTTCCACACTCCAAAAATAATAGTGCCTCCTTCTCCAACTGGGTGTAATTTGATTCAGCACTTGTTAAGATCTTTTTTCCCCTGTGATGCATCACAGGCAACTTGGACTGCTAACTTTGGGTTGAAATGTACCAACATTTCTGATTTCTTCAGGGCTTTAACTAACTGATATGGTTTTTTGGATTCTGGTATCCATTGCCATGCTTGTTTTATGCACAAAAAATTATGCAACTGTTTAAGCAGTGTTGCTAGATTTGAAACAAATTTCCTGTAACAATTAATTAACCCAAGGAATGATGTTAACTGTGTGACATTTGTTAGGTGTGGGGCCTCCAGAATAGCCTCCATCTTCTTAGTTGTCTTGTGTAAACCCTTGCTCTTGCTCACATGCCCTAATATTGTATTGACGTTTGAAAGAAGTCATACTTAACTTTTCTGACACGAAGACCATGCATTTGAAGGCATTTCAATGTGGCTTCTAGGTTATGTAAATGCTCCTGTTCGTTGGTACCAGTGATCAATGTGTCATCAAGATTAGGTCAAGATCTGGTCCATGTATCCTTAGAATTAAACGGGTGCTGATATTATCCCAAAAGGTAATCTCTTAAAGCAGAATAGGCTTTATGTATTATGATGGTGAGCAGGTGTTGAGATTCAGTTGCAACATACATTTGCAGGTGGGCCTGTGTCAATTTTGTGAACCTCTGTCCTCCTGCTACGCTGACAAGTAAATCCTCAATCAAAGGTAGTAGGTATTGATCGAAGCACAGAACTGGATTAATTGTTGTTTTGAAATCTCCGCAAATGCGTCTAGCCCTGTCCTGCTTCATTACAGGCACAATTGGGGTTGCCCAGTCACTAGTGGTGATGGGTTCTATGACTCCCTGTATCCACAATCTCATTAGTTCAGAATCTACCTTTGGATGCTTGGTGTAGGGTGCTGTCTTGGCCATGAGACTCTTAGGCTGACTTCATTGTTTGATCTTAAGTGCCACCTGTCATCCTTTCATGGACCCCAGTGTGTCCTCAAATACACTATTGTCTTTCTCTAGGATGTTCTGCAGAACTGTTTTAGAGTCAACTCACCTATTCACAACTCTCCAATTCAACTTTATATTCTCTAGCCAAGAGCGGCCAAAGAGTTGGAAAACTTCCTCAGATAATAACATGAAGTGGCAGCTCTGCAACTTTCCCACTTAACTATAATGTATTCTTCTATAGGCAGTATTTCCTCTGTGTAAGTCCTCAGGATGACATCTGTTGGCTTTAATTGTAGGTGATTAAGTTTTTGCTTCTAGGTGGTCTCGAGAATTATGGAGGTGGCAGCCCCTATGCCTCCATTCTGATAGGCTGTCCATTTAATTTTGGAACTACCCAGAACTGATGTGATTCACCCTGAACTGAAAGTACATTTAATTTCAATTCCTTGTCAGATTTATGTGCTGTGTCCTCATTGTTCTTATTGCTGTTTCTTCCAAACTTCTTTTAGTGGAATTCTTTTTGTTTTTCCCTTTAATTGTGTCCTGTTTCTTTCTTTGGACATTCCTTTCTGGAGAAACTTGTTTTCTCCAGCAAGCTCGTGCTGTGTGGCTAGTTTTGCTATAGTTTTTACATTTTGCCATAGTTTTTACATTACTCGTTCAATCCGAGACTGGAAATCCCGCCCGAAGTCAATGGATATTTCCATTGTCCGCCCCTTGCCCACTCCAATTCCGTGGTGGGGGGGAGGTAGAATTCCGTCGGCTAACTTTGCTTCAGCTCTCAGCCAGTTTTTGCACAGCGATGACACTCCTGTTGCTTCTTATAGATTTTATGGATCCTCATGCCTGCTCTGAACTCAGAAGCCTCCTTCGCAATAAGCACCATTGAAACGACTATTTCTAAGGCTGTTTTAAGACATAAATTTTGTTCAGTTAGCAATCTCCACTGTATAGCCTCATTCCTCAGCTCAAAAACCAGAAGGTCTCTAATCGTATCGTCCTGAGAGTCACCAAATTCACAATGCTCCATGAGGCACTTTGCAGTCACAACAAATTGTGCTTTATTTCTTCTTGTAGTTGATTTCTTCTATGGAACCTAGAATGCATTGAAATAACAAATGATTTGGGTGAATAATAGTCCTGAAGTATCTTAGTTGATTCTTGATATGCTTTGCTACCACATTTCTCAGGTTGGACCAAACTTCGGAGTAGATTAACAGTTTTACTGCTAATGGTGCTAAGAAAAGCTACCATATCATCAGCAATCTTGTTAGCCAGCGTATAGTACTGAAATCTTTCTGCATAGGACTTCCAATTCCTAAATTCTTCCTTTAATGAGTCAATAGCACTAAACAGTCCCACCATTTTACAATGATTACAGGATCTGCTCAGTGACTTTCCTTCAGGAACTTCCTTTAATATAAATAGTTTAGTTTATGTTGTAATATAAGCCGATTATAGCAGCTTGTCCTGGTTAATGCATTGCAAAATCCTCTCTGTCTCACTCTACCTCTGTGCCTTAATCTAACTGTGCACATGAAGAGCTCTGCACCCTGAGCTCTTTAGGGTGCTGGTTTTAATTTTAAGTATGGACCTTTCTGTTGTTCTGCCCAACAACCTAACTGGTCTGATGCCAGGTTCAATCGGCTGACCTGCTGTTGATTCTGCCCCAACACAGAAAGTTTTGAAATTTTCAGTTGATTTTCTTTACTTGCCTCAAAAGAATTTAATCCCATCCTTGTTGCCAGTATTCTTTTTATCCTGTTATGTAGTGGACTCTCAGGACAAAAGAATGTGAAGTGGGGTTGGATGCAAACAGCAATGCAGGATATTGAATAGCTGTTAACTCTACAAAGGCTTGATCTATGCTGAGGCAAAGCCCACAAAGCAGCCAATGAAGTTACAAACTATACACATGACTTAAAATGATAGTGCAACAATGCCAAATATAGAACAGTAACCATAAGAATTGGTTCATGTAGGTTTATGCCAGATTCCATGGGAGCTTTCATGATGTGTTCACATGCAGGTAGTACAATATTCTAGACCTATTTGTTTCAGGAAGCAAACTTAATCTTTGAAGAGAAGGGATACAAGGATCTAGATTGTAACTTGGATCCTGACACCTATGAGGAACCCTACCAATGATCAGCCATATGACTAGCAAGTAGGTCATATAGCAAGTCATTAAAACTGCCTTAGATGCCTGGTTAAGTCAGTAAGCACCCTTTAAGTGTGTCTGTAATGCTAGTTTGAATCCTGTACAACGCTGCACAGCAGTGAGGACTGCAGTTGGAAGAGGATGAAGGAGTTTATCACTAATCATCAGTTGAGGAGAACAGAAGAGAAGCAGGAAGAAGAATGAGGTACTCATCAGCAGACCAGCCACATACGTTGCTACCCGGAATGCTATGGATGCTCTAGTATTTGCACAGTGAAACATTAGGGCCCTTTGCTTTGGATGCAATCAGTGGTCCTCCACAATTTATGCCAAAAATTGCACTTTTTCCCTCAAGTTTCCACCAAATCTATTTGCATAACACCATGCTTAATATCTGCCATGAGCCACTGGTATAAACAGGTCATTTTAGAATGCAATTTAGAAAGATATCCATTTAAATATATCAAAAATATTTTAGATTGATGACTCAGTGCAGTTTGATTTTAGAAAATAACTTTTTTAATTAGAATGTCTGGCCCACCACCTGTTAGTAACTTGATTTTAAATAACTAAAATTGATTTTTAAGAGTCATACAGAAACATTTGCTACATCACTATAGTGTGATGATTCTTGAGGAGACCAATAAATCTTAAAAAGAACTATGAGTTTCCCAGTGATCCATCCAAAGAATCCCACAACAAAATTTCCTATTTTAAAATTTTTTCTCTAACAAACCAAAATTCCAGACTCCGCAACATGACTCTGGAAAAGTGCCTGAAAAGTTCAATGGGCGAAGGGGTTGGAATTTGTTGGCAGCCAAAGGGCTGTTGGATGAGGAGATAAACTGTGTGAAAGGCCCACCTCAGTGATCCTGAACTTTAGCCCAGCTTAAAAAAAAGACCTCACCACCTCCCCTACACACTTCACATGCCCTATCCATGCCAACCCTTGCCATCTTATGCCCCCAACTACCCCTAGACCAACCTATGTCCTTCAATATGCCATTTAAAGCCTCATGACTGCCCATGCCCACCATCCTTTGCCCTTATATTCTACATTCCAACTCACCCAACATCCAAAATGAATAGACCTCAAGACTCATGCTAAGATTAAATTAAATAAAGTTGTGTCTATTATAGACTTTATTTAAAGAAAACTCATTATGTAATCCCTTATAAAAGCAAACATTTCATTCAGGTGCTTAATTCTTTATAAACACAAGCATTTGTATCCATATCTCACTTCAAAGGCTTTATATTCACTTGAACTGGCAGTTACCCCACTGTGATAATGATAGGTTGTGAAATCATTCATGCAGCACTCATTTTATAATGAGAACCCTCAGGCTTATGCCAACAAGCAGATCAAAATAATAAGGACTTTTATTTAATTGTGGCATGTTCCTTTCAATTTAAGGGGCAGGAGATTTAAATGCTGTGACATCTTCACAGTTTCCTTCAGTTTGACAGTTACGATGAACTTATTCACTTTTTACATATATTCAAGTCTAATTTTAACAATCCCAAAGAGCACTTGGTTCTGCCCAAAGTACATTTGACCTCTCCAAAGGGCACTTGACATCTTCCAAAGGTCTTCCTCGCCCTATCGAAAAAACTACTCTGCATTCCTGAAAGGTTTAAGCCCTCAATTCATGTTTTGAACATCAGCAATTACATTTGTTTGAAGGAAGCTGCACATGTACTACTCTCTGAACCACTGGACATGTAGGCTACAACCCACCTCCATTCCCCTCTTGGATAGCGGGTTCTGGAACAGGACTCCTGAAATCAGGTCTCCAACACCATTTTGACTAAGCTGAAGACTCCTTTCACCTTTACAGAAATTCTAGCCTGAGAGTCTTTGGGCAGAATTTTCTGGCCGCGCTCGTCCCAAGGTCAGATAATCCCACCCAATGTCAATGGACCTTTGCATGGTCCGTGTCCTGCCCGCTACAATTCTGTGGTGGGCGGGACGATAAAATTCTCCCCTTTAAGGCTGCACAGATGTACGTCAGCTCCTTCTTTTGTGGGTCCAGATGTTAAAAGTACATATGACTTTCTATAGGGTTTGACCTGGACTGCCATCCCCCAGCAATACAGTTACATAGGCTTGTCACTGGGCAGAATGAGGTACAACTTCAAGCAAGAATTGGGACCACCCTCCATTCCCTCAAGTTGCACTAAACAGTCTCCAACAACTCATCTACCCATTGCACATCTACCAAAGTATCCCATTATGTATTGACATTCATCAGAAAATAACTGTAAGGATGAGTTGGCACTTAAGATACAACAATGGGTAAGAAATGGAAATAGTGGTAATCAAAAAGATTTTATGGCATTATAAAAAGAACTTAATATCACATTTTTAAAAATACTCATGAAAGACCCTAACCGTGAAATACTATGGGTGCAATTTTACTAGCTTACTGCACCAGGCACAAATCGGATTGCTATCTTTCCAGCTCCATTTTACTGGTGAATATAGCTTCGTGCCCAGAAAGGACATAAGATTAACATGTCTGACACTGCTGCTTCCCCCCCCCCCCCTCCCAGATGCTTTCCCCCTGCCTTGCCGGCAAGACATCATGCTGGCGAGAATCATTACTGCTCTGCAGTAGCGGAGAGCAGATGCCATGGCCACGCCAGGTGGATCAGAGATCATTGAAGCCCCTGGGTAGTTGGGCGCATGGCCAGGCAATGCCCATTGGGCAGTGCTTGCCTGGCATCCTGACCGTGGCTGGTTGGGCACTGTAGTCATGATGTGGAGATGCCGGCGTTGGACTGGGGTAAGCACAGTAAGAAGTCTCACAACACCAGGTTATCCACTCCATCTGACGAAGGAGCAGTGCTCCGAAAGCTTATGGTATTTGATACCAAATAAACCTGTTGGACTTTAACCTGGTGTTGTGAGACTTCTTACTGGGCACTGTAAGCAGCTTAAGTAGGGGTGGGCTCTGAGTGGGGGGGGCTACGCAAAGTGGGGGATCTATGCACAGAAAGGGGCTATGCACAGTGACAGGGTCTACATACGTTGGGGCTATGACAATGAAGGGGGGCTATGCACAATGACTAAGGGCTCTGCAGTGGGGGAGGGCCATGTGGGGTGGGTGGGGGCCTATGCAGGGGTGGTCATGCAGGGGGGCAGTTGTGCAGGGGTGGGCCACAGAGGGGGCCATGATGGGGGGGGGGGGATGGTGTTCACATCAGGGGCCTGCCCAGGGACAATCGAGGGGTTCCTGATGCCCCAATGCTTGCAACCTATGTCGATGTGGGGGGTACCAATTCCGTCAATGAAGTTTGGGGGTCTAACATCCTTCATGGTGGTGTGGGTGGGAGGAGGTCGCCCTGCAAAATGGTGCCTGAGTGCTCTGGAGCTCCACCCTCCCCACCCACACTCCCCTGCCATCCCCAGTACCAGCACAAAGCAAAGAAATTTTCAGAGTGCCAGAGGATTTCAATACCAACTAAACTATTGGCATGTAGGATTCCCTAATTGCCTTGAGAACGTGGGGGTAACCTGCCATCTTGAACTGCTGCAGTCCTTGTGATGTGGGTACACTCACAGTCAAGTTAGGTAGGGAGTTCTGGGATTTTGACACAGCCACGGTGAAGAAACGGCGCTATTGTTTGAATTCAGGATGTTGAGTGATTTGGAAGAGAATTTGAAGGTGGTGGTGTTTCTATGAGCCTGCTCCCTTTGACTAATAAATGGTAGAGGTCGCAGTTTTGTGCATTTCTGTCATAAAGCCTTGACAAGTTGCTGCAACGCATCCTGTAGATATTACACACTGCTGCCACTGTGTACTAGGGTGGAGAAAATGAATATTTAACCTAGTGAATGGGGTGTCTATTAAGCAGTTCTGCTTTGTCCAAGATCATGTCAATATTGGTGGTATTGTTGGAGCTGCATTCATCCAGGAAAGTGGGGAGTATTCCATTACACTCCACACTTGTGACCTGTAGATGGTGGACAGGCTTTGGGAATCAGAAGGTGAGTTACTTGGTGCAGAATTCCCAACTGACTCACACTTGTAGTCATGGCATTTATATGGTTGGTTGAGTTAACTTACTGGTCAATGATAGATGTTGTTAGATGTTCCTAGATGTTATTGGTGGAGGAATTTAATGATGGTAATATGATTGACCAGCAGGGGGAGATTTTCTCTTTTTGGATTGTCTGAAACATGAGTGGCGTAAATGTTACCTACAACCTATCATGTGTTGTCCATGACTTGTTGCATGCTGGCACTGGCTGCTTCATTGCCTGGGGAGTTGCAAATGGTACTGAACACTGAAACCATCAGCAAATATCCTCACTTCTGACCATATGTTGGAGGGATGATCATTGACAAAACAGCTGTTGATGGTTAGGTCTTAGGCAGTACCCTGAGGATCTTCTGCAGCGATGTCCTTAGAATGAGATGAATAGCCTCCAACAAGGACAATCATTTTCCTTTGTGCTAGATATCCCACCAACCAGTGGAGAGTTTTTTCCTAGACTCCAATTGACTTAAATTTTGTTAGGGCTCCTTGATGTCACACTCTTGTTCAAATGCTGCCCTGATATCAAGGACAGTCTCACTCATCTCACTTATGAAAGTCAGATCTTCTATCCATGTTTGGCCCATGACTGCAATGTGATCTGGAGCCAAGTGGCCCTGGCAGAACACAACCTGAGCATTGGTGAGCAGGTTGTTGCTGTACAAGTGCCAATTGATAGTGCTGTCGCTGACACCTATCATCACAAACTGATGGGGCAATAATTGTTTGGGTTGGATTTGCCCAACTCTTTGTGGAAAGGACATGCCTCGGCAATTTTCTGCATTGCCAGGCAGATGCCTACATTGTAGCTGTACTTGAGCAACTAGCACAACTGTTCAGTACTACAGCTGGGATCATGTCAAGGGCCATAGTCTTTGCAGTACCTCGCGTCTTCAACCATTTCTTGATATTGGGTGAAGTGAATCTAATTGGCTGAAGATTTGCATTTGTGATGATGAAAGGTTGGTGTGTGCCACCATGATACACGACCACCCGCCCAACACCGCCGCCACCACCACTCCCTTCCAGGCTGGAAAAACCAGTAATATTGCCTTGTAGAGCTGCAAAGCTCAGCCTGTCATCTTACATCAGCCAAGCAGCAGCTTAGAAAAAGGGCTATGCCCAGGTTTGAAAATCTGGCTCCATCGTACTGTTTCTACTGGAACTCCTGTATCATTGCCTACAAGACGAATTTGTCTCTGCATGCCCATCTCATTGTGGAAGTCATCTCTACCAGAAAAGTGGATCATGCAGTATCAATTTCAGCCTACTGACCTCTGAAGGAATACACCTTTGGATTTTCGATTCGGAACTCTGGACCCACATGAAACAATAATTCTTGTTTTCCCTGTGTCTTTGCTCTGTCATGATGTGGAGATGCCGGCGTTGGACTGGGGTAAGCACAGTAAGAAGTCTCACAACACCAGGTTAAAGTCCAACAGGTTTATTTGGTAGCAAATACCATAAGCTTTCAGAGCACAGCTCCTTCGTCAGATGGAGTGGATATCTGTTCTCAAACAGTGCAAACAGACACAGAAATCAAATTACAGAATACTGATTAGAATGCAAATCTCTACAGCCAGCCAGGTCTTAAATGTACAGACAATGTGGGTGGAGGGAGCATTCAACACAGGTTAAAGAGATGTGTATTGTCTCCAGACAGCACCTGCTGACGAAGGAGCTGTGCTCCGAAAGCTTATGGTATTTGCTACCAAATAAACCTGTTGGACTTTAACCTGGTGTTGTGAGACTTCTTACTGTCTTTGCTCTGTACCACTTTTCTTCATCCCTCTTTAGCTCTATGAATACAAAAAGGGGGAGATTTTGCAAACCCTCTTCCTGTGTTTTGCGTGTATGTAAAATAAACTCACCATCTAAATTTATATAATCTTGAGTTTGCTGTGGAGTTATTAATAGAAAATTGGATCATATCAAAATCAAAGAGTTGAGCTGCTTACAAAGAGGAAAATCGAAAATCAAAATACCTTTGTGTTTACGGATGTAAGTTGAGAGGAAAAATTAGGACTGTTTTAAGTTAAACCCTACCATGGAATTCTTTACCCAGAAAGCTATGAAAGGCTGAGCCCTTAAACATCTTCAAGGCTGAGATTGATAGATTTTTAATCAGTAGGGGAATTAAGGGTTATTGAGAGAAGGCAGAAAAGTGGACTTAGTGAGGGTTAGATCAGCCATGAACTTATTATTAGCAGGCTCAAAGGGCTGAAAGGCCTACTCCTCTTGCTATTTCTTATTTCTTGATATTTCTTATGGTCTTATGGTGTCCTCCTGTGAATAACAGTAGTGAATACTTTGTAATTACTTTCAGTATGCTTCATGGTGTTGTACAAAATCTGCACACAATTCAGTGATCAAAACCCATTTTCGATGAGATAGTTGAGGAATTTTCATGATGGAACACAAAGCAATGTGGCATCATCAATTGCATCCTAGATTTTGGAAAGATATCAGTGTCATAAAATTGATGCTATATCTCCCCTTTGCTGTGATTCCAATGGTGAGCATTTCTGTAAAGTATGTCAGTCATCTGACAATATTATTCCTTTAGTACACCCTGACTGATATTAGAGATTCCCCATAGCTGCCTGAAGTGAGCTTGCTGGTGAAACATGAGTATGTTTGTCAGCTTCATAGTCAAAGAGAGAGAGAACGAGCGATAGGCAAATAGATATTACTGCAAGTCCCCATGAAGTAGGTGGCAGAACTGCTCTGTTATCTCTTTGGTGAATCACACTTTTCTTATACTTCATGCCTTACTAAGATGTTTGTATAACATGTGTTGCTTTTGTGGTCTAATGAGGGTGATATCTGGTGGAGTCCATCTGCCATAAATGCTGCAGACCATTCTTTTTCCATCTTATACTGTTCCTCTTCCTCCTCCAAAGACATGTCTGCTTCTGAAAAGCCTTACTGCGGGTGAAGTTAGGCATGATAATTCTCTACTGTTTTTGCTGTCAAAAGCAGTGGGCAGCAAGTCCACATCTGTGTAAAAGTGTTGCTAAAATTGTCACTGCAAAACTTTGTTCCCACTGCAGAAATCATTATTAAATTTCTCCATGTTCTTCAGACGCAAGAACTACATGCAGCTCTCTCAGCTGATCCTGGCAATAGCAGCAGTTTAACTTTCAGCTGAATTGACCCAAATTCATTGCATGGGTGAAAGTGGGAAACTTAGAACTTTGGCATCACCGGCCACATAATGATAAATTTAAGGGAGTGCACTTGACACTCAGTGGCAGATTACAGTAAGAACCACAAAATGAAAGGATATTTTGGGAAACTTGAGGGTTTCTTTATAGAATTCCTACAGTGCACAAGGAGGCCTTTCGGCCCATCGAGTCTGCACCAAGTCTCCATAAGAGCTTTTTATCCAGGCCCTCCGCCCAATCCCCCTAACCCTGCTCATTTACCATGGGTAATCCACCTAACCTACACATCTTCAGACAGTAAGGGGCAATTTAGTATGGCCAATCCACCTAATCTGCACATCTTTGGACCTGGGAGGAAACCAGAGCACCCGAACAAAACCCACACAGACATGGGGAGAACACGGGAAGAGGATTGGGGTGATGGTGGGATCAAATCAGGAGGGGAAACCACTTCCATGCCTTTTGTTGCTGAAACAATCATTTTGCTGACTAGGTGTGAGCATTATGCTAAAAACGTGGGGAAATTTAAGTCATTTTGTTCAACATGAAACACACACCATTCATTTATCCGATTAAAAATGTGAATGTTGTCCTTCTGCTCTTCAAATATTTTTTGTGAATATTTAGCGGAACTGCTTGAAAAAAGAGAAAAATATTCCATCAATTCAAATGGATGAATGGTGTTGATAAACCAAGGGAAATTAAGTACATTGCATGTGCTTCAACTGCAAAAGCCAAAAGCAGCTCATAGATTCATAGCATTGACAAAAATATCAAATCTTGTTTTTTGGGAAATGGTAAGACCTTGAGACAAAAACATTAATGAAGGCATTAAAAGACTAAACATATTTCAATTATGCACTCAACCATGTTATTGTAAATATGTTTATTTTATTTTGTTTAAATCCTTATTTTGACATGGGGATAAAGAAAAGGAAAGAAATTTAGAACACATTTTTGGGATTTGTAGGAACTAAGTGGTCATATTGCTCAGTCACAATGTGACAAACTTACATGGTCAAAAACTACTTTAAATGAGAAAATAAAAAATTCTAATGTAAACATTTTGATATAAGGCTTGACAAAAGAGTAATAACAGGAAGTCAAGTTGTTCAGATAGGAAATGCGCACATATATAATTTTTAATAACATTCACTTATTGAGAGAAATATATACAAACCTAGTTGGTGAGAAACTTCTTCATTTTTTAAAGAAATATGGAAACAGTATTTTCATGCCAAATTTATTTGCATACAGACTTAGAAATTTCAACTTTCTTACTCTTCAGAATGCTGCCATGCAGTCTTCATACCCTGTTGATGTTCTACACAGCAATGCAGCAGCCTGGCACTGCACTGCTACAGATGAATCCAAAAAGTCTGAAGTTAACTTGGAAACTGTCTTTCAGATAGTGGATGAATTAAGGGCATCTCCAAAGCTTCAGCTGGTGAAAATGGATGCCATAGAGAACACAACACAAATGCAACAATCGCAGGGCACCCATCAGGCCCCCAGCACTCCAACATATACTGACCATGCTTCAGCCAACGTTCAGTCTATGGAAATTGAATCTCTCACTTCTACAGTCTCAGAGATTAAGTCATTTGTGGTAGCAGCAGACCAGCCACTTACCTGCTCACTGACAGCTGCTGACAGTGTGCACTCAGCTACCACACAGCCATTTGAGAGTACAACCACTGTAAGCATTGTACCAGAATCAATACCTTCTGAGCAGTGCCCATCAGAGAGAGAGATGCATAAGCTGTGTCACAATACATCTCTCCATCCTATTGTGTTTATTGAGGATGGACCAGAATCCAACTCTGAAAGAGTAAGTTATACTATAAACATGTTTATATCTGATAGATTTAATAAGTCATATATTGTATGAAAATAATGAGCAGATTTAATAATGTTTAACAGCAGTTAATAATCTCATTGATAACACCTTTATAATGGTAAACTGTGTGAAGATATCATGAAAAAAACTATAGAACCAGTAGTGTTTCACACTTGTCTTTTCTTTTGAAAAGCAATGCATATTCTGCATGTAGCAATCTAAAAAAGATTTCATTTAATATTTCACTAGAAGCTCATAATTGGCATGCTATTAAAGCCTGAAAGGATGAGATTAAGTGTATATGCATCTGTCAGAGTGAAATAATAGGAGATAATAGCCTTGACTCCTCACATAGATCAATGAAATTCAAATACAAGATTTTAGATGAACATTAAAACAAAATCATCATTTGGGTTCCCATTTCACTTTCTGATCAAAATTAATATTTTCTTTGTAAATCTGATTTATAGTTATTAGGGCTACAGTAATTGAGCAGGAAAGAACATTCAATGGAGTTGCTCATTTTAGAGAATAGCATAATTAGGATAAAAATTACATACAGCAATAGTGGATGAACAATTAATGTGTTCATATGACATTTTCACTGCACTATTTGATGATGGTATTAACTTATTCAAAATAAATTGGTTATGTTGAGGTGAGAGTAACTTCTCACTAACTTGATGACCAACTTAGTGACTAACTTGATGTCAAAGCAGCGTTTGACTGAGTTCAGCATCAAGGAGCCCTAGCAATATTGAATAATCAGTAGGGAAAACCCTCCACTAGCTGGAGTCATACTAAGCACAGAGGAAGATGGTTGTGGTTGTTGGAGGCCAAACATTTCAATCCCAGGACATCACTGCAGGAGCTCCTCAATGTAGTATCCTAGGTCGAACCAATCTTAGCTACTTCATCAATGACCTTCATAGCATTATAAGACCAGAAGCAGGGATGTTCACTGATGATTGCACAATATTCAATACCATTTGCAAATCCGCAGATAATGAAGCAGTCTGGAAGTGCATGCAGCTAGACCTGGACAACATTCAGGCTTGGGATGATAAGTGGTAAGTAAAATTCATGCCACACAAGTGCCAGGGAATGACCATCAACGAGAAAATTTAACCATATCCCTTTGACATTTAACAGCATTATCATTGCTGAATCCCCCACCATCAGCATCTTTGGGGGGAGGGTGGGGGTTGCCATTGACCAGAAACTTAACTGAATCAGCTATACTGTAGCTACTAAAGCACAGTGGACTAAACATTCTGCAGGGAATAACTCACCTCAAAAGCCTTTCCATCACCTACAAGACACAAGTCAAGAGTGTAACAGAATACTCTCCAATTGCCTGGATTTGTGCTGCTCCAACTCAAGAAGTTCAGCACCATCGAGGACAAAGCAATTCATCTGACCAACACACCATCCATCCCCTTGGGCATTCACTCACGCACACATTGACATTAGTATGTACCATCTCCAAGATACACTCCAACAACTCACCAAGCATACACCAATAGCACCTTCCAAACCTGCAGTATCTACCCCCTAGAAGGGCAAGAGCAGCCGGAACATGAAAACTCCAGTAACTGCAAATTCCCCTCCAAGGCACACAGCATTCTGACTTGGAACTATATCATCATTCCTTCGCTGTCACTGGTCAAAACCCTGGAACTCTCTTCCATTATATATTTAAAAGGATTGCTTTAAGAGCTGATCACATGATTTTATGGTGCTGTTATTAGGGTGCTCCCAGAGCCTGCTATTTAACTTTCAGTTTGTACTATATGTAGAGAACATCTCCTAGCATGAATCCGTTGTTGTTACTTTGAATCCACTTCTGCAAACCTCGTTCTTGCTATTTTGTTAAAACCCACAGCAACTAACATATAGAGAACAAAAGTTGGTAGCAAGTCAGGATTTTGTTTCATCAAGAACATTGAGAAAAGATCCTAAGTAGAAGAACAAAATTGTGGATCATCACACTTCAGACATGAGAAGGCTAGGGAGAAAAAACAACAGGATTAATGATTGAAGTTCCAGTGCAGGAAGACAAGGAAGAAAAAGCTCTCTGTGTTGTTTTAAAGAAGTTTTTTTTCCCACTCAGAGAAGCATGAGATTCCAGGCAGTTATCTGGCGTATTTGAAAAGAAGGAATGCTTTGCTGTATGGCTGGGGCTATTTGAAAAAAAGAGTATATCAAGTCAATGGTCTCCAGGGTAAAAAGGGAAGTACTGGGAAGAGAGTAAAAAAAAGAAAAATAAACAGAGCAATCTCAAGATGCTAGTGCCTGCAAGAGAAATGACAGGTCAATTGGGATCCATGGGCCCTTACAATGAAAAAATGTAAAGCATTTTCAATACTTTGTACAAGTGAATAAAATTGCAAACGAGTTTTTCTCGGTGCAATAGGAAGCAAAACCTATAATTTGCTCTGGAACTTGGTTCATCCAGCATTGCCAGGGATCAAAATTTACAATGACTTGACAAAGATCTTTGAAGAGCATTGCTATCCATCACGTGAGTATCACATAATTAGAAGGTACTCTTCAAGATAATCCAATTTGTGGTCACCAAAATGAAGCTATCGAAAGAAGATTGATCACTGAACATTCCTTCAAAGACAGCACAGTGTCCAGAGGCTTCACAATTTGGTGCAGGAATGAAGACCCACAAGTTGGAAACTGCCCATAAGAAGTCAAAATAGCAACATGCATGTCATAGATGTGCCAAACTGGGCCATTCAGCAAGTGAATGCTGGAGCATGGATAGTCAATGCAAGAAATGTGGCAAAATGGGTCACATTGCAAAAGCTTGTTGGACTAGACCAGCGACCCCTGAGAAGTATGTTCAGAAAAAGAATCAGGGTATCTTCAAGAAGAACAAGTTGAATTCTACAAAATGTATTACTACATGGAAGAAAAGATTTACAACTGTGAAGAAGATAATGTCCAGAGACATGAGAAAGAGTTCCAACTGAACGTTTTATCCATACAGGGTGAATCACACAGGTTCTAGGTATTCCGAAGTTAAGTGGACAACCAATTAAGATGGAGGTTGATACCAGGTCTGCATACCAACAAAAGCTGAAGCATCTTCCTTTAAAACCAGCTGATGTAATTTTAAGGACATACACAGAAGAGATTGTGCTCTTAAAAGATACATCGTGGTCGATGTAGAGTTGAGTTGACAAACAGCGAAGATGCCTCTCCATGTGATCCACGGTAATTTTCCAGCTCTACTTGGGAAATCGTGGTTAGGGAAGATAAAACTTTGCTAATTTTCTCATGCAAAGGGTGGGAGAATCGCGCGGCTGGGTATGAGTGGGATTTGCGCATCCATTCCCATTGCAAGCGCATTGCCCAGCGCCAGATTTCTGGCACTGTCAGATCTGCACTGGAAACCGGCGGGAAGACCAGGTAAGTGATTTTAATATAATTTAAATGTAATTAGCGGGCCCAGGGCTGAATTCTCCCACCCTGCCAGAGTTTTTCACTCTAGTGGGGTTTACAGTAGCTCCCTACTTTTGGGGAACTATCGGGACAACCCCACTGGAGTGAAGGGGGGGCCAATCGGGAACCCCATCCAAGGAGGTCGGATGGCAGGGAGATGGTGCCCCTGGGCATGGGCACCTGGGCAGTGCCAGCCTGTGCCCCTGGCACTGCCCAAGTGCCCATGCCCAGGGGGCACCTTGGCACTACCCACCAGGCATGGGGCAGTGACAAGGGGGTGAGGCCAATGGCGTGGGCCCAGGGGCAATTGGTGGAGGTGGGGATTCCTGCTGCACTTTGCATAAGGATTGGTTGGGCAGGAGGGAGGCCAGTGATCGGGGCGGGCTGAACGTCTGGTCTGCCTGTTGAGGGGTTGGCACTGCCTGGGGTGAGGGGGAGGGTGGGCTGGAGAATTCCAGCCAAACTCGCAATTGATAATCTGTCTCTCCTAAGTAGGTTGCATGCACAAATACACAAACAGACACACTCAGAACATAGAACATAGAACAGTACAGCACAGAACAGGCCCTTCGGCCCATGATGTTGTGCCGAGCTTTATCTGAAACCAAGATCAAGCTGTCCCACTCCCTATCATCCTGGTGTGCTCCATGTGCCTATCCAATAACCGCTTAAATGTTCCTAAAGTGTCTGACTCCACTATCACTGCAGGCAGTCCATTCCACACCCCAACCACTCTCTGCGTAAAGAACCTACCTCTGATATCCTTCCTATATCTCGCACCACGAACCCTATAGTTATGCCCCCTTGTAATAGCTCCATCCACCCGAGGAAATAGTCTTTGAACGCTCACTCTATCTATCCCCTTCATCATTTTATAAACCTCTATTAAGTCTCCCCTCAGCCTCCTCCGCTCCAGAGAGAACAGCCCTAGCTCCCTCAACCTTTCCTCATAAGACCTACCCTCCAAACCAGGCAGCATCCTGGTAAATCTCCTCTGCACTCTTTCCAGTGCTTCCACATCCTTCTTATAGTGAGGTGACCAGAACTGCACACAATATTCCAAATGTGGTCTCACCAAGGTCCTGTACAGTTGCAGCATAACCCCACAGCTCTTAAACACCAACCCCCTGTTAATAAAAGGTAACACACTATAGGCCTTCTTCACAGCTCTATCCGCTTGAGTGGCAACCTTTAGAGATCTGTGGATATGGACCCCAAGATCTCTCTGTTCCTCCACAGTCTTCAGACCCTACCTTTGACCCTGTAATCCACATTTAAATTAGTCCTACCAAAATGAATCACCTCACATTTATCAGGGTTAAACTCCATTTGCCATTTTTCAGCCCAGCTTTGCATCCTATCTATGTCTCTTTGCAGCCTACAACAGCCCTCCACCTCATCCACTACTCCACCAATCTTGGTGTCATCAGCAAATTTACTGATCCACCCTTCAGCCCCCTCCTCTAAGTCATTTATAAAAATCACAAAGAGCAGAGGACCAAGCACTGATCCCTGTGGCACTCCGCTAGCAACCTGCCTCCAATCCGAAAATTTTCCATCCACCACCACCCTCTGTCTTCGATCAGAAACATAGAAACATAGAAACCCTACAGTGCAGAAGGAGGCCATTCGGCCCATCGAGTCTGCACCGACCACAATCCCACCCCCCACATATTTTACCCGCTAATCCCTCTAACCTACGCATCCCAGGACTCTAAGGGACAATTTTTAACCTGGCCAATCAACCTAACCCGCACATCTTTGGACTGTGGGAGGAAACCGGAGCACCCGGAGGAAACCCACGCAGACACGAGGAGAATGTGCAAACTCCACACAGACAGTGACCCGAGCCGGGAATCGAACCCGGGATCCTGGAGCTGTGAAGCAGCAGTGCTAACCACTGTGCTACCGTGCCGTTGGAGGATTGAAGCCAGCTTCCACATGCACCTGGAACTTTTCCTGATTTAACCCGCCACAGGCATCCCATCCCACAAGCTCACAAAAGGCGGACACTAAAATAACTCTGATGTGTTGTGTCCTGCAGCAACTTTTTTCTTCTCTTCATTTGTTCATAGAATTTGAGCTTCATTTGCAAGACCAGTGCTTACTACCTATCCCTAATTGTGCTCAAGAAGGTGGTGGTAAGGCACCACCTTAAAGCATTGCAAATCATTTAGTGTAGGTACATCCACAGTGTTCTTAGGGAGGGAGTTCAGGATTTTTGCCAATAATAGTGAAGGACCAGTGATATAGTTCCAGGTCAGGATGGTGTGAGATTTGGAAGAGAATATTCTAGGTGATGATATTCCAATGCTCAGTAGAATAGATTCAGAAGCTAGCGAGAATATTTTTCCCCCTCTCTTATCCTATCCACATGCTTCACCTGGTGTCCTTTCCTCAAATTAGCTAATACGTTGCACTGATGTGCTAGTAGCTAAGAATATGAGTAAGTACTTGCTAAAATGCTCTATAATTTGCAAGATTCTTGAGGCATAGTGTCCTGGAATTTCATTTGGGACAAACCCATAAAAAGACAAAAGAGCAGCCTGTAAACATCTTTCAAAGTAATATATGAACCATCGACATTTCTCCATAATACTTCAGCAAACGTAGCCACAGGAAAGGAGAAAGACAAAGGAATATGAGAAAGACAAAGGAATATGAGAAAGATCTCAAAAATGAGATTAGTTCCTTGGTACTAGCAACCTGCCTCCAAATTAAGCCATTTCAATATCTTTTACTGTTTCACAATGAAAGGACAAGAATCATTGCCTTGTGTGCTCTGATGGTGCTTGAAACTGGTAAGGTCACACATGACTTGGTACTCTCCCAGTGGCTAAGTAGTATTGGTGTGCAAACAGAGCACCATTGTAGGAGTATTAATCATTGGAACTGAAAAAGCACTCCAAACAGTATAGCTATAACTGTAATAACCCTACTCTAGAACATACACTTTTCCAAGAGGATTGCTTAACTAGTCATTATGGTGACAATACTCAGTTGGAGCAGAACTAAGTGTCCTGATTCTGTTAAAGGAAACATTTTATCCTCATCCTGTAACTCAGAAGAGAAACAAACTTTGTGCACTATGCATTCCATGAGCAAAGAAGGCAGTATTTACATAAAAGCTGCCTGAAAATTACTTGCACATTTGCCTGCTTCCACTTTGATTGCTGTAAGTTTTGATATGATGTAATACAGTGCAATACAATACTTTTTCTTCTATGAAAAAGTAGAAACTATGGGAATCCTCTTGAAAAGAGCATGAAATAGTATATCCAAATCTACCCTAAAGTGCTGTGGACTAGGAACTTCCTAATGTGAAAATATCCATGGACAACACAATTCCTAGGTCTTTTACATTACATGTGTTACGTTAAGCCCTTAGATATTACTGTACTGTTTATTTACAAAGTGGGTGACCGCTATTGTATATTGACAGCCTCAAATGTGTACAGTATCCAAAGCTGCATTTAAGTTTTCAGTTGGACTTTTGAATCTCCTGCTGGTTCTTTAATATTAATGTGAATTGGAGTATTTCAAAACTAATTATATAGACTGTAGTATAAAATAATCAATTAACACTTATACAGTGATGATCACTTGGGAAAGTGGGTTACTGTTATATGTTGTAATTATGTGATGCTTTCTAAATTAACATCTTAATTCTTGCAGACAGTACAGAGTACTGACTATCAGACTGGCTCTTTGAACTCTATCCAGACCACTGATCGATCAAGAACCATTATTTCAGCACTACTTTCTGACTTTGATATACCTAAAGACACAATTGCAGCTAATAGTACTTCCTCTACCCCTATCAAATCAAGACAACGGCAAAGCAGTGGCCAGCAAACCAAGTCTCCAGGTAAGGAATTTTGATAGTAGAAGCTGTGCATGAATATGCCATGTCTCTGAATTTTCTCTGAAACTTTTAACTAAGGAGATAAAGCAACAAATGCTTTGTAACAGTTTTCATGAAGTTCTTGTTATGTTAGTTTCAGGATTAAATATAGGAAGAGGAAATCATCAGATATTTTATAAGGTTATAAAAGTTATTGACATGGTTGCAACACAATGCTGTTTTTCTTTTTGATTAAGGCCTAGGTACTGCATCACTGGCCTGCACGACTTAATCATTCTATATGCAAGGTTTTCTTATGATCTATACTCAAGTTAATTTTCTTTTCCTTCGCACAGTTGTGATTTTATCCAAAAAAAGTACAAAATGTTGTCACATTGTCAGAGAGGAAATTCAGTGTGCCTTTGATATGGCAGGTTTAAGTTGTATTACACAATTAATGATTTTGCATGTACCACCAGATTTCTACAGGATGAATACAAAATTACTTCAAATGTCTCAACAGATTCCTGTACATCCAAAATAGCTACAGCTACACAGTGAAAGTCATAAAGCATTGGAAGCCGAAGGATTTGACTACCTATTTAGTGTCCTCTGTTAATGACATGTTATCTCTGGAATCAGGAAAAATGTTGGGCATAAAATGGATGGGATTTTTATGGCCTCGCTCATCCCGAAACCGTAAATTTCCACCAGAATTCAACGGACCTTTCCATGCTCCACCCTTTGCCTGCTCCAATTGCAGTGCTGGGCTGGATGGTAAAATTCCAGCCAATATATCATATTTGCCTAATAAGCAGGCTTGAGTTGTAAGCCGAATGGTTCATTCATTCATTCATTCATCTTGATCAATTGATCCAGTGGGCTGATGAATGGCTGGTGGAGTTTAATTTAGATAAATGCAAGGTGATGCATTTTGGTAGATTGAACCAGTGCAGGACTTACGCAGTTAATGGTAGGGCATTGGGGAGAGTTGTAGAACAGAGATCTAGGGGTACAGGTTCATAGCTCTTTGGAAGTGAAGTCACAGGTGGACAGGGTGATGAAGAAGACATTCGGCATGCTTGGTTTCATTGGTCAGAACATTGAATACAGGAATTGGGTCATCTTGTTAAAGTTGGACAAGACATTGGTAAGGCCACACTTGGAATACTGTGTATAGTTCTGGTTACCCTATTATAAAAAGGATATTATTAAACCAGAAAGAGCGCAGAAAAGATTTACTAGGATACTACTGGGACTTGATGGTTTAAGTTATAAGGAGAGGCTGGATAGACTAGGACTTCTTTCCTTGGAGCATAGGAGACTTGGGGTGATCTTATAGAGGTTTATAAAATAATGAGGGGCATCGATAAGGTAGATAGTTAACATGTTTTCCCAACGGTAGGAGAGTCTAAAACTAGAAGGCATAGGTTTAAGATGAGAGGGGAGAGATACAAAAGGGTCCAGAGGGGCAATTTTTTCACAGAGGGTTGTGAGTGTCTGGAATGAGCTGCCAGAAGTAGTAGAGGCAGGTACAATTTTGTCTTTTAAAAAGCATTTAGACAGTTACATGGGTAAGATTGGTATAGAGGGATATGGGCCAAGCGCGAGCAATTGGGACCAGCTTAATGTTAAAAACTGGGCTGCATGGACAAGTTAGTCCAAAGGGCCTGTTTCTATGCTGTATACCTCTATGACTCTATATGTGAAGCACTTCAAAGAAAATATTCAAGCAAAGTTAAAACACCCTACTAATGAACTATGATTGACTATGCCAAGTGAGGGGGAAGAACCATAGCTAGAGTTGCTCTTTGGTACCATGTAGTATAAGAATAGCACTGAAGCAAGTTAAATAGGTTAGAACAAGTCAGCTGAACGACTTATGAGTAGTAACAATAAAATGGTCCAAGCCATCATTAAATAAGTTAAAAGGTAAATATGTGTCTTTAATTAAAAGTTGATCCATAATACCAATTTCACATTTAGGGAACAAGTTGAACACCCACACTTCCCCCACCCCGCCAGAATGGCACGAAGTCATGCCCAATTCTGCATTTAGAGCCTCATTAAGTATGCATAAGCAAGTATCTCTCCAAGTCATCTAACAGGTCAAGAGCTGATTTGTCCGCCTATCATCAGCTGGTGAGTTTGAAAATTCAGGTGCCATATTTCAACACCAATGCAATATACTCATATCACTCTTTCCAGCCCACTTGGCTTCACGAGACGCTGCAGGATGTCAGCAACCCAGAGGCAAAGGCTAGCTGCCTAAAGAAGAAGGTCATATCCCTTTACAACCATGCCCTCAAGGTTTTGATTCAAGGAGTTGAGTTGTGGAGACATGTCCTCTACCCCAGGGATGGCTCAAGGAAGCACAGCACTTTTTGAGCCTGGGAGGCCATTGCCAGGAGGTCAGTGTTGCTGGCAACCACATCAGAAGTGCGATCCAGTGCAGGAAGCAGATGAATGATCTCATCTGCGCCAGCAGGGTAGGTCCTCTTTCAACTTCCCCCAACATCAAACTCTCAGAATGGCATCATGTACTCAAACAGTACTCTTTTCAAGGATCACACACATCCATTTGTGGGAGAAACGTATCAACACTCATGCTTTCACAAACACTTTCACAACACCACCATCCCATCTGTCATGTTGCTCAAACTCCATCCTCCAATCCTTCTGTGGAGGGTTTACCACACACAGTGAACATGCATTTAACTCTCCTCTGCTCCATCCTCTGTTCACATGCCTTTCTTTTGTCTTCATACAGGGCAAGCTGGCACACAAAGATCTGAGCAAGCCCAGATCAGGGCAGGGACGGCAGAGATTATTGCCCTCACAGAATTCGAGGAGGCAGCAGTCAAACTTGCTGTGAAGGACAAGGATCACTTCTGTGATGATGGGGAGAGATCACAGCTCCATCACTTCATAAAATCCTGACAATGCAGTGAGTCAGATGTAGTCTGAAATAGTTTTAGTTCATCCACTAGAACTATCATTTATTTCTTGTAGGCACAAGCAGATCGAGGCCATTAATGCAGCTGAGCAGATGTGGGGGATCATGACAAACCATCACAGAACTCACCCGGACCCTCCATGTAGAAACATGCACCTCGGTGGGGCATAGCTGCAGATTAGAGTTGGAGTCACTTTCTGATCAACATTTCACAGACACATCCCCACAGCAGTCAGAGGCAGGGACAGCCCAGGTCTCCAGCACTTAAAGGGCTGCTGGAGACCAGCCACCTGCTTAGTCCCAGTCAGATGATGAGTCCCTGGAAGTGGCTGCCAGACCACTTGTAGTGAAGCAACAGCAGATAGCAGAACATTAGCAGAGATTTGACGGTCGCTCAACAGACTAGAGCAAATGATGGAGAAATCCATCCACATTCCATCTGATGTCTTGGCTCTGACATGCGAGTTCCTCGAGGCCACCATGGGAAGATTGACGACTATCGTGGAGACATTGGTCTGGCAGGTCTTGCTGGATTTGCTCTAGGTCCTGCACTCCATGGCCACATACCCTGATGTGCATCATCAGGATGTAGGCAACATGAGGACAAGGCACTTTGACCTCCCTCCAGGCGCCTCATCTCCTGCAGAGGTCAGACCAGGGCCCTTCTGGAACCCAAAGGGAGGATGAGAATCAGCCGGGCCCACTGGGGGCTTCCACTGACAACACTCCAATGTGCAACTGCTCAGAGTCCCCTCTGCTTCTGCCCATACCCAATGCAGCAATGCAAGCCTCTGAAGGTACTTCTGCCCCTGAGCAGGAGACCCTTATGAGGCCGTGGCCCCCCAGGGCTCGGACCACCAGAGGATTTTGCCAAGGTCACAGGCATCAGAACACAGCAGTCAACAGGCTGTCTCCACCTCTGCTGAAAATGTTAGGGCTGCACGAAGATATAGCTGTGAGGTTAGCAAGATTAAAAAATATTGATGTTCATGGGTGTGCTATCACTGTAAATAAATTGCACCTATTGAATTTGTTGGATGGGTATGTAAATGTTCTGGCCATCTGAAAGTGTTTTCATTTTGTTTTTTTAAATCTTCTTATTCAGCCATCCTCAAACTCAGTCAGAATGCTCCATTTTAAGATTAACATTCATGTGATGTCAACGTCAGTGCTCCTCCTGCTGGAACAGTAAGCTATTAATAAATATGATGCACATGTCTCCCATATCTGCTTCCTCCATGGCATCAGCATGCTCAAACTGTTCCTCAGAAGCCTCCTGGGCTTCCTCCACCTCCTCACCTTCATCTTCCAATTAACTCTTATCTTCTTCTCATTCAGCCTCTGGCAAGGCCTCGCCTCTTTTCATAGCCAGATTGTGAAGTACACAGGAAACTGCAATCATACAGGAAGCCCTCTCTATAGAACCATAGAAAAATTACAAAACAGGAGGCCACTCAGCCCACCTTGTCTATGCCAGCCCAAGGACACCCAGATGCACTTTCTAATCCCACCTTCTTACATCTGGCCCATAGCTTTGTAGCTTACAGCAGATGCAGATTCAGGTATTTTTAAGAAGAGCTTAGGGTCTCTGTCTCCACCACCAATTCAGACAATGAATTCCAGACATCCACTACCCACTGCATTAAAAAAATCTTTTTTATGTCCCCATTACACCTACTGCCACTCACCATGAATCTATGTCCCCTGGTTCTGGAATTCTCCACTAAGGGAAACAATTTTATCCTGTCCACTCTATTTCTTCCCCTCATAATTTTGTACATCTTTATCAAGCCACCTCTCAGCCTCCTTTGTTCCAAAGAAAATAACCCCAACCTACCCAATCTCTACTCGCAGCCACACTTTTTAGCCCTGGCAACATTCTTGTAAACCTTCTCTGTACTCCCTCCAGAGCAATTACATCCTTCCTGTAATATGGTGACTAGAACTGCACTTAATGCTCCATTTGTGGCTTCACCAGTGTTTTATACAATTCCAACATTATATCCTTACTTTTATATTCTATAACACTGCCAATGAAGGAGAGCATTCCATATGCCTTTTTTACAACCTTATTTACTTGACCTGCTGCCTTTAGGGACCTATGTACTTGTACACCAAGATCTCTCACTTCATCTACCCTTCTTAGTATATTCCCATTTATTCTGTATTCCCTATAACTTGTTAAGACCCAGTGCAAAGACTCCAAAGTGTTTTGTGAAGTTAGCCTAGACCCTAAGTTTTACATTTGATTTTGGCATTGGTGAGCTTAAGGCGTTTCACTCCAGGTATGATTCAAGTGACTCACTAGAAAGCTTTTATCAAACAAAGTTTATTTAAGAACATAGTTAATATACAACAAAAAGAATTAGCAAAACTTTAACCAATTACAAGACTTAAACATGACACAGTATAACTCCCAATAGCTAGCCATCTCTGTTGTTCCAAGTCAAACACCCCACAGACATACACCCTTCTTCAGATTCAGTACAAAAACAAGTATGCTCACATGATGCTGGATTTTCAGCTTTGTAACACCAATGGACAGAAATCTAGGCCAGCTGTTTGCAGAGAAGGATATATTCTCAAAACAGCCAAACTTCAGAGAAGTAAATCCAGTCTCTAGCAGCATCCAACACAACACTTAAAAAACAAAACCTTCAACTCCAGAGAGAGAAAAAAACCGCTGTTGCTTCTCTCAGCTTCAAGCTGCTTTTGAAAATGAAACTAAAACTGAAATGCTCTGTGAAAAATAGCTATCCCTCTATCACATGACATGACCTGTCAATCACTGTCAAATCAAGCTCCACTCAGCAATCTCAAGGGACCATTAAAACCACAAACACTGCATTAGTTTAGATTAAAATCAACATGATACCAATTATGCTGCCTTAGTAACAATAAAGGATGCCGGCTATAGACAACACAGTGCTGACAAAACATCCTGCAGGAAAACATGATTAAAATGCACTTCTTTAAGGCACAGTATCATCACAAACTGTTTGATCTCCCTTAATGCATTACCTCACACTTCTCTATGTTAAAATCCACCTGCCACTTTACCGCATACTCACCAACCCATCAACATCATTTTGTAGATTACACAATTTTGTAGATTTTGTAGACATTATATCCTCTACCAACCACTACTCGGCCAATTTTTATGTTGTCTGCAAATTTTCCAATCGTGCCTCCCACGTTCATATCCAAATCATTAATTGATAATATATAACACAAATAGATATGGCTTCTGAAATAAAGGAGCTTTGGTGTTATGGTGGGACAGGCGAGACAGAGGCTGCTCCACCAGCAAGAGGACATGAAACCTGACGGTAAAACCCATGATGAATGAATGATGAGAAAAGCTAGGAGTATACAAAATGGTGGAAACAGCCGCCATTACCATCAGCGGGTCAAATGCCATTTTTTGCGCCCGCTAATAGACTTTGCCAATTTCTTTCTGTCTTATGTGTTTCATTAACTGAGCTAATTTTAGTCAGGGACATCGAAGTCCTCCACCCAGGGTACATTTTAGGTCATTGCTCCCTCAAATTGATGTTCAAAATGATGGGGTAGCAATTCTTCAATTGAAGGATGCAACAGATTTTCTTGATCATATTTGACCTATTACAGCTGCAGAATAGTAGAGCATTCAATGCAGTTCTTCTGTAAAATCATCATATTTTGAGTTATCATGGGTGCGATTTTCCTGCCATGCCCTCCAGCGGGAACTTCTGGTTCTGCTGAAGGGGACCTATGCGATGGATTCCCCAGCGGCGCAGCCAGCAAGCCACACAAAATGCCATAGGCATTGGTGGGACTGGAAGATTCTGCTGGTGGCTAATGATGAGCCACCTCTGCCACCAGAAAACATGCCACAGGGAGAAGGGCCAAAAAATCTTACCCCATGGAATAAATTTTCAACCTACAGCTTGGGAATAAGACTGGCATTATAAATTGACTGTGCATTATGGAAATCACTCAATTTTAATTTCCACTGATTTCAATAGTAATGAAAATCAGTTGATGCTTATAACAAGTACAATGTTATTTTAACATATGGGTGAAAAGTTGAAAATCTACATCAATATTTCTGTTTCACAAACATGTAGCTAGCAGATATTTTTAAGAAGTCCAGGAATACATAGTAATCAAAGTACATAAAGGGATCAGAATCCCTTTATCTGCTAAGATGCAAACTTTTAGCATGAATATATCTGTCATAGATGTAGTATAAACTGGTCAAATGAAAATGACACATTTGGTCGCAGCCTGTCCAGCATTTTCCTGCATGAAAGGTGGAAGTCAGTCTACAATATTTGATTTTACATTTTCAACAGGTGTTATTTGTGAAGACTTGTAACCTGTCAACTAGATCTATCTTATTTTAATGCCTTCATTTGGCTTTTGTGGTGCCTGAGAGTGTAGAGGTGGATATGGTGTATGGTGCAGAAATATTTCTGCATTTTATTTCAAGTTGAAGAAGTGCATCAAAGAGATCTGGTTAATATTTGAGTCGCTGGAATTTGAGTAAGTTTTTTTTCAAATTTTATTGGTTTTTATGAGCAAGCACAGGCAAAGAAAAAGTTAGAAGAAACGGGGTGAAAAAAGAGACAAAGGAAAAAAAGAAGAGAAATAGACAATTATTTAATTCATAGAGGAAAAAGAAAGTTTATCAAAATAACAGAAGATTGCCAGACTGAATCAAATTTTTTAATTGATTCACATAGGGCATATTTAATCTTTTCAAGTTTAAGAAACATCATCATCTCCTTTACCCACTGCAGGTGAGAGGGTGGAACTACAAACTTCCAATTGAATAAGATAAATCAATGTGCAAGCAATGAAGCAAAGGCCAAAACATCTGACTGGTGATGATTAAAAGGTTAAGGACACAGAGAACAAGAAAGTAGCCAGCCTTCGACATGACCAAAGCATATGAAACAGTGTCGCAGGAGCCACATGACATCTCACATGGGCAGGATCCAGTCCAGAGTATATCCTAGCAAGTCTAGCTCGAGAGAGATCGAGCCAATGAAGAACAATATATTGTAATAGACCATGTCTAATACACAGCACTGAAGAATGCATTCTGAAAAGGCTCGACTGCCATAGACTACCAGAAGACTCAGTATTTAAGTCCTGCTCCCATGATGCCTTATTGTTAGCTAAAGATGGACCAAAGAGTTTTGAGCAATTTTATAAATGAATAAAACAGAGCCCTTTAAAATGGAATTAACACTTCAACAAAGATCACTGGGACCATCAGGAGATAGAAAAGGAAAGGAAACAAAATGTTTACTGGCAAACCTGTAGGTACCTAAAAAATGAGATTTGGGAACACCATGCATCCTTATTCGGTAATCAAAGGAAACAAACATACCCTCAAAAAAAAAGTAGTTAAAAATTTTTGAAACAAACCCTAGGCCAAAGGTGGAAAGCTGAATCAATTGGATGACATGGAAAAATGGATTATAATGGATAGGAATAGAGGGGAGAATAGATTTAAATCCTAAGTAATTTCAGAATTGGAACCAAATTTTAAGGAGCTCAATACAGTTCTGCTTGGTGTACAGCAATTCATGCAAGTCCTTAACTGTGAACGTAATAAGGAAAAAGTAGAGAAGGGGAGGCAAGAGTGATGTTCCACAGTTATCCAAACAGGTCTGTCATTCCTAAAAATAAGTGGGCCCAATAGTTAAGTTTATGTATATTGGCAGACTAATAATAATACAAATAATTTGGCAAAGCAGGACCTCCTTGAAGTTTTGGTCTTTCCAAATGCTCTGGTGTTTTTTATTTGAAATAAAAGAGGAAACCAATTGGTCAAGAGATATTAAAAAAGATTTTTAACAAAAATAGGAATAGCCTGAAATAAATATAACATTTAGGTAAAATCAGAATTGATACAACCAGCAAATGATAAGGACAGTGCTGACTAACGAGCAAAGAGTTGCTTTGTGCATTCTAACAAAGCCCTGGTGTTGTACTTAAAAAATTGTTGAAATCATGTGTCATAGATATTCCCAAATTAAGTAGAAAGAAGTCAAAAGTTAAGCCTAATGCAGAAGAAATAATCGGAAAAAGTTAATTTGTAGCCTGAAAACTTACCAAACTGGATTAGGGTATCAGGAACATTGGGTTTTTGACACAAAATGGTAAGATACATACAACAAAAGATCTTTGGCATAAAGAGAGACCTCATGACATAAACCACCCCTATTAATTGCAAAGACATCCTTATGAGATCGAAGGGACGCAGCAAGTGGTTCAAGCCTGAAGAGAAATGGAAATAAACACAGATGACTTCTTCTTCTTTGTGCCATTTTCCTGGTGCGTCAATACTTAAAGTTTATATAGAGCTCTCCCTTGTTAAAGGAGCCCAGCTGCAGTCAGTTTGGGCCAGTCACACACTCATTAAGTCAATTTGAGAGAGAATAATGTAGAGGCTGCTTGGTTTCTATAGAGGGGGACACAACATCTATTCTGTAGGGGTGTTGATGATGTTAACTCTGCAAGGGACAATGTCTAGGAGGGAAGGGGCAACAATGATGGGCTTTACTTTGCAAGGGGGAATGCTCGAGGGGAGGGGATTGCCTGAGAGGCCAGCGATCTCCTGAAAGGCTGAGGTCTGGAAGGCCAGCGATGTCTGAGGGGGGAGGGCTGGGGGCTGAGAGGCCAGCAATGTCCAGGGAGCAGCATTCCTGTGCAGTGGGAGGCCATGTCCATGGGGGGGAAGATGTAAACCGATTTCCTGGAATACTGGGAGATCGGCGCATGCGCAATGGCCACTTGAGCACTCTGCTACTGGCCACTCTGACGAGTTTAGGCTTTGCCCACCCCCCATCCCCATATTGGCATGAAACTTCTGATTCTCCTCCATTGCATAGAGTGCCGTAAATTAATTAAACTCAGCTCGCTAAAAAAACAGACAGGAAAACCTCCCATTTTCTCACCCATTTAATCCTTAGGATTATTTTGGGAAAATCGCCCCTATTAAAATTCATTAAAATCAGGTTCATGCTCAAAAAGATATAAACCTGATCACATCACCGGCAAAGGGTGGGGAAGATCACAAGACAAGATCTCACCAGCTCAAATCCTGTGATGGCCCACTCGTGAGATTTAGCAACCATAACAGGTTTTGCGAGCGCAGTGAACAGGCCCACTAACTTCCACCCACTGTCTGGCTTTGTGTTGGAACCAAGTTTAGTCGTGGCTTTCAAAAGGGAATTTGATAGCTTTCTGAAGAGAAAAAATTTACAGGGCTATGGGGAAGGGATGGAACTATCTGAGTTGCTCTTGCAGAGAGCTGACACAGACAACAGTAGAAAGGCGTCTGGTGCTGTAACCATTCGAAGATCATCTTATTACTGTTTGTGGAGCTGGGCAGTGTGCAAATTGGTTGACTCATTTACTACATTCCAACAGTAACTATACAAGTCTGTAAAGTACTTTTAGACATTCTGAGTTCCTGAAAGATGTTACATAAATGCAAGTTCCTTCTTTCTTATTACAGGCTAACTTTCATCTTTGTTTTTCCTCTTGGTTCTTTTGATGTCACATCTTCAACCATGCAGATGGAAAGCAGGCACCACCCTCTCAAAAATGTGCCATTATCATTTAAACCTTCTTAAGCAACATCACAGAGATTACCACTTCAGCTAGTATAGAAAGTGAGTTAAAGATATCTGTATATGACGATTCACTCAGCACAAATGAGCAGGGGCTGGTGCAAGTGGAAAAGACAGTTCAGAAACAGTTCACTAGAAGACAAAATCCAGTTTCCTAACTTACTTGAAGAGGCAAGAGATTCATACTTTGCGTCCAGCCTTCAAAAGCCTTCTGCAAACCAGCAATTGTTCAATGTTTTGGATAGCCTAAGGAGCTACTGTCACATGTTCAACTTTGAGGCATCATGCAGTTAACTACAGAGCATGTAATCAGCTTAACAGATGCCTTACTGAGTCCTACTTGCTGGAGATTATAATATCTGTAGTAGCATTTTCAATAATGCTGTTACTAGTGCCGTGCAGTCTCTGAGTCTCCATCAGAAAGTTAGTTATCTCAGACTGCCTCTAACTTTCAAAATGCTGCAAGCCCTTTGATCCTTCTCAAGCTCAAACTGTTAGAGATCACGAGACGCATGCAACTCAAAAGACCTTAGTTGAGGTCCAGCAGCCTTCAATCTCCAATGTAGAAGCAGGTAAAAGAGCAATTAGGAAAGGCATTATGGGCTTGTACCTGTGCAATAACTAGTTTATAGTCATTTGCATAAACCAATAAAGTTATAAGTTCCTGTAGTAGTTGTTGCCTCTGAAATAGCAGGTGACATGTTAACAATACTGCTCCTCTGTAGCCTTCCTGGAGATAGCGACTCACTGGATTCCTTCTATCATTTGCTACTGTCTCTTTGTCTTATTCCTTTGGCCAGAATGAATTCACAAAAGTATATCCATATTCAGAAATAAAACTTTGCCAGTACACCCTTAAGCTTCCATAAGAAAACCAATTCTATTGTTAAAAACAACAATGAACTGGGAGCAAATCATTGACAAGTTTAGGAATTCCGGTGGCAGAATTTTATCAGTTGCAAACAGTACTTAGGCTCTGAATATGTCATAGGATCTTCATTTTAATGTATAACTAAGATCTCGTTGGTTTTGGAAAGGAGTCCTGACTACATCCAGCAGTAAATCTGTGGGATTTTAAGCAATACTCACATCTGCTGCCTATTCGCATTGAAACGTGAATCGATTGTAAGATGAAACTTGATGCCAAGAGCTGTGAACTATGCTCTTGCAAAATGTGTCCTTGAAACATTCTGTTGGTGGTCCTAACTGTCCTTGTAGCAAGAAGGGATTTCTAACTTTCAGTTTCTCAACTTAAAAGAGATAGCTAACCTCAGCTACTCCATTCACAGCAAGGCGCTCCTTTTGTAATTTTCAAGTGGGTCTGTAAATGAGCAAACGACATATACTTGTTTCAGACAGGAAATTGTGTAAATATGCAAATCAAAGTCCTACAGTATTTGTATCAAGTAACTTATCCGATGGTCATTAAAGGAACTGCTCAAGGCCATTCAAAAAACAAAAAAAATGTTTAGTTTTTATCCTTGTGTGCCCAAAAAGCCAGCACACCACTGACTATTGCTCTGGGCAAGCCCCCTCCCAAGATTTTGGTACCATAGCCAAAGGAAGCCCAAAATGAAAATAGTTCAGAGTTCACAATGTCAGCTTTGACCAGCCATTGTGGTCTCTCCACTGACATGATTGATGTTTTGAGTTGAAGTCCAAGACTGCCACAATTATATGGTTAAAATGTGACTGGCTGCTTCTGCCTCCATCTTTATTTGTCTGTCTCTGCTTTTATGTTTCTTTTTTTTCATAGCCAGAAGGGAAAGCCTGCCATACTCACAATAGTGAGCAGTCCAGACCAGAGGCTCACAATAAGTGTGAGGTGTTATTAGTTACTGGTACAAATAATGAATTTCTTATTGTTTGCAATCCTTGTGGAAAAACTTGATCAGCAAGGTAAAATTGGATCAAATGTCTACTGCTTTTCAAAACAAAATCCTGAAAAAGTGGTCATATCCAGAAGTCTTGATGGCGCAAATGTGACATTCTGTGATATTGCAAAGCATTGAGGACTGAATGATTGCGGCATTTTGAGATCAATCAGATACCAAACACAGGCATCAGGAAAACAGAAGAATTACAGATGGAAGGAATGAGGATGAAGGCATTTTTAGCACATTTAGCAGATGACAGGATTTGAGTAACACTAATAGACAAATTAACCTCAGCAATGAATTTCCAGGGAAATTAACAGGTGCTACTGATGTGTATCAAAATGTCACTATGCAATGAACTACCCAAAGTGAAACAGTCAAGTTTTCCAAGCAACACATGACACAGAACTCAGAAGTTGATGATAATGATAATAATCAGTCTGAGGGGAGTGTGCTAGTCACAGCTAGCTTTAGTCCAGCAATGAGCATATTAGTCACATTTAATTTAATTATGCCATCTTAAATAGTGGTTGCACCTCAACAGTGTGTGGAACAGATTTCTTAAAATGTTAATTAGCTTCAAAAGGACAGAGGATTGAAAGCAAGGTCAAGGAGTATGAAAATTATACTTGTTTCAGGTTCAAGGATGACAGCGCATTGAGGACACTGATGAGAATTGTGATTCCATGTAAAATAGCTGGAGTAAGCCACTTTGTGCTGGCAGGAATTCCAACTGAATGAGTTATAGGGGCTAAAATTGGATTCTCAAAGAGCATCAAACCCATCAACATTCACCTGAATCAGGTTCCCGCCCAGACTGAGTGGGAAACTGTTGATTATGCAGAACTGCCAATTTGAATTAGTGGGTTTCAAGCCCAATTCAAAACTCCTGCACCATTCACCCAACTCCCTAGAGGGATCTGTACCAGACTAGCTTTGATGCTGGTCATAAGCATCATGGACCTGACATGGTGGACTCCAAGGAGGTAAGCGCAGTGCTCATTTGCTCCTCTACCACTGTCATGCTGAGGAGGGAGGGTGCCCAAAGGCTCCTGAGGGTTGGGTGGGCTCAGGCTGGGGCTACGGGTTGATCACTCTCCTCTGAAATGGGGGTCTTATGGCTTGACTGCCCCTTCTCGTCCTGAGAAACCTGAAGATCACTCTTGGCATGGTGATTTCATGCATCTCTCTGTTCAAAGTCTCCATTCTGGTCTGTATTCTATTTAAAGTGGGCTGCTCACTTTAATCTCCATGCCTGTGGACACTTGGCAGGCTTCCAAATCATAGCAGCACTCCATTTTGCAGAAGGGATTCTCTCTCTCTGAAGCTACATGTGTGGGAACATGTCTTTCAAGTTCTCTGACTGAGAAGTCACTTTCACTAGAGGGATGGGGGGTATCCCTTCTCCACAACTCCTTACTCAGCTCCATTTAACACTGCATTTATTCGTAGCCCCTGAGTCTTCCTATAAAGCACAAATCCTTGGAAATCCTTTGAAGTCATAGATGTCTACAGCACAGAAAATTGCCCTTCGGCCTATCGTGTCTGCACTGATCAAAGACAAACCATACAACTTTCTTTTCCTTTGAAAACCTCTGCTTTTATTCAATTTCATCATGCAGTCTAACAAGCATTTGATTGACAGCCTAATGGTTTTTGCACTGCGTGCAGTGGTTATCATTGCATGCATTACCCTCCATTGTTCCTAACCACAGTGTTTATACAAATGAGGACTCAGGAACACTTGGCTGCTTTGAAGTTGCTTGCAGCTGTTCTGGCTCACAACCTGCCAGGTTTCCACGGGGCATGGAGGTTAAAGTACCAGCCCACTTCAAAGTTTTCACAGTGCACAGACCAGAATGAAGATTTTGATCAGAGAGATGCCTGAAATCGTCATGTCAAGAGTGATATTCAGGTTTCCCAGGGCTAGAAGAGGCAGTCTAGCCACAGGACCCCCATCCAGGGGGAGAGTGCCAGTTCAACCCCTTGCCCTCAGCCTTAGATCACCCAATCCTCAGGACCCTGGTGGGACGCTCCCTCTTCACCCTGGAAGTGGCAGAGGGGCACATTGGCACTGCACTTACCTTGTTGACCCTCCTTGGAGCACAAGGCCAGATCAGGGCATCACTGCCAGGGTGCCATGGGCCAGTTCAAGGTTGGCTTGGGTGGTCCTGAAGGGTGGCAGGAGGAAGTCCATCTGGGAATGTCTCTCTTGTTATTCATCATAACTCACCCAAAATTAGCAGACCACCACAAGCAATCCCAATTTTAAATGGAAATTGTATTCAATGCAAATCAAAGTTTTATTGTTTTTGCACAAATATGGACAAGCTCCATGACCATTGGTTGGTAAATTCTGATAATTGCACTTGTTTGCATGCCTTTGAGGAAGTTATAATAATTTAATTGTGTTTTTGGACAGAGGGCATTAATAAATATATTTTTTAATGTTTTGATAGTATATTTTTAATTCGCTAAGTAACCAGCAACTGTACCCCAATGTAACTAGAAGATAGTTTTGTACATTTTTTAAGTCATTTTCAGTCATTCAAAATTGGCTTAGTCATAGAAGATATCAATCTGAATAATGCCAAATTCTGAGCAAGGCAGAAAAAAAGGACTTTTGCCATCCTGCTTCTCCAGGACCATGCTGCCTGAATCTGAAGCATGAACATTATTGCAGTAGTGCATAAGGTTGTGCCAAGAAATTTATTACCAGTGTATAACCACGTAAATGCAATGAAAGCAAAATGAACATCACCAACGTAAAATTCTGCAAACTTTATGCAAATAAAATAGTATGAGCATCAGTATGACTTAACATTTTAACACTTCTGTACAGTTTAATACCTAGGATTTTTTTTTCTAGATCTTCATCTTCTAGTAGATGTGGCATGTAACCAGGATCACTTTCAAAAGGAGGAGGACATGTGTGTTTGGGAGACTGAAACCAACCATTCTCCCCAACTCTCACCTTAGCTATTTTGCTCTTCAGCCACTTCAAATAGTCTGAAAGTTACCTTACATTAAAATACGAGCGTTTAATATCTGCTTTATGATTTACAATTTTGTTTCTTGCATTATTTCAGAAACTTTATAAGTTATATTTTGAGCTAATATTTGAAAGAACTGTTAAATAGTGCAGAAATTATACTTATTTAAACTCTTCAAACACCACATTTTAATATTACATTAATTCAATGATTCTTTGTAGTTTAAGTTGAAAAGCAACATCTAACTTCTGTAATGTCCAGCTTTCTCAAATCTAGCATTCTAGTCAAGTGCACCCAAAAATTGAACAGAGAATTTGACTAGTGCGCAATATTTTGTTATCAATGTAAAATGGCATAGTTTTCTATGTCCATCAGTTTAAATAGCTTTGCACACAGAATTAAAAATGTGTAAATAAATATGAATTGATGCCATTTCACAGCAGTTTTTAGTATGCATTAAACTAACCTCAACGAGAGTACTTATTGAGTAATATCCCTCAGGCCATAACAGAATGAGCAATGAAAATACAACACTGAGTCAAAAATACCTGCTCTTCTCTTCTGGATATATTGTCAGGGCAATGTGTGCTGTATTTGAGTTATGTTAGAAGTGCACTGAAAGTATTTATGTATCTTGCATTCTCAGAAGTTTGTTATAAAATGTAATTACATAATCATTAGGGAGAGTCAAACTCTATATCACTTATGAAACTGCCAGTAGAATACTATTGGCAGAACCTGTGTGCAAAGCAGTTCTCACCTTAAAGTGAATTTAAAATTTGCTGGACCTTATATGGATTAAATTATATAAAATGGAAAGTAGAGAAAAAAATAAAAATGTATTAATTGAAAATTTTATCGTTAAGTAAATTTTACTTTTTCCAGAAATATGTTATAAAAATATATTTAATTTGCAAATTAGTGAGTTTATCCTGCCTGACAGTTTTATTATAAAGTAAGGTTTTGTCATTATAAATAATTTTAATAATATAAATATTTAAAATTATATAAACTAATATTTGGACGAGTCAAGGAAGTACAGCTTTCACATACTACTATTTTTAGCTGTGAGTTTTGAAAGATTGAAATAGTCCTGAGTTAAATGATTTTACACTATTACACCACTGGATGCTTTCTCAGCAGCAACACCATTATCATGTAATGACATTTCATATACAAGAGTTTCTGGTTTGCATTGAGAAGTTTGGAATTAAGAAGCAATGAGTTGCTCACAAACTTAACCACAGCCCGAAGCTGCGTCAGACAAAAACACAGCTGGTTACATGAAAATTTCCCCTCTCGACCATAGATATTTGGTTAGATTTTTCATTCATTTATAACCGGTGGGTTGGAAATCTAGCTTGTGCCTTTCTTTTTTCCTGCTAACTGCCTTTTGTGAGCAAATTTATTTCTAATGATTATTGGGAGCAAAGAATTAAATGGTTTGCTTTCCAACATTGTCTTCTCTCACTTCTACCAGGCAGTGCACATGCATGAAAAATATTAATGCAAAAACAGGATAACTGCGTTTTCTATGAACCATGAATAGTAATGATGAAATACAGAACCATCTGGGTTGGGCATTACTTTTTCAATTCCTGCTTTAAAAATTGTATTGTTTTTATGTGATGGTCTCTTTTATTTTCATGTTCTATTTAATATAAAAATTATATGTCCAATGTATGTCAATTCTAGAATGCAATTTCCCAATATATTGTACAGTATTTAATCTACTATGTAATTAACAGCATATTAAAAAAAATAATGTTTTACTGGTTCACTTCGTACCTTTTCTGCTTTTCATTAAATCATCTGATAATTCATTCTGACAGGTTATATAATACATAGGATATTTTTTGAATGTTAAATTATAATGGTGATTTTCCCTAAATATTTTAAGTACAAAAGAGGTAGAGAAAAGGTGGAGGTCTTAAAATTAAATGTTGGTTTAGCCAACATTTAGTGTGAGGTACCATCTTGGCATTGGCAAAGGAGTTTAGCCAGCATTAGAAATGGCCAACCTGAAGCTTGTTAAACAGTTGATTTTCACTTTTCATTTCAAATGGCTGCTCGCATTCAGTAAAAAGACTGCACACATTTTATGACTAGCATGTCATTTAACACCTGCTCCCAACAGACACCAGCTATTTGGGAGCAAATGTGTTGTTTTCAATTTCAAGCATTCCTTAAAAAGATACTCACCACTTAAAGAGATATTCACCATTTCATGCTCATTCCTACTGGAATTGTACATAGAACCTCTGAAACACATTGGGACACTTCTTGGGACTGTCAAAATTTCACCAATTTCAAGCAACATTTGTTCCAGAATTTCTCGAATTAATTCATTGAAAAAGAGTTAATGCTGTGTTACCTTACCTTATTGAACATCTTGTGGGTCCACCAGGACCTCAGGTGCAGCAGTTAAGAACCTGAGCACGCTTCCCCTTAGACCCTGAGCCATCCTGCAACATTCTGTTAAATATGAGCCAACCCACTCCATACCTTAAGGGGAACTGGGTGGTAGGAGCCTGCTTTAAATAAATTGTGTCTAATCAATATTTGAATGCTAAACTTGCAAATTTCTGTTGAACACTTCCAGGTCAGTTCAAATTATGGTATTCAGCAATTAGGACCAAAATGTATTAAATCCCTATAGTACAGAAGGAGGTCATTCAGCCCATCAAGTCTGTACTGACCACAATCCCACCCAGACCCCATTCCCATAATCCCACATATTTACCCTCTATTCCCCCGACACTAAGGGTCAATTTTGCACAGCCAATCAATTTAACCAGCACATCTTTGGACTGTGCAAGGAAACCAGAGCACCCGGAGGAAACCCACACAGACAATGTGCAAACTCCACACAAACAGTAACCCAAGGCTGGAATTGAACCTGGGACCCTCTCACTGTAAAGCAGCAGTGCTAACCATTGTGCCACCGTGCCACCCTGATCCAGACTTTCAAATAGGCTGGTCTTATTAGCACTGCATTCATTGACCATCTGTTTTGGAGTCTATTGCTTAGTTGGTTAAAACACCTGTCTGATGAATAAAAAGATCCTGGGTAAATCCAGCTGAGCCTTAAATCAGTTGAGAATGGTGGACTTACTGTGACATTAAGTAAATCATTCATACAGTACAGGTAATAAGTATTATGATAAGTATTTCAGAGCACCTGTTTAAACTTGTCCCTCATTGTGCAATCAGTTGAGCTCCTGTTTTCTCCATTGACCAAAACCATCCCAATATGTTTAACATAGTTTATTTTGTTAAATGTTATGCTGAGGAGGATATTCCATATAGAAAATCAAACTTGCTATTTGGACTAATAGAATCACAAAATAAAAATAGCACAGAAGGCCAATTGGCTCATCAAGTCTGAAAGAGCTGTTTCAAAGAGCAATCCAATTCCATTCCCCAGCTCTTTCCTATATCCCTGCAATTATTTCTCCTCCAAGTATTTCTCCGATTTTTTCTTTGAAAGCTACTTTTACATCTGCTTCCAAAATATTAGACAGTGCATTCCAATTCCTAACTACTCATTGCTTTAAAACATATTTCCTCATGTTGTCTCCGGTTCTTTTGCCAATCACCTCAAATTTTATTATCGACTCTCAACCACTGGAGACTGGGCGGGATTGTCAGGACATTTTTGCCTGAGGTCAATGGGCATTTAAAATGATCTGCCAAATTATCTGTTCTGCCCGCTATGATCCCACGGTGGGTGGGACTGGAAAATTTACCTCCTGTCTCTTTATTTATTTAAATCCTGGGTTTCCTCCAGGTGCTCCGGTTTCCTCCCACAGCCCAAAGATGTGCGGGTTAGGTTGATTGGCCGTGCTAAAATTGCCCCTTAGTGTCCTGGGATGCGTAGATTAGAGGGATTAGTGGGTAAAATATGTAGGGATATGGGGGTAAGGCCTGGGTGGGATTGTGGTCGGTGCAGACTCGATGGGCCGAATGGCCTCTTTCTGTACTGTAGGGTTTCTATGATTTCTATGATTTCTATGATTAGGGTCCAGATCAGAAATTCCAAGGTATTTATGATGTTAGCCCAGACCCCAACTATTTTTGATTTTGGTATTTGTGTGAGCATAAGCTGTTTCGCTCCAGGTGTGATTTTGTTAACCTATTGGGAAGCTTTTATTAAAACAAGCTTTGTTTTAACAGCACAGTTTAAATATAACAAAAATTAGCATAACATTTACCAATTGAAATACTTAAGCGTGACAAAGTATAATTCTTAACAGCTAGCTATCTCTATAGTTCCAATTTAAGCAGACATAAAACCCTCTTCAGAATCAGGAGCACTAAAAATATAGGCTCACATGGATGCTAGAATTCCAGCCTTTTAACCCCCCTGGATAGAGATACAGAAAGACTCCTGTCTTTGGACTCCCATCCAACAACCTCCAGAGAAAGATCTATATTCAAACAACAGAACTGGCAGGTCCCAGTCTCCAATCTCCATAGAGAAAGAACAGAGAACTACTTCTCTCAAGCAGCAACTGAGCTTGTGTCTTTGTGAGCCTAGCCCCTCCTAGTCACATGACTTTCCTATCAATCAACCTAATCAAATCCTACTCTGAAAAACCCCAGGAGAAAAACAAAAATAATGACACTGTATTAACACAGATTAAATCAAACATTCCAGCAATTAGGGTCAATTTTGCTTCTGCAGCATCAACATGTCGGCTGCTGATTATAGGCAAAGTGGCAGTGGTAAATAGAACTGACTTCTCAAAAATCTTGCACAAGAAACATGACACAAATACATTTTTAAAGACACAGTATTGTCACACTACCAAATCTTCCCTTTGCCTTCTCTGCTCTAAGGAGAATAGCACAAGTTTCTCCAGTCTATCCACTTAGCTGTAACCCCTCAATCCTGAAACCATTTGAGTAATTTCCTATGTACATTCTCCAAAGACTTCATATGCTTCCTGAAGAGTGGTGCCCAAAATTGGGCACAATACTCCAGTTGAATCAAGTGTTGAAACTAGTGTTTTACATAGGTTTATGAATGCTACCATTCATAGAGCTAAGGATCCCACGTGCTTTATTAACTATATTGTTAACACGTCCTGCCATTTTCAAACATTTATGCACAAATGCCTGAGGTCATTGTGGCACCCTGTTTAAATTTGTACTATTTGATTTGTCTTTGTCTTTCCTCATTCTTCCTACCAAAATATATCACCCCACACTTATCTGTGCTGAAATTAATCTGCCATAGCCGGAAATTCTCTGATGCTGTATATCCCACCAGCATTGCCAGTGAGAACGGAAAGTTTGGTGCTCAGTCAAATCTCCATTCACTGCCCTGAGACCGGAGAATCCCAGCCACGGGCGAGGTCAGGGAATTCTGGCCCATGCATCTGTCCTTTCCACCAACTTGTCTATGTCCTTTTGAAGTTAATTACTATCTTCCTCAGTGTTTGCTACATTTCCAAGATTCCTGTCAGCCCATAAAGTGCGCAAAGCCGACTAACATATTTAAATAGCATTTAAATATGCATAGCCCATTGGAAACCCAGCACACAGAATCTTCAAACCTTTGGTGTGGTGTCAGAATGACAAGAGTCAGTACAGGTCTCTGCTCACGCAGACCTGCCCCGATTGTCATGTCAATGGGCTTGGAGGCCAGTGAAGCCCCCCAGATGGTCAGGGGCATGGCTGGGCAGTGGCCATTGGGAAGTGCCTACCTGGCAGTGCCCACCAGGCAGTGCCAACCAGGCACGCCAGCAGTGCCCACCAGGCAGCCCAGTGGCTCCAGGTGGGCACTGCCAGAGGGCCAGTTGAGCACTGCCATTGTTTCAGTAGCAGTACCGGGGGTGTGACTGAGTGGCAGGCATGATGGGGGGACTATGCAAGGGGGGTCATGTAGGAGTGGATTGTGGAGTGGGTCATGATGGGGGCATGTCAGGGACCCAGCAGGGACACACATTGGGAGGGTCCCTGGTGCCCGATGCGGGTGACCTGTGTCAGGGGAAAGCATGCCACCAATGAGGGTGGGTCCAGATGCCTGTGCGAGATGGGAGGAGTCTCCCAGTGCACTCTGAGGTCGAGCGGCCTTGCGAAACGACACCTGAGTTCTTTGCAGCTTGCTCTCTGGCATGTTTAGGCCCTGCACCCACTAAGCACCCTCAGTACCAGTGCACAACTCACCACTCTCTAAAAAAGTGACTGAGTTCAGCTACCACTTGGTCTCATGAAGCGGCCTGAGTGACAGCGAGCACCCCGAGGGAGGAAGAAGCGCTGGAGCACAATGCAGTGCTTTCTACCAGGGATACAGGGGCAGTCTCCCGTCCTTCTGAACCCCCCTGATACCAACACATCTACTGGGATGCAGGAAAAACAGAGTGATACGGTGACACTTGTGACGCCAGAAAGTCGTCGGGTGCCCTCAAGGCCCAGACCCTCCAGAGGACGCCCACCAAGAGCATCACAGGCCAGAGGACATGGAAAGCGGCAGTCTGTCTCCACCTCCGATGTGCAGTCTGGGCACAGCTGGAAGGAACGGGAGACCTCAAAAAGTTAAGAAGTTGCACAAGCACTGAGTTGGAATGGATGAAGTTTCACAGTGTTAGGGAGAAGGAGCACCAAATGTTCTATTTCACTATTAAAACCTGCTTCGTTCTTCAGCCAAATAACTTTGTGTGGTCAGCCTCATCAGTGAGTGATGGGGCAATGGGGTGGCCGGCTCTCTTGTCTCCAGCTCCGACCTCATCGGAAAGGTCTGAGGAGAAGGAGGTGGTGGGAATTGAGCTGCCAGATATGATTCTCTCTGGAGGCTATGAGGGCCTCCTTAATTCTCCAGCCCTGTAGCACCCTGGCTGCCATGAGTGCAGCATCCTCTGAGTCCTCTTCGCTCTCCTCCTCTGCATCTTACCAGTCCTCCTCCTCATCGTCCGCTGCTGGGCAAGTTGTGCAGCACACAGCAAACAACAATGATCTCCTCTGGAGCTGTATTGAAAAGACCTGCCGGAGTGACCCAAACAGCAGAACCACATCTTCAGAAGGCCAATACACCGCTGTACAGTGGGAGAATTGGCCTCATTGTAACTGTTCTCTGCCACAGTCTGGAGCCCCTGTACAGGTGTCATTAACCCCAATTTCAATGGATAACCCTTGTCCCCCACTAGCCAGCCTCTCAGCCGAGAGTGACCCTGAAAAGTGCTGAGTACTTCCGGGTTTACCAGGATGTAGGTATCGTGCGCACTCCCAGATAGCGCTCACTGACGTGCATGATATTCAATTGATGGTCGCACAGCAGCTGTATGTTTGGGGACTGGAACCCCTTCTTGTTGATGGCATTCCATCACAAGTTGGTGTTTTAAGGGTGGCATGTGGCATTGATCGCTCCCTGGACCTGGGGCAACCTGACGATGGCACTGAATCCTGCAGCCCGGGCATGCAAATTGGCCTGGTCCAGGTTGAATGAAATGTATTGCACTGCTGGGCATTCAGGCCATCCGTGACCTGGCAGATGTACCTGTGCACAGATGACTGCGAGATCCCACACAGGTCCCTGCTCAAGCTCTGGAAAAAAACCAGTGGCAAAAAAATTGAGAGCAGTTGTGACCTTTACAGCCACCGGGAGTGGGTGTCCTCCTCCTCCTCTCAGTGCTAGAATGTGGCATAGGTGCCGCACTGTCCCCTTTTCAATGGTACTCTTCTGCAACACATGTAGTCCAGCAGTACCTCAATATGCCAGCGCCACCTGTAGATCTGGGGTCTACAGTCTCGCTGTCTTCTTTCTTCCTCCTCACTTGATGGACGGCTGGCATCTGAGCCTCTGTCCACCTCCCCCATGCCTCGGCACTAGTCAGCAACAATAAGGCAACTTGGCCTGACTCCAAACCAAAATCCATCTTCTATCTGTAACGGTATGGAAAAGGGAGAGAGAAAGACAGTCAGCAATGTTATCCATCTTTTTACAGTAGCATCCTCCCTCATCCCTGTCTGGTGCAGCGGCTGAAGGCTGAGCATTCCCCCATACAGCAGCTATTGTCCACACCAGCCAGTTTGCATGGTAAGGCTGATGCCCCATGTTCCCTCATCCTTGTTTCAAAGCCTCATGTCCCCATCATCCCTCTCTTCACAATATCTATGGGATGCTTCATGATCTGGTGAAAGTGATGGACATTTGGTTGCTCCATGCCTGTTAGCCTTATGGGCCTGCCTGTGACTGCATCTAGCCCTGACCCTTGGCCTGCTGTTGTTCCTGAGGGATTGCGGTCTCTTCAATGACAACGGATAGGTGCCGGGAGGATGAGTGATAGGATGAATGACAGAGGGCACATCTTGGTCTCAGAGGAGAGGAAGGACGCCTGCTAAAACCTCTTGAGTGCGCATCACTCCATCTTACCTGAGGCACTCTGGTTAGTTGCAAGGGAATGGCAACCAACTCTATGATGCAGACATTAATGTTCCATTGGCAGCACGTTGTTCCTTAACCCACCCCCCTCCCTCACCCCTTCTTTACTGAAGAGGATAACAATAAACTATGAGAACACATCAGTAAAGTTCCAAAATGGGGCAAAGCATTGGCAAGTTAAGTTCAAAACAGATAAATGTGAAGTGGCACATTTTGGTAGGAAGTATAAGGTGATCACTATTACTTGGAGGGTGAAAATCTAGTGGGGAGAGGAATAAAAGGATCTCAGAGTACAAATACATCAATATCTAAATGTGACACCAGAGATTAGCAAGGTCATAAAAATGTTAGAGGGATAGAACTGAAAGTAGGGTAATTATGTTAAACCTATGTGAACGACACTTAATACTGCATAATGTACATTATGTAAAGGATATAGAGGCACTGAAGAGGGTTCAGAGATCATTTACAAGGATGATATCAAAAAGGATATGATATACATATCGGAAAATGATTGACAGGCTGTGTGTCTTTTTTCAAAAAAGTTCGCTCAGTGGTGACCAAATAGAAATGTTTAAAATAATGAGAGGTTTTGATACAGGGAGAAGTGTGGATACAGGGAAAATGTTTTCTCTTCTGGGGAAGAACATAACTAGAGGCCAGCAATGGAAGAGAGTCACAAAGAAACCCAATAGGGAATTCAGAACAAACAAAAAGAATGGAAAGAATACCTACCACAGGTTGAAGCAAATAGTATAGATGCATTTAAGGGGAAAATAGGCAAGCAAATGAGAGAGAAGGGAGATAATAATAATATAATATAATTATAATAATATAATATAATCACACTGGGAGATTTCAATGGGAAAAGATGGGAGGAGGATGTTTTAAAATACATTCATGAGATGTGGATGTCACTGGTTAGGCCAGCATTCATTGCCCATCCCTAATTGCCCTCAAGAAGGCAGTGGTGAGCTGCCTTCTTGAATCGCTGCAGTCCTTGAAGTGTAGGTACACCCACAGTACAGTTAGGGAGGAAGTTCCAGGATTTTGACTCAGCGACAGTGAAGGAACAGCAATATAATTCCAAGTCAGGATGGTGAGCGGCTTGGAGGGGAACCTCCAGTTGATGGTGTTCCCAGGTATCTGCTGCCCTTGTCTTTCTAGATGGTAATGGTTGTGGGTTTGGAAGAAACTGCCTAACGAACCTTGATGAGTTTCTGCAGTGCATCTTGTAGATGGTACACACTGCTGCCACTGTGCATCAGTAGTGGAGGGATTATATGTTTGTGTATGGGGTGCCAATCAAACAGGTTGTTTTGTTCAGGATGATGTCAAGCTTCTTTGGAGCTGCATTCATCCAGGCGAGTGGAGAGTGTCCCATTACACTCTTCACTTGTGTCTTGTAGATGGTAGATGGGCTTTATGGAATCAGGAGGTGAGTTACTCACCACAGAATTCTTAACCTCTGACCTACTCTTGAAGCCACAGTATTTATATGGATAATATAGTTCAGTTTTTAGTCAGTGTTAACACCCAGGATGTTCAATGATGTTAATGATATTTAGGACAGCATTTTCCCATTCCGCCCACCACAGGAATCGTAGCAGGCGGGACACCGACCATACAAAGGTCCATTGACGTTGGGTGGGATTTTCCGGTCTTGTGGCGAGCGGGGCCAGAAAATCCCACCCTTAATGTCAAGACGTGATGGTTAGATTCTCTCTTATTGGAGATGGTCATTGTCTGCCATTTGTGTTGCGTGAATATTACTTTCCACTTGTCAGCCCAAACCTGGTATTGTCCAAGTCTTGATGCATTTGAACTTGGGCTACTTCAGTATCTGAGGAGTCATGAATGGTGCTGAACATTATGTAGTCATCAATGAACATCCCCACTTCTGACCTTATGATGAAGCAGCTGAAGATGGTTGGACATAGAATGGATTGGTGCATAAACACAGACATGGACTGGCTTGGCCAAATGGTCTGTTTCTGCTTAATCTTGTTTAGTATATCTCCATGTTGAACACCACATGGAAGAAGCACTGAGGGTAGCAAGGTACCATATTTTCTCTGGGTGGGTGACTTCATTGTCCATCGCCAAGAGTGACTCGGTGGAATGACGACTGACCAAGCTGCCTGAGTCCTGAAGGACAAAGCTAGACAGGATTTGTAACAAGCGATGAAAGAACCAACACAAGAGAAAAGCTGCTTGAACTCGATCTCACCAATCTACTTCTTGCAGATGCATTACTTTATGGCAATGCTGCTCGGGATGAACATTGTAGTACATAGCTTTCACCTGCGCCCCATGTCAGACCATGCATGACACAGGAATATATATTCATTTACTATTACCTAATGTGCAGTACATTAATCACCACTGCATGTTAAAAGATCTCAGTGGTGTTTATTCTGTGTATGAAAGTGGAGCAAGAAGGACTTTTCCTCCTCCTGACACCACACTAAAGTATTTTTAAAGTAAAAGTTATCTAGCTGTTGGCAGCTTCCAGAGGTCCCTCAAAAACCATTGGGAAGGTGACAGAAGGACCTCTGAAACACTGAACAGATATTCCCTGTTGTACATGTATACTTCCTTTCTACCCAATTTTGGTGACAAGTATTTACCACGGACAGATATTAGCCTGTGCAGGAGGTCTAACACTTCATAATTGGACATGAACCCCATTACCCAATTTTGTAGCTGAGAAATATGAGAAACAAGCTTCAATTCTTTCCTGCATAGTGTGAGCTTCATGTTGCTTTCCCATAGTATTGCAATTCTAACCATCTGCACATGGAACTAAGCTTTTCTGGATTTCATGTGCTCAGGTGCCTTAGAGGCAGATGCCTCCAACTCCATTAACCACATGACATGTACATATCCACAACATGTTCCCACCAACTCCATCATAGCATCTCACCCACTGCAGCATTGCTGGTAAGGCCACAATTTATTACCCAACATTAATTACCTTTGAAAAAGTTATTAGGCACCTTCTTGAACTGCTGCAGTCTAATCATGCAGGTACATCCACAGTGCTGTTAGGGAGGGCATTCCAAGATTTTGGTCCACAGCCAGTGAAAGAATAGCAATATAGTTCCAAGTCAGAATGGTTTATGATTTGAAGGGAAACTTGCAAAAGGTGGTGTTCCCATGCATCTACTGCACCTTGTCTTGTATTACCTCTCCATCTTCTTCATACCAAAATGCATTACCTCACACTTCTCCACATTGAACTTCATCCGCCACCTATCTGCCCACACCACCATCTTGTCCCTCTGAAGTTCTACAGTGTCCTCTTCACAGTTTAGAATTGTGATTTTAGTGTACTCTTAAGAAATGTTTTTTTTTTAAATCATGCTCTCTGCAGTAAAACAGCTTTATTGTTGCCGGGCTGTCTGCTTCAATCACTTAACTTGGGTTTTGTTTACTTTTACTCTGGGCCTCAGGTATTTTCTGGGATTTGTTTTATGACCCGACATTGTTAGGGAGAAGACTGGTCATATGTTTTGGACAATGTTTTTTCTTCATAGTGAATTCAAGGTTCCATTTTCAGTTTGGCTGCTGCTAGCTGCTGTTTTAGTCAGAAGCTGCCCTGGTTGTCATGTGGAAAGCAGTGTTTCTCTCTCTCCCTTGCTTTGCAAATTCTGCTGGCTAGCTGGAAGCAGGTCTCCTGGCCTTCCCAGTGTGAAAATTCTGCTGTTGATGGTTTTGCTAGCTAGTACCTTGAGTCTCTCTCTCTCTCTCTCTCTCCCTGGTGTTTTGGGAAGCTGTTCGGACTTCAAGCTTGCATGTGTGTGTGTGTGCCTCAAGAGAACTGCAGCATTCAACCAAAGGACTAAGTTCCGCATCGCATGAGCATTCGTATTTGCTGTGTTAAATCTGTGGCAAGTGTTTTGTTTATGCAGAAGTTTGTTTGGCTGGAACAGTATTTAGCTGTTTAGGCTTATACAATATCATGGGTTTTTTTCCCCCTTGTTTGTAATTGGTAAAACTTATTGCTAATTTTCTTTCTATACATGTTAACTGTATTCTTAAATAAACTTTGCTTGATAAAAGCTCCCAAGTGGGTCAGTTGAATCATACCTGAAGTGAAACATCTCATGCTCACCCTAACTAAATTCAAATTGCAAAACTTACAATCCAGGTGGACTTCATTAACGCTTTGGAGTTTCTGACCTGAATTATAACAAGAATACTTTCAAGTTTTATATCATGCACAAATTTTGAATTTGGCTCCAGGATACCAAGATGTAGATCACTAATATATATCAGAAAAGCAAGGGTCCCAATACCGACCCCTGGCGAACACCACTACAAACATTCCTCCAGCCCGATAAATAGCACAGAATACTACAGTGCAAAAGAGGCCATTCAGCCCATCGAGTCTGCACCGACGCATGAAATGCCCTGACCTGCCCACCTAATCCCACTTGCCAGCACTTGGCCCATAGCTTTGAATGTTATGGCATGTCAAGTACTCATCCAGGTACTTTTTAAAGGATGTGAGGCATCCTGCCTCAACCACTCTCCTGGGCAGTGCGTTCCTGACCGTCACCACCCTCTGAGTAAAAAGGTTTTTCCTCAAATTCCCCCTAAACATCCCACCCCTCACTTTTAATTTGTGTCCCCTCGTAATTGACCCTTCAACTAAGGGGAACAGCTGTTCCCTTTCTGCCCTGTCCATGCCCCTCATAATCTTGAACATCTCAATCAGTCTTCTCTGCTCCAATGAAAACAACCCAAGCCTATCCAAACTCTCTTCATAACTTAAATGTTCCATCCCAGGCAGCATTCTGGTGAATCTCCTCTGCACCCACTCCAGTGTGTTCATGTCCTCCCTATAATGTGGCGATAGGAACTGCACACATTACTCCAGCTGTGGCCTCACCAAAGTTCTATACAACTCCATCATGACCTCTCTGCTTTTGTAATCTATACCCCGATTGATAAAGGCGAGTGTGCCATGTGCCTTTTCCACCACCCTATTTACCTGCCTTTGTGCCTTCAGAGATCAAACAAGCCAAGGACTCTTTGTTCTTTGGAACTTCCCGGTGTCAGACCTTTCATAGTATACTTCCTTGTCAAATTACTTCTTCCAAAGTGTATCACCTTCACACTTTTCAGGGTTAAATTCCATCTGCCACTTATCCACCCATTTGACCATCTCATCTATAACTGGAAAACAACTAATGTGGTCCCACTATTTAAGAAAGGTTGTAGAGACAAACCAGGGAACTACAGACCAGTGAGTCTCACATCCGTGTGTGCGGAACTTGGCTATCAGTTTCTGCTCAGCGACTCTGCGCCGTCGTGTGTCGCGAAGGCCGCCTTGGAGAACGCTTACCCAAGGCGGCCTTCGCGACACACGACGGCGCAGAGTCGCTGAGCAGAAACTGATAGCCAAGTTCCGCACACACGAGGACGGCCTCAACCGGGATATTGGGTTCATGGCACACTATTTGTAACCCCCACAGAGTTTCACTGGCTGTCTTGTCTGGAGACAATACACATCTTTTTAGCCTGTCTTGATGCTCTCTCCACTCACATTGTTTTGTTTCTTAAAGACTTGATTAGTTGTAAGTATTCGCATTCCAACCATTATTCATGTAAATTGAGTTTGTGTCTTTATATGCTCTGTTTGTGAACAGAATCCCCACTCACCTGAAGAAGGGGCTTGCAGCTCCGAAAGCTTGTGTGGCTTTTGCTACCAAATAAACCTGTTGGACTTTAACCTGGTGTTGTTAAACTTCTTACTGTGTTTACCCCAGTCCAACGCCGGCATCTCCACATCATGACCTCCCTGGTGGCCAGGAAGGAATTAAAAATTTGGGTCAGAGCCCCTGCAATTTCCTCCCTTGCCTCCCACAACAGCCTGGGATGCAATACATCTGGAACTGGAGATTTGTCCACTTTTAAGCCCACCAATACCTCCAATACCTTGTCACACCCTGTGATAATTTTCTCGAGAGCCTCACAGTCTCTCTCCCCAGGTTCCATAACTACCTTCTCATTCTCATGGGGGAAGACAGATGTGAACTATTAGTTTAACACCCTACCAATATCCTCTGCCTCCATCCACAGATCTCCTCTTTGGTCCCTAATGGGCCCTACTCTTTGCCTGGTTATCCTCTTCCCGTTGATATATTTATAGAATATCTTAGGATTTTCCCTGCTTTTACCAGCCAGAGCTTTCTCATATCTCCCCTTTGCTCTCCTAATTGATTTCTTAAGCTCCATCCTGCACTTTCTGTACTCCATTAATGCCTCCGCAGACTTATTCCCTTTACACTTGTTAAAAGCCTCTCTTTTCCTTCTCATTGTATCCTGAATGTCCCTGGTCATCCATGGTTCTCTGGGTGTGTTACACCTTCCTATTACCCTAGAGGGAACATGTTGGGCCTGTACCCTCCCCATATCATCTTTGAACACCACCGACCCCCCCCCCCCCCCTCCAGCCCCCCCCCCCCCCCCCCCCCACCCCACTTCTCTTCTGTAGATTTCCCCACAAGTAACACGTTCCAGTCTACCTTGGCCAGATCCTACCTAATTTTATTAAAATCTACACTCCCCCAATCCAAAACTTTTTTCTGCAACTTGTCAATTTCTTTGTCCATAGCAAATTTGAATTGAACCATGTTGTGGTCACTATCACCAAAATGCTCCCCCACCAACACATCAACCACTTGTCCGGCTTCATTCCCCAGACTTAGGTCCAGCACAGCTCCTTCCCTTGTTAGATTCTCTACATATTGACCTAAGAAGTTTTCCTGTATACATTTTAAGAACTCTATTCCATCTAAGCCCTTAATATGATGGCTATCCCAAGTAATGTTGGGAAAGTTGAAATCACCAAATATAATTACTCTCTTATTTTTACACCCCTCTGCGAATTGCGCACATATTTGCTCTTCAATTTCCCGCTGACTATCTGGGGGTCGATAATAAACACCTAGCAATGTAGCTGTCCCTTTTTTATTCTTAAGCTCTACCCACAAAGCTACATTTGATGCCCCCTCCAAGATATCATCTCTCCTTACTGCAGTTAATGTCTCCTTAACTAATAATACAATGCCTCTTCCTCTTTCACCCCCTCCTCTGTCTTGTCGGAAGATTCTATATCCTGGGACAGTGAGCTGCCAATCCTGTCTCTCACTCAACTCCATTGACCATTACTCCCTGTTTCCTATTATTGAGCCAATTGTGTATTCAATTTGTCATTTTTATTCCAGCTGTCAGAGAAAGAAACAAGGACATTTATGGTGAGAGTTGTGGCCTGGCAGCGCCAATGAAAACTGCAAGGAAGAAGCTAAACTGCTGACTGAAGAGGAATTCAACAGTAAAGAGAATTGGACTAGGTCCAGTTAAATATGGAGGAAAGCTGGGAGAAAGGGTGACATGAGACTGGGATGTTTTTTAGATTGGAGCGGTGCAGGCCCAAGAGAGGGAGAAGGGAATAAGGGCAGAAAATGGAGGCACAAACGGCCCTGATGCATTATGTAGAGATGTCCAACTTTGGTGGTGGACGAGGCAGTAAACTTGGCAATCTGGTTATGAAGCACAAGCAATTCAGTTATATTTTCACCTTTATTCCTTCCTCATTGGTTTGCCCTGTTTGAATTTTATGGAACTAATGGATTCAACAGTTTTATTTGGAATTTGCTGTTCATGGACCTTCACGCATTCTAACAAAGCCCTGGTGTTGTACTTAAAAAATTGTTGAAATCATGTGTCATAGATATTCCCAAATTAAGTAGAAAGAAGTCAAAAGTTAAGCCTAATGCAGAAGAAATAATCGGAAAAAGTTAATTTGTAGCCTGAAAACTTACCAAACTGGATTAGGGTATCAGGAACATTGGGTTTTTGACACAAAATGGTAAGATACATACAACAAAAGATCTTTGGCATAAAGAGAGACCTCATGACATAAACCACCCCTATTAATTGCAAAGACATCCTTATGAGATCGAAGGGACGCAGCAAGGGGCTTGGTTATGAGGAGAGATTGGGGAAACTGGGGTTGATCTCCTTGGAAAGACGGAGGATGAGGGGAGACTTAATAGAGGTGTATAAAATTATGAAAGGCATAGATAGGGTGAACGGTGGGAAGCTTTTCCCCGGGTCGGTGGTGACATTCACGAGGGGTCATAGGTTCAAGGTGAAGGGGGGGAGGTTTAACACAGATATCAGAAGGACATATTTCACACAGAGGGTCGTGGGGGCCTGGAATGTGTTGCCGGGCAAGGTGGTGGAGGCGGACACACTGGGAACGTTTAAGACTTATCTAGACAGCTATATGAACGGAGTGGGAATGGAGGGATACAAAAGAGTGGTCTAGTTTGGACCAGGGAGCGGCGCGGGCTAATTGTTCCTTGTTTCTCGTTTCAAGGCTTCATTCTATGATCATCTTGCTGGTGCCAGTACAGAGCGAGACTGCGGATAGTTGGGAACCTGTCTCGGGGGCAGGGAATTCATATGGTGTTCGTGGAAGTGGAAATGACGGGTTGGGAAGCATTTTCCGATCAGGGCCATTGTGATCTCCTGGACTCGTTTCGATCGCCTCAGGGGGTCGGAGAGGAATTTCCCAGATTTTTTTTTTCCCCATATTGGCCCTGGGGTTTTTCACTCTGGGTTTTCGCCTCTCCCTGGAGATCACATGGTCTGGAATGGGGGGGTGGGGGTGAGTTAATAGGTTGTAATGAACAAAGCATCGTAGCTGTGAGGGACAGCTCAGTGGATAGGATATTGGTATGTAGATAGGCTGGAAAATTGGGCGGGGATCCTGGATTCAGGATTCAATCCTGGACCGGGGAGCGGCGCGGGCTTGGAGGGCCGAAGGGCCTGTTCCTGTGCTGTATTGTTCTTTGTTCTTTGTTGTTCTTTTGGCTGTCTGGACGAGAGGCCGAGTGAGTGGGGCAGACAAGGCTTGGCTTTGTGTTGTAGAACATTGCAGGGGAATGCTGGAACACACTGAAGGTTCCATTCCGGGGGGTCCTTACAGTGTGGCCAGGCCCACATGTAAGCAGCTACTGTACCCACTACACAGCTACAGCATACCACACGTGTTTGCACTCGGGAAGTCTGCCCGTGTTCAGTAATTGGAATGTTTTGTAAACAGGTAAAATGCTGATGTTAAGTATCAGTATTAAAAAATAACCTGGAAAACTTTGACGTGGTTAGGGAATTAAACCACACAACCAGTAAAAACGCATAAGGCCCTACACATATATCCTCTGCAGTCTTACTTGTTTTCTGGTTGTGAGAGTTTCTTTATTCAATGTCTTTTACAGATGCTGTGTTCTGTATGTTCCTTGAACCCTGTTACTTTTCACTTCCCACACTCCCCCACATGATGTCAATGTTACTATGTGAATTTAATGTACTGATGAACATTTTACCGACATGTGCATCGGTTTATTCAGTTAGAAAATGCTGTAAGTACTCAGATCAGGCAGCACTTGTGGTGAGAGAAACAGTGAACAGGTGGTATTTAATGGAGGCAACAGGAGTCTTGTCCACTGGGGGAAATCCAGTGAGAGTTCTGTGTTGCCTCTTTTTAAGAGGCCTGAGTTCCACATTTGCTCATCTCGCATCGCAATATTTACCATCATTCAGACAAGAGATACGTTTAGATTTCAACAAGACAGTTATTCAAACAGGCACGTTGTTTCACATCAAGAAGCACTGATCAATTTATGTATTTTCTTGGTTTGACGTTTGGGCCCGGGGAGGGGTGGGGGGTCCCTAAAATGAAGATGAGCACAGGGCCCCACTAGCTGTAAATCTGCCATCGCCATGTCTGCTCAGGATAACTCTGACCATCTGATAAGTGACTTGGAGTCTTGGAGTCTGGTGCGGTCCACTGTCACATGTTGCCAACTTCAAGCATTCATGAGTAAGATAATTGATTATTGTACATAAATCATACAATCGTAAAAATGAAAGTCTTTTCTGTTGGTAAATTTGAGGTGTTGTCTGGTGAGGTCCTTTGTCACTCCAAATGTTTGTTGCAGTGAAAATCCTCCCTCTGCAGAATTAGATAGTTATCTCTCTATTCTCTTGTACCATTGGGAAGAAACTGAAATGGGTAGCCCAGTAGGGCAAGGGATCAGTGGGCTTTTCATACAGTGGTATGCTGCTGCTTGACTAATGTGACAAAGGCTGGGCCAACATTTATTGCCCATCCCTAACTGCCCTCCATTTCAGTGGGCATCTGAGAGTCAACTACATTGCTGCTTTGGATCTGTAGTCCACAGCAGACTAGATTGGGGCAGATGAACATGGCAGATTTCCTTCCCTAAAGGATATTTAATGAACCAGGTGGATTTTTACGACAATCAACAATGGATTGCTGGTCATCATTAGATATTAAAAATTCCTGATTTTTTTTTAGTGAATTCAAATTTCACCATACCGTGGTGTCATCTGAATCACCAGATCTTCCCCTGAGTCTATGGATTACTCGTCCATTGACAATACCAATACGCCACTGCCTTCCCCCTTTGTCGGCCAGTTGAGATTCTAAGTCAAAAGGAAGTCCAGTCCATTGACTCTGAAGGTCAGATGTCAACTCTGTGCAAGTGAGTAGGTTTTGTGTGAATGAATTCTCACCCCAAGAGTTTCCTGGGAACAGACTAATGTGCTGATGCCAAGAAAATGCTTGAGCAGTGGAAATTTTGTTTATCCCGATCTGAATTACTAATAAAATATGAAGGTATAATATAAATGTGCAGCAGTATCTAAAAATAAGGAAAATGATAGTCTCGGGAAGGAGAAGCAGGAAGAGATTAAATATAAACTTTGGTAATAAAGAGAAAAAATTATTGGTTACTGAATGTGTAAACAGAAGAACTGTTGGTTCCAAATAAAAAGACACCCTAGGCTAAAGATGCAAATGTAGCGTGGGAAGAGACAGTTACAGTTTTAATTGCTACCTCTCAAGTTGACCTGGGAATACTGCCAGAGAAGGTATCTGTACCTTAGGCAGAATAACAAGAGGGAATGTGTAAACCTGAAACACTTACTGAGGCCACAGCAGGTGACCAAAGTTACCACAATTGACTGACATGATTGAAAGAAACCTTTATCCTCAGATGCAGTTGGACAGAAGGGAGATTGTAAAAAGATGTCCTCAAAAAGTCATTGTTAAGTCAAAAGTACTTCAGATTCAACACCAATTTGTCATTTTTGCCTACTTAACTTTTTCTACATGTGGTGTCAGTAAGAAGGAATGTCCGCTTAAAACATCTGTAACAAGTTCTGATGTGTCGTCAGATTAATCCTATCTATTCTTGAAAGCACCGAATTACCAAAGCATATTTCAAAGTTTACAGATGAAGTATTGCAAACTGTGAGGAGGATAGCTTCAGGAGAATAGAGGCCAGTAGAATGGGCTGAAAAGTGTTCGTTGGAAGAACAAGGAAAGGCAATATAACTGGAGTAACAGGATACATTTCCAAAGCTGTACAGGAGCAGAGAACTGGGGGGAAATGAGCAGAAATTATTGAAGAGAGCAGGGTAGGTTGAGAAAATAGTTGATGAGCATGCTGAATCCAGGGCTTTGTAAATAAAGACATTGAGTATAAAAGCAAGGAAATGATGATTAAATTTTGTAAAACACTATTTCAGCCTCAACTGAAGCATTGTGTCGAATTTTGGGAAACACACTTTAGAAGAGGCATGGAGATTATGCAGAAAAAAGTGATAAGTAACTGTTGCTTGTGCTGACCGACAAGAGGACAAGGTAGTGCCTGTCTCGAACACCCAGCCATAGACCGGTTGTTAAGAGGGGAAATCCCCAATGCTCCCACTAACTGGAGCAGAATTACCTCAACAAAACAGTTAAAAGGGGAAGGAGCCTCTGAATACGGGGAACGATTGTTCCAGGTATATCAAGAATGCTCAGGACAAGGAAACCCAGGTCGAGGAGATCGAGCGTTCATCCAGGCTTTTAAGGATGGACTCTCGAGTGCTCACCAAACCATCCTAAAAATGGGAGTGATTATGTCCCAAGATTACGATGAGTTGGTAGAGTGGGCTAGCGGCGTACCGGGCAAGAACAAGGCTCGAAAGAGGAGTAGCTTACAGTAACGGGAATGGAACAAAGTCTAAACTGACTTGCCACAATTGTAGCCGGCAAGGACACTTTGCGAGGGATTGCGGGACTCCACGGAAAGGAAACAGATTTGGGAACAGTGGGAAACATTGCAGCCACTGTAATAAATATGGACACACAGAAGCAGTGTGTTGGAATAAGCATGGGAGACCCCCGACCCAATCCATGACCACAGCAGAACCGGAGGAACCACAGGACCTCCGGGGTCAGCAAGATTGATGGTCTGCAGCCCCCATTCACAAGGGTAAGAAGGAGGGAAGGATTTACGTGTCAGCACTAGTAGGGGGCAGGCAAGGTGAGATGCTAATGGACACAGGAGCATCCATATCAGTCACCGACCTACCCTTGCCCACTACAAATAAAATGATTTACCTGACCGGAATAGGAGGGAACAAAACACCCGCCTACCTGAGCGAGACCACGTTAGTAGAGATAACTAATCTGTATATACCAATGAGGTTTTATGTGTGCAAAAATAACGAGGGTACAATAATGGGAAATGATTTGATGAAAGAATATGAGATTCTGATAGACTGTGGAAAGGGAGAATTAATCTGGCCAAGACAGGACGGTCAGAAAACTAGAATAGGGAAACTTACAAGTCACCTCGAAACCATTAAGATGGCCACAGTCACCACCAGAAGTTGGGAATTAGAAACAGGAGGGTTCGGAGCCATCTGTGCTTCCGTCCCCAGAGTATGGGCTAAAACAAAGTTAGTGAAGTGGGAAAAATATACAGATGGGTACACATAAAATGGCTGCCTGGCACATAAACAGTCACCTGGGAAAGAGACATTAAACAGGCACTGACTTTCAGTACAGACAGCCACCTGAGATTAAAACATAAAGGACAGACAGCTATTCAAAGTTAAACTTGCAGGAATCAAATCCTGCAGGAAGCCAGCCAGGGCTTGAGGCACTCTTTAGGATAAGGACAATAGGGTTGGATAACGAGATTAGCTACAGGTGGGATCGGGAATACATAACTGCAGGAAAACCAATTACTGTAAATTACTATATGAATAGACCGAAACTAAAACCATTGATGGTCACTGATGAAGGAAATGTATCCATTCATAGAACAATGCGATGTTAACATGCTTATGTCTGTATCTGTCTGTATTTGTCTATAACAATCGATCACCTACTTGATTACAATGATGTGATAATGGCTAGATGTTCGGTCCATCCATTGTGTAAAGGGTATAAAGATGGACTGCTCCTATTGTCTCATTGAGAGAAGGTTTGCTGCTTGTTAGTGCCTTTTCTCCACGAAGCTTTGTTAAAATAAAACTGTATTCTTGAAACCTTCAAGCCTGACTCAGTGGTACATTTCCCACAACACCGGTTTGACTAAAACGGATCCAATAAAGGTACCGGGACCGGAGCATAAGCCACACCGACAATACCCAATAAAACCAGAGGCAGAGAAAGCTGTAGAGGAGATAGTTAAAGGGTTAGTGGAGAAGGGGATTCTGAGAGAAACCACAAGCACCACTAACTCCCCAACATGGCCAGTGAGCAAGCCTGACGGAAGCTATAAGCTCACGATAGATTACACCGGACTCAATAAAGTCACATCCAAGTTACACCCCATTGTAGCAAGCCCTTCAACAATCCTGAATGGACTGTCACAGGAGCACAAAATATTCACAGTATTGGACATAGCCAACGGATTCTGGTCCTTACCATTGGATCCTGAATCCCAAGACAAATTCGCCTTTACAGTGGGAGACAGACAGTACACTTGGACTCGTTTACCACAGGGATTCCATAACAGCCCCGCTATATTCCATCGAGCAATGAGTGACATGCTGAACAGGGTAGAACTGCCAGAGGGTAGTACGATCCTACAGTATGTAGATGATACCCTAACAGCTTCGGAGTCCAAGTCAGGACATCAAGGAGCCTTAGATTTAGTACTGAATGAATTAAAAACCGCAGGTTAAAGGTGAGCCCCAAGAAGGCACAAATCGGGAAAACACAGGTCCTATACCTAGGACACCTTATATCCCAAGGACTTAAAGAAATGCCAACGGACCGAAAGAAGGCGGTACAACAAATGCCGCGACCCGTCACCGTAAGAGGGGTCAGAAAGGTGCTCGGACTATTCAACTATAGCCGGAGTTTCATCCCAGGGTTCGCAAAATTAGCAGAACCCATACAAAGACTAGTCAAAGGGGGAAAACCAGCTTTAGATCCCGTAGAATGGGGACCAAAGCAGCAAGGGCCTTACAATAAACTAAAAACAGAACTGATATCAGGCCCTGGACTAGGATTACCCAATTCTAATAAGGACTTCCATATCCATTGTAGCAATGAGGGAGGGTTCTATTCCGCAGTGGTAACACAGGACCATAGCGACAGAAAGAGACCCATAGGGTATTATTCCACTGCAGAAGGGCTGGTAGTCACCGGGCTGCCAAGGTGCATAGCCACCTTGGATTGCGTCGCCTGGGCCGTAAAGGTTAGCGAGCCAGTAATCATGGCAGGGAGTATAATCCTCCACACCAAACACACCGTGGTGGAAATGTTGAACACGGGAAAACTAAGGTCAGTCTCAAACATGAGAAGGGCTAAGTGGGAAGCTGTCCTCCCACCTCCAAGCAAGTCCGTGATAATAATAAGGGATACAGGGAATAACCCAGCAGAAGGGATTTTAGATGAAGGAGAGCCACACAATTCTGAGGATATAGATATGGATGAAGGAGAGGGTAGGATAAAGGATATACCCTTAATAACAGCTGAGGAGACCCTTTTTGTAGATGGTTCACGCAAATATGTGGAAGGATCACCCCGGACAGGGTGGGCAGTAGTGAATGACAAATTAGAGACAGTAAGGTCAGGAAGGATTGACGGAGGTCTATCCGCGCAAGTGACAGAACTAGTGGCTGTCACACAGGCACTAGAGTTATCTGAAGGTAAAACGGTGAACATCTATACAGATAGTCGCTATGCATTCAGAGTTATACATGACTACATGACAGCATGGGGAAGAAGAGGTTCATAACCACGTGAGGGACCCCTATTAAGCACCAGCAAAGAATTGAGGCATTGTTGAGAGCTAGCGAGAAACCTAGAGAAACCACAGTAATCAAAATTAAAGCGCACCAGAAAGAACCAGGAAGAGATAACCCGGACTGGTTAAATTTCAAAGGGAACCAAGCCGCAGATAGGGCGGCACAATTAGCCTTAAGACAGGAGACAATTGGTGAGCTGTCAATAGCAGCAACAGAACAGACAGGAAATGAAATAGATATTCGGGACTTACATGAGGATACCTCAAAAGAGGAAAAGGAGAAATGGGAAGCACAGGGAGCAGTCAAAGTGACTGATAACATTTGGAGATGGGAAGATAAGGTAATAGCACCAGAGTGCATACAAAACATCCTTTTGGAACTACACCATGGACTCTCACATGTGGGTAGAGAGAGGCCATGATAACTAGTATAGGAAAGGAATGGTGGTGGAAAGGAATGGGAAGAGACATAGCCCGACACTGTCACCGATGCGTGACATGCGCGCAACACAACCCTGGTAGACCCATAAAAATTAAAATGGGACACCAGCTGAGACCAAAGGGACCCTGGGAACAGCTGCAAATAGATTTCACAGGGCCACTACCACAATCCCATGGCAAAACTTATTGTCTGGTTATTATAGACCAGTTCACCAGGTGGGTAGAAGCGTTCCCTACTACAAATTGTACTGCTACCACAGTGGCTAGGATATTGGCAGAAGAGATAATCCCTCGATGGGGTGTACCCCTACAAATCGATTCAGACCAAGGGACGCACTTCACTGGAAAGGTGGTAAAAACAGTATGCCAATTAATGGGAATAAAACAAAACTTTCACATCCCTTACCACCCACAGAGTTCTGGAATGGTGGAACGTATGAATAGAACACTTAAAAATGCACTAGCTAAAGCCATACAAACATCGGGAAAAATGTGGACAGAGGTATTGCCCACTATACTAATGAGACTAAGGGCTACCACAAACCGGACAACCGGATTAACCCCTCATGAACTAATGACAGGACGGGCGATGCAATTACAGAAAGCATCATAACAGGTGGGACCGATGTAGGTCCACTAAAAGATAAAATCAGGAGATATGTTTTGGAACTAAACACCCAACTAAAAGGGATGGGCAAATTGGTAAAAGACAATCAGGAAATAAAAGACGCAGAGAGAGAGCTTGAAATGCTCCCTGACGTCCCAACAGCGGGAAGTCGTGTCCTAGTGAAAACACTACCTGACAAACCAGGGTTTGCACCAAAATGGAATGGGCCATTGTGGTGAACCATCGTTGGTTCCCACTGTGGGATTGTTCTAATGTTGTTGTTGGGTTGTTCTAATGTTGTTGTTGGGCTAGGGTGGGATTGATACACCTGTGGTTGTTGCTGTTGTGGCACATCCCAGTCGGGTTCCGCCTCCTGGGAGAGGTATAAGACCCCCTGCTCGGGCGGGACCTCTTCAGTCTGGGATAGTGTGTTAAAGTTCTGATAGTTCCATTGTTAGTTAATAAAAGCCTTCTTTTACCGAAGCTTTGTGCCTCGTGTCCAATTGATGCGCATCAATTTTATTAACTAACATTAAACTCTCGACGGAAGAAAAAAAAAAGAAAGGAGAGTATGGAGCAAATCCTAAAGCCAGAACGTCTGACGCTAGATCCACGTGCGGTGGGCGCTTCTAACACCTTCGACCACTGGCTGAAGTGTTTTGAAGATTACCTAGCAGCCTCCGCAGCGGTCACCACAGATGATGACAGACTCCGGGTCCTCCATGCGAGGGTAAGCGACACAGTCTACCTCGCGATCCGTGCGGCCACCACTTACCCGAGGGCCCTCAAGCTTTTACAAAAGCGCTATACGAAACCTCCTAACGAGATCCACGCTCGTTACCTCCTCGCTACACAACGTCGGCAGTCGGGCGAAACCATGGAGGACTACGCCAATGAGCTCTTGCAGCTTGCCAGGGGCTGTGACTGCAAAGCTGTGTCGGCTGAGCAGTACATGTACGACCTCGCCCGAGATGCGTTTGTGGCCGGGGTCGGGTCTTCATACATCCGTCTCAAGCTGCTAGAAAAGGGAAATCTCAACCTGACCCAAGCTATGGAATTAGCTGAAATGCTTGAGGCAGCTTCGAAGAGCTTGGTCCTGTATCCGGAGGACCACGTGGAGACAACGTGGCAGGAGCAGTCGCAAATCCCTCCTCGCCCCACGGGCTCGAAGTGCAGTGTTATGGCGTGCTCCCATGTGGACCAGACGACGGCTGCAGCCCCATGCAGCCCGCGGTGCTACTTCTGCGGAGGAGCCAAACATCCACAACAAAAGAGTCCCGCTAAAGCGGTAGTCTGTACCTCATGCGGTAAAAAGGGGCATTATGCGAAGGTGTGCAGATCGAAGCCCAAGAACGGCAGTGCGGCCTGTGACCCTTCGGAACGGGGATCATCACCATCGTCGTCGAAGTACTCACGGGGTTCGTCCACGTGCGAGTCCAGGACGACGCCATTGCGGTCGACGGAGTCGGAGGAGGATGACCACCAGGAGTCGCTACGTTTGGCGCCCTCACCCATGTGCGATTCATGGGGGCGGCCATTCTGGTCGACGATGACCATGAGGGACCAGCAGGGGTCCTCAGCATCGACCTCAGCTGCCTGCAGTGACGTTCACGGACCAACGGTGGCGTCGAGCACCCTGGACCAGGCTAAGCATCACAGGCTTGATTGTTCGATGATGGATATACAGGTAAATGGTCGAGCAATTTATTGTCTGTTTGACAGCAGGAGCACTGAGAGCTTTATTCACCCTGACACTGTGAAGAGGTGTGGACTCCAGATTCAACCTGCCAAACAGACAATCTCTATGGCATCAAGGTCCCGGTCTGTCCCTGTGCTAGGACGTTGTGTGGTAACTTTGAAAGTGCAAGACACAATTTACGAGCGATTCAGGCTCCTTGTGTTGCCGTATCTTTGCGCACCAATTCTCCTCGGACTAAACCATATGGTCCACATGAAGAGTGTGATCCTACAGTACGGTGGGCTACTCCCTTCGCTGACAGCGGGGGAACAGCTGCAGTCTCCAAATTGTCCAAAGCGCCCCGCCTGCAATCTTTCTACGTTAAAGATCACCACACCCTCTTTATTTCAGAATCTGGTACCAGGCTGCAAGCCCATCGCTACTAAAAGTAGGCGTTACAGCACTGAAGATCGGATCTTCATCAGATCTGAGGTTCAGCGACTCCTCAAAGAAGGGATCATACAGCCCAGTGTTAGTCCGTGGAGAGCACAGGTTGTGGTGGTCAAGAGCAGGAACAAACCCCGGATGGTCATTGATTACAGTCAGACCATTAATCGATATCCGCTGCTGGATGCGTATCCCCTCCTGCGCATATCTGATATGGTCAATCAGATTGCGCAGTACCGGGTGTTCTCCACCATAGACCTTAAGTCCGCCTACCACCAACTCCCCATTCGCCCAGAGGACCGACACTACACGGCCTTTGAGGCGGATGGTCGTCTGTATCAGTTCCTTAGGGTTCCATTTGGTGTCACCAATGGGGTCTCGGTCTTCCAGCGTGCTATGGACCGAATGGTGGACCAGAACAGGCTGCGGGCTACCTTCCCGTACCTGGATAATGTCACCATCTGCGGCCGTGATCAGCAGGACCATGACACAAATCTCCAGAACTTTTTAGGCACTGCATCTCGCCTGAATTTGACCTACAACAGGGAGAAGTGTGTATTCCGTACGTGCCGGTTAGCCATCCTGGGATACGTGGTGGAAAACGGGGTCATTGGCCCTGATCCAGACCGTATGCGCCCCCTTGCTGAACTTCCCTTGCCCGCTAGCGCAAAAGCACTGAGAAGATGCCTAGGCTTCTTCTCCTATTATGCGCAGTGGGTCCCCAACTACGCGGACAAAGCCCGTCCGCTTATTAAGTCCACGACTTTTCCACTCACGCCAGAGGCCCAATTGGCCTTCAAGGAATTGAAACACGACATCGCGAAAGCCACGATGCACGCGGTAGACGAATCCATCCCTTTTCAGGTGGAAAGCGATGCATCTGATTTCGCCCTGGCCGCCACACTAAACCAGGCAGGCAGGCCCGTCGCGTTTTTTTCCCGCACCCTCCAAGGTCCCGAAATTCGGCATTCAGCGGTGGAAAAGGAGGCCCAGGCCATTGTGGAGGCCGTCAGACACTGGCGCCATTACCTGGCGGGAAAGCGGTTCACCCTGATCAGGGACCAGCGGTCTGTGGCGTTCATGTTCAACAACACGCAGAGGGGCAAGATCAAGAATGATAAGATCTTGCGGTGGAGAATTGAACTCTCCACCTATAACTACGATATCATGTATCGTCCAGGGAAACTCAATGAGCCCTCGGATGCCCTCTCGCGCGGAACATGCGCTACTACGCAGGAGGATCGCTTGAACGCCCTCCATAATGACCTGTGCCATCCTTGGGTCACTCGGCTCTACCACTTTGTCAAAGCCCGCAACCTGCCTTACTCGGTGGAGGACGTCAGGTCGGTGACAAGGAGCTGTCGGATTTGCGCGGAATGCAAACTGCACTTTTACCGACCTGACCGGGCACATTTGGTCAAGGCCACTCGCCCCTTCGAGAGGCTGAGCGTGGATTTTAAGGGCCCCTTCCCTCAACAGATCGGAACGTGTACTTTCTGAACATAATAGATGAGTACTCCCGGTTCCCGTTTGTTGTCCCCTGCGCGGACACGTCTGCTGCCACGGTGATCAAGGCATTCCGTGATCTTTTTACCCTGTTCGGGTACCCCAGCTATATCCATAGCGACAGGGGCTCGTTGTTCATGAGTAATGACTTGAGGCAATTCCTGCTCTCATACGGGATTGCCTCTAGTAGGACCACGAGTTACAACCCTAGGGGTAATGGACAGGTGGAACGAGAGAATGCTACAGTCTGGAAGGCTGTCTGTCCTATTGGCGCTGAAGTCCAAAGGCCTTCCAGTCTCCCGTTGGCAGGAGGTCCTCCCTGATGCGCTTCACTCCATTCGCTCCCTCCTGTGTACGGCAACCAATGCTACTCCCCACGAGAGGATGTTCTCATTCCCTCGGAAGTCGTCCTCGGGGATATCTTTACCAGCCTGGTTGACGTACCCAGGACCCGTCCTCCTGCGGCGACATGTAAGGGCCCGCAAGTCCGACCCCTTGGTCGAACAGGTCCACCTCCTCCACGCCAACCCTCAGTATGCCTATGTGGCATATCCTGACGGGCGAGAGGACACAGTCTCGATCCGAGACCTGGCGCCCGCAGGGGACGTAGCAACTCCTGTCGCTCCCATACCCTCAGTGACGAATCCCTTATCCCTTATTTCTCCCCCGGACGTGGCGCGGACAGCATCGGGACCAATGCTTAACAGTTTTACTCCAATGCACAGCTTGCCTGAGCCCCGAAGATCGTCGCCATCGCAGAATGTATCAGGATCCCCTGCACTACCGTTTCATCAGGGTCAACCGGCCTGTGAGTCCGTGGGAGAACAGCTGGACGCTGTTTTGGGGAGAACGCCACCGCAAGCACCTACTCCGGTGTCACCGCCGGTATTGAGGAGGTCACAACGACGGTGCGGTCCTCCAGACCGTCTGAACTTATAATCTGTTGACCTTTTAGTCTGTTTTCGTACCCCGCCGGCCTTTGTTCTCAAAGGAGGCGTGAATGTGGTGAACCATCGTTGGTTCCCACTGTGGGATTGTTCTAATGTTGTTGTTGGGTTGTTCTAATGTTGTTGTTGGGCTAGGGTGGGATTGATACACCTGTGGTTGTTACTGTTGTGGCACATCCCAGTCGGGCTCCGCCTCCTGGGAGAGGTATAAGACCCCCTGCTCGGGCGGGACCTCTTCAGTCTGGGATAGTGTGTTAAAGTTCTGATAGTTCCATTGTTAGTTAATAAAAGCCTTCTTTTACCGAAGCTTTGTGCCTCGTGTCCAATTGATGCACATCAGCCATATGAAGTTATAATTAGTGGAGACACCTGTGCCTGTATAGACATAAGAGGGAAAGGTACATGGAAACATTGGACACAGCTAAAATTACACAAGGGAACAAATGAGTAACTGAATTAATGAACTAACAGAACTGCTTTCCTCAACACAGGCAAAGACTGCAAGCAAGAACAACGTGCGGGTTAATAGATAATGTAACGTTTGAAGATTATATAAATTATAGTGATAGGTTTGATATTTGATCGTTGCGAATATGTGTGTAATCGCGTATGTAACTGTACTACTTTGCATTGTCGTGACTGTAAATTTAACTGGACTGGAGGATAATCTGTTTTACAAAGCTCACATACATTTACAGGGGAATTGAACTGTATGTTACCCGTTAGCACAATCGGTAGAAGCCCTATTTGTAGCCACCCCTAGATGGACCCCTCATGACTTATATACAGTAGATACATCAGATTCACCCTGTAAGGGACAAATTGGCAAATATAAAAGAGGTATACAGGGGAGATGTGTGGGACTTGTAAACCCCACAGATCCTGTGTGCAGGGAGTTCCAACAGGTGGGAGGAAAAGCGTGTTCAGATACTGCAAACTATCCACTTTGTTTTACGAGGCAGGGATGGGGATGTGCCTATGCCTTGGTCCCTAAGAATGATTCCTGCATACAGACGCAGTGTGTCCGTCAACATTGTTGGGTTAATAAGGGACAGTTTACTTGCACTGGTGATGAACAGAAATGTCTGAATATAACCGCGGGAAGACAGCTTATTTGTGGACAATGCAATGGAACTCATGTAAGCTCAGCCAAATGGACATACCCATTTGATACTTACCAGGTGGTGGGATCAAACGGGGAGTCAAGTAAACCGAACAATTGGCAATATGAACTCATAATCAAGACACTAAATGTTACCGGGTTAAGAAGGGATATGTGTTCCTCTCCAATGGTACTTACATGACAGAAACACCAAACCTCCCAAACTGTTTTGCAGTAGGGACAATAGGACCACTGACTGTTCCATGCCCTCAAAAGGGGCATATTTGGAGAAGAATAGTAACTCGGGTTATCAGCAAAGAATTCTGCGCTAATTGGGAAGCCCCGGGCACAATGGGATCCTCACTGGGATATGGATTCCTTGGAGCCTTATCTCTGGGGGAGCGGGGGCGGGGGGCAGCAGGAGTGATTAGTGCAAAGAATAGAAATCCTATTGTTCGTGGACTAACAGTCCTAGGAAACAGCACTTCAAAAGCACTGGAGGCTGTTAACCAAGAAATGGCTGAACTGAGACTATATGCACAGCAGACACGATATGCAGTAGACTACCAGTTAGCACAACAAGGGGGAGTGCGTACAATTATAGGCAATAAATGCATAACCCATGTCACAGACGAGTCTTATAACATTACACAAGTCATCAACAACATCAGAGAACAACTTGATAGCTTCAGACAGGGACCCAAGAAAGGAAGTAACTGGCTGGAATGGCTAGTAGGGGGAATCTTACTTATTACATGGATTGGTGATACTCATTTCAATTGTAATTTTCTGTTGTCTAATTGTTGGATGCTTAAAGGTCTGCTGCAAGGTTATGGTAACAAGAATTGTGCCAGGAGCCAGTGTATCCATCAAGGAAGAACCCATGATGAAGATCCCCGAAGACATCAGAAGAAACGAAGAAGGAAAGAAGAAGATTGACCTTTATATATGAATGCATAATTGTTAGTCTCGGGATTATTAAAGTCATAATCCGGACCAAAAGTGGGGAGTGAAGTGGGGAAAAACATAAAGATGGATACATAACACATAAAATGGCTGCCTGGCACATAAAAAATTACCTGGGAAAGAGACATTAAGCAGGCACTGACTTTTAGCGCAGACAGTTACTTGATGTGGTGAACCATCGTTGGTTACCACTGTGGGGTTATTCCAATGTTACTGTTGGGTTAGGGTGTTGCCACTGTGGGGGTTGTTATAACGTTGTTGGGTTAGGGTGTTTACACTGTGGGATTAATATACCTGTGGTGGATGTTGTTATGGCACATCCCGGTCGGGTCCCGCCTCCTGGGGAGAGGTATAAGACCCTCTGCTCAGGCGGGACCCCTCCAGTCTGGATTGGTGTACTCGTGTTAGATAGTTCCATTGTTTGTCAATAAAAGCCTTCAATCGCTGAAGCCTTGTACCTCGTGCTTGATTGTCGCGCATCACTTGAAATTAAAACATGCAGGACAGACAGTTATTCACATGCAGGGAACAAATACTGCAGGAAGCCAGGCACTTCTGAGATAAGGACAGACCCGGGACAATAGGGTCTGATAAAGAGATTAGCCACAAATGGGAACGGGAATACATAAATGCAGGAAAACCAATTACTGTATGTATAGACTGAAACTAAGTCATTGATAAGTCACTGAAGGAGGAAATGTATCCATTCTATGAAACAATGCCATGTTAAAAACCAGTGTCTGTATATGTCTGGCTGTAACGACGTGTTAACTATCGATTCTACTCAACTGTAATGATGTGTTAAATGGATAATGTCTGGACTATCCATTGTCTGAAAAGTATAAAAATGAACCACTCCTACTGTATCATTGAGAGAAGGGAGCTGCCTAAAGTACTGCGGAGTGCCAGTGCCTTTTCTCCACGAAGCTTCGTTCAATAAAACTGTATTGTTGAACCTCCAGTCTGACTCCGGTGGTTTTCCCACAACAGGGACAATGCAATAATGGACCCACTCAGGGGCCTGCTTTATACAGGGCTCGATATACGAGCTCCATCTGGTGAGTTAATTACCAATCACTCGTGAGCTTGTATTCTACGAGTCCTACAGAAAGGTCAATCAATGATTCAAAGACCAAAGAACAATACAGCACAGGAACAGGCCCTTCGGCCCTCCAAGCCTGTGCCGTTCATGTGCCCAACTAGACTATTCATTTGTATTCTTCTATTCCTAGTCTGTTCATGTGGCTATCTAGATAAGTCTTAAATGATCCCAGCGTGTCCGCCTCAATCACCTTGCTTGGCAGTGCATTCCAGGCCCCCACCACCCTCTGTGTAAAATAGGTCCCTCTGACATCTGTGTTGAACCTTGTCCCCCTCACCTTGAACCTGTGACCCCGTGTGTTCGTCACCTCCGATCTGGGAGAAAGCTTCCCACTGTTCACCCTATCTACGCCCTTCATAATTTTATACACCTCTATTAGGTCGCCCCTCATCCTCCGTCTTTCTAGGGAGAACATCCCCAGTGTACCCAATCTCTCCTCATAGCTAAGACCCTCCATACCAGGCAACATCCTGGTAAACCTTTTCTGTACTCTCTCCAAAGCCTCCACGTCCTTCTGGTAGTGTGGTGACCAGAACTGGACGCAGTATTCCAAATGTGGCCTAACCAACATTCTATACAGCTGCAACATCATATGCCAACTTTTATATTCTATGCCCCGTCCAATAAAGGCAAGCATGCCATATGCCTTCTTGACCACCCTCTCCACCTGTGCTGCCACCTTTAAGAATCTGTGGACTTGTACACCCAGGTCCTTCTGTGTGTCTATACTCCTGATGGTTCTGCCATTTATTGTATAGCTCCCCCTTACATTAGATCTACCGAAATGCATCACTTCACATTTATCTGGATTAAATTCCATCTGCCATTTCTCCGCCCAATGTTCCAGCCTATCTATATCCTGCTGTATTCTCTGACAATGTTCATCACTATCCGCAACTCCAGCAATCTTTGTGTCGTCCGCAAACTTACTGATCACACCAGCTACATCTTCCTCCAAATCATTTATATATATCACAAACAGCAGAGGTCCCAGTACAGAGCCCTGTGGAACTCCACTAGTCACAGACCTCCAACCGGAAAAAGACCCCTCTACTGCTACCCTCTGTCTCCTACGGCGAAGCCAGTTCTCCACCCATCTAGCTAGCTCACCTTTTATCCCGTGAGATTTAACCTTTTGCACCAGCCTGTCATGAGGGACCTTGTCAAATTCCCCGTGCAAGTCCTGGGGGTTACCACAAAAATCATCCAGGGTGGCATTACAAATGTTCTTGATGGCTACAAAATGTTAATCTTGCGAGCCCTTTTGTCTTCGTCAAAAGATATTTCTACCCATTGGGAGGATAATGGTAGGTCACTCTATTTCAAAGTCATTAAAGGTGGATCAGATAATTATATATTCATAGACTTTGTCAGGACTTTATTCCAGTATTTCTGTTCTGCAATCTAAATACTGGAATCTCATTTTAGATATGTCAGTATTCTCCTATAAATATTCTGTGTTTGTGTGTGAAGTTCATTGTACTTTTATGTATGATTTGGATATTTGACATTGGTAGAATGTGAACCATATGTTCAGGTCACAATCTGTTCCCTAAAACACAGAGAGTGGCATTACCTAAAACAGACACAGAAATTGATTCGTGGTTTTTAACCTGTGTGCTGTTTGCTTATTACAGTCTATATAGCAAAGAGAAAGAATTTTTAGAGAGTTACAGTAATATGAAGGAACCACAGGACAATAATAAATTATTTTAGTGACTCAAAGGTAGATGAGGATAAGAGTAATTTAATTGGCAAAGAAGGCTGAAGCGCTCCTCCCAGAGTCGCAATGCAGATTCCACCCACTAAGGGGCACAATGGACATGATCTTGACCACCCGGCAATGAGAAGAGAAATGCAGGGAATAGCACCAACCCTTGTATATGGCCTTCTTTGACCTCACAAAGCCTTCAAAATTGTCAACCAGAAGGGATTATAGAGCGTCCTCCTCCATTTCGGCTTCCCCCAAAGGCTTGTCACCATCCTCCCTCTGCCTGCTCCACGATGACATGCAAGTAATCCTGACCAATGGGTTCACCACAGCCCAACTCGCGTTCGGACTGGGGTCAAGCTCGCGTTCGGACTGGGGTCAAGCAAGGCTGTGTCATCGCACCGACACTATTCTCCATCTCGCCCTCAGCAAGCCCCCCACTGGAGTGGAGATAAACTCTAGAACAAATGGGAATCTGTTCAACTCTGCCACCTGCAGGCAAGATCCAAGGTCGCCCTAACTTCTGTCATTGAACTACAGTATGCAGACAATGTTTGTGCCTGCGTACGCACAGAGGTAACACCTTCACCGAGGCATACAGAAGCATGGGCCTTACACTAAACATCCATAAAACCATGCTCTAACAACGCACAGCACTGTCCTCCTGGCAATCAAAATCCCTAATGAGACCTTGGACAACATGGACCATTTTCTATTCCTTGGGAACCTACTGTCAACAGGGGCTTTACAATTTTAGTCTGTGATCTTTCTCCTCCACCATAACTTCTTTTATATCCTAATTTACTTTGTCTCAATGAAAAGTCCCTCCTCCCCCGTAGGGCCACCTGTCATTATTTTTGAATTTTGTTTTCGTTGGGCACTGACTTTTATTCTCCCATTAACACATTCTTACGTTTTGTGCAACTAATGTCAGCTCCTCCTGACATTAATGCTTCCTCTGCTTGTGATCAATATATTTTTGTTGCAATCTTTCCCACCAATCACTGGCCTTCTATTCTGTTCCAGCTGCTCCACCACCTCTTAAACAGTAGATAGACCATCACATTTCCCCCTCTCTTTAACTCTGAAGAAGAGTCATAAGGATTTGAAACGTTAGCTCTATTTTGTCTCTCCACAGATGCTGCAAGACCTGTTAAGTTTTTCCAGCATTTCTGTTTTTGTTGCATGAAAAATAAGGCATACCTAACTATTCTATGTGATGTAAAAGAGACTCAGTAGATTCATTGACCTGTACAACATTCTGCATTACTCAAACTGCAATAGTTAACCATTTCAGTCTGATATTCTGTCAATCAAGATACTTGTTTGGATAAAAGCACTATCAATAAGATTGAAAAGGATCCAGTTCAGATAAATTGGGAAAGATTGCCACATGGGAGAATGTTATGGGCAATGTTAACACTGGAGAGTTAAGGTACAAATGAGATATATTTCCAACAAAAAGTAAAGAATGAGCAGAGAAATAAAAATTAAAATGAGATTTTAAAAAGAGGCCCAACATAAATCTAAGGCTAACAACAGAAAACAAATGTCTGTGTGGAGTTTGCACATTCTCCCCATGTCTGCATGGGTTTTCTCCGGGTTCTCCGGTTTCTTCCCACACTCCAAAGATGTGCGGGTTAGGTGGATTGGTCATGCTAAATTGCCCTTTAGTGTCAGGGGGATTAGCTAGGATAAATGCATGGGGTTATGGGGATGGGGCCTGGGTGGGATTGTGGTCAATGAGACTTGACGAGCCGAATGGCCTTCTTCCGCACTGTAGGATTCTATGATTCTAAATGCAAGCTAAATAATAAAAGCAGGAGCAGAACAAATCCAGTTTCTAAGCTAATAAACTCCTCTGCTTCAAATAATCAAATGTTATCCTTATAAAAGATGCAATGGTCTTTTCTTTTCCATTTGTTCATGGGATGTAGACATTGCTGGCAAGGCCAGTATTTATTGTCCATCCATCGTAGTCGTTGGAAAGATGTTGTGAGCTGCCTTCCTGAACCACAGGAGTGAATTCCAAAGACTTTAATCCAGTGACCATGAAGGAACAGTGATATATTTCCAAGTCAGGGTGATGTGTGACTTGGAGGTGTTTTTGGAAGTCTCAGTGTTCCCATGTACCTGCTGCCTTTGTTCTTTCATTTGGCAGAGGTCATGAGTTTGGAAGGTGCTGTTGAAAGAGCCTTGTCAAGTTGCTGCAATGCATCTTGTAAATTGAATACACTTCAAACACAGAGTGCCAGTGGTGGACTAAATGAATTTCTAATGGGACACCAATCAAGTAGGTGGCTTTGCCCTGGATAGTCTCACGCTAATTGAGTGTTGTTGGCACTGCATTCATCCAGGCAACAAGAGGGTATTCCATCAGATTTGATATTGTTTACAGATCTCACAGTTAACACTTATCTCTTTCATTCGCCTTATGTACACCTCTTTAGATGCACATGTATCTTTTAACAGAGTTTTTAATCTTTGACAGTTAGAAAGAGCAAATTGTCTTTGTAAGTTTAAGACAATTTTATTTTTCTCTCTCTGATTTTTATCGTCTGATGTCATTAATGCTTCTTTAACACTGATCAAAAACATTACACAATAACATCCTGACTGGGCAAACAGCAGATCAACACAGTTTCCAAAAATAATTGCCTTATCAGACTCCTGTTATTTTTGCCTGTTTCATTAAGGTTTACTTAACAGCATAGATATCTCACATTAGTACTTGAAGTTTACTCGTTATATTACATGGAATTACAACTCTCTTTAATGACCTTGAGATGTTGTTGCTAAAGCAATTTACACTTTTATATCTATTAACCTTGCACTGATACTCATTCTGCAGTGAATCAAGATAACGTTTTTACCAATCTGTTTCACATACTGGTGAAGTGCAAGTACTTTCAGGTACTGCACTGTTAAAGAAGTCCATGAAAGGGCTAGAACAACTTGTGACCAATATAATTGCTGTCAGCAACCATGGGGGACTAAGTTGGCAGAGGACACTGTGTGGAGGTGGGAGCCCAATCTTTCCAGAATGGAAGTGGAACTCCATCAGCATACTTGCGGACCTAACCATGAAGCAGTGTTTGAAAGCAATGTTTCAGACATCGTAACAAAAAAATTGTCACAAATGCAGCTTCCACCAGAAATGTCAGCTTGCATCCATACCCAGCTCAGACCTCTGCCATGAATTACAGTGTGCAAAATGACTTGCAGACTGTGACAGCAGTCCAGCAATCTGACCCCCTAACAGACTGCTGAGGTATTGCATGATTTAGGTTATAAAATTGGTTTGAAATGCTTATCTTCTGGTGGCTTTTATGCTTTCATTCTGGCAAAACAAATGCTTTGGTCAGTGACAGAGAAAAGGCAAGGCTTGGGACTGTCAGTAGATAAAGAATTGGATTTGTGGTGGCTGGTATTACAAGCGAATGTGTTCTTCACTGACAGCCCGGCCAGAATAGTTAGCATCTTGGAATGATGAGGCGTGGAGTGCTTCAGACTGGGAATACCAGGAAGAAGCTGCCTAGTCTATAAACACTGGGGTACCCTCGAGTCTGAAGGCTCTAGATGCTGATATTAAGTTTTTGGAACACTTGGAAGGGAGTCTGATGCTCTGTCAGCATTGGAACATTGGAACGGTTCAGAGGTCATTGGGAGAAAGGCTTTGGACATTTGGTCCCTAAGTTCCAGATTAATATTGCAGCTTTTAATGTAAATATATTACTCTATGTTAGTGTGTGCTGCAGAATCACATTGATGAATAAAATTGACCAAAGCAGGGAAACTGTCACTTTCCCTGAATCTGTCACATTTAAGGAGCAAATTAGATCCACACTATCGGGGCTCTTCATTATTTTGAAGATCTTAATAAAGATCCCCCTTAATCTTTGCTCCTTAAGTCATTATTTATCTTGCTTGTTTCTGCATATTCCTTAGATTCAGAGTTGGTGTCTGAGGACTAGAGAATTGCAAATGTTCCACCCTTGTTGAAAAATGAATGTAGGAATAACCTCAGTGTCTACAGACCAGTTAATTTAACCTTGATGGTGCAAAGTTATTAGAAATGATCATCTGTGACAAAATTAACAGCCACATGAACAATTGTGGATGAATTAATGAAAGCCAACACGACTTTGTTAAGGATAAATCATGTTTAACTAATTTAATTAAGTGTTTTGATGAGGTAACAGAGTTTGTTGAAGGAGAAAACATGGCTTCAAAAAAGCATTTGATATAGTGCCACATAACAGAGTAGTCAGCAAAGCAGAAACCCTTCGAATAACAGGGACATTGGCAGTGTGGATATGAAGTTGCTGAATGACAGGAAACAGAGTGGTGGTGAACAATTGTGTTTCGGACTGGAAGACACTAGCTATTGAGATTCCTAGGCTTTAATATTAGGAAACACTGCTTTTCTTGACTTGTATTAATGATCTAGACTTGGGTATGCTGGGAACAATTTCCAAAATTGCAGATAGCACAAAATTTGGAAATATTTAGCATGGCCAATCCACCTAACTTGTACATCTTTGGATTGTGGGAGGAAACTGGAGCACCCGGAGGAAACCCACGTGGACACGAGGAGAACGTGCAGACTCCGCAAAGACAGTCACCCAAGGCCAGAATTGAACCTGGGTCCCTGGCGCTGTGAGGCAGCAGTGCGAACCTGCTCCCATTGGTGGAAGGGTCAAAAACCAGAGGGCGATGATTTAAGGCAAATGGACAAAAAACCAGAGTCTCCATAGGGAAAAATATTTTCACTCAGCAGGTGGTTAGGATCTCGAAAGCATTGAGTGAAAGTGTGATGGACACTTATTCAATTATAGCCTTCTAAAGGGAATTGAATAGTTATCTGAAGGGAAAAGATTTGCAGAGCTGTAGAGAAAAGGCAGATGTGTGACTGTGAGTTGCTCCCTCAGACATGATGGAATAAATGGCTCCTCTGTGTTGCAAGAGCACATTATCTTTATTTCAATATATAATTAAGAATCTTTGACCTGGCAACTGATCAGCTTTCTTTTTTTTTGTTTATATCTAATTCAATCCAATCAAAGTCCAATTCAAAGTCTCAGCAAGTGAGACATTCCAGATCCAAGCTGACAAGACAGGCTGGCCGCTTCATGCCTTTGGCTTGATCTACATGATCCAAGCTGATTGGAGCAGGCATTGCACCTCCTCCAAGGCTTGATCTCATTTGCATCTTAGCCAAAAGGCCTAGATGCCGCTTTTAAAAATTGCTTCAAATGAAGCCTCAGTGTAAGGTCATGACTTCAGCCAAGTGCAGGATGCCAATACTACACTTGATCTTAGCCAAAAGGCAATTGATCAGCTTTGCTTCATAAACAATTCACATTGGCTTCATCGTAGCAACAGATGGTAATTGTGGTAGGGTGGCCCTTCTCATGGGTGATCCTTCCCAGGCCACGTGACTGAGCTGGAACCAATAGAACGCGAGCATGTAAACCTTGACCTATCGGGAGCGAGGGTGCACATCCCCAGTGCTGGAGGCTGCTGTTGGAATCAGGGCGTTGATAGGTGTAGACTTGTATAGTTATGTTGTTAAACCCTCCTTTGTACACAGTTCTTCTCAATCAATAAATCCTTTAGTTTGTTACTCATCACATCAAGCTGCCTCTAGCTACTACAGTGATTTATCATACTTCTCTTTTTATCTTTAAAAATAGACACTTATTCATCCACACTCAGATTTCCTGTCTCCAGATAATCTTTACTAGTGAACAACAGGGAATCCTGATTGTGTGTCAGGCTCAGAAGGTCCAACCAGCACTCAAAATTTGAGCGTCTAATCCTGGCTGAAACTCTGGGGCAGCGCAGAGGGGGACTGCATTTCTGAGAAGCCATATTTTAGATGAAATAAGCATCCACCTGCCTACTCCGATGGATGTCAAAATGATCTCATGGCACCATTCGAAGAACAAGCCATTCTCCTGGCACCTTGCCAACATTCCCCCTCAACCAGTATCACCAAAAGAAATAGATGAACTGATTATTCACCTTGCAGTGTGTGAACTATTTGCCTGCAATCCATTTAAGTTGCTTTTGACATCCCGCGAGGCCTTACAAGTACAATTTTTTTTGGTTAATTCAGTTGGAAGGTGAACTACTTTCAAAGATTAAGGGACCTTACTGGGTAATCCAATACTGCTGATTCAGATTGATAGTGAGAGTTAATTGCATTATGCTGCCTCCCAACATTCCAGACAAATGAGACTAAACCATTTTTCGATACAAAATCTTGCAAAGGACTGACAGAAGGCACATGGTCATTTTAACATCCTGACTGAATAAAGGTGTTTTTTTTTGAAGAATCGGAAAGAATTTGATCTCTAGGTGCTACGTGATATCCATATTGTTCTCAGACATGTTTGCAAATGCTTTCATTGCCGTTGCTTTTATTGCTTTATCTTTTCACAATCTTCCTTACACAGGTTTTTCAGAAGGGATACTCCAGCTGGAAGCCGGCTGCTGAAAAAGTGTCATGCAGTCTGCGGGATCTGTTTCAGCCTTTGTACATAACTTCATCCCTTGCCTTTGATTTTCACAGGAGATAGAGTTTACAGCCTCAAGCCTTGGTTTTTAAACCCGCAGTACCACATCCTGACTCTCCTGGCATGGTAACATCAAGTTCACCTGGTGACACTTTGTGGACTTGAGAACACCGCGGCTATTTTGCCACATGGGTTATTCATTGAGAATTCCTCTGGCTGCAATTGGTGGCTACATTAGAAGTGCCTTTGTGAATATTTTCTCTGAGCATTCTTTCTAAAAGGCAATGGTCACAATTTCACGAAAAATATGGACCTCTGGAAATCTTCAGGTGCACCCAACTATCCCTCCGGGTGCTCCGGTTTCCTTCCCCAGTCTTAAAGACATGCTGGCTTGGTACATTTATCCGAACAGGCGCCAGAGTTCGCCTAGGGGAATTTCACAGTATCTCCATTGCAGTGTTAATGTAAACTTTACTTGTGACTAATAAATAAATGAATAAACTTTAATGTTGCCACATGTTGTAATGATATTCCTCATCGACAATAAAAGAAAGTTTATTCTTGTCAGTAACTATGGCCGGGGTTTTCCAAGCGGCATCCATCGCAGGCAGGGTGGAAAATTTGGCAGACCAACAAAAAGGTCCATTAGCTTTTGGTGGGAATTACTGGTGACGCTGCCTTCTCTCTGCTTCTCAACAACTCTAATTAAATCCATTACTCCTTTTTTATTAATCTTCAATTTTTTTATATCCCTCTTTGTCTCCCAAAAAGTCTAGATTGCTCTTGTTCTACCTAGTGTTTTCATTTTCTTCTCCCCACTAGAAAAAGTAAGTAAATGTTCCTTTTCACCTTTTTGTAAGTTGCTACTGCAAAGATTGGATGTTTCGGTAAATATTTTCATGCCAAATTTATACAACTTCCCACAATTTTTTCATCATGAAATGTTTTCCATCACTGGTCGAGATAATTTTCTATTAACTGAGTGGAGGAAATTGATACTTTCATTTTGTTTCACCTTCCCGTGGGCAAGAATTAATTTGGAGCATTGACTGTGCTTCTTTCTGAATAAGGTAGAAGCAATTAATCATAACCACCCCAAGCCTCACCATCTGCCAAGGGCATTTGCCCTTTCTCTAGAGGCGACCATTTTGTCCAGATTTAGAGTCATAGAGTCATAGAGATATACAGCATGGAAACAGACCCTTCGGCCAACTCATCATGCCAACCAGGTTTCCTAAACTGAATTAGTCCCTTTTGCCTGCATTTGGCCCATATCTCTCCAAACCTTTCCCTTCTATGTACCTGTCCAAATGTATTTTAAATGTTGTATTTGTACCCGCCTCTACCACCTTCTCTAGCAGCTCATTCCATAAATATATCACCCTCTGTGTGAAAAGGTTGCCCCAAGGTCCCTTTTAAATCTTTCCCCTCTCAATTTAAGCCTATGGCCTTTAGCTTTGGACTCCCCTACCCAGGGGAAAATACCTTGGCTATTCACCTTATCTATGCCCCTCATGATTTTATAAGACTCAATAAGGTCTTCATCCTTCTACGCTCCAGGGAAAAATGTCCCAGCCTATCCAGCCTCTCCTAGAATTCAAATCTTCCAGTCCGGTAACATCCTTGTTCATTTTTTTTGCACCTTTTCCAGTTTAATAACAACCTTCCTATAGCAGGGCAACCAGAATCGTAAGCAGTGCTCCAAATGTGGCCTTACCAATGTCTTGTACAATTGTAGCATAACGTCCCAACTCCTGTACTCAATGCTCTGACCGATGAAAGCAAGTGTGCCAAATGCCTTCTTCAAAGAACTATGTACCCTCATCCCTAGGTCTCTCTGTTCGACAACTCTCCCCAGGGCCCTACCATTAATTGTGTAAGTCCTGCCCTGGTTTGTCTTCCCAAAATGCAATACCTCGCACTGATCTGAATTAAACTCCGTTCTGCCACTGGCCCAGTTACCATCATTTATCAAAATATCCAAACCACACAAAATTAATGCAACAATTATTCATTAGAGTGAGGAACATAGGAACAGGAGTAAGCCATTCAGCCCATCAAGCCTGTTCCACCATTTAATTCAATCATGACTGATTGGACACTTCAATGCCTTTTACTTGCTGGATTTTCATGGTCTGAATCAAGACCAAAATTATATATTTTATAAATGCCATCAACTAACCTTCAATCATTCTGTTCATCCAGTGCACTTTGCAGTTAATGCTGGACTGTTTAGGTTCAAACAATAATGATTTAATTTGCTTAGTGTGGTGAACCATAGATGGTTACCACTATGGGTACTGAACCATAGATGGTTAGCACTATGGGTACTTGTACATATGTTACTGTTGTCACTGTTGGGGTTAGGGTTGGGGTGTTCTACCTGTTGGTATTGTTCTGTGGTACAGTCCGGTTGGCTCCGCCTACCTGTAGGAGTATAAAGGTCACTGCACTGCCTGGTGACCCTTTAGTCTGGGATTGTATTGTTATATAGTATGCTCCATTCTTGTTACTAATAAAAGCCTTTATTTCCCGGGTACGATCCAGCCTCCCGAGTGATTTAAACGCGCATCAATTTTATTAGTAACAATTTTTGGTTGAAAAAAAAAACCATGGAGCAAATGTTAAAACCCGATCGGCTTACCTTAGATCCGCGTGCAGCTGGAGCGTCGAACACTTTCGACCATTGGTTGAAGTGTTTCCAAGACTATATCGACACCTCAACAGCCATTCAAAACGACGCCGATAGATTGCGGGTCCTCCACGCAAGGGTAAGCGACACTGTGTATTCAACAATCTGCGATGCCCAAGACTACAAAGGGGCCATCGAACTACTTAAGAAACTGTACAACAAACCGCCAAACGAGATTCATGCTCGACACCTACTAGCCACTCGACGGCGGCAGTCCGGTGAAATGATGGGACAGTACCTGGGCGAACTTCAGCAGCTAGCCAGAGCCTGCAATTGCAAGCCAGTGTCGGCGACCCAGTATACTAACGATTTGATCCGAGATATGTTCGTGGCGGGAATCGGCTCATCCTATATTCGCCTGCGGCTGCTAGAGCAAGGTAACTTGGACCTAGCTAAGACGGTGGAATTGGCTGATGCGATGGAAACTTACCCCACCGACCACGTGGGAACATCATGGCAAGTACAGCCACCGACTCAACTCTACCCAGCGGCTCCGAGGAACTGCGCGATCGTGCTTTCAACCTCGGACCTGACGGCGGCGGCGGCTCCGGGTGGCCCGCGGTGCTATTTCTGTGGATTGGCAAAGCACCCTCGGCAGCGATGTCCGGCCAGAACGGTATTTTGCTCCGCGTGTGGGAAGAAAGGGCACTATGCTAAAGTGTGCCGAGCTAAACCACCCTCGAAGCCAAGCAGTGCGGCGTGTGACTCTCCAGAACCTGTCTCCTTGTCTCCGGCTTCGTCGAGGTCTTCCACCACGTGCGATTCACGGGCACCGCCATTCCTGAGGACAACGCGCAAGACACGTGCGACCTGCGTGTGCCGCCACTTTCAACGCCATCGACCACGTGCGATCCATGGGCGCAGCCATTTTGGTCGGCACCGACCGCAGACGACCAGCAGGGGTCATCATCATCGACCATCTCAGCTGCCTGCAGTTGCACTCAAGATTCAACAGTGGCGTCAATCATCCTGGACCAGGCCAAGCCTCACAGACTCAACAAGTCCATGATGGGCATAGAGGTAAACGGACGCCTAATACATTGTCTGTTTGACAACGGGAGCATGGAGAGTTTCATTCATCCTGACACCGTGAAACGGTGCGGCCTCCGAGTACAGACTGTCAGACAGACAATTTTTATGGCGTCGAGGTCCCGATCTATTACCGTTCTTGGGAGCTGCGGGGCACAGTTTATGAGAACTTCAGGCTCCTCGTGTTACCGCACCTTTGCGCTCCGATACTCGTGGGACTAGACTTTATGGTCCACCTGAGGATTGTGACCCTGCAGTACGATGGGCCACTCCCTCCACTTTCAGTGGGAGAACAGCAGCCTCCAAATTGCCCAGCGCGCTCCACGTGCAGTCTCTCGACACTCAGAATCACCCCGCCATCTTTATTTGAGAATCTCGTGCCAGGCTGCAAGCCCATCGCAACTAAGAGCAGGCGTTACAGCGCTGAGGATCGGATCTTTATTCAATCTGAGGTTCAGCGGCTCCTCAGGGAAGGGATCATTCAACCTAGCACTAGCCCATGGAGAGCACAAGTCATGGTGGTTAAAACTGGAGACATACCCCGGATGGTCATAGACTATAGTCAGACCATTAATAGATACACGCAGCTGGACGCGTATCCTCTCCCGCGCATATCTGACATGGTCAACCAGATTGTGCAGTACCGGGTGTTCTCCACCATCGACTTGAAGTCAGCTTATCACCAGCTCCCCATTCGCACAGAGGACCGAAAATATACGGCCTTTGAGGCGGATGGTCGTCTCTACCACTTCTTAAGGGTCCCCTTTGGTGTCACGAATGGGGTCTCGGTCTTCCAGTGTGCAATGGACCGAATGGTGGACCAAAGCGGACTACGGGCTACCTTCCCGTACCTGGACAACGTCACTATCTGCGGCCATGACCAGCAGGACCATGATGCCAACCTCCTAAAGTTTTTACACACTGCGTCTTGCCTGAATCTGACCTATAACAGGGAGAAGTGTGTACTCAGCAAGCGCCGCCTAGCAATTCTCGGATACGTGGTGGAAAACGGGGTCCTTGGCCCTGATCCAGACCGTATGCGACCCCTCCTTGAACTTCCCCTACCCACTAGCATCAAAGCACTGAGAAGATGCTTAGGTTTCTTTTCGTATTACGCACAGTGGGTTCCCAATTATGCGGACAAAGCCCGTCAGCTCATAAAATCTACCTCTTTTCCCCTGGCAGCAGAAGCTCGCTTAGCCTTTGAAGGGATAAAAGCTGACATCGTGAAAGCCACGATGTACACTGTCGATGAGTCCATCCCCTTCCAGGTGGAGAGTGATGCATCTGATTTCGCCCTGGCCGCCACACTTAACCAGGCGGGCAGGCCCGTCGCCTTTTTCTCTCACACCCTCCAAGGCCCTGAAATTCAGCACTCCGCTGTGGAAAAAGAGGCTCAGGCCATTGTGGATGCCGTCCGGCATTGGCACCATTACTTGGCTGGAAAACGATTCACCCTGCTCACGGACCAGCGGTCCGTGGCGTTCATGCTCAGCAACACGTTAAGGGGTAAGATCAAAAATGATAAAATCTTGAGGTGGAGAATCGAACTCTCCACCTACAACTATGATATCATGTACCGTCCAGGGAAGCTCAATGAGCCCTCAGATGCCCTGTCACGTGGAACATGTGCCAGTGTGCAGGAGGACCGGCTACAGGCCCTCCGCAATGATCTCTGCCATCCGGGGATCACTCGGCTCTTCCATTTTGTAAAGGCCCGGAATCTACCCTACTCCATAGAGGATGTCAGGTCGATAACTCGAAGCTGCCAGGTATGTGCTGAATGCAAGCTGCACTTCTACCGACCTGACAGGGCACACCTCATTAAAGCCACTCGCCCTTTTGAAAGACTGAGTGTTGATTTCAAGGGCCCCTTTCCTTCGACAGATCGGAATGTGTACTTCCTCAACGTGATTGACGAGTACTCCCGATTCCCTTTTGCCATTCCCTGTTCAGACATGACCGCTGCCACGGTTATCAAAGCATTGCGGGATCTTTTCACCCTGTTTGGTTACCCCAGTTATTTCCACAGTGATAGGGGTTCATCGTTTATGAGTGACGACTTGAGGCAATACCTGCTCTCAAAAGGGATTGCCTCAAGTAGGACTACGAGTTACAACCCCAGGGGTAACGGGCAGGTCGAAAGAGAAAACGCTACAGTCTGGAAGGCTGTCTTACTGGCGTTGAGGTCTAAGGGGCTTCCAGTCTCCCGTTGGCAAGAGGTACTTTCTGATGCGCTCCATTCAATCCAGTCCCTCCTGTGTACGGCAACCAACGCTACCCCACATGAGCGGATGTTTACCTTCCCTCGGAAGTCTTCTTCTGGGACCTCACTGCCGTCTTGGTTGACGTACTCAGGACCTGTCCTCCTGCGGCGGCATGTTAGGACCCGCAAGTCCGACCCTTTGGTTGAACAGGTCCATCTCCTCCACGCCAACCCTCAATATGCCTATGTAGCATATCCTGACGGGCGAGAGGACACTGTCTCTATTCGAGATCTGGCGCCTGCAGGGGACCTGGAAACCCCTGTCGCTCCCGCACCCCTGGTTAGGGACCCCTTGCCCTTTATCTCCCCTCCTGACACGGCGCGGGCAGTATCGGGACCACCACTTAATCCTCTTACTCCCGTGTACAGCTTGCCTGAGTCCAGGAGATTGTCGCCACCTCGGGGCGTTCCTGAGTCCAGGAGATTGTCGCCACCTCGTGGTCCACCCATCCGTGAGGAACTGGAGTGGTCACTGGACACCGCCTTGGAGAGAGGGTCATCACGGTCACCAGAACCAGCGCTATCGCCAGTGTTGAGGAGGTCGCAGAGACGGTGCGGCCCTCCGATACGACTGAACTTGTGAATATATGGACAGTTCGTACTGTTTTTTTTTGCCCCACCGGCCTTTGTTTTAAAGGAGGGGTGAATTTGGTGAACCATAGATGGTTACCACTATGGGTACTGAACCATAGATGGTTAGCACTATGGGTACTTGTACATATGTTACTGTTGTCACTGTTGGGGTTAGGGTTGGGGTGTTCTACCTGTTGGTATTGTTCTGTGGTACAGTCCGGTTGGCTCCGCCTACCTGTAGGAGTATAAAGGTCACTGCACTGCCTGGTGACCCTTTAGTCTGGGATTGTATTGTTATATAGTATGCTCCATTCTTGTTACTAATAAAAGCCTTTATTTCCCGGGTACGATCCAGCCTCCCGAGTGATTTAATCGCGCATCACTTAGATTGTTCTCTCGAGGGATCATAGGGATCGTTACTTAAAATCTCAACTATCTCATCCTATTTTCAATTGTTTCTCAGCTCTGATGAATGGTTATCCAGACTCAAAATGTTGGCTGTATTCTCTCTCTACAGATGCAGTCAGATCTGCTTTTCCAGCATTTTCTGTTTTTGATACAAATTCCAGCATCCTCAGTATTTTCATTTATCTCATAAATTCATAAGTTCAGAAGATGTAGGAGCAGAATTAGGCCATTTGGCCCATCGAGTCCGCTCCGCCATTTGATCATGACTGATATGCTCCTCGTCCCCATTTTCCTGCCTTCTCCCCATAACCTTTCAACCAATTACCAATTAAAAATCTGTCTAAATCTCCTTAAATTTACTCACTATCCCAGCATCCACCGCACTTTGGGGTAGCGAATTCCATAGATTCACAACCCTTTGGAAGAAGTAGTTTCTCCTCAACTCTGTTTTAAATTTGCTACCCCTTATCCTAAGACTATGACCTCTCGTCCTAGAATGTCCCACAAGCAGAAGCATCCGCTCCACGTCTACTTTATCCATACCTTTTACCATCTTGAATACCTCAATTTGATCTCCCCTTATTCTTCTAAATTCCAGAGAGTATAGGCCTAAACTGTTCAATCTCTCTTCAGACGAGAAACCCCTCATCTCTGAAATCAATCTAGTGAACTTCCTCTGAACTGCCTCCAATGCCACTACATCTTTTCTCAAATAAGGGGACCAAAACTGTGCACAATACTCCAGGTGCAGCCTCACCAAAGCCTTTTATAGTTGCAACAATACTTCCTTACCTTTATATTCCATTCCTTTAGCTATAAATGCCAACATTCCATTTGCTTTCTTTATTATCTGCTGTATCTCATGTATCTTATATCATGTATCTTATGGCATCATGAGATAATGTCCATCCACTGATAATGTGATGATATTCTTGTGGCAACTGATTGTAGAAAAAAAGTCATCCCCTTAATTCACGTGTGGGAAAGGGAGTGAAAAGTAACCCCACATCGAAGGCCAGGCCCGCCCAGGCGAGTGACTTATTTCTGAGTCTGAGCCACAATGGAAAGACTGGGTGATTAATTAGCTGGAGCCCATCATAATTAACAGATCAGTGGGCGGACCACCTTGCTAACTTGAGGTTTCACAGGAGAGCAAGACTGCTTCACAGAAAGTTATGTGGATACCATAACCAGCACCAAAAGCTGTCTCTGTCTTCACTTTAAAAGTAGTAAGGAGTCTCACAACACCAGGTTACAGTCCAACAATGTGAGTGGAGAGAGCATTAAGCACGGCTTCAACTGGGATCTTGGGTTCATGTCATGCCATGTTCATGTGTGACATGAACCCAAGATCCCGGTTGAGGCCGTGCTTAATGCTCTCTCCACTCACATTGTCTGTACCTTTAAGACTTGATTAGCTGTAAAGACTCGCATTCCAATCATTATTCTGTAAATTGCGTTTGTGTCTTTATGTGCCCTGTTTGTGAACAGAACTCCCACTCACCTGACGAAGGAGCAGCGCTCCGAAAGCTAGTGGTGTTTGCTACCAAATAAACCTGTTGGACTTTACCTGGTGTTGTGAGACTTCTTACTGTGCTTACCCCAGTCCAACGCCGGCATCTCCACATCTTCACTTTAAAAGCACAGACAGTTTATCTTCAAAGGGTTAAGCTAGTGTAGGTGGTCTTTTGCCTTCAGGCCAATATACCAAAGTAAGTTCAGAAATAGATATTCTCACTGTGTTACTATATGGTGTTCATATATTATGTAAATAAACCAGTTATTGGTTTGAAATCTGCGCCTCATCCTCATAGAGTGTTTAATCGGTGAGAATTCACATGGCAGTCTGTGTTATATCTGAGTAGCTGCAATAACTATTGCTGCAGTCCCGAGGATGTACCTTTATTTAAAATAGACACTTGGTAAAAGGAGGCAGGTTTTGGATTGCAGGTGATATAAGGTCTGCATATGGGAGTGGTGAATTATGTTGAACCTGAAGAAAATTCAAGCTTAGAGAGGCAGAAATGCAGAAAAATGTACAACCGCTTAGGGGCATCTCACAGGATGAAACTTGTATTCAAATCAATCTGGCATCTAAAAAGCAACAGAAAAAAAAACGTCATCCTTAAGTTTGACACAAACACAGTGACAAAGCAGTGTCCAAATGGCAAAAACATAGGGGCGGTGGAGAGGCATTCCAGCTACTCATAACTTCATAGAAAGTTAAATGAAGTTCATCTTTAGTTGGGAGCTGTAGAAACAGACCCAATGACTGCCTTGCTCATTGAGAACCAATTTTACACAGGATTCCTTCAACAGGTCTTACATCCTATTTTATGTAGTCAAGGAGCCTATCATTTGTTTTAAGTTTGCACTTAAAATACCTCAAAAAATGTTATGCAAATTTAGCAGTGGGCAAACGCTTGCGCAGACTGGTATGCTTTATAAATGGGAACAACACGTGCCAGTTTTTAAATCCCATTATGAAACAAAACAGGTTTCTTCGATCATTTGATTTTATTTTTCTAAAATAACCCTAACATCTTACCGAAACTTAAATGAATGCAGCCTTAATTATCAATCCTGTGTAAAGAAGGATTTCCTGGTGTCTGCCCATCCTGCACTTGGTCTGGATAACCTTGAAACTATGTCCTCTTGTCCTAATTGTTTTCATTTCTTGGAGGTAGATGGATATTTTGAGTGAAAGATCCTTCTATTTGACTTGCTGCTAAATAATGGGTTGTGAAAGTTTGGCCAGATTAGAGTATTCTATCAGATCTACAATCAGCCATGATTGTATTGAATGGTGGAGCAGGCTCGAGGGACTGTATTGCCTACTCCTGCTCCTAGCTCTTATGTGCTTATGCTCTTCTGTAACTTGTCAGCCTCCTTTTGGGAATAACTCACCAACAGTTATTGTCCTTATTTTTCTGCTCAGAATGACTTGCAAGTTGCAATTTTCAGATTTATTAAGAACGTAGATTTTTCTACAATTGCCATCGGACTTGCCTTCAGCTATGTTTAGTGACATACAATGCTGTGTGTACTTGTGTTGTTCCTGACCCATCCTGCCTCATCAGGGAAAGAACTGGTGTACCATGATTAGATCAGAGAAGGTGCAGAAAGAGTGGCCAGAATTATACAAAAACTGAGTGGTTGTACTTGTAAAAGACTACTGAATGTTGAGCCACAAGAAGGAATTCTTCACACATCTCCTCAGACAAGGAGGACACTAAAGGAATTTGAAGCGGCAAGAATTCAAACGAGCCACATGAGGATATAATTCCATGAGCATGACATGAAAGATGTGCCCGTGACAATCTCATAGCTATAAAATTCTAGGAGGAATAAGGGGGAGACAAGTTGATACGAGTGCAGTGCTCTTAATACTTCTCTGAGAAGAGAAACATCTGTCAATGGTTATTGTTCACCATCTGAAAGTGGAGCTACATCCAAACAGCCCCATCTCACCAAACACCAACTTTCATGCAGGATTAATACAAAGAATCATAGAATCCCTACAGTGCAGACGGAGACCATTCAGCCCATCAAGCCTGTACCAACAACAATCCCACAGAGGCCCTATCCCCATAACCACACGTATTTAACCGGTTAATCTCCCTGACTAAGGGGCCATTCAGCATTGGCCAATCAACCTGCATGTCTTTGGACTGTGGGAGGAAACCAGAACACTCGGAGGAAACCTATGTAGACACGGGGAGAATGTGCAAATTCCGCACACACAATCACCCGAGGCCGAAATTGAACCTGGGTCCCTGGCGTTGTGAGGCAGCAGCGCTAACCACTGTGCCACCGTGCCACATCTTGATACTGAGCCCCAAGATGCAGTGACTTGTTACACAATAGCATGGACACAAAGCTGCGAGTTATGTCAGCATTCTCCTCACAGAGGGTGGTTCAATAAGACTACTGGGTGATTATTGGAGCATTCAGGAGATGTGGCACAACATCACTTTCATACCATTACAGTCCTCAACCCTGTCCACCTGACAAAGGTGAGTCCTTACTATGAACCTTAAGACCATAATTGCACAGTCATTGAATGATTTCCATATCGATTGGTGTTCTGTGATTTCACTGAGGGATTTCATCAGGCAACGCCAGGCAGCATTTAGGACAAAGTCACATCCTCATGGGTAACTGGACAGATTCGTCAGAATAAGCACTCACCTCTGATATCACACACTCATGGCTGTCGAGCAGACATGTTAAATGTCACTGAGTGGGACAAACTTCCATTGCTTAGAGTCATGCATGGGGAGAATGGGAGCAAATAAAGGAATTACATTTAGCTTTAAATGTGCCGATGAAATAACACTGCAGGGTGATGGGAAAGGCAATGATGTTCCCCGATGAATAATACATTTACCAAAACCTCAGTCGCAAAATAAAGTGGACTTGGGTGTAAAGGCTTCATTGTTGATCCACATATCACATCCACAAAGAGCAGACTTCAGTGCAACAACATCAGAATAATCACTAACCGTCTATATGAACAACTCTCATGAGGTCACAAGTTAGCCTCAGATGCAAGGTTACATGTGTATTGTCCAGCCATCATTTTCATGGAGGAAGTGTCTTTGTTCATGTCACTCAAGGCAAATCACTGTGATGAGACTTCATAAAATTGAGAGACAAGATGGGAAATAATTGGGCATGTGGAATGTGGGGAGGGAGATGTTGAACCCTTGAATGAATGTGGGGCCTTGCAATCAGATTGACTAGACATTCAATACCTGAGATTTGGAGAGGGATAAATGTGAAATATATTTTCAATGGTGAAGATTATGTACAGTGAGTGAGCACTCATGCCATCATTGTACATTCAAAGCTTCTTTCTTTTTGAACCCTAATTACATCGCGGTACAGCCCCAACATCCACATGAAAGGTCAGTCTGGGTCATTGCCACATGTGGTCGATGTATCCTGGGTGGACCCTCACTGGTTTGTTTGGGGAGGCTGACATCACCTTCCACACAGGAACAATCTCTCTCCTCACCAGCAAGTTCTGCTACCTGCTCTTCATGGGACATGAATGCCCTCAGTGCCTGGTACTCCCTCCAGTCTTGTCCTTCTCACACTGATTATGGACAAGTTGTCCTGCACTAAGTCAGATGGTTTAGCTGTGATACTACAGATGAAAGCAGTTCAGAAGCATGAATGGCTTCTATGTGTACTGAGCACCCCGCCTCCCCGTAAAGGATTAAGATGCTGTTGGTAAAGAATCTTAAATGAGATGGGGATCTTAAAGTGATTGTCAGACATTCAGTGCTGATGTCCCAGTGCTGGTCATATGTGACACCTTAGACTGCCTGATGCCCTTGTGAGAGTGTGAGTTTGGGGTAAAGAGAATTGAATTACCCTGGAGGAGTATATCAGATCAGTCATCCTTTCCCTGCACTGCAGTTTGGTTCCTCCTTTGGAGCTCACTGGCGCTGACCTCCCTGGGGATAGCCTCCCAAGTCAGCACAGTCAAGTGGATGGAGCTCCTGCTTCCACCACTGGTAATGAGGGCCACCCCTCCCATCTTTCCTGTACACAATGAAGCACAATCCCCACGAAGGCCTTGCTGAAGAATAGAGCAAAGGCCTTGTTTCTATGGGAACCTGAATTATACAATACACCCAGTGAATGTGTGTGCAGCTGCCATTTAAATATGGCGCGAGGATTTCCCATGAGGTACTGGTGGGGTAGACAAATCTCTGCCCACCCCACCACAAGATTTGATGAGCTTATCACTGATATATCATTGATGAGTTGAAAAGCAAAAGCTCCGGTGTAAAAATCCACCCCACCATCCAACAGGGATCGCGCCAACCTTCCCACCCATCACAGTGACCATGTCTAGCAAGAGAATCGAACCACTGCCCTTTGATATTGAATGGAATGCCCCATGATCAACATCCTGGGGTCATCATTGACATAGACTTCGATAATGCTCATTGTTTGCTGTGAATTCTTAAACCAATTCGAAACAACTAGCAACATAAGTGGCTACAAGAGCAAGTCAGAGGTTGAGTATTCTGCCACAAACAATTCATTTTCTGATATCCCATAGGACAGGTATGCAATGGAATATTTACCACTTGCCTAGATGATGGGAACTGCAACCACACCAAAGGAGCTCAACACCCTTCAGTATAAATCAGCCTGTTTAATGTGCATCCCCATTCACCACCTTAAACATTCACTCCCTCCATCATAGGTGCAGGGTGACTGCAGAGTTTACCTGCTGCAGGATGCAGTGCAGTAACTCACCAAGATTTCCTCAACAGCACTTTCCAAACTTGTGACCTTTGCCGCCACCTTGTCCCTTGAAGGACAAGGTCTGCAGATACATGGAAAGACCATCACCTCCATGTAGACCCCACCCAGATCACACACCATTCTGACTTGAACATATAAGAGTCATTTCTTTATCATCACTGGGTCAGAATCCTGGAGCTTCCGATCTAGTCGCACTGTGGGTGTACCGAAACCACACAGAGGTCAGGCAGGTGGCTCACCATCACTTCCCCAATTACAAATAAGGAAGGGTAATGGTTTTGTCAATGACACCCACATGCCGTGAATGAATACATTTTAACAAAAGATCCCCATTGAAAACACTCTTTCTGTGACAAGGTCTAATTGTTCCTCATAGATCATTTCTCCAACATGCCTTTATACCGGTTCTATAATCTGGGTGACTTTCTTTGGTCACAAAGCTGCTACAGCCTAACACAGAGATTGAAATCTGGATGATTTTTGTTGAATAGTTTCATCATTAAGAGAGTGTAAGATGGGGTCTGATGCTGCAACACTTGATTTGCCTGCTTTTAGCATGAGACACCATCATTGTATAGGAGCTGAAGCATGTGCTAGGAACAGCCATCAGAGGATTATTAAAGGACTAAGGGGTTAATTGTCAAATAAATTGCCTGCTAGCATTCACTGGAGAGGTTGCATGCCATTTTGATGAATAAAAGTTAATGGCATGTTCTTACAGTGAACAGCTGAACAGGAATAAACAAGTCATTCTTGAGAACTTTGAGCACAACTTAAAGCCACACTCATCATTCAGAGTGTAATTGAAATCAACTGACTACACCATAACCGGGATTTTTCCAAAAATAAACTAAGTCCCCAGTGTGCAGGAAAATGGGAGTAACTCCCGCTGGTTCTTTTAGCATGATTTCCAGAATGAATCTCCAACACTTTGTGCATCACAGACTGTCCTAGCGGGATTCCCTCTGAAAATTAGTGGGTGGCGCCTATTCTCACTGGAGAGGACGGCAAAATAGCGCTGAGCGCGCCACTGCGCATGCGCCAATCTGACAGCGCAAAGATCGGTGCATGTGCATTGGCCCTGCATTGCTGGCCTCCCAATCGCTGGCCAGCCCCACAATCTCCCATCACTGGCCTTGATTTTTTGTTTTGCAACTGGATCCTTCCAGGCAGCATTGATTAGGCAGCATTGATTACTCATTGACAAAGTTCACTGAGGGAGGTCCACTTGGTGCAATCTATAAAATTGGCAACAAGGCAGAGCTTGGACATTATAAACCCATTAGTTTGGCTATAGCAACATTTGAATGCAAGAAATAGGAGCAGGAGCCTGCTTTGCCATTCAATGCAATCATGGTTGTGCTTTTGCCTTAACCTTGGCATCAGCTCCCCACATCTATTGAATTCCCTGAGAAATCATTGATCTTAGCATCATAGCGGGCAAGGGGCAGACCATTGAAAGGTCAGTTGACCTTGGGCGGGATTTTCTGGTTTTGGGGCGAGCAAGGCCGGAAAATCCACACCCCACCCCCCCACCACCACATCTCCACATTTCACCAGGGGAGAATGGTGAACTCTCAAGGCGTGAAAGACCACAATAGAGGATACCTATTGGCCTAACACACCACCTTATTTGGAAAAGGACTTTGGACTTGTAACAGGTCATGTGGATAACAGAGTCATGTTTCTTGCCTGCTTTTCAAATAAGGGCAGGAGCTGTTCTGAGATGGAGGGCCCAGCAGATATCACAGCCAAACTCAATCCTAAATCCACAACTGAGTTTTTCAAACAAATTCAGTTGCATGATTTGTGATGGAACACGTTACAAGAAAGGTTAGATAAAAAATATATTTTTGAAAGATTAAAACTGTTCAAACTTTCTCGTTTAATGTTAAAAATAATTCTGTTGGAAATATCTTTGAAGAAAACAAAAGCAGAACACCTGTGGAACACAGCAACGTGTTTCGAATTGGTTTAAGAATTCACAGCAAACAATGAGCATTATCGAAGTCTATGTCAATTCGGTAATTTACTGTCAATGATTTAAAACACTCTGTTTGAGTTTTTCCTTGTCTCGGGTTTTGGTTCTTGTCCTGTCTAGACTTTGTCCAACCACCTTTAATCTGATCACGTATTAATGTGCTGGAAGGCATGGTAAAAGGGTAGATCTGTGTTACAGCCTGTCAACCCAACCATTGAAACAACACGCAAAAGACACCCAGATTACAGCTCTACAACATACATCTTGCTTAAAAAAATAAATAAACCCTGTCAGAAAATGAATTCGTTCTTAATCATTTTGTTTTTTTTGCTTCAGATTCAAAATGGATATTCTTCAGATCAGAGCAGTCAGTGACGTGAATCTTCGTAATACATTGGAAACCTTTAATGATGAAAAGTTATATAGGTGATAAAATTTGAAATCAGTTTAACTGGAATGCATTGGCTGATTGAGTATTAATAAATGATAATAGTAAATTTAATCCATGAACTAATATTCACTGAAGCGCACATGATCCTCGGAACTGTCTATATTCTCTGTATATGAACATAAGAACACAAGAAATTGGAGCAGAAATAGGACATTCAGTTCCTCAAGTTGGCTCTGCCATTTAATAGGATCATGACTCATTTTCAATTTCAATTGCACATTCCTACTCTCTCTCCATATCCATTGATTCCCTTATATCCAAAAATCTTCATCTCTATCTTGAGTATGCTTCATGGCTGAGCATCCACAACTCTGCGGTAAATCATTCCAAAGGTTTATAATCCTTGGAGTGAAGATATTTCTCCTCACCGGAGCGCTAGACTTCCCAGTCGGGGAAACATCCTCTGAGCATCTCCACTGCCGAGCCTCGTAATAATTGTGTGGGCTTAAATTCAGTTAGGTCCATCAGCAGGTAGAGGGATTACGATGTGTGATTGTCCCATGCTCTGTCATGTTGAGGCAGGCAGGGCACAAATTTCATGTTACCTGTTCATTTCGATCATTGTGGCATGCAGTCCTGTGCAGAACATGCTGTTGAGTGGCTGTACATTCAGCAGGGGGGACCAGGAGCAGATTAACGTGACATATAGTTGGACTGCACTTCTTAAAGGCAGCCTGCCCTTTTCAAAAAGGATATGCACTCATAGAACAGCAGTTGTTGGAACTGAATCAGAAAGTGTTTTAGGGAAGGAAGGAGACTTAAAATGAAGCAACAGACTAGAGACCAGGTTCTCTGATGGGCACCGGGGGCATTTGTGCAGGAGGTCGAGAGGATGAGAAAGTTCTTACCGAGACTGTTAATGTTGGTAGCATGTTCCTGCCATATGTTATTTTATAAATCATCCTGCTCATGTGAGCTAGCAGGAAGTCTGAGCTGCAGATGGTGTGAAAATGGACATCTTGCTTTCCAACCCATTCCACTTCCCTCACCCAATCCCTCCCTACTGCACCTTTGCTTTCAAATACCCAAGAGCTTTTGCCTAGCCAGCTAGTGCAGCCTCATTGTGAAGGGCGTGAACAACAGTAAGATGGTGAAGACGTTTCATTAACTTGATCTCTCACTTTCAGCCACAAGCTCGGATACTGCATATACTTTAGAGGGCAGTATAGATTTGAAATCAGCAAGTGATATCAGCAAGTCACTCCAAAGATGTACGGGTTAGGTGGGTTGGCCATGCTAAATTGCCCCTTAGTGTCAGGGGGATTAGTGGGTAAATACATGGGGTTACGGGAATAGGGCCTAGGTGGGATTGTGGTCGGTGCAGACTTGATGAACCAAATGGCCTCTTTCTGCATTTAGGGATTCCGAGGTTCTATATGCCACTGGGCACAAATGAGCTACAACCAGGGCAGGGGGAAAGACTGCATGTGTGCCAACTCACTGGGTGGTAATTGTGAGCTCTGCCACGAGGGATTCGGATGAAGGTTTTGGTGCAGTGCTGTACAGGAGAATACTGATAGGCAAACATACAAAGATGCATGGTGCATTGGCTGGCCTGCCACAGAGGTTAGAACATAGAAAAGCTACAGCACAAACAGGCCCTTCGGCTCACAAGTTGCGCCGAACAATTTCCTTACCTTCTAGGCTCATCTATAACCCTCTATCTTACTAACCTCCATGAACCTATCCAAAAGTCTCTTAAAAGACTCAATCGAATCCGTTTCCACCACCACTACCAGCAGCCGATTCCACGCACCCACCACCCTCTGAGTGAAAAACTTACCCCATCATCTACTCTATACCTACTCCCCGGCACCCTAGGTTCTTGTCACTGTCAAGGAGCTTGAAGTCTGGCTCCAACTTTGCATGTGACATTGTGCAGAGGTTGAAGCCCATATTTTCCAGTGTGGAAATGCTGGCCAAATCCAGGACAGCATTTGCAGACTCAGCCATAATGCGATGTTTGATCGCTAATGTCTAAGCTTTGACCATTGATTATAAGAAAATAAAGTAGCTGGATATTAAAGGGTTAGTTTAAAAGATAGATTGTGATGACACAAATATCATTCCACTCAGTGACCTAAGGGGCGGTTCTCCCAAAGTGCTGAATTCGCGGGAAAACTAGTGTAAATCATGATTGTTTTTTCAGTGGGAGTTCAGACTCGAATCTCCCACACTCTGTGCACTGCAATCGTGATTATCATTAAAAGCTCTGGGGGTGGAGCCTATTCACGCCAGAGTCTGACATTTCCAGGCCTCTGCGCATGCACCATGGCCCTGAGCTGTCAGCCTGCATTTTGCTGACTAGCTCAATTGCTGGCCAGCCCAGGACCCCCCTGGCAGACCACCCCCCAGCCCACCCAGTTCGCTGGCTTCCCTCCAGTCCCAACCAATCCCAATGCAGAGTGGCAGCGGGACCCCCCCCAAACCGATCGCCCCTAGGCCCTGCCCCCTAGACTCCACCCCTTGGTACTGCCCGATGCCTGGTGGGCAGTGCCAAGATGTCCCCTGGGCATGGGCACATTGCTCCTTGGGCAATGTCGGGGGCACAGGCTGGCACTGCCAGGGTGCCCATGCCCAGGGGCACCACCCCTCCCCCCCCTCCCCCCCCCCTCCCCCCCCCCCCCCCTCCCCCCGCCGTCCGACCCGTTGAGGGGCCCCGATTGCTCCCCTTTTCACTCCAGTGAGGTCTCCCGCTAGTTCCTGGAAAGTGGGGAGCTACTCTAAACCCCACCGGAGTGAAATTGTACTGGCGGGGTGGGAGATGTTATCAGCCCAGAGATTTCTGTCCCGGGCCCGATAATGACATTTGAATGACATTAAAATAAGATTTAAAGTACTTACCTGCTGTTCCCGCCGGTTTCCAGTGCGGTCCTGACTGCGCCGGATATCCGTTGCTGGGAGAGGCGCACGTGTCAGAAACGCATGCACGAATCCCACGAATCGGTGCACGTGAGATTTTCCCAGCCCAACCTGACAAAAAACTAACGGGTTGGGATGGGAGAATCGCGACCATAATTTTTGAATTAGAACATTTTTCACAAAGGGTTGTTCAAGTCTATCAGGGAGTACTGTACCCTCTGCACCTCATTGTACACAAGTTCACTTGTATATCCCATGCTGCCCAGGTTGAAAGGCAAGTTCCTCTCTCAATAATACTAGAACTTGTAGACTGCCCAAAAATATCAATTAATATTTGCATGTCAGTTGAGACTGAGTTATGTCCTCCCAAATTCTGTTCTGAAGTGCAATGTTCTAAACTTTGAGGTAGAACATCTGCCCTTGGGATTAGTGTATTCAACTGTACTTTTCAACATTCAACATTCTTGGCAAATTGCATGCTTTGGGAACAGCAAATTATATTTAGTCCTCAGAGAGTTCATAACTGAGACTTTTTCTGAAAATAAATGGATGAATAACAGAGATTCTGTGTAATCTATCTTGACCAACCCTGCTGCACATAAACATCCAAGAGGATTCCTCATCATTGTCGTTGCAGAAAGATCTGAAAACCCTACCTGGTTCCATGAGGTGCCAGACAGATAGTCAATTTACTGTGGGGTCCAGGACTGCAAGACTTAAGGTCTGACTGGCAAGCTCTCTAACAACCTGATAATGGAGTATGAAAGGCATCATCTCGGGTGGGGGAGAAGTGCTAGAAGACACACAGTTAACTTTATCTCACTGATTCAGATATCCTTCTGTTTCTTTGAGGTCAGGTCTTCCACCATCACTTAACCAGAAAGGTGTTCTCCTTACCAGTGGAGTAGAAGTTATGTATACTGAACTTTTCTTCGCCACATCACAAAGGAGCTCCCCACAAAAAGCAATCAGCTGTTCAGGACCGGGCAGACAAGGAACTCAAACAAGTTTGGAGTAGCCATTGAAATCCCAAATACAGGCCTTCAGTTGCATGTGGAAGAAGGATTCGAATAGGTGGAGGAAAAGCTCCAAGGGTGTGCGTGGTGAATAAGCCCAAGCAATGTTTCTTCAAGTATTTTGAATGCATTATTGAAATTATTGACTCAAGGACTGTTTGGTGTTTGGTTAGCTAGTAGGAAAATGGAGAAATGTGCTGATATTGTGCTGATATTGAGGTTCAGGATTGGGATGCGATTGATGACTTTTTGTGAGGAACAAGGATTTTACTTACAGCATAGAGAGTTTGGTGAATCTATGAAAAATATTGGTCCATATACTTGTGAAAGTGAGTTTATCAATCAGTTATATCTGCTTATGTTATTCATTGACCTGATCTTTCACATCACCATGTTCTCTAGATCCCTTTGGGACTTCTACCATCATGCTTTTCTTCTCAAGCTATGAAGGACATACATATTATTATAATGTGCAAGATGTTGCTTGGTGAATACTGCAGGGCATCACCAGATTAAAGACTTTCTCAGTGTCAATTACTGTTTCACCGTGTGCTTCATAGTGACATTTGTCCACAGCAACTGGTGATCCTTTGAGATAACCATGGGAGGAGTGAATCATAGAATCATAGAGTGGATAGCCTTTGTCATCAAGCAGTCACCCTGTCCTAGCTCCTGCCAATCAAATAGGGCATCCTCACTGGCAATGTATAGGAAAACTGGATTTCCTGAGATCTGCCGGAATTTATGACGTAATCCTTTTGGGGTAGAAACCAGGTGGATCCAGGGCCCATCCCAAATTCCTTTCCCACGCAGGTGCAAATTTCGACTTAGGACCACCCCAGCTCAGAAATTTCAGAGCCTTGGTTTTCGCAAGCATTGCACAATAGAAAATCAAACTGTGAGAGTTTTATAAAGGAAATTTAATCCTGAGCTAGTTTGCCCATTGTCCTTTCAGTAAACCCAACTAATCTGAAATGCTAGAGCATTGAAATTGTAGAAGGTACATTCACAAACGTATTTCAAACAACAGTATTTCCTGGGATCTTAATACATTCATAGCTGCTCTTTCATTTTAGAATGCATCGCCAAAGAAACATTCATGTCCTTCAGTGAATTACTGTGGCGAGTTCTCTGATCTTTTCCCGACAGAATAAACAGGAACTTCATACATTTATGTCATGTGTAATGGTACCTTCCTGAATAAACAGAAGCTCATACAAGTCCATAGTGAATAACCATTGCCCTGCAGGAGCTACACACTGAGTGACCCTTGCCCTGCTGAATAAGACTGAACTCTCTACAGTTATACAGTGAATAACTCTTACTCTCCTGAGAAATAGGAATTCTGTGCAGTTATACAGTGAATAATCTTTGATCTGCTAAATAAACAGGAACTCTATACAGAGATTGACCCTTACTCTAATGAGTAAAGAGAAACTTGTATCAATTATCAGTGAGTAAAACTTCTTTTTCACTTTTTTTCTGTGTGCCTTCTCCACATTGGAAATTGGTACCCAAAGTTTTCTAATCCTGGCTGAAGTGGGTTATATTAACCCTTCATGTTACATCTGCTCTTTCTAGTTCATCATCTACCCAAATACCTCCTGGTCTATTGGCATCTTTTTCCTTCAGCAACCCAAATGACTTCTTTTTGTGACTCCTGTAATTTTATTTCCATACTTATCCATTTCTTACTTATTCAGGGGACCTGTCATTTATCACCCTTCTTGTTACCAGTGTGAGTCTATAGTACCGTAGGCCAAACACTGCCATCTACTTGGCTAAATTGATACTTCATTTGACTCAGAAGGCCATAGGTTGAAACTCTTACAGGCATGAGCAAATCATTTTGATTGAAACATTGGTCCAATATTAATGGATTACGACATACTCAGAGATGAAACAGTGAATCAAAGAACTATTCTCATAAATCCTTTCTGCACCCTCTAAAGTGCTCAGAATTGGAGGCGATACTCTAGTTGAGGCTGAACCAGTGTTTCATAAAGGTCCATCATTACTTCTCTTTGTTCTACGGCTCTAAGGCCCAGATTTTCGTGGAGTTGTGGAGATTCCACAGAGCTTCCAAAATAGCAGATGGGACCCGTCCCCATTTCGGACAGATCCAATTTTCACCTGCGTGTTAAGGAGTAGCTACAGCAGTATACAAAGTAGGGCAAAACATTCTGCTAGTGGCTTTCCTTAACCACCAGCACCAACATGTTAGGCTAGAAATAAGTACAGGTTTCACCAATTCTTCAAACATAACATGTGTGCAGATTGCCCATTTACCAGCTGGAATGGCGCATGTCCAATCTGCACTGCTGTTGGGTACAGCTGTTAAATTCATGCTTCAAGCATCCCGGGTGGATGCTTAGGTCTCTTGAATATGTTAAGAAGGAAGCCTAATGCCTACTGAAGGAACTCTTAAAACGTAATTATTGGTGAACACGGCCATATGTCCCACTGAAGATTCTTAAGTAGATCCTCGCACCCTCGCAACTCCCACCCCCATGACCACCAGTTAAAAATAAGTCCTTTTGAACAATCCCTTCCTGTGAAGCCTGAAGGAACAGAAGTGCTTTCCACAAATCCTCAAAGAGACAAGTGAGATGAATTAAAGTTCTAAATATCTATGACAGCCTTTCCTATAGTAAAATCAACTCCCATTCATGAAAGCCAATTTGAACCATTCAAATCCTCTCAAGTACTTAATCCCTTATAAAATCAAACAGACTTGTATTCATAACACCTCATCAAAGACAGCTGATCCTTTCATAACATAACTGAGCTGTCAATCAAACTGTGAGCTTGGGATCCCTTACTGCGATTATGATAGGTTGTGGAAAGCAGCCAAGCATTAATAATGACATAATTAATGGGGTAATGTCAACAAAGAGCTATTGCAATAGCCAGAAAATATTTTTTTCGACTCTCACTGATAGAGGCAGCATTTTTTTAAATTTTGAAGAGCTAGTAATTTAACAGCTTCACAGCTTGATTTTACTTCTCACTGAGCATCAGACCATAAGACATAAGATACAGGAGCAGAATTAGGTCATTTGGCCCATCGAGTCTGCTTCTGCCATTCAATCATGGCTGATAAGTTTCTGAACCCCATTCTCCCGCTTTTTCCCCATAACCTTTGATCCCCTTACCAATCAGGAACCTATCTATCTCTACCTTAAATACACTCAATGACGTGGCCTCCACAGCCTTCTGTGGCAATGAATTCCATGGATTCACCACCCACTGCCTGAAGAAATTCCTCCTCATCTCAGTTCTAGAGCATTGTCTGTTTACTCTGAGGTTGTGCCCCCAGATCCCAGTCTCTGCTGCTAATGGAAACATCTTCTCCACGTCGATTCTATCCAGGCCTTTCAGTATTCTTTAAGTTTCAATGAGATCCCCCCTCATCCTTCTAAACTGCATCAAGTACAGACCCAAAGTTCTCAGATGCTCCTCATAAGTCAAGCCTTTCATTCTGGGATCATTCTCATGAACCTCCTCTGGACCCTCTCCAAGACCAACACATTCTTCCTTAGATACAAGGTCCAAAATTGCTTGCAATATTCCAAATGTGGTCTGACCAGAGCCTTACAAAGCCTCAGAAGTACATCCCTGTTTTTGTATTCGGGTCCTCTTGAAATGAATGCTAACATTGCATTTGCTTTCCTAACTACCAAGTCAACCTGCAAGTTAACCTTAAGAGAATCCTGAACCAAGACTTCCAAGTCCCTTTGTGCTTCCGATTTCTGAATCCACTCCCCATTTAGAAAATAGTCTACGCCTCTATTCTTCCTGCCAAAGTACATAACCTCACACTTTCCCACATTGTATTCCATCTGCCACTTCTTTGCCCACTCTCCTAACCTGTCCCAATCCTTCCGCAGCCTCCCTGCTTCCTCAATACTACCTTTTCCTTCCAACTATGTACCATCTACAAACTTAGCCACAATGCCCTCAGTTCCTTCATCTAGATCACAGACTATGTTTTAAAATTTATTAAGATACTAAAACTTCAAACAGACTGTGGGCGAAATTTTCCCATCCCACCTGCCCTTGGAATCGTAGCGGGTGGAACAGGTCCATGCAAAGATCCATTGACCTCAGGCAGGATTGCCATTATCCTGCGATTGTACAAATGGGCACAGTGCAGTATGAGGTGTATGCCATAGGTGGAGCTGGAAAATCAAACCCTGTGTGTTTTTTTAATTGTTAAAGGGTGGGATTTAAATAACAGCATATCATGACAGTTAGAAACATAGAAAAACTACAGCGCAAAACAGGCCCTTCGGCCCCACAAGTTGTGCCGAACATATCCCTACCTTCTAGGCCTACCTATAACCCTCCATCCTATTAAGTCCCATGTACTCATCCAGGAGTCTCTTAAAAGACCCTATTGAGTTTGTCTCCACCACCACTGACGGCAGCCGATTCCACTCGCCCACCACCCTCTGTGTGAAAAACTTCCCCCTAACATCTCCCCTGTACCTACCCCCCAGCACCTTAAACCTGTGTCCTCCTGTAGCAGCCATTTCCACCCTGGGAAAAAGCCTCTGAGAGTCCACCCGATCTATACCTCTCAACATCTTACATACCTCTATTAGGTCTCCTCTCATCCTACGTCTCTCCAAGGAGAAAAGACCGAGCTCCCTCAGCCTATCCTCATAAGGCATGCCACTCAATCCAGGCAACATCCTTGTAAATCTCCTCTGCACCCTTTCAATCTTTTCCACATCCTACCTGTAATGAGGTGACCAGAACTGAGCACAGTACTCCAAGTGGGGTCTGACGAGCGTCTTATAAAGCTGCATCATTATTCCCGGACTCCTAAACTCAATCCCTCGATTGATAAAGGCCAGCACACCATACGCCTTCTTAACCAAATCCTCCACCTGCGGGGCCGATTTTAGAGTCCTATGGACCCGGACCCCAGGGTCCTTCTGATCCTCTACAGTACTAAGAGTCTTTCCCTTTATATTGTACTCCTTCATCCCATTTGACCTGCCAAAATGGACCACTACGCATTTATCTGGGTTGAAGTCCATCTGCCACTTCTCCACCCAGTCTTGCATCCTATCTATGTCCCTCTGTAACTTCTGACATCCCTCCAGACTATCCACAACCCCATCAACTTTCGTGTCGTCGGCAAACTTAGCAACCCATCCCTCCACTTGCTCATCCAGGTCATTTATGAAAATGACAAACAGCAAGGGTCCCAGAACAGATCCCTGGGGCACACCACTGGTGACCGGCCTCCATTTAGAAAAAGACCCATCTATACCCACTTTCTGCCTCCTTTGGGCAAGCCAGTTCTGGATCCACAGGGCAGCAGCCCCTTGGATCCCATGCCCTCTCACTTTTTCTAGAAACCTTGCATGGGGGACCTTATCGAATGCCTTGCTAAAATCCATATAAACCGCTTTCCCTTCGTCAATGTGTTTAGTCACATTTCTACAAACTGTTTCCACCCTGCAGGAATATTCTAAAAAAATACTTCCTCACTGCAGGCTAAGGCCCTTGTTACAATGAAAATGAACTCAGCAATTTGTTCAAATGGCCCAGCTGAGTCCGGGTTTCCCTCACGTGTGAGTCACACCTCGCCCCCTTTCCCTGACCGGCACAAAATTGGAACTGTAGGAAATGGGGATGGATCTCCCAGATCTGGGTTCCATCCACCATTTTGGAAGCACCGTGGGGTCTTCATAACACTTTACAAATCTGAGCCATAGAGCACCAAATAGAAAAAGTAATGAGGAACTTTATGAAATACTGGTTCAACCTCAACTAGAGTATTGCCTCCAATTCTGAGCACCACACTTTAGAGCGTGCAGAAAGGAAAGGCTTCTAGGGATGAGTGACCTCAATTATGAGGATAGATTGAAAAGTTGGGCTGTTCTTCATAGGGAAGAGAAGGTTGAGAGGAGATTTGATGGAGGTGTCCAAAATCATGAGGGTCTAAACAGTATAGACGGAGAACCTATTTGTCAGAGAGGTCAAACACCAGAGGTAACTGGCAAAGGACCAAAGGGGGCATGAGAAAAATGGTTTTGTGCAGCAAGTGGTTAGACTCTGGAATGTACTGTCTGAGAGTGTTGTGAAGGCAGATTCAACCATAACTTTTCAAAGAGAATTGGTTAAGCAGTTGAAGATTTTAAAGAATCTGCAGGGTTACAAGGAAAGGGCATGTGAATGGAACCAACTAATTTACCTTGGCATTCAACCAACCAGGACTCAAACAGCTCAGAGAACCACATACGTGACACATGGGAAAGCACAAAACACCGTCAAGGTATGAGGTCCACAGTCAGCAGCAGTTCCCTCCAGGGGCAATCTGCCATGAGAAAGAAAGACAACCTTAGTCTCATGAGTTTGTTTTTCTGTAGTGCAGAAGCAGCTTCTCACAATACTGGCTCAGGTTACCCCTAGGAGAAGCATTAGAAGATGAGAAAGTGAGCATGTGCTAATATCCAGTGAAAACAGGGATGGGGAAAGAGTAAATTAATTTATGTTCACTTTTAAATTAATTACATGGGAAGAGATTGTGCATTTATGTAATTCCTTGTTATTTGAGAAGTCTAAATACACCAAAAAGGTTTTATTTATTCTGTGCCTTGCCCATTGCATCACTCAGTCCAACTTTATAATGGAACAGGTATTATCATCAGTCAAGAATGAAGTGTGCTCACATATTACCACACAGTGTGTTTGAAGTTTTCAGCGCTTTAATAAATAATGAACTGAACTTTGTACTTTAATGCCATTGGCACTGTCCCCAGTACAAATGTAATGCAGCTGCCTGGGGCCTCTGCTGTTAAATAGAATGGTATCTATATCTCCCTCTCCCTTCCCAACCCCTCTCCATGCTTGCCAGTATCTTAAATACATTCAAATGGCACTGTTGTGTACATACAACGCTGAAGGTTGCTCCTTTAATGGATAAGTCAGGCAGAAATAAAACTACCTGAAAAAGTACCATGCCATGTAAAGATGCCCATTCTTCACCAGTTTGTCTGCCCTCAGCTCCCAAAGGGGCTGCCTTTTGCTGGGTCTTCTGTCTGTGCTAGTTATCAAAGTGATCATCCTGCATTTGTGATCCTAGCGTGGTTGTAAGTGGCAGAAAGCTATTTGATTGTGCAGGCCTGTCCCCATACATTGTTCCTACACACACTCTTTCAGTCAGGTATCGGTGAGTAAAAGCGGGCGTTCTGAGTGATTTTTTCTTTCATACATGAGGAGACATACAGGCAAATATTGCATTAATAATGTGATCAGCTAAATCAGCATCATCCTGGAACTGAACCTGACCCATTCTGGAATAAACACAGAAAATGCTGGAAATACTCTTCAGGTCTGCCAGCATTTGAATCCTTCCGTTCTGCATGGCCCGATTATCTACATCCTTCAGTGAGGCCAGAATTTACTAACAACAGTATGAGCAAAGGAACACATACTATCTTCTAGTGACATTCTCCTGTACAACGTTTTAATGACATTCTACTGTACACCGTTTTGATGACATGCCGGTACACCATTTTAATGTCATTTCATGTACACTGCTTTAATGACATTCCTCTATACACCCCTTTATTTTAAAAGAAAATTTAATCCATCCAAATTGTATCCATGTAAAATAGAATTTGAATATTACAAGTGAGCCCAGGAATGCAATGCTCAAAGGGGACCAGACATGATGTCCTCAACAGTAGGACCGGAGGCCATTGAGGCCCACCCAGGAGGTCGGGGGCAGAGGGCACTCTGGCACTGCCAGCCTGGAACCCTGGCAGTGCCAGCCTGGACACTGTCAAGGGGGAGGGACCTGAGGGGCGGGCCAATTGGAGGCAGGGTCAGATGGCGTGGGCCGATCAGGTGGGGAACAACTGCCGCTCTGCAACCGGCGATCGGGGCTGTGGGGACCGCTGCCACTCTGAAACTGCAATTGCGGGGGTGGGGGGAGGGGGGGGGAACCGCTGTCACTCTGCAATAGTGATCGGGAGGAGGAGTTGCTGACACTCTGCAGCAGCAATCGGGGGGAAACCACTGCGCACTGTGCAACGGACAATCATCATGTGCGGGGTGTTTCGGTCATGATAGAGGGGGGGCATGATTGGTCCGGGCGAGGGGGGAATGGGTCCGGGGGGGGGTGATGGTCTGGGCGGGGTCGGAAATCAGCCATGAAGGCCTGCAGTAACTGGGGGAAGCTGTCACTGACAGATCTCCATGTTTACAGAACACAGAGATCTGCGCATGTGCCATGGTGCCCCCTGCTGCTATCTGCCGGGTTTTGGCAAACTAGGCCCTGCCCCCTCCCCCTGCTGGCGAGAAACTGGTTTGGCTTCATTTTATTGACAGAGTCAGGTAAGATTCCATTTTTATCTCGCCCAAAAAAAAGCGTGATTCTCTCCGTTTTCACGCTCGTTTGGCACTTGGAATTCTTTTGGTAAGATCACCCGCTAAATCTTTTAAAATGTTTAATCTCCTTGTGTGCAAAAGATTCAGCTTAATTAATTAAGGACGGCACATTGGCACAGTGGTCATCACTGCTGCCTCACAACACCATGGACCCAGGTTCAATTCCGGTCTTGGGTCTCTGTCTGTGTGGAGTCTGTACGTCCTCCCCGTGTCTGTGTGGGTTTACTCTGGGTGCTCCGGTTTCCTCCCACAATCCAAAGATGTGCTGGTTCGGTTGATTGGCCATGTTAAATTGCCCCTTAGAGTCAGGGGGACTAACAGGGTAAATACATGGGGTTGCGGGGATAGGGCCTGGGTGGGGTTGTTGTCAGTGCAGGCTCGATGGGCTAATGGCCTCCTTCTGCACTGTAGGGATTCTATGAATTTTTGGAGCCTTCTCAAATAGCTGTAATGGAGCACAGTCAGTGGTAACTCCCAGTGAGGATTAGGTCAACCTGGTGTTGTGGCCAGTTTCGTGGGCAGTGCCTAGTTTCGAGCAAACAATTGTGGAAACTCATTTGCCCTTAAAATTTCGCACTCTTTTTCAACCATTACGCTGATTACAGGCAAATCATGCCAAAGGGACTAGCACAATGAAGCAGTAACTCAAGGCCCCAATGTTTTGCTCCACTGGCGGGTGAAACAAAGCAGCAGTGATACAAGCAGTATTCATGTGGCCTTGTTAAATACTGCAGATAAGCCCTGTTCTTTTTATCACAGTCCAGCCAACAGCTTTCTTTCAAACATATTAATAGCAGCGTTCACTTAGCTTGGATATGATACCATCCTTTTCACTTTGATTCAGTTTATTTGTTCTTGTGGCTCGTTCCTTTCAGGTGCCACAGAACCCCTCTGGATTTGAGCTCCCGGTTGGCAGTAAGCTCGCGGGCTCATTATTTCCGATCCAGTCAAGGGGCTGGTTTCAGGCAGGGGTTGTCGGGGATTGCTACCCGGTCACGGTTTCCAGCATTTCATTTCAAAGCTCAAAAAAGCAGATAAATCAGGAACCAATATGATGTTAAGCAGATTGATTCTCTGTTTTTTTATTTGAATAAAATGCTGCAAGTGACCAGAGTACTCTTCCAGGGTGGGGGGGGTGAAGTTCAATTGTGCATTTTCCCTATAATAAACAACAATAATATTTATACAGAGAAATAGAGTAATTACAGCAAAAGGGGGCCATTCAGCCCATCAAGTTCATGTCATCTCTCTGTAGCTAATCCAGTCAGCCCCATTCCCCAGTTCTATCCTCTGGGAACCGTTCAAGTTTATTTCCTTTCAGCATCCATCCAATCTCCTTTTGAAATCAGTAATCGCTCTGCTTCCACCACCCTCATAGGCAATGGGTTCCAGGTTGTCACCACTTGCTGTGTAACAAATTCTTCCTCATATCCTCTCCCCCACCCCCTCCCCACTGTATCTCTTGCCCAAAAAATTAAACATGTGGCTCCCAGTCCTTGTAGCATCAGTTAATGGGAACAGCTTTTCTTTGTCTATCTTATCTAAAACTGTCATGATCTTGTACACCTCTATCAAATCTCCCCTCAACTTCCTTTGCTCCAAGGACAATGATTGCAGCTTCTCCAACCTAACCTTGTAGCTAAGATTCTCTGTCACTAGAACCACTCTGGTAAACCTCCTCTGCACCCTCTCAAGGATCCTCACAAATTTCCTAAAAGGTGGTGACAAAAACTGGACACAATACTCCAGAGCTTTGTAAAGGTCCAGCATAACTCCACTGCTTTTTCACTTCACAGCACTATTTATGAAGTCCAAGATTCCATATACTTTTCTAACTCAAAAGTCCCACCTCCTTCTGAGTACATGAACCTTTCCTCTGTCCCTACATACTCTTTAGAGCTATGCCATTCAGTCTATATTGCCACTCCCATCCCTTCTACCAAAATCCATCATATCACACTTCTCTATATTAAATTCCACCAGTCTGCCCACTCTAATATATCTCTGTTGTTGTACTTTGTTGGTATCATTCCCACTCTTTGCCATACCTCCAAGTTGGGTATCAACAGAAAATGTGACTCTGTATTCCATATCCCCAAGCCATTTATATGTACAATATATATAAAAATCAGAGGTCCTAGTCCTGATACTTGCAGACCACCACTCCAGTCTATCACTCACTTAGCAAAATATACCAAATAGTTTCACAGAAGAATTATCAGAAAAGAAATTAACACTAGGCTCATACAGTGTTATTGGAACAGCTGACCAAATGCTTTTTCAATGAGGTAGATTTTAAGCAGCAACTTAAAGGACGCAAAGAGCCTAGGGAGAAAATTTCAGAACTTGGATATAGATGGCTGAAGTCAAAGGGCCCTGCTTTGGACATCATGAAGTAGGCTTTGTAGAGTAGAGTATATTAGCAGCAAGTCTTTATTAACAACTCATAACTATAGACATATATACAGCAGAGGGTACTGTTATGGAGCTGAATCCAGTCTAGATCTTTACATATCGCTCTCCATCTCTAGACTGCCCCTGGCTCTGGGTTCTGTGTCTTCTACATTCATTATGTGGGCGGTACTGTACTCAGCCCCACATTAACTCTTTATGTACCAGACCCCACTACTACACCTGCTTCCAGTTCTTTATTCCATGTATAAAATTTGCTTTAAATTACTTCAAAGTCTTACCAAATGGGCTGCACCCATAGTCCCTATTCTCAGGCTGGATCACACTGTATGAATTTGTGGAGATTCTAAACTAACAATCAATCGAGGAGCTCAGATAGACATATACCCCTAGTCCTAGAATCGAGGACCTCTATGTCAAACTAGCCATAGGTTTAAAATACACCAAGTTAGAATTCAGTCATACCTACCAGCAGCTGGAGTTGGGTGAAGATTCCCAGTGGTTAGTTACTATCAACACCCACTAGGGGCTATACCAGTACACACGTTTACCCTTTGGAGCCTCATCAGCCAGTGTCATTTTCCAGCTTATGATGGTAAGTTTATTACAGAGCATCCCTCACAAAGTGGTTTATCTCGACGGCATTCTAATTACAGGAGCCTCACCTCAGGAACACAGATCAAATTTGGAGGAAGTTTTGAGAAGGTTTAAAGAAATGGGTGTCAGGTTGAAACGAGAGAAATGCACTTTCCAGCCAGAGAAAGTGGCATATTTAGTTTCAGCATTAATGCTAAAGAGTTACATCTTTTGGAAGATAAAGTAAAAGCCATTGAGGAAATTCAACAGCCAAAAAACATATCAGAGTTTAAATTATTCAATCATAAAAGGAATGGTGAATTTCACAAAGTGTGTCTGCCACTTTAGCCCCACTTCACCAGTTATTAAAGAAACATCAGCATTGGAGGTGGGGAGAAGAAGGCAGCACAGTGGCACAGTGGTTAGCACTGCTGCCTCACAGCTCCAAGACCTGGGTTCGATTCCCAGCTTGGGTCACTGTCTGTGTGAAGTTTGCACATTCTCCCCGTGTCTGCGTGAGTTTCCTCCGGGTGCTCCAGTTTCCTCCCACAGTCCAAAGACGTGCGGGTTAGGTTGATTGGCCATGCTACATTTCCCCTTAGTGTGCTGGGATGCTTAGGTTAGAGGGAGTAACACGGTAAATATGTGGGTTACAGGGATAGGGCCTGGGTGGGATTATTGCCGGTGCAGACTCGATGGGCTGAATGGCCTCCTTCTGCAGTATAGGGGTTCTATGATTCTAACAAAAAGAAGCATTTATAAAACTTAAGCAGGCTTTGCTGTTCTCAGCATTGTTTGTGCACTTTGATCCAACCAAGCCATTGATGCGTCACCATATAGAGTGGGGCAGTTTTGTCCCACAGGATGTCTGATGGAGTAGAGAGGCCAATCGCATTTGTGTCAAATACATTATTTGATGCAGAAAAAAGTATTCCCAGATAGATTGGCGGTCATTTATGCGGTGCAAACGTTCAGTAGATTTATGGACAACATTTCACAATAGTATTGGATCACAAACCATTGTTAGGTTTATTCAGAGAAGGTAAGCCAGTGCCACCAATTGCCTCAGCAAGGGTACAGAGGTGGGCTCTATTGTTAGCAGCGTTCAGTTATACATTCCAGCATCACCCAAGGACATTAATATGAACTGTGGATGTACTCAGCCGATTGCCCTTGTCACAGACAGTAGCATCGCCACCAGTCGCACGAGAGATAGTGTTGGCACTGCACCTGATAGAAACTTTGCCAGTCTCAGCTAAACACATAAAGGTGTGGGCAGAAAGAGACCCAGTGTCATCAAAAGTTAAATAGATAGTGATGCAATGTTGGTGATAAGACAAGTCAAAGCTACCTTACCAACGAAAAAGAAAGGAGATGTGAGGATGCTCTGTAGTTGTGAGGGGCTCATGTTATAATCCCCACCCCAAAGGAATCAACTTTTGTTACAGGAATCCCATGATGTGCATTCAGGATGAAAGCATTCACCCAAAGTTGTTTGGTGACCAGGCATTGATAAAGAAATAAAAAGATTGGTCAGTGAATGCCCCAGTGGTGAAATCCAACAGGCATTGTCGCCACTGGTGAATATGTATCCTTGGGAGTGCCCTGGGAACAATATTTATGGACTATCCAGGGCCGTTTATGGGCCATATGTTTCTTATATTAGTAGATACACATTCTAAATGGCTGGATGTCCACAACAGCCACTGTTACCATTGACAAATTGAGGAAGATTTTTGCCATCCATGGCATCCCAGAGATCTTAACGTCAGACAATAGCACATGAGTTACAGCGGAAAAGTTTTAAAAGTTTGTCAAATCAAATGGTGTTCGCCATGTTAGGTCAGGATCATTACCACCCAGTTTCCAATGGGTTAGCAAAACGGCTGTACAAATGTTAAAATTATCAATGAAAGAACAAATTAATAGGCCTCTACTTCTATGTATAGTTAGTTTCTTGTTAGTATATGATACCACGCCAAATGCAACCACAGGAGTCATGCCAACTAAGTTACTAATGGGAATCCACTTATGGACATGGTTAGATATGATATTCCAAGACTTGGCGGAGAGGGCGAAGGCTAGACAAGCCTCCCAGAAAGAAAATCACAACTCAAGAAAAAAAGGCAGAGTTTTCCAAGTTAATGATTTAGTTCTGGTCAGAAACTCTGCAGCAGGACTGACATGGGTGATTGGAAAGATTGTGGGAAGAACAGGACTGGTCTCCTATGTTATGGAAGGTTTTCATGTCAAGAAACATATAGAACCACTGAGGAAGAAAGCAGGGAGAAAGAAAATCCACCAACGCCTCTACTTTCTCAAAAGACTAAGGAAATTTGGCATGTCCGCTATGACTCTCACCAACTTTTACAGATGCGCCATAGAAAGCATTCTTTCTGGTTGTATCACAGCTTGGTATGGCTCCTGCTCTGACCAAGACCACAAGAAACTACAAAAGGTCGTGAACGGAATCCAGTCCATCACGCAAACCAGCCTCCCATCCATTGACTCTGTCTACACTTCCCATTGCCTTGGAAAAGTAGCCAGCATAATTAAGGACCGCACATACCCCAGACATTCTCTCTTCCACCTTCTTCCATTGGGAAAAAGATACAAAAGTCTGAGGACACATACCAACTGACTCAAGAACAGCTTCTTCCCTGCTGCCATCAGACTTTTGAATGGACCTACCTCACATTAAGTTGATCTTTCTCTACACGCTAGCTATGACTGTAACACTACATTCTGCACCATCTCCTTTCTTTCTCTGTGTACGGTATGCTTTGTCTGTATACCGTGCAAGAAACAATACTTTTCACTGTATACTAATACATGTGACAATAATAAATCAAATCAAATCAAAGGCCTGATACAGGGGATCAACAGGCGATCCCTGCAGTAGATTCAGGTTCACCACGGATGATTACAGGGATCCCGGTTGTAAATGTGGAACTGGAGCAACCAGCGGTTTCTGTAATTGAGGAGACAGCAGCTCCCAAGGAGGTTCTCGACCCTGGACCATGTACGGCACTGGCGCCACTACTTAGCTGGTAAACGATTCACCCTACTCACGGACTTCATTTCCTGAAGAGCATAACGCAGAATTGAGGCATTCTACCAAGGTCCGGAAGTCTCGTGTTTGTGTGGGTTTCCCCTGGTGCTCTGGTTTCCTCTCTCAGGCCAAAGATGTGCAGGTTAGGTGGATTTGCCATGTTAAATTGTCCTTTAGTGTCCCAAGATTTGTAGGTTAGGGGGATTAGTGGGGTAAATACGTGGAATTACAGGATTAGAGCCTGGGTAAAATGCTCTGCCTGAGAGTCAGTGCAGACTTGATGGGCCAAATGGCCTCCTTCTGCACTGTGGGAATTCAATGATTTTATGGTTCCTCATCTAATCAGACTGTCATGATGGGTCTTGAATCTAATTTAAAATTCGCCAGATAACCATTTAGCTAAATGTCAGCATTCCAAAATGAAGAACCACATTCTCTGATATCCCCCAAGAAGATTGGCTGTGCATCTTCTGGGTCTTTGGACTCAACCTCATGGATGACTTTTGGGATATCTGTGTGGTGCTGGGACTGCGACTTGCACAGTTCATCAAACTGTTGCTGTGTTGCAGTGAAAGCACTAGGCAGGATACTGATCCTTCCTGTGAGGACATCGCACTGTGGCACTGGCAAGGTCACTCTGCTGGTGGTTCCAGGGTGGCTTTCCCTAATTTGGCTCCCTGTGTTTTTATGGCTTGATGTGTTGAGCTGAGATTTGGTTTCTGCCCCATGAAGTGCTCTCTCCTCTTAGTGTGGTCACTAAGTTGCTCACATAACTCTAGCTAGAAGGATTGCCTTTTCGAGGGCAAGATCATCTTTAGCTTGTGAGAAGCATGAGTGTGAACCATCTGCACCACCCATCAGGATTCACGGATTGGATAAGCTCAGAATTTAATTCACCATATTAACATCCTTCAGACATCCTGTAGACATTGTTAATGAAGGTTCTGCAGGGATCTGGACTCTCTTATTGAATTTAACTCCCTCTAGAATTTAGTTGGATCTCAAGTTGAAGTGTACACCTAAAGATTTTAAACCATTATCCGATTTTCAGATGACTCATCAACCAGTTGTCATGGAATGATGTCGTCTGGCCCAGTCAAATTGGCCCAGTCAAATAAAGAGGTGTACGAACTTGCTCAGCCTCTGATTTTTTATTTTGACCTGTGGCAATAATGACTGCGACATTTAATTGTCTTTGGAATCCAGTAAGAAGTCTCACAACACCAGGTTAAAGTCCAACAGGTTTATTTGGGAGCAAAATCCACTAGCTTTCGGAGCGCTGCCCCTTCGTCAGGTGAGTGGGAGTTCTGTTCACAAACAGGGCATATAAAGACACAAACTCAATTTACAAAATAATGATTGGAATGTGAGTCTTTACAGCTAATCAAGTCTTAAAGGTACAGACAATGTGAGTGGAGAGAGCATTAAGCACAGGTTAAAGAGATGTGTATTGTCTCCAGACACAGTTAGTGAGATTTTGCAAGTCCAGGTAAGTCATAGGGGTTACAGATAGTGTGACATGAACCCAAGATCCTGGTTGAGGCCGTCCTCATGTGTGCGGAATTTGGCTATCAGTCTCTGCTCAGCGACTCTGTGCTGTCGTGTGTCATGAAGGCCGCTTTGGAGAATGCTTACCCGAAGATCAGAGGCCAAATGCCCGTGACCGCTGAAGTGTTCCCCAACAGGAAGAGAACAATCTTGCCTGGTGATTGTCGAGCCGTGTTCATTCATCCGTTGTCGTAGCGTCTGCATGGTCTCCCCAATGTACCATGCCTCGGGACATCCTTTCCTGCAGCGTATCAGTTAGACAATGTTGGCCGAGTTGCAAGAGTATGTACCGTGTACCAGGTGGATGGTGTTCTCAAATGAGATGATGGCATCCGTGTCGATGATCCGGCACGTCTTGCAGAGGTTGCTGTGGCAGGGTTGTGTGGTGTCGTGGTCACTGTTCTCCTGAAGGCTGAGTAGTTTGCTGCGGACAATGGTCTGTTTGAGGTTGTGCAGTTGTTTGAAGGCAAGAAGTGGGGGTGTGGGGATGGCCTTGGTGAGATGTTCGTCTTCATCAATGACATGTTGAAGGCTCCGGAGAAGATATCGTAGGTTCTCCGCTCCAGGGAAGTACAGAATGTGAGGGGGATGTTGCAAACCCTTTTTTCACATTTTGAGCGTGTGCAAATAAATTAACCCTCTGAGTTCATCCTGTCTTGAGTTTGCTTGGGGTTATCCATTTGGAATCCAGGCCATGGGTACACATCCTTTGTCAAAGATGGTAAAGAGATGAGAGTCACATGACATGGGCGTCTAGCTTGTGGGACCAGTAATATTGTCTTGCTGAACTGCATGACTCAGCCTGCTGTTTAACGTCTGACTAACAACCTCTCAAACAAGCAGCTCTGGCCTAGGCTGGACACCTGGCCCCCATCTACAATGTTTCTGCTGGAAGTTCTGTACCGTCATCTACCAGACTGATTCCTCACTGCCTACCTATCCCGTTGTGTGAAGACAATGTCCCCGGAAAAGTGAATTATCCAGCATTGGTTTTTCACCCACCAACCTGCATGAAGGAATATCTCATGGTTCTTTGATTCAGGACTCTGGAACTCATGTGAAACAATATTTCTTTTCTCTGTGGTCTCTGCACTATAAAGCTTACCTTTCTCTATCCCTCTCTTTACTATCTGAATGTGAGGGGGATGTTGCAAACCCTTTCTTCGCATTTTGAGCGTGTGCAAATTAATTAACCCTCTGAGTTCATCCTGTCTTGAGTTTGCTGTGGGGTTATTCAAAGAAAATTGGATCACACTAAAACTGAGGGAAAGACAAAAAAATCAGAATACCTTTCAGAGGGGTGGTGCAAGGAGAAATCAGTGCTGCATAAATTATCCCCCTCCTGACTTAACAACTTCCACTGACTTCCTGTTTTTATGAATGTCTTGTAAAATGCTTTTCCTATCATGAAAGCTTGTCTGAAGGTGTCCTGCTGGAGGTACCCAGGCAAAAGTTAGAGAAAAATAAACTGGCACTTTTCACAACCACTGGGCATATCAAAGCACTTTACAGTCAAGTACATTTGAGGGGTAGAAACTGTTTTAATGTTGTAAGTGCAGCAGACAATTTGCACTCAGCAGAATCTCACCTACAGCAATGTGATCATGGCCTGTTTTTTGTGATGTTGATTGAGGGATAAATGACACTGGAAATAGTTCCTCCGTTGTTGTTCAAAATAGTGCAATGGGACCTTTTATGTTCACACAAGCGGGGTAGATGTGGCCTATTATCTGAAAGACAGCACCTCCAATAGTGCAGTGCTCCCTCAGTACTGCACTGGAGTGTCCAGCTAAAAATGTGAAGGTTCGGTGGATTAGCTAAATTGCCCCTTAATGTCCAGAGATGTGTAGGGTAGGTGGATCAGCCATGGTAAATGTGTGGGGATAGTGTGGGCAGGCAGAAGTTGGATGGGCCTGAATAAGATGCTCTCTCAGAAAGTCGGTACAGGCTTGATGGGCCAAATGGCCTCCTTCTGCACTTTAGGGATTCTATGGATTCGATGGATCTGATTTTTGGATTCCAGCCTCGGAAGCCAGAAACTTGAAAACCTTGTGATTCAGAGTCAAGTGCGCCTCAAACTGAGCCATGACTGCTTTCTCCATCTTTAAGGACCAGTTCTGCAAGCTGTTCCTGTCACTGCCCATTATGCCTGCACTTACACACTTGTACCACTAGATGGGACTGCACAGTGTCCTGAAGCTGCAGATTTCTACACTTACAGCTAAAGCATCAATAAAAAACCCGAATTGAACTTGATACCTGGGGCAGAGCATGTAAAATTAACAGTTTGTTAATAAAACCACAGTTTAAACATGCGTAATTTAAAACATACACATTTTAATTATTAATCACTTTCAACTTTTCTGCTACTATTTGCCTGTAATGTGGTTAAAATGACATTTTGTGAAATAATTTAATGTACAAGCTTCAAAAAATAATTCACTTAAGCATTAAGCAGTTTTTTAAATGTACTTTTACAGCGTTTGTACTATATATGTCGCAATGTGCAACTTGATTAAATGAATGCTGGGAAAAACAATGTAAAAACTTGTTTGAAAATTTCTTACCGAAAAGTGTAGTTTCTATTGGTGCTCTGTGTCTGTAAAGGAGCAGCATGCACCAGGGAAAGGGTCCACCCTCTAGCTGGCAACGTTGTGCAGAAGGATCATGTAGAAACAATGTGGGGAGGAGAAACACAACTCAAATTATTTTAAACAAACCTTCACAAAGTTAAAATTAACTGCAGAGACTGAGATAGCATCAGAGCAATGTGAGATTTGTGTCACAGCCCCACCCTATGGACAGGTTATGCAATTACAGTATGCCAATTTGCTGCTTGAAAACTTGACAGTGTGTACAGAGGAAGTACAAAACTGGTTTCAGCTAACTGATACTCCATTTCACATCCCAGCTCATTTTCTTTTCCATAATGGTTGAAGATCTATTCACTTATGGAATGTCTATTATAAATCTGCATATCAAAATGCAACATAGAAACGTTCTCACAGAGTATGCGGCACGGTGGCACAGAGGTTAGCACCGCTGCCTCACAGCACGAAAGACCCAGGTTCAATTCCCAGCTTGGGTCACTTTCTGTGCGGAATCTGCATGTTCTCCCCTTGTCTGTGTGGGTTTCTTCCGGATGCTCCGGTTTCCTCCCACAGTCTGAAAGACATGCTGGTTAGGTGCATTGACCATGCTAAATTCTCCCTCAGTGTACCCGAACAGGCGCCAGTGTGTGGCAACTAAGGGATTTTCACAGTAACTTCATTGCAGTGTTAATGTAAGTCTACTGAGACAAGAAACTTTAGAGCCCAACATCTGATGAACCTGTTGCCTGGTTGATGTGTATTTTAAGTGTCAAACCAATTCTCTTTATAGGCACCCCACAGAAGAAATGCAACTGCAATCCTCACTTTAATTTGTCCCGTTGAATGATGGAGCCACAGGACGCAGCAACAAGTACATTACAAACTAGCCATTAACTGATTGCTATGGAGTCCAAATGTTTGGATGCCAGATAGTCTTCATTTATAAACACAGAAAGGAAGTTTCTGGGTCGAAAGCCCAAACAGTCCAATTCATGTGTGTGGTGAACCATAGATGGTTACCACTATGGGTACTTGTACATATGTTACTCTTGTTACTGTTGGGGTTAGGGTTTGGGTGTTCCACCTGTTATTATTGTTTATGTGGTACACTCCGTTCGGCTCCGCCTTCTTACAGGAGTATAAAGGTCACTGCTACTTCCTAGTAGCCCTTAGTCTGGGATAATATTGTTAAGTAGTGTGCTCCAATCTTGTTGTGAATAAAAGCCTTTATTCCCGGGTACGTCCTAGCCTCCCGTGTGAATCAATCGCGCATCAATGTGTACATCAGTGGTTTCAGCTACCAGTTTATTCATACTGGGTGGTTTCTGTGTGGAGTTTGCATGTTCTCTCCATGTCTGGGTGGGTTTCCTTCGGGTGCACCGGTTTCCTCCCACAATCTGAAAGATGTGCAGGTTAGATTGAGTGACCATGTTAACTTACCCCTTAGTATCCCTAGATGTGTAGGTTAGGGGGATTAGCAGTAAATATGTGGGATTAATTAAGGGAAAGGATCTGGGTGGGATGCTCTGTCGGAGAGTCGGTGCAGACTCGATGGGCCAAATGATCTCCTACTGCACTGTATGGATTCTATGATTCTCTGATTCCAGCAACAGCCACTCACTGCTTCATGACAGGGGGTGAGGAAAAAGACAAATTGCAAATAATATGGGCTTCTGCCCACTGCTAGATCTTTATGCTTCACAGCCCTGTGTTCTTGTTTAAAATAAATGGCAGCTCTTTCACTGATCTGCTGAGGCCACTGACTAAGTACAGGTCCACATGCACCAGCAGCTTTACAGTCTCTTTTCCAAGTTTTTCAAATTGTATTCCTTTCTCAGAGTTACAAGTCAGTGTGCAGAGTGGACACAGCTAACCCTAATCAATCTCTTTGCTTACTCCAAAAAAGCAATTCAAATTTAAATTGAATCCAATTCATGGTCCCCACAAGAGAGACACACAAGATCCAAGCTGACAAGAACAGGCATTACACCTGACCTCATGCTTGATCCTACACTTGATCTTAGCCCTTGCGTTGCATCTAAACCATGAGAGATTACCTGAAAGGGATGTGTTGCCCTCAACCAACCTTCACAAACCACCATTTTCTAGTGAGAGTGGGAAGGAAAGACATCGGAATTAGGAGCAGAAATAGGCAAATTCAGCCCTTCGAGCTTGCTCCGCCATTCAACCAGATCATGGCTGATCCCTCCCTGGTCTCAAATCCACCTCCCCACCTGCTCCCCATATCCCTCTTTCCCTTTTTTTATTAGAAATATTGGGTCTATCTCCCTCTCGAAACCATTCAATGATTCAGACTCCACCACGCTATGGGGGGGTCATAGATAGTCACCTGAAACTGAAACCCTCTCTGTTTCTTTTTACCCTTCCAATCCCAGGAACTTCGAGCGTGCTCGGAGCATCCCTACTGCTCAAAATCAGCTAACTCAACACAGATTAAGAATCAGACTGGATCCTTCTGCCCAACATATTTCAGCAGGAAATCCAGCCCTTGTTTTCTGGGTTTCTCTCTTTATTTGCTATTGAGTATGCTTCAGTATTCTCCTCCTTTGCCAAAAAGCTGCTACTGAGTCTATTTTTATGAGTAAAATATGGTCATTGTTAGACTTTTAATTCCAGATTTTTATTGAATTCACCACCTGCTGTGGCGGGATTTAGAAGCTGGGTCCCCCAGGGCAGAACGCTGGGTCTCTGGATTGCTAGCCCAGTGACAATACCACTCTGCCATCACCTCCCCCAAAAGAGTTTCAGGCGAGGCCAATTGAAACATTTCAAACTGGGATTGATTTTTGTTAAGGATATCAAAGAATAGCGCGGTGGAATCTGAATCGTTGAATGGTTTCAAGAGGGAGATAAACATATTTCTAATTTAAAAAGGGGAAAGAGGGATATGGGGAACAGGTGGGGAGGTGGATTTGAGACTAGGGAGAGATCAGCCATGATCTGATTGAATGACAGAGCAGACTGGAAGGGCTGAATTTGCCTACTTCTGCTTCTAATTCCTATGTTGTTCCTTCCCACTAACTAGAAAACGGTGGCTTATTAATTCTGTGTAGAGGATGAAAGGGTTGAAAACTGTGCTGTATCAGGGAAAAGAGAAAATTAATTGCTGGCTTCTTCGGACATTCCTAAGGTCTGTCGTTATTTGTTGAATTTGCAATTGAATTAGATTTACAAAATGTAATTGTGTGGCACCCATGAGGAAATTCTCAGCGAGTATTAAATTCTGCCTGTGCAGGAGTCACTGACAGCAATAATATGTGAAAAGAGATTTGATATATTAGCTGTTATAAATTAAAATAAAGCCAAACATTGAATGAAGGACAATATCTAGCTGGCAGTGAGTTACAAGGCAGTAATTAAATCAATCAGTGGCCCAGTGGGGAGTCTGATGGAAGCCAGTGAATCCCAATGGGCAGTCAGTGAGACAGAACATGTCTTGTTTTGTCTCTGTTTGTTTAACCATCTATCACAGCAAAATCACTTTGGCAGCTTCCTCATTTACTTCAGTAGCATTCCCTTCCTCGCTCATCATTTTCATGCTTTTGTATTGAAGTCTACAGTATCTGTGATGTAGCCCATTCCAGCCAGCAGGCAAAACCAGGCAAGACCATGGTGGGTGAGGCACAGCCCATTAGATGTAGGAGATTAAATGGAGGAGGAGACCATTCAGCCCCATCTGTTTGTTCCGCCATTCAGTTAGAATATGGCTGATCTGTACCTTAATTCCATTTCCCATCCTGGTTCAGTAATCTTTGATACCCTTAACAAAAATCGATCCCAGTTTGAAATGTTTCAATTGATCTCGCCTAAATATCTTTTCGGGAATGGTGGTGGCATAATGGTATTGTTACTGGGCTAGCAATCCAGAGACCCAGGGTTCTGCCCTGGGGGACCCAGGTTCAAATCCCGCCACAGCAGGTGGCAAATAAAATAAAATAAAAATTTGGAATTAAAAGTCTAACGATGAGCATGAAACTCATTGTCGTAAAATCCCATCTGGTTTACTACTGTCCTTTACAGAAGGAAATCTGCTATCCTTACCAGGTCTGGCCGACATGTGACTCCAGATCCACAGCAATATGGTTGACACTTAAAAAATGGCCTTAAAAGCCACTCAGTTCAAGGGCAAAATTAGGGATGGGCAATAAATGCTGGTCCCTTGAATAGGGGGAAAAGATTTCTTATCTCCAGATGTGAATAAGTACATCCTGAGATCAGCCTGAAAGGCCATGCTCTAATTTGAAGGTTTTCTGAACACCCCAATGGAGGAAATATTTTCTCTGTGTATCCTATCAATGCCTATAATCATTTAAACAGTTTAATTAGATTATTCCTTAATCCTCTATACTCAAGAGAATACAAGTCGATGGTTTATATAACCTACCCTCAGAACGTCCCTTTTTAGTCCCAGTATCATTCTGATCAATCTGTGCTGTACTCCCTCCAACTGCTCCATGTCCTTCCTGAGCTCCAGTGTCTTGAACTGAATGCAATAGCAGGGTCTAACCAGAGCTTTATGTAACATACACTCTACCCCTTTGTATTCCAGTCCTCTTAAGCCAAATCTCCATTAATTTTATTTAAACTATTTTTTGTAGCTGCCAACTAGCCTTTAGCGATGTTTGTACTTGAACATCTAAATCTCTCTGCTCCCACACAGCTCCCAGTTTCTCACCATTCAAAAAAGCTCTGATCGTTTACTTGGATCTAAAGTGAATGGGCTCACACTTCCCCACATTCAACTCCATCTGCCACAGTTTGTCCCCATGTCATCTATCCTGTTGTAGAGATGCACTTACACATAATTCATTCCTGAACACAAAAGGTATTTATTAATAAGAATTGTACAGGGGCCACATGGCTGTAGCCAGCTCCCAAACATTCTCTGCCTCAGAGCCTCTCTCACCATTCCATCCCGAGTCTTGATTGGTCACCCAGGCCGGGTGACCCTAACTCTGCTCTGTTGCCCTTAAAGGGACAATCACCACGCCTGTCCTTTGTCACTTTCTACTTTATCTACAATATTTGCTCTGCTAAATTAATATTGTCAGCAAATGTGGATATATGGTTCTCTAATTCAGTTATAGATATGGTGAAAATCTGAGGCCCCAGCACAGACCCTTCTCAGGAACAGCACCGTGAGTTACTGATTGAAGTACATACTTCTTATGTTTTCTGCTTCCCGGACATTAGAAATAAGCACACTTTAGATTCAAGATACTGGCACTTCATTGAGTGTGCATCCTGCTGTTCTCCATGTGGTTGGTGATGCATTGTTACTCGTCACATGATTACAGTGCAGTTGTGAAATGTGGCACTCTGCATGTATATTCACATAAAAAATAAATCCTGGCTCTATAGCAATTGTATAACAGTATAAACCCTCTCTCTTTAAAAAATATGTAATGCATCTATATCAGTGTAACTTTTCCAATCATTAACTTTTTTTCTAAATTATAGAAGATCAACAATCCACTTTTATAAATAAATTGACACCAAAGAGTCTTTTATAGTTTCTTTCTTTATCTAAAAATATTATTCATGGTGTAGCGTTGGTAGGAGGGTGCTGTGCCTCCACTTTATGAATTTGGTGTTCTTCGCTCTTGGTGATGAGTTGGCATTGCTGCACGGGCGATATTGTGTGCGTTGCTCCTGGTGTTGTATGAGTTGCGTTTGGTGTTGCTGATGCTATGTGGCTTGCTGGTGACATTGTTGATGTTGCACTGTTTGTTAGTGATGCTGGTGATGTTATCTCATTGGGTAGTGAGGCTGCTGGTGCAGTCGATGATCTTTTCTGCTCTTACAGCTCGGGTACATGTCGGTTATGGACCCCGTCCCTTCTCATTTGCTTACCGACTTTGCTCTCGATGGTGTGTGACATTGGAGTCTCAGCTTCACCTCAGTGGGTGCACAATCCAGGTTAGGCTCAGGGTTACAAACTGGTGAGCACAGCACTGACATGGGTCCACAACTGGAAAGTGAAGTGAGAACCGAAGTCTCTGACACTCGGAGGACTGCTGGAGATCAGACCCCTGTTCCCCTTACCTTAAAAGCGATATGGTAGCATTGGAGGCAGTCCAAAAGAGAATCATCAGGCTAATTCCTGGGATGAGAGGGTTGTCCTATCAAGAGAGACTAAATAGTCTGGGTCAGTGCAGGCTCAATGGGCTGAATGGCATCCTTCTGTGCTGTAGGATTCTATGATTCTATGTATTCCTTTGGAGTTTAGAAGAGTGAGGGGCGTTTGACAGGATAGATGGTGAGGTGTTTTCCCTAGTGGAAGTGTCTCAAACAAGGGGACATAGCTACAAGATAAAGGGCCGGTCATTTAAAACTGAGGTGTGTAGAAATTTCTTCTCGCAGGTGGTGAATCTCTGGAATGCTCTGCCCCAAAGGGTGTTGGAGGCTGGATCATTAGAAGTATTTGAAGGGGAAGGGAATAAATATTTGATAGATTGAGGAACAGAGGGCTAAGGGGAAATGGTACAGAAAGGAGCTTGAGGCAGGCATAGATCAGCCATGATCGTATTGAATGGTGAGGCAGGCTTGAAGAGCCCGGTGGCCGACTCCTGCTTCCATTTCCTGTGTTCTTGTTTTCAGCCCCCAGCAGATACCGAGTCTCTGCACTCGGTCAATGAGAACTGTCTGAGATGCAGAGACAAGCAGGGAAACATCTGGCAAAGTGCCAGAGACCATGTGCAGACTTGAGCAATAGGTGCAGGAATCTTTCCACATTCTGTCTACTGTCATGGCTCCAGCATGCAAGCACTTGTCTGCCTCCCTGGAGAGAGGCTTATGTCTTAGAGACCCAGATCAAGCAGAATACACAATGGTTGCCGGATATGTGCTCAGGCCCACACTCCGTCGCAGAAGCAATGGGTGCAGTGCATGCATCATGGCAAAGAAAGAGGGGCTTCAGGCACCACGACCTATCTCTAGGTTCCCCTTCTCCTCAAGGAGTCAGGGGGATGTCACATGAATATCATCCCAGGACACTCCAAGGATGCCCTGCCATTCCATCCACTCTACCAGTGCCCCATTACCTCCAGCAGGTCAGGCCAAGGAGGGTGCACCGATCCCTCTGCTGGGGTACCTCAATAGGCTGGAGACTTCTAGGCCTCAGGCCTGCCAAAGTCATCACAATCAACAGGATACAACAGTCAGCAGGCTGCCTCTGCCTCAGCTGTGGATGTCAGGGCTGCAACTAGCAGTAGGAAAAGAAAGATAAATAAATCTTGAAGGCATATAGGTGTCTAATTACTGCATGTACGATTCGCACTTCAAAATATATTTTTAATTGTACTGTATTCTGGTTGCTGAAGGTGCTGCTAGATGCTGCCATGGACAGGGCGAATTAAGGACTTGCCATTTAATTCCTACTCAGGTTCCAATGATTGGTTCTACTGATGCATCATTTATTGTCTCGCATCATCAGTCGTGTCATCATTGAGTATGTTTCATTGTTTGTTAATGTACAGCCTAGGCACACACCAAGCAACACAACAGGGATTGCTGACTGGTTTTGAGCTTTCTTAGAATGCTGTCTGCGAGTGTTTCCACTGTGTTTCAAGTCACTGCATGTCCTGTCCGTGCCCTGATGTGAAATGTGAGGATGCCTCAAGGGGTATTAGACAGGCCAAGTCAGTTGGCCAGGAATATGGAGCTTGAAGATCAGACATGTGAAGGTCTCCACTGGAACAAGGTCTAAGGAACAGAAACCCAGAGCTTTCCCTCAATGGTGAGATAATGAGAAGTGTTGATGGCAAAACGAACCTGGCTGTCATTGTTCAAAAGTAATTGTGATCCAGCATGAAGGGGCAGCCAGCAAGTAAGAGGGTAACAGGCAAATTGCCTTTGATTGCCAGAGGGATTGAGTGTAAGAGTAAAGAATCTGGCAGCAATTGATCACAGCCTTGGTGAGACCCCACCTGGAGTATTGTGTGCCCTGTTCATCTCCTCGCCTAGAGAAGGATTTAACCCACATAAAGAGATTGCACCCAAGGCTTATCAGATTCATTGCAGGGACTGTGAGATTATCCTATGAGGTGAGATTGAGGAGAATGAACCTGTATTCACGAAAGTGCAGAAGACTGAGAGGGTATCAATGTGAAGAATAATGACCTTTCACAGGACTCTGCAGGGTGGATGCAGAAAGGATATTCCCCATTGCTGAGGTGTCCAGAACAAGGAGACACAGTCTCAAGGTAAGTGGTAGCCCATCTAGGATTTCAACATTCAGGATGTTTGGAAAGCTTCACCCCTCAGGGGAGTGGAGGCTTTGTCATTATATTCAACGAGTAGATCAATCACTTTGTAGCTAAATACCTGGGATGGTCCAGGGTGTAAACCCGACACATTGTTGTCTTTCCTCTCCCCACTCGGGAACCGTGGAGCTGCTTTCCTCCATCCATCCGTCCCTCCACCACCGCGACCCCCCTTCCACCTCCTCCCCCAGCCTCACTACTACCACGCCCCACCCTTCCCTCCATCACCACACCCCACCCCTCCCCAATTCCTCCCCCACCCCTCCCTCTACCACCGCATCCCATCCCTCCCTCTTCCACCGCACCCCACCCCTCCCCACCTCCTCCCCACCCCTCTATCACTGTGCTCCCCTCCACCATCTCCCCAGCCCTCCCTCCACTCCGCACCCCACCCCTCCCTCCACCTCCTCCCCATCCCTCCCTCCACTCCTCCCCCACCCCCTCCCTCCACCTCCTCCCCCACCCCTCCCTCCACCTCCTCCCCCACCCCTCCCTCCACCTCCTCCCCCACCCCTCCCTCCACCTCCTCCCTCTCCCCTCCCTCCACCTCCTCCTCCACCCTTCCCTCCACCTCCTCCCCCACCCCTCCCTCCACCTCCTTCCCCAGACCTCCCTCCACCACCCACCCCACCCGTCCCGGCTTCCTCCCCAGCCCTGTCACTTTGGTCAACATGAGTTACTCTTTTAGTGCGAGGTTAACTGCAGCTTCACACCTTGCTGGGATCTCAATGATATGAGATCCATGATTCATGAAGCAAAGTAGCTGCCATGTGGATTTCACCACAGACAGGAGAACACAAAAGTGAATCTGGTTCTCATCCAGTTGCCTCATGATTATTAGGGTTTTAGTTCGCCCATTGTGCTCATTTTTAATTCTGAAAAGATCCTCCTACCACTTTGAAGGATCGCACTTTCACAGTGACCGTGTTTTCGAGGAGACATTTTAAAAATGGCGCATGTCACATTCCAAACACACTACACCAACCTCTACTCTCCCCCTGTCACCCATCAACTCCCCCACCCCCAAAATCACATCACTCTAGACTACCCAATATAACCATTCATTTCCTCTCTGTCACCCTTTAACCTCCCCCGCTACCTTTGAGCCTATAACAATTACCATCCACCTGCCTTCCTTCTCCACTGAGCATACACCCATTACTGTCCCCATGCCCACGCTGCCTCTTACCCTTCCTTTTATCTGTGCCACCTATTTTGCCCATTTCTTGAACAGCCCCCTTACCACAATCAGACCATCTGTTACCCAACTATTATCCTGGACCTGTCTCTCTACCATATCTCACTCCTCTGTCTCACTGTGACTGTTTGATACCATCAGTTAAACTACCTTCCCCCCCCATCACCCCGGGACCCCACTGTAGAAAACACCGACCCCACACTTCACTGTCATCTCTTTACGACCATCCCTGCCTGGATGTCCACCTGATGAAGTCACTCAGGGAATGTCCTCTTAAAGCGGCCACGCTACCATATTCATTTCCCCCCAAATCCTGAAGTCACTTAAGGAGGAAAACAAAAAAGAAATCATTAACACAAACTATAAAAGAAACCATCAGGGAAAAACCCCCATGACAACTTGTCATTTCGTCAATGCAGCAACTTCTGAACTCGTACAGGATGTCTCAACTCCAAGCTAGGTTCATCTGGAAATGAAAACTCAGGCCGGCAAATGGCAAACTCATCAACCCAGAATCTAGATCATTGGTAGCTCTCCCATATTCTTCATTACTCCAACAATTGGGAGCTCTGGTTTCATATCTACGACCGGGATCCCCACTCCCAGTCCAGATGGATCTACATGTACTGCTGGAGTCACCGATTGATCCCTTGTATCAGGTACTAGTCTCCTCCTCAGGTGCAATATCCTTGCATCTCTACAATATAAGGGCCTAGTCCTGTCTTTTCCACAATCTTCCCAGTCACTCATCGGGCCCTATTTTACCACTTTGATTCCAAGTGCTGGGTGGACTTGAAACTGGGATTGTTTCGGATCCGGCTTTTAGACCCGTTCTCAGGCGCCCCCATACGCACTCTGCCTGAAAAAATATCAGTAATTCCAAATTGCGCTGCACAAGCCTGTGGGCGGGGCTTATTGCGCCCGAACTCTTGCAGCTCCAATCGGCGCCTCCAACTGCGCATACGCTGAAAAAAATGCTGCTCCCCTGCCACATTCCTCTCGGGCCGGATAATGCCCCCCCTGGCCCCCACAGACATTGCCCCATCCCCCCAGCGTTACTGACCCCCTTATCCCCACCCACACTCCTGCCACCCAAACCTCCCCCCCCCACTGATCATAGGCAGAGTGGCAGTGGACCCCCCTTTCACCCCCTCCATTGATCTCAAGCAGAGTGGCAGCAGACCCACCTCCTCCCCCCCCCCCCACCCCCATCCCCTCCACCGATCTCAAGCAGAGAGCCGTCAGACACTTGGCACTTATCTCCTCACTAACCCTCACTGATCAGACTTATAAGGAGCATGTCTGTTTTGCGCCGATTCTGGATGGGGTGAACGTGGTGGTAAAGGGGGAAGTGCCGGTAAAGTTGGGCGTGCAGCCCATTAAGTCAATTTAAATGCATGCAAATGCATTTAAATGGCCATCGCGCCCATTTCGGGCACGGTCCCGATCGCAGCCATTTTCGGGCCCTGGTAAAGGAGAAACTGGCGGGGAGGTGGGCACAGATCGTGCTACTCGCCTCATGCCTGACTTTACCAAGTTTTTGTGCCCGAGAACGGGCACAACATGATGGTAAAATCGGGCTCATCATCTCTGAAGTCTCCGTTGTTGAGTTGTGTTCTCCTGAGAAGCTTGCCTAGCCTCCACCCACCCCGCCAAATTTGGAAATATCATATTCAACTGTGTCCTTGAACAAGGTCCCATTAGCAGCTCGGCTGGCATGACCCCCCTGATCATATTTGGTGTGGTGTTATGAGACAACAAAATGCTATCAATCTTTAAAAACAGGGGCCTGTTTACCTGTTTCTTCACTGAGGCCTTAAAAGTTTGCACAGCATATTCCACTAACCAGTTTGAGGCTGGATAATGAGGTGCTGACACAACATGATGAATGCTATTTGATTTTGCAAATATCTCAAACTCCTTCGCCGTGAAGGATGCACCACCTGGTACTAAGACCTCCCGGATCCCATGAATGGTAAAGATTTGTCCCAATTTATCAATGGTGACAGTGCCCATCGTAGACTTCATCAGGTAGACATCCAGCCATTTCAAGTGTGCCTCCACTAAAATCAGAAACGTATGGCCCAAAAAGGTCCTCCAATATGTATTCTTGCCCAGGGTATCCCTAGCCAATCCCAAGGATCCATATCAGCTGGTGGTGGCAAGACCTGTTGAGCTTGACAACTGAGGCATTGACTAACCATCGATTTCTCTATCCAGGCCTGGCCACTACACAACTTCTGGCTCGGGCTTTCATTCTGTTTTGACTCGAATGCAATCGTACAGCTCTTGCAACAAGAATCGTCTTCCTTGGGACAGGACTATAACCCTATAGCCCTCCACAACACCCCATCTCCACAAGTTATCTCCATCCTCCTTTATGGGAGGGCTTTAGCAACCCTGGCCTCTCATATCGCCACCCTTGTAATACCATTTTTTTTAACCTTTGATAATACTGGGTCTCTTTCTGTCCATATGTTTATGTGCTTTGCTGAGACTGGCAAAGTCTCTATTGTATGCAGTGTCAGCCCTATCTCTTACGGAACCAGCAGTGATGCCATGTCTGTAACAATGGCAAACTTCTGATCACATCCGCATTAAATATGTGTGTTCTTGGGCGATGCTGAAATTGATAACTGTACGCAGCCAATAAGAGAGCCCACCTCTGCACTCGTGCTGAAGCTATTGGTGGCACTAACTTATCTTCTCTGAATAAGCCCAGTGATGGTTTGTGGTCCAAAACTATAATAAAATGCTGACCATAAATGTCCTGATGAAACTTTTGGATTGTAAATATAACCTCCAAGTTTTTCTTATCTATTTGGGAACATTTATTTTCTGCATTTGACAACATCCTTGAGGCAAAGTCAATGGCCTTCCTGCTCCATCAGATATTCTGTGAGACAAAACTGCTCCCACTCCATATGGTGATGCATCGCAAGTTACCACCAAGGGCCCGGTTGGATCATGGTGCACCAATAATGTCGATGACTGCAGACCCTGCTTGATTTTTTGTGAATGCCTCTTTCTGTCTTCTCTCCACTTCTAGCATTGATGTTTCTTTAACAATTGGAGTGGCGCCAAGCTGGCAGATATATTTTGTAATAAGCTACCATAATAGTTCACCATTCTGAGAAATGATTTTAATTCAGAGACGTTTGTTGGCTGGGGACCCCCTTACTGGCTTTTACTTTGTCTTCCAATGGATGCAAACATTTTGTGTCGCCCCCAAAACCTAAATAGGTAATTTTGTCTGCTTCGAAAGTACATTTTTCCCATTTCAGCCTAACCCATTGCTTCTTTAAATCGCTTCAAAACTTCCTCCAAGTTTGCCCTGTGTTCTTCAGGTGTGGCTCTTGTAATTAAAACTTTGTCAAGATAACTACATTTGGAATGTCTTGTAATAGACTATCCATTGTATGTTGGAAAATGGCACAGGCTGATGAGACTCGGAAAGACAGGCGTGCATATTGGTATAAAGCCTCTGAGTGTTGATGATTACCAATCTCTGTGAGTCCTCGTCAAATTCTAACTGAGGTCCAGTTTGGTATATTTTAAACCTCCAGCTAGTTTTGCCTAGAGGCCTGCAATTTTTAAGAATGGGGTATCTTTCTATTTGAGCTCCTCCATTAATTATCAATTTAAAGTCCCCACAAATTCTTACAGTCCGGTCCGGTTTTAGGATCAAGACAATGGGTACTGTCCATCCTGAGAATTGAACAGGCTTTAAGATACCCAAATCTTCCAGTCTCTTGAGTTCGACTTCAACCTTATGATGAGGCATGTAAGGCACAGGGCGAGTCCTGAAAAGAGTTGGTGTTGCCTCTGGATTCAGATATTTTTGGCTTTAGCTCCCCTTATAATTCCTAGTTCATGTTGGAAGACCTCGGAGTATTTACATAGGAACTCCTGAAAAACTCTATGGGCAGAATTTTCCCGTCCCTCCCGCCATGGGAATCATAGCGGGTGGGACATGAACCAGGCAAAGGTCAATTGACCATGGACAGAATTTTCCGGCCTTGAGGCGAGCGCGGCCGGAAAATCCCACCCTATCTCGCAGATTTAATATCTCTAACCAATTTAGCTTAATCTGCTTAAGCCAAGGTCAATGTCCCTTCATTACCAAAAAAGGTAACTGTACCATCTGATCCTTGTAGGACACTATAATTGTTGCTGCCCCTAAAGTCTGCAGTGTCTCTCCGATTATAGGTAGACAGTATAGCACCAGATTTGTTTAATTTCAATGGTTTGAGGCCTTTTTGAAGGTAACAAAATGCCTGCTCCCCTGTGACTGTAGCCACTGCCCCTGTGTTGACTTCCATTTTAAGACATCTGCCATTTACCATCAAGGCTATCTCTATATCTCCATTTGAGTTTGCAGATTCTCCTCGTATCTGTGTGGGGTTCCTCCGGGTGCTTCAGTTTCCTCCCACAGTCCAAAGATGTGCAGGTTAGATGGATTAGCCAGGATAAATGCATGGGGTTATGGAGATAGGGCAGTGGGGAGGGCCTGGGTGTGGTGCTCTTTTGGGGAGTTGGTGCAGACCCGATGGGCCAAATGGCCCCTTTCTGCACTGTAGCGATTCTATAGGGGACACTTTACCCAACTGGATCTCGTTTAAGGTAAGCAATTGGGTCCCTTGTCGGAGTCCTCAGCCATTTTCTTCACAGGAGTTAAACTAACCATTGTGGGGTTTTTTTTGCACATTCTGTCCTGTCAGCTTTACTCTACACCACATTTGTAAATTACCTTTTTGTTGCATCAAAAACATACATAATTTCTACATTGTCACGCTTCTTGGGAGTGTTCTCCCCAACACTGATAACAAGCTTCTGCCTTCAATGTTGTATCCTTTTGATTGGACTCATCTGTACCCCCATTCAGGTTGGCTTTCTCACCAGCCGTTTCCCGCCACAAGCAGTTTATTTTGTTTGGCACGCCTTGCAATTCGCTCACACCTTGTTCTGCACATTCAGTCGCTTCGGCCAACTCTTGTCACTTTTTCTGGAGAAATTTTGGTCTCTGCCAATAATTTATTTTGTATAATCAGGTTGTTTGCACCACAGACCAAACGGTCCCTTGGCATTTCTCCCAAAGCTGGGCTGAATTTACAATGGTCCTCTCAATCTGGCCACAAAGCCTGAGACTGTCTCCCCTGGCTCTCGGACTGCTGAATGAAATTTGTACCTCAACATAATCATTGAGGGTCGGGGCTTGAAATGATTCTTAGCCAGCTCAACTATCTGGTCAAAAGGTTGATTATCTAGAGCATCAGGCCATGTTAAACTTCTGATTAAACTTTACGTCTGTGTGCCACAAGCTGTGAGTAGAATAACCTTACACTTTTCTTCAGCTATTATCGCATGCACTATAAAAAGTAATGTAGTCTCTCAATATACTTCATGTTACTGGGTCAAAATCCTGGAATTTCCTCCCTAACAGAACCGTGGGTGTACCTACACCTCAGGGACTACAGGGCAGCTCACCACCACCTTTTGAAGGGCAACTAGGGATGGACAATAAATGCTGGCCTAGCCAAAGACACCCACATCGATAAAATGTTTGTTTTTAAATTGGGGTTAATTGTGAAGATTATATTTACATTCTTTCAATATGTGGTCAACAATATGGAAGATCGGACATGGTATATGATACTAACTCATGATCGTGAGAACATTCCCCATGTAGGGCTAGATTTAAGCACACATAGTTCCTGCACTGACTCTTTCTCCAGAATTCCCTGGATTGCAATAGGATTTAATTTTAAGAGCACCTTTGGAAATTTGATGATATTTTTGCCTATGACTACCTAATGGACAACGCTTGAGGAAATCGAGATTCCCAAAAGATGCACACCATGAGTTCTGCAGGGTACAAGAAGATATAATGTAGCAACTTCAATATGTCTGTTCAAATATTGAGGGAAAGAAGGAGCTACAGGCCAGTTGGTCTGACATCAGTCAGTGGGAAATGCTGAGATCTACTATCAATGAAGGTCTACTTCAAAAATATTAATATAATTAGAAGTAGATGTAGACAATTTAGCCCATCGAGCCTGTTCGCCAATCAACATGATCATGGCTGATCTCATCTTAGCCTCATCTCCACCTTTCTGCCCACTCCCCATAATCCTTCATCCCGTTACTAATTAAAAACCTATCTCCTCAAATTTGTTTAGTGTTACGGCGCCCACTGCACTCTGGGGTAGAGAATTCCACAGATTCACGACCCTTTGAGTGAAGTAATTCCTCCTCATTTCTGTTTTAAATCTGCCATCCCTTAGCCTAAAACATTGCCTCTCATTCTAGAATGTCCAACAAGGGGAAACATCTGGTCTATGTCTACCCTGTCAATCCCCTTTAGCATCTTACGTACCTCAATTAGATCTCCTTTCTTTCTCCTAAACTCCAGTGAGTATAGCCCTAAACTGCTCAATCTCTCGTCATAAGACAAATCTTGCGTTCTTCCTCAAGTAAGGGGGCCAAAACTGTGTGCAGTACTCCAGATGTGGTCCCACCAATGCCCCATAGTGTTGCAACAGCACTTCCCTACTTTTATACTCTATTCCATTAGCAACGAATGCTAAAATTCCACATGTCTTCCTTATTACCGGCTGCACCTGCAGGCTAACTTTCTGCGATTTAAGCACAGACACTCAGATCCCTCTGACCTGAAACATTTTGAAGTTTCTCTCCATTTAAATAATAAGTTGCCTTTTTATTCCTCTGACCAAAATTGGTAACTCACATTTATCCACGTAAAATTCCATCTGCCAAATTTGGCCCACTCACCTAATCTGTCGATATCGATTTGTAAATTTCTTATTTCCTCATTGCAACTTGTTTCCCCACCTATTTTCATGTCATCCGCAAATCTGGCTATATATAGTACATTCTATTCCTGCATCCAAGTCATTAATATAGATTATACATAGTTAGGGGGCTCGAGGACAGAACCCTGTGGCAAACCACTAGTTACATCTTGCCAACCAAATAAATACCAATTTATCCCCATTCTCTGGTTTCTGTTGGTTATCTAATCCTCTATCCAAGCTAATATATTACCTCCAACCTTATGGGATCTTATCTTGTCTATTAATCTTTTGGGTGGCACCTTATCAAATGCCTTCAAAAATCCAGATCCCTACATTTACAGGACTTCCATTATCCACTTTGCTTGTTTCTTCTTCGAAGAACTCTAGCAAATTAGTCAAACACGTTTTAATTTTCATAAAATCATGCTGACTGATAGATTGCATGTCATGGAATAAGAGATGGATAAACTAGGAATGGTATTACTAAAGGAACAAGTTTATTTATTAGTCGCAGGTAGGCTCAGACTAACACTGCAATGAAGTTACTGTGAAAATCCCCCCCTAGTCGTCACACTCCGGCGCCTGTTCAGGTACACTGAGAGAGAATTTAGCATGGCCAATGGACCTAACTAGCACGTCTTTCAGACTGTGGGAGGAAACTGGAGCACCCGGAGGAAACCCACGCAGACACAGGGAGAATGTGCAGACTCCACACAAACAGTGGCCCAAGTCGTGAATCGAACCTGGGTCCCTGGCACTGTAAGGCAGTAGTGCTAATCATTATGTCACCGTGCCACCCAAAGCATTTGCACAGAGCAGGTGTTAATAGAAGAATATTAAGTTCCAAAGACTGTCATATTGGACTTGAAGTGTTAACTCTTTCCGTCTCCACAGATGCTTCCAGACTTGCTGAGTTTTTCCAGCACTTTCTGTTTTTATTTTTCTCCAGCGTCACAGTACTTCGGCCTTATGACAATATGAACTGTTATTTTTGTGGGCATCAATGCTTGCATTGGACTCCAGTTATGAGATGACCCATGTGTGATGATGAAATCATTTACACCTTGGACATACTCAAAGAATGAGGAAGTTACCATGACAACACAAAAGAAGGCCATTAGCCCATCACACCAATGCCAGCTCCCTCAAAGAGCAGCTCAGCCAGTCGCACTCCCTTGTCCTTCCCTTAACCCTGCAAATGTTTCTTCTTCAGATAATTCTTCAAATACTCTTTGAAAGCCACAATTGAATCTGCCTCGACCACGTTCTTAAATCCTAAACAATGGAATTGTGGAATATATATTAGAATTGAAAGAGGATCAGTTAAAGTAATAGTGGGCAGGAATAAATGAATTATTTTCATGTTAGCAGGTTGTTAAAAGTTTATTTATTAGTGTCACAAGTAGGCTTACATTGACACTGCAATGAAGTTACTGTGAAAACCCCCTAGTCGCCACACTCTGGCACCTGTTCGGGTACACTGGGGGAGAATTTAGCATGGCCGATGCACCTAACCAGTACGTCTTTCGGGAGGAAACTGGAGCATCTGGAGGAAACCCACACAGACTCGGGGAGAACATGCAGACTCCGCACAGACAGTGACTCAAGCTGGGAATCGAACCTGGGTCCCTGGCGCTGTGATGCAACAGTGCTAACCACTGTGCCACTGTGCTGCCTAGTTGTATACTGCAAAGGTCATTGCTGGGAATCAGCTGTATATAATCTATATTAACTATTTAGATCAGCGGTCTCCAAACTCCGATCCGGATGTGGCCCACGGGCCGTAGCTTGGAGACCCCTGATTTAGATGAAGACATCAGGGAAAGTAACCTGTGAAGAACTTAATTTGCACCCCCTCCCAGAATAATTAACTCACTGGAGGCTAACATGCAGGTACAGCAAGCAATTAGGAAGGCTAATGGAATGTTAGCCTTTATCACAAGAAGATTTGAGTACAGGAATAGTGAAGAATTGCTTCAATTGTACAATATGTTGGTTAGACCGCACCTGTAGTACTGTGTGTAGTTTTGCTCTCCTTACCATAGGAAGGATATTGTTGCCATAGAAGGAGTGCAATGAAGGTTCACCAGACTTGTTCCCGGGATGGTGGGACTTTCCTATGAAGAGAGATTGGGGAAACTGGACCTGTACTCTCTAGAGTTTCAAAGGATGAGAGGTGACCTCATCGAAACTATCAAATATTTAAAGGGTGCAACAGGGTAGATGTAAGTAAGCTGTTTCCCCTGGCTGTGGAGTCTAGAATCAGGGGCACAATTTCAAAATAAGAGGGTGCCACTTTGGACCAAGATGTGGAGAATTTCTTTTACTCAGAGGGTTGAGAGCCTTTGGAATTCTCTACAGGGGGCTGTGGAAGCTCAGTCATTGACTATGTTTAGAGATTGACAGGTTTCTAAATGCCAATGAAGTAAGAGGACATGGGGATAGTGTGGGAAAAGAACATTGAAGTGGATGATCAGCCATAATCATACTGAATGGTGGAGCAGGCTCAACAGGCCGAATGGCTAACTCCTGCTCCTATGTTCTTCTGTCCTATATGGGTCAGGCAAAAAATAGAGTTAAGGTAGAAAATCATGTGTGTTGAATTGAATGGAAGAGCGAGCATGAGATGCCATATAGCCTACAACTGGTCCTTTTCCTAATGCTGTTATGTTCTTTTGGAACCAACTTCTAGAAATGTTACTCTCTTGTCTACAGAAGTAAAGATAGCCAGTCAGTTTATGTAGTAAGATCCTTTCTTGATGCAGGGAATTTCAGCAATGTTTTGCCATCAGTGGTCCAATGTTTCATTAAACAAGTGACTGATGCATTTTTCATTAGAACTGTCCAGTTTATTTCAATCTCCATGGACTCGGCCTCTCAACACCAAAGGCCATAGGGATGGTTTAGGGTCGTAGACTTCTCTAAGATGCAGGAGGCTGTGAACTGCACTTATATGACCACTGCAGTGTCAGTCAAGGGGAAAGGAACCTGGATCCTTGACGCTGTGAGGCAGCAGTGCTAACCACTGTGCCACCGTGCCGAAGGGGTGTTATCAAAATATTCCAACCAATTTTTCTTCCTCGGCAGAGTAATTGGTCTTTCATCTATTGCTGTTAATGGAACTTTGCTGTGGGCAAATTGCTTCATTTTCCTACATTTCAATAATAATTCCATTTCAGAAATACTTTTTCAGCTGTGAAGTGCTTGAGATGTTCAAAAATTATGACAGGTTCTTTAGAAATTCAAGGTTTTTTCACTTCTCACTCTGACACAGATGAAGAATAATTGTCTGTTCAGAATCACCGCAAGTGTGAGTATAATGACTGATTGAATGTCATTCAATCCTAGAATTCATTCTTGTGGATCTGGGGGATTCCAAAATGAAATATGACAAGTCTGCAATGTAAGTAATACAAGCGTCTAGTGTGCAGCACAATTGAAAGTTGCAAAAGGAATACAACTGAAATAGAGTAAGTGAAGATAGAGACTTAAATAACGAAAATGTTTCTCCTGTTCCGCTGGGACAATGAAAATTTCATGACAAGGAAGACAATCAGTGATGTTTTAATATTGTAAAGTTTGATAGATATAGCATTCCATAAATTTATTTAATTTACCTTTGAAAGGCATAAAAGAATTTGGTAGAACATTTCAACAGGACAGTGTGGATTGAATAGGGCAGGCTTAATATGGTCTGTAGACAGAATAGACTTAAAGGTTGAATGGCCTTTCATATTCTATGTGTGTGTAAAGTCTTATATTCTTTTGACATCCTACCTCCTTTAACAAAACCCAGATGTTGGTTCTTCCATCATTTCAGGAACTTCATCCTTCATGTGACGAATTCCACCTCAGCTGAGTCTTTTCTCTGGGGTTTTCCCTACCTCACTCGCAGTGTTGGGTGACCTTTTTGTGACTCCCAATGACCTCCCAACACCAGCATCTTAGAGAAGTCTACGACCCTAAACCACCCCTATGGCCTTTGATGTTGAGAGGCCGAGTCCATGGAGATTGAAATAAACTGGACAGTTCTAATGAAAAATGCATCAGTCACCTCCAGATAAGTTTGAAGTAAACATGGGCTGTTATTGCCTTACTTCAAAACATTATTTTTGGTCCACCAGCTCTCTGACCTTTCTTCTTTGTCTCCCCTCCTGCAGCTTTGTGGACAGTTTAGATACCAGTTTAAAATTAAAAGAATTACTTACTTCAGAACATCCAGTGCATCAATCTAACACACCCATGTGCTCTTTCAACCAACTTAATGTCAAATTTGGAAAGGTTTTAGCTGGTCAGGTGTCTGTCACTAAGTTCCAAAGGTGCTATGATAAATCATCTGTGTCATTTGTAAATCTAGATCTTCAGTTGTCAAGCATCGTCAGGTGGCCAGTCAACAGTCACATTTATTCATTCGTTGGCATATAGCATCACTGGCAAGGGCAGCATTTATTGCCCATCCATAGTTCCCCTAGGAAAGATTGTGGTGAGCTGCCTTCCTGTGCTGCAGGTGCACCCCCAGATGGTTCCCCAATTTTGACCTAATGACAGTGAAGGAATGGTGATACATTTTGATTTGATTTGATTTATTATTGTCACATGTTTTGGGATACAGTGAAAAATATTGTTTCTTGCACACTATAGACACAAAACTATACAATTCATAGAGTACATAGGGGAGAAGGAAAGGAGTGAGCGCAGAATATAGTGTTGCAGTCATAGCTAGGGTGCAGAGAAAGATCAGCTTCATGTAAGTCCATTCAAAGGTCTAATGCCAGCAGGGAAGAAGCTGTCCTTGAGTCAGTTGGTGTGTGACCTCAGACTTTTGTATCTTTTTCCAGACGGAAGAAACTGGAAGAGAGCATGTCCGGGGTGTGTGGGGTCCTTTATAATGCTGGCTTCTTTTCCGAATTAGGATGGCGTGTGACATGAAGAGAAACTTTTTGGTGTTCTGTGTCTGCTACCTTTGTCCTTCCAGGTGGTAGAAGGTGATGAATAAACAAACAACACAATTAACTTATCATTGATCTCATTGCGGACCTCGGTGTGAACATATTGGCTTGTTTGGGTCTGCATTCAAAACAGCAGTGCCTCAACTTTCAAAGTAAATAAATTGGTTTTGAAACATTTTGAAATAGCCATGAAATGAATTAAATAAATGCAATTATGTTCATTGTTTTCTTATAATTACCAGCACAGGGCCATTGGCGGATTGTTAGGTAATTTTGCATAGTTCATTTGCTGCTTGATATTAAAATTGTGGAAAAATATACAGATTATTTCAGGAATATGATTTTTCTGCAATTTATCTTAATCAAAATGTATGAATGTAGATTTGCAAATAACGAGCATTCAAAAGATGAAGAGTATGGTGTTGCTGGCAGGCAGTTATTCCCAGCTCCCTCCTGTGGAACAGGCACAAGGCGGGAAGCAGCAGCTGCTGGAGTTGGCACTGGAGCTCGGACTCCTGGAGCAGCCTGGCGGCCCCGCCTACTCACCTGTCAATCGTCACACACCCTCCCTACCCACCAATCCGCTGCTCCGGAGGGCTTATCCCCGCCCACAGCCCCGCCCACTCATATGCCAATCATGTGTCGCCGCTCCGCCCACCTACCTGTCAATCACCGGTTCCCGGACACGCTCTCTGGAAGTTCGCTCTGGTCCCGTCCCTCGGGCTGTCAATCATCCTACCCGCCTCTTGGAGCCGGCACTCATGCCTTCCGCCCCGCCTCTGAAGCTGTCAATCATGTCCTCCGAGCCCGGCCCATCGAGCTGTCAATCAATGTCACCCCGCCCCTCGTGCTGTCAATCATCGTCACTCCGCCCTCAAGCTGTCAGTCAGGCCCTCAGCCCCGCCCATTGAGCTGTCAATCAGTGACCCGGCCCCGCCCTCGGCACGCTCTGCCCAGGGGAGGGAGGCAGAGTCTCTCAGTCCCGGTGGGTGATCAGTCTTGAGGACGGTTAGTGGGAGACGCTGTGGGATTGAAGCTTTGCGAGAGCCGGCTCGGCCCAGCGGGGGAGCCCGGTTGTGGCCGCTGGCTCGGAGTGGAGGGGGCGGGCAGCCTGCTGCCAGGTGAGCCGGTGCCGGTGAGAGCGCGTCCGCACCGTCCTCGCTCCCTCCCCGGGTCGGGGTGCAGCATGCCCGCGGCGGGCCCCCCAGCCCAGCCCGCATCATGAGGAGCGCAGCGCTGCTGCTGGCTCTGCAATGGCTGTGGAGCGCGGCGCTGGCGGCGGCCAGACCCGAGGTCGAGTCGGCAGCTGCGGCGGCGGAGACGGTGGCGGAGATCGAGGTGCTTCAGTATCGGCCCAGTCACAACGGGGCGCTGAGCAACAGCACCCTCCGCCTGCACGGACACTTCGCCGGGGCCGGCATGAGGGTGGCAGCGGAGGGCAAACTGCTGCAGGTAAGTGGGAGACAGGACTGTATTCAGCATGTGGGCACTGGGAATGTGGGAATAGGGATAGTGAGCACTGGGAAAGTGGGAATGGAGGACTGGGAATGTGGGTACTGGGGAAAGTGAGGATTGGGCAAGTGGACACTGGGAAAGTGGGGACCTGGCAAGTGGAGATCGGGACAGCGAGGACCAGGAAAGCCTGGAAAAGTGGGAATGAGGAAAGTGAAGATTTAAAAAATGGAATGCGAAAGTGGTGCAATTAAGGGAAGCTAGTTCTTTGATTGAGTGAATGAAAGCTGAACGCACTGCAAGAGATCTCTTGAGAAAATAGTAAAATTAGATGGCACTATATGTGGAGACTGAGTACCTGTGATGAAGTAAATCAGTGCTAGATGTACAGGGAGTGGAGACTGAATAATGTTTCAGATGTATATGCTGACACCTCCGATGTTTGAGAAACATCTCCCAAGTTTTTCAACTTATAGAAACTATTTGATGTGTTAAAAGGAGAATTTGAAGTCCTACAGAGTAGTAAAGCAATCACTTTTTGATAGTATTTTGATGTACACTTTTAATGCCAAGCTTTTTAAAGTCAACATACTGGCCATAGTAACCCCAACAGACTGTGCACTCGGGGCGCTGCTGGTTTGGGATAACACTCAACGCTTACTATTACTGCAAATGTTGCACATTTGGATAATTGCAACATTGTAAGAAAGACATGGAAAGCTAGCATTCCATATCCAAGATGCACTGACAATCAGTAGTATTGACTAAGAAGTCTGGAGAATCTTGTATTACCATTGGCTGATAGGTAAATTTATCTGGAGCAATTAATTTACAGCTTTCAGTTTAAAACAACTTGGGGGGGCTTTTCATTGTCCACTGCTGGCATCCCCCTGAAACAAAATATAGAAATCCGAAACAGTAGAACAAGTGAAGATCCATAGTGCTCTATTTCTGCCCAGTCAGCCTTATAAACCAAGAAAATAGCAAGTTTGATCTCCCCTAAGACTGACATTCTAATTTACTAATTTCAGTCAACTTGATATTTGAAGTCTCATAGTCACTGGCAGAAGAGGAGGAAAGCCAGTTGGAGTCACTATTTTATGACCTCTGTTAAAAAGTATGGCCATTGAGGAAGGCAAGATTCTGCTTGACTGGTGTTCTCTGGGTCAATAGCCTGCTAACACTCACTGCTTCCACTTGCTCATGAATCATGCCCAGGACTGGAGATTGCTGGCATTGTGAAACTGTGCCCTAGAAGAACTCAATGCCATTAGGGGAGGAGGGATGACATTTGTCTTTTTAAAAATATAATCACTTCATTGCATGGAGAACAGTGCCCCCTGGGCTTGAGTACTGTGTACAGTTTTGGTCCCTGAACCTCATGAAGAGGGGGCAACAGCAAAAATGTTCTAAACTGACTTCTGGAATGAGGTGATGATTGTATTGAGAGTTTGGAAAGAAGAGAGGTGATCTCGTTGGAACATATAAAATTCAGGTAGTTACTGGGAGGATGTTTTCTCCTGGCTGATAATTTCTTAGGAAATGTGTCTTCTGTTGCTGAGGTAAAAGGTTTGCAAACTTGCCGTATTTTATAAGCTTATGTAATGGCCAAGTGTGGGGAGGTAGCATTGTGCTATTTGGCAGATCTTTGATCTGACTTTGTTTGATCTGACTTTGATCAGCTATGCTTGATCTTGTTGAACGTTGACATTGCTGTGTGGAATGAGAAACGGTTTTAAGCAGGGCCCCCTGCATTTTCTCAGATGCATTTGTTCTGCACATTTACTCCATGGAAATATTTTATTCACCCAGTGATTATTTGTAGGATGTGTTCAAAGATAAATGTTGCTCTTGGAATCCAAATGGTTTGATTGGTGATGCTGTAGTAATCCTGCTCTAACTAAACTTGATTAATATGATCTAACTTTATCATGCTTGGAGTCATCAAGTTATTTTTGTTTCCATCTTTTCATGGTGTTGGGAGTTATAAAGGTAAAGCCACCATAAGTTTCTCAACCTATGACCAAAGGTTTCTCTCCCCTTTTGAGGAGGGAAGCTAACTGGTGGTGATTTAACCTGAGGATCACCGCACCTAAGGCGAGGGGCAAGGTTGGAAAGGCAGGGCCTTCATGAATAACCTGTGCCACTACAGGAATTGAACCTGCACTGTTGGCGTCGCTCTGCATCCCAACCAGGCTGTCCAGCCAACTGAGCTAAACTGGCATTGGGAGTTATATCGGGCAGGTGATGGCAGAGAGTTCTTAATACGTGAACCATGACTTGCTATAAGTAAATAGTCTTCTCACATCAATGAGCATGAAGAATATCATAAGTGCATTCGATCTTTTACTTATTCAGCACTATGCATTATCCAACAGGAGTCACTAGGTAGCAATCAGCAGCAGGAAATTTGCCTGATTTTACCCCACCCTCCAACATTTGGTTTAGGGTTGGACCAATTTCATTACCCCATCGCTACCCCAATTGGAATCATCTTACTCAGTACAGGACAAGGGATAAATCTGAATCATTCGTGCAGTTGAGTTACCATGCCAAATCTTACATAAAGTCACAAAGAACATAAGAACTTGGAGCAGGAGCAGCCCATCTGGCCCATTGAGCCTGCACCGCCATTCGATAAAGTCATGGCTGATCTTTTCGTGGACTCAGCTCCACTTACCCATCCGCTCACCATAACCCTTAATTCCTTTACTGTTCAAAAATTTATCCAACCTTGCCTTAAAAACACTAAATGAGGTAGCCTTAACTGCTTCATTGGCCTGGGAATTCCACAGATTCACAATCCTTTGGGTGAAGAAGTTCTTCCTCAACTCAGTCCCAAATCTGCTCCCTCTTATTTTGAGGCCATGCGCCCTAATTCTAGTTTCACCTGCCAGTGGAAAGAACTTCCCTGTTTTTCTCTTATCTATTCCCTTCATAATCTTATATGTTTCTGTAAGATCTCCCCTCATTCTTCTGAATTCCAATGAGTATAGCCCCAGACTACTCAGTCTCTCCTCATAAGCCAACCCTCTCAACTCCGGAATCTACCTCGTGAATCTCCTCTGCACCCCCTCCAGTGCCAGTGTATCCTTTCACAAGTAAGGAGACCAAAACTGTATACAGTACTTCAGGTGTGGCCTCTCCAGCACCTTATACAGCTGCAACATAACCTTGCTGTTTTTGAACTCCATCCCTCTAGCAATAAAGGACAAAATTCCATTTGTCTTCTGCACCTGCAAACCAACTTCTTGTGATTTATGCACAAGGACACCCAGGTCCCTCTGCACAACAGCATGCTGCAATTTTTTGCCATTCAAATAATAGCCCATTTTGCTGTTATTCCTACCAAAATGGATGACCTCACATTTATCAACATTGTACTCCATCTGCCAGACACTAGCCCACTCACTTAGACTATCTATATCCCTTTTCAGATTTTCAACGTGATCTGCACACTTTGCTCTGCCACTCATCTAAGTGTCATCTGCGAATTTTGACACACTACAGTTGGTCCCCAACTCAAATCATCGATATATAAATCTTAAACAATTGCGGTCCCAATACTGATCCCTGAGGCACACCACTAGTCACTGATCGCCAACCAGAAAAACACCCATTTGAAATTTATTTATTAGTCACAAGTGAGGCTTACATTAACACTGCAATGAAGTTACTGTGAAATTCCCCTAGTTGCCATACTCCAGCGCCTGTTCGGGTCAATGCACCTAACCAGCACGTCTTTCAGACTGTGGGAGGAAACCAGAGCATCCGGAGGAAACCCATGCAGACACGGGGAGAACGTGCAAACTCTGCACAGACAGTGACCCAAGCTGGGAATCGAACCCGGGTCCCTGGCGCTGTGAGGCAGCAGGGCTAACCACTGTGCCGTCTCGATATTTACCCCCACTCTTTGCTTTCTGTTAGTTAACCAATCCTCTATCCATGTTAATACATTACCCATAACACCGTGCACCTTTATCTTATGCAGCAGCCTTTGGTGCAGCACCTTGTCAAATGCCTTCTGGAAATCAGATACACCACATTTACAGGTTCTGCATTATCCACCACGCACGTAATGTTCTCAAAGAATTCCACCAAATTAGTCAAACACGACCTGTCCTTCATGAACCCATGCTGCATCTTCCCAATGGGACAATTTATATCCAGATGTCTCGCTATTTCTTCCTTGATGATAGATTCAAGCATTTTCCCTACTACAGAAGTTAAGTTAACCGGACTATAGTTACCCGACTTTTGTCTACCCCCTTTTTTAAACAGTGGCGTCACATTTGCTGTTTTCAATCTGCGGGAACCACCCCAGAGTCCAGCAAATTTTGGTAAATTACCACTAGTGCATTTGCTATTTCCCCGCCATCTCTTTTAGTACCCTGGGATGCATTCCATCAGGGCCAGGAGACTTTAGCCCCATTAGCTTGCCCAACACTACCTCTTTTGTGATAATGATGGTTTCTACGTCCTCACATGCCATAACTGCCTTGTCATCAATTTTTGGCATGTTATTTGTGTCTTCCACTATGAAGACTGACACACAATACCTGTTCAATGCCTCAGCCATTTATTTCCTCATTTCCAGTTATTACATCCCCCTTTCCATCCTCTAAAGGACCAATGTTTACTTTAGCCACTCTTTTTCGTTTTATGTATTTGTAGAAACTTTTGCTATCTGTTTTTATATTCTGAGCTAGTTTTCTCTCATAATCCATCTTACTTTTCTTTGTAGCTTTTTTCGAGGCTTTCTGTTAACATTTAAAGATTTCCCAATCCTCTCGTTTCCCACTAATTTTTGCCACTTTGTATGCATTTTCTTTCAATTTGATACCCTCCTTTATTTCCTTAGATATCCATGGCCGATTATCTTTTTTTTCTACAGTCCTTCCTTATCACTGGTATATACTTTTGCTGAGCACTGTAAACAAAAAAAAATTGTTTTGAAGGTCCTCCACTGTTCCTCAATTGTCCCACCATAAAATTTTTGTTCCCAGTCTACCTTAGCCAACTCCTCCCTCATCCCATTGTAATCTCCAAGTGTAGTATCAACGTCCTGCACTTGGTTGAAGTCATGAGCTTACATTGAGGCTTCATTTGAAGCAATTTTTTAAAGCAGCATCTAGGCCTTTTGGCTAAGATGCAAATGAGATCAAGCGTTGGAGAAGGTGCATTGCCTGCTCCAATCAGCTTGGATCATGTAGATCAAGCCCAAGGCAGGAAGTAGGAAGCCTGTCTTGTCAGCTTGGATCTGGAATGTCTCACTTGCTGAGACTTTGAATTGGACTTTGATTGGATTGAACTGGGTATATGAACAAAATAAAACTCCTCCCTTATCCCATTGTAGTCTCCTTTGTTTAAGCACAAGACTCTGGTATTGGATTTTACCTTCTCATGCTCCATCTGTATTTTAAATTCAACCAAACTGTGATCGCTCCTTCCGAGACGATCCCTAACTGTAAGAGCTAGATTAGTTGACCGTTATTATAATTGAATAACCGCATAATTTAGTATGTATAAAGTTTTGCTTTAGAAATTATGGAAATGTAGTTGTCATCAAAACAAATTGTTTTTGTTGGAAAATGAGTAGCTGAGTTTGTTTACCGTGCTATAAAATGCTCTATAGAGGTGGGAGTCCTTATTAAACACTGGTGTGTTGTGTACTTACAATTGTGGTGCAGTGTTGTGAGATTTTAACTGGCAGTCTGTGGATAGGGTGCTTTGAGATGGACTCCACCACCTGCTGCAGAGATATCAAGCAAATTCTTGCACTCTACAACCTCCTATTGTTATGAACTAGGAATGTGTCAGAACTCAACTAGATGAACAGTATAAGAATGTAAAAAAAAGAGCGGGAGAAGGTCAATCATCCTCTTGATCCTACTGTACCATTCAGTAACATCATTTTCTACCGACAGCTTCTGCACTATTCCCCTATCCTTTAATTCCCTTAGTATCAAAGATCTATCGATCCCTGACTTGCATTTACTCAGTAAGAACCAATGCAACGCCGGCATCTCCACATCATTGCATTTACTCAACAACTGAGCATCCACAGCTTTCTAGTGTAGAGAATTCCAAAAGTTTACCATCCTTTGGGGAAAGAAATTTCACCACATGTAGTTCCAAAATGGTCAACTTCTTATTCTGACATTGTGACTTCTCGACTCCTCAGCCAGGCTGAACATGCTCCTAGTATCTTCCTGAATTTTATATGTTTCAGTGAGATACTGCTTTTTTTCCTAAACTCTAAGGAATATAGATCCAGTCTCCACAATCGCTACCAATTCCTCATTCCAGGAATTAGTTTCAAAAACCTACGCTGTACTCACTCAAGTGCAAGTATACCCTCCCTGAGTTTAGGAGACCAAAACTATAAACCGTACTTGAGGCTCCATCCATTTACTGATGGATTACAGTAAAACTTCTTTACCCTCTTTCTCTAATCCCTTTGTAATAAAGGCTAACTTTTCATTTTTTTCCTATTAGTTTGTTGTACTCGCATTCACGTACAAGGACATTCAGATCCCTCTGAATGTTGCCATTTCCCAATCTCTCACCAATTTAAAAAAAACACTGCTTTTTTTTCCTGAAGTGGATAACTTCGCATTACTCTGCATCTGTTACATCCTTGCCCACTCACCTATCCTGTCTAGATCGTTTTGCTGCCACTTTGCATCCACCTCGGCTTACTTTCCCATTTAGCTTTGTATCATCAGCAAACCTAGATCTGTTACACTTGATTTCTTCATCTAAGTCATTGGTGTAAATTGTAAAATGCTGAGGTCCAGCACTGATTCTTGCAGTACAGCAGTTGCTGAAGCCTGTTAACCTGAAAATGTCCCACTTAGTCCTACTTTATATGTTCTGTCCGTTAATCAAGGCTGATGCATCACCCCCATCCAATCCCATGCATCCTAATTTTGTGTAATAACCTCTTGCGTGACACATTATTGAATGCCTTTTGAAAATCCGAAAACACAACATCCATTAGTTTCTCTTTCTCTCTCCTACTGCTTAGAACCTTGCAAAACACTTAACAGTTTTGTCAAACACAAGTTCCTTTTTATGAATCAGTGTTGACTTTGTCCAACCATATTGTTATTTTCAAAATGGTTCTGTGCTGCCCTGACCTCAGGCTGCCTAATGCCCCTGTTTTCCCTCTCCTTTCTTGAAACAGCAGAATTACATTGGCAATCCATAGGGGCTATTCTAGAATGCAGGGGATTGTGAAAGATGAAAAGCAATGCATGTTTGGGAAAGATATGGCTAGGTTAACCATATTTACCATATCACTGAGCTTTTTGAGGCATATCAAAGTTGGAAGGTTGTGTCGTTGCACTGATCTGCTGAGATAGCAATTGCCAATGTCAACTTGGCTCAGTTCATAGCACGCAGAGTGACATGAATTTCTTCACTCCAGGGCACCTGTACACTTCTAGACACGCAATTGTCAATACCCATATAGTTGGAGGTGCTGTCTTCAAATGAAAGCACTACATGGTGAGTGTCGTGTACCATACGGCACCTTTTTAAATATGAGAAAATGGTTTAAGTGTTCTACAACTTTCTTCCTTTGGCTAACGCTACCAAATATATTAACTGGTCATTCAACACATTTCCTACTTACGCGACCATGCTGTGCCAAATTTGCTTGCCTACTTCACAAGTAATTTGGTTGTGAAAGCACCTTGAGACATCCTGAGGAGCTCCCTAAAGCATTGTATATATAAAGGTTCTTAAAATCCTAAAAGAATTGCCTTTTGCAGTCACTTTAAGGACTGAGTGCTGTTGTACTTGGTTCTCTCATCTATGACCCGAGTGCAACCCAGGCAGCACGGTGGCACAGTGGATAGCACTGCTGACTCACAGCACCAGGGAGCCGATTCCCGACTTGGGGCACTGTCTGTGTGGAGTCTGCATGTTCCCCCTGTGTATGCGTGGATTTCCTCTGAGTACGCCGGTATCCTCCCACACTCCAAAGATGTACAGGCTATAGTGATTGGCCATGCAAAATTGTCCCTTAGTGTCAGGGGGGGCTAGCAGGATAAATATGTGGGGTTACGGGGATAGGGTCTGGGTGGGTTTGTTGTCGGTGCAGGCTCGATGGGCTGAATAGCCTCCTTCTGCACTGTAGGGATTCTATGACAATTGTATCTCATTCTTGGGACCAACACTGGCATTTAAGTTCAAATCCAGCCTGAACTGATGAATATCTGCTCAACGTGCAGTCCTTTATTGAACCAGTTCAAGCAATATCAATCTAGTTACTGATGTGCATGGCTTTGCTGCACAAAACTGACCCCAATTCAGCACCAACTGCCCAGCTCACTGAGAGGTGAAGGCTAGCGGGTGTGGGAAATCGAGAGGTTGTCGGGGAGGCAGGGGTATTGTCCTGTTCGGGCACTTTTACTTTGGACCTGATTGTGCTGTGCTCGATCTGGGAGTGCCTGATGCTGACACTAAATCTCTAAAGTGAGTAGAGTTCTCCACTAAATCCTTCACCCTGAATGTGATAAACTAGTTGCTCTTGTCCTGGATTTGTTTCCAATACTAGGAAGTGAAATATTGCTAACGTAAGCAGTGAGGACTAATTAGACCCCAAACCCTAAAGATTTGTACTATTCGGATGAAGAGGATTGAATGCTTGGCACCATGCATGCTGATGAAGCTCCCAAGATTGTAACCTGTCGAAGTAGAGTGATAAATTGATGTCGGGTTTGTACAGAATCCTGTGCATGATGGCGGATCATCTCTCCTGTTGTAATGTTGCTACCAACACAGAATGCACTGTACAGTTGCAGTGTGAAATCTTGTATCGCCTAGGGGAATGTCGATTTACAGCTTACTGCCCTGAGAACAGGATTCTTTCATCATCTCCCTTTGCGTCAAAATATAGTACAAGTAGGAGTCTCAACTCCTGTATTCACTGATTGTGTTTGACTTGCGTCTAAGGGAAACCTTGGTACTAATAAGGAGAAGCGTCATCTAGATTTCTAACTCCAACTCTTTAGAGATCTTTGTGCTGACATGTGGACGTTGCTGTGTTTGAGTGTGGACTTTGAACCAGTGCAACATACATCCCATATGGGGCTTGGTCCTTTTTGCTGGAGCCTGGAATTAACCTTTCTTAACTCCTCCTTGTTCCTGGTGTATTAATGATGCAATTACTATGTCAACGTTTTCAATGCTTGTTGACACACACAGCATGCATGATCAAGGATTAAAAAATGAATTTACTGACAAAATGATCCGAACTAAAGGTGCAGAATTTCCTTGTCCCCCTCAATTTTCCTTCATGATGTGCTGAATTAATAACCTGTCTTGGTGCTTAATAAAAATTGCACTTTTAATGAACTACAAGTCCCATGTAAAGATGTTTTAAAATCCTAATTTCACAAATATATTTATTAAATGCAGCTAGTAAATTTCTTCTGTATGATTTTTTGTTGCTTTCATTGAGGTGTCCTCCAGGTGGGGAGAGGCAGTAACGGTACATTTTGGTGGTGGAGGCAGCAAGTAATATGAGACAACTAGTTAATATTAGGCGATGAGATTTGTGGCGGGGCCAGAGAGCATTGGCAGAGAGTCACGTCAGCAGGTCACAAAGTTGATGAGTGCTGTTTGAGAGCATGAGTTGGAGGGGCTTGTATATTGGCCCATTGGGAGCTTGGTGAGATTAGTGCAGATTGTGTATCCATCTGGATGGAGGTTGGTGCAGATTGCGTATCCGTCTAGGTGGAGGTTGGTGCGGCTTGTATATCTGTCTGGGTGGAGGTTGGTGCAGATTGTGTTTCCTCTGGGTGGAGGTTGGTGCGGATTGTGTATCTGTCTGGGTGGAGGTTGGTGCAGCTTGTATATCTGTCTGGGTGGAGATTGGTCTAGATTGTGTATCCGTCTGGGTGGAGGTTGGTGCAGATTGTGTTTCCTCTGGGTGGAGGTTGGTGCAGATTGTGTTTCCACTGGGTGGAGGTTGGTGCGGATTGCGTGTGCGTCTGGGTGGAGGTTGGTGTGGACTGTGTATCCATTTGGGTGGAGGTTGGCGTGGACTGTGTATCCGTCTGGGTGGAGGTTGGTGTGGACTGTGTATCCGTTTGGGTGGAGGTTGGTGTGGACTGTGTATCCGTCTGGGTGGAGGTACGTGTGGACTGTGTATCCGTTTGGGTGGAGGTAGGTGTGGATTGTGTATCCGTCTGGGTGGAGGTACGTGTGGACTGTGTATCCGTTTGGGTGGAGGTACGTGTGGACTGTGTATCCGTTTGGGTGGAGGTACGTGTGGATTGTGTATCCGTCTGGGTGGAGGTACGTGTGGACTGTGTATCTGTTTGGGTGGAGGCACGTGTGGACTGTGTATCCGTTTGGGTGGAGGTTGGTGTGGACTGTGTATCCGTCTGGGTGGAGGTTGGTGTGGACTGTGTTTCCGTCTGGGTGGAGGTTGGTATGGACTGTGTATCCGTCTGGGTGGAGTTTAGTGCAGATTGTGTATCCGTCTGCGGTTGGTTTGGGTTCTGGTGAAGTGTTTGGAATTTGACAATGATTGTAGATTGGCTCAATGTGAGTTTGATGAGATTTATATCTTGCCAATAAATAGTAGGTTGATAAGTCAGTGGGGTGTGGGTGAGGGTTGTATATTGACCCAGCGAGAAGTTGGTTTGGGAGTGGAAGGTTAGCGAGGGTCATCTAGTGGTGAAGTTGAAAGTTTTTGAGGGTTATATCTACCCAGTTGCGGAGTTTGGTGTAGGTGACATTTTCAAGGTGAGGTGATGGCACCTTTGTTTCTGGGGTCTGGTGTCAGGGCGAGTTATGCTGATATTAAATGCCCTGTGAAGGAGGGAGGGGAAAGGAAGAGGACCTTAATAACAGTCTTCTCTGAGAGTAGACGCTATTCAGACTCTTTTATTGGTCTGCTTTTAAATGCAGGATATTTTATCTCTCTCGTGGACTAGGTTTTTTGAATAGACAGTGACCACAGCTGGTGCAGCAGAGAGAATCATTTAAGAGTGCAATGCTGCTGGACTTGCAGTTTTAAATGCCTTGAAAAATTGTATTTACTGGTACAGTAAATTTCTGTTTGTAGCAGTGCCGTCAACGTTCAGCGTACTGTCCTGTTTATTACGAGTTTCTAAAGTGCTGCCACCATTGAATTAGTGAATGCTTTTTTTGTAATGTTTGATCTCAATCTATAAGCAATCCTTTTGTTTCTCCTCCCCACCCAGACTTGGTTACGGAGAAATTCTGGCCGATGCCATTAACACTTTGATTGCTGGTGACCTCTTTCTCTCCGCTACGACGCCAGCATTTGTCTTTGCGTTAGTTCAGGCTGGGCGCTGATTGTATCCCTGGTGGTGTTGCTGAAATACAAGGAGTTGGTGCTCCAGTTTGCTGCATTTTTACTTTGTCAATGGGTGGTAGCTGGGCTTTACATTCAATGGCTCTTCAAACAGATCAGGATCAAAACCCTCCTGTATGAATATCTGTAATTCAATTCCTGTGCCAGGGGTTAACCCAGGCTGTTTGTAAAAAGAACATTTCTCTCTGAATGCTAGAAATCTGTTACTTCAGAGGAATGTATTGGACAGAGTGAGAGCTATGAAACTGATAGGGATCTGTTGTATTTTAAATTCTTTTTAATCTTCATGGCTGACGAAATGAATACATTAAGTAGATGAAAGGCTGGGTTCTGACTGAGGAGGTGTTTATTGAGTAGAGAATTGAAGCCCAACCCTAAGTACAGCTAAAACAAGCCAAAAGCAAACATGAGAGATTTGTTTATCTGAGTACTTCAAAGCGGTTTTCTCTCAGATCACCTGATAACCAGTCCTAAAGTCACACTGACTCTAATAAAGATGAAGATAAAGAACTCTTTATCTCTGATCCACATCTTTGGAGCCTTGTATACAGTATGGAGCCTGGCTTGGAAAACAGCTAGAAACCCATTAAAAGTGACTAAAAGGCGAAACTAAGAGAGCCCACCTGCGTGTATCGTATTCAGTTTGAGTTGTGTGCCGGTCACTCTATCTGCTTGTGGAGCCCGTTTGATCCTGACTGAGTCACCCTGGCTCCAGGTGCATGGATCACAATACGACAGGAGGGCTAACGGAGCACCTCAAAATGGAGCAATTATTCCACCCTCACCCCGCCCCTTTGAAAGCATAGACCAACATGTTTTGGTTTCCCAGTCACCGACCAAGAGCAGTTCTTTGCAGGTAACCCAATATTATCTGTCAGCAGGCTGCAAGAGCAAAGTAAAAATGGTGTAAAGTAGAAAAAGCTATTCAACCAGGCTGGGGCATCACAGCCATTTCTGATCCTGTCTTTACCTGGCATCCACATAGGGGTCAGGAGAGGTCATTGGATGTTGATCAGGGACAGGAGTCCTGGCTGAATTTTGAGTTTTCAAGTCCAAGGACACTGAAACCAGATTACTGCCACGGTGGAGATCTGCTAACTCAGCACTTGTGAAGCATTGAAAGCCGAGAGCCCCTTAGTCTGTGTGTTCAGTGTCACACTGGACAGCACTCATTCTCACGGAGCGAACCAAGACAAGCTCTGAGGTCATTATTCCCATCCTACTGTTCTATCTCAGTAGTTTGTTTTTTAAAAAAATATTTTCCCAATGTTACAACTTCATTTTTGACCCTCCTTTGCATTGTTCCGTTCAGCAGTGCAGATACACATTCACACACAAGATTTCAAATTGTCCAGTGGTTATGGTATGGTTGAGAGCGGTGTTGTGAACTGGTAAATACAGGATGACGTTGAACTTTCCTGTTTTGTGCATTATCTTTGCTGTATTCACTAAGTGAAAGCAGTGTTTTAATTGAACCATTTACATCAGATCCCAGATTCAATTACCACTACCGCACTAGCTGATTTCAACTAGGACGGCAGTGTTAGAGAGGGCTGCAGGAAGCCTCAGCACCCAGGGACAGAGGGGTGGTGGGAGAAATGTTATTCCTGTTTACCTCTTGTCCCCTGCCTCCCAAACTCCGATTGCTATCTAGTAACAGCTGCTGGAAATTCCTCGTGTGGATGTCAGGATTCTTCTGCTCCCTAAGGTTGATTAACCTGAAGAATGCCCCCTAGGATGAGGTGCAATGGAGCTGAGGCCCCGAAGTCACCTATTTATAAAAAGACAGGACGACAGCAGAAAAACCAAATAAAAGCTGTCAGACAGTGACTTCTCGAATACAGGCAAGATTTCATCTTTGGGTTCGTTTTCCCCAACAATTGTGCATATTTTATCAGTTTCATCTGATGTACCAATAACTAAAATGTCATCGGCTGGATCTGGGGCTGGCGGTGAGATCAAAGTCTTTTGAGCTTTTTTTTCTCTCTCAAAACACCAATAATGAGCAGACAATTTCGCCAACACAGACATTCAGGAAAAGATCTAATCAATAATTAGTCCAAGACACATTTCCACAGACCTGCCTATCTTCAAGCCACTGGGAGTAAATACTTTCACAAGTTCCACTTTGATTTTTAAAAAAATGCAGAATCACTTCACTACTGATGGAAATGTTTAACCAGGCACTTGAGTTGAATGAACTTCCTGAGACGTTAAGATCAGCGTAAATCACAGAGCTCTTTAAAAAGAGCAAAAATCCACTTCTAAGTGAAATGATAGGATAAGTTCTGTTATCAGCTGCAACTACAAGATAGCTAAATGCTGCTACTTACCTCAAAGGGACCTTATCCTGTCTGATTCATGAAGACAAACTGGATTTTGTGAAAGGGAGGCTGTCCCATTTACAACTGTTGCTGGTTGGTAGCCTTATTGCAGGTGTAGACGTGCCTGGCACACTTGCTGAGAGTAGCATGTTTGCTGATATTGAGCGGTGGATTCTAGATTTTGGACACAGCCTTCTGAATCCCAAGTGCCTGCACCTACCCAATTTATGACGCATCTTTCCTGTTGTGAGCAGCGGGTGTTCTCAAGTACCAGCTCGATGATTAATGGCCTCACTGGCCAATCAATTGAGTCAGAATCACTGAAAATGTTGAGTATTGAGCAAGACCAGCAAGAGTTGTGAAGGATTTCAGATTCTACTGGCACAAAGAGGTACAAATGACCATTTTGCACTTGCTGGAGTTTCATTTGCAGTGTTGTGTTCCGTGTCATCACTGTTTGTACAGTTTTTTGCAGCATCAAAGGAGGAAATTCAGGGAAAAGGCTGATTCCAGAATGTAGAGGTTTGAGTTATGAGAAACGATTATTTATCTTTTTAATAAGTAAATATTATTTACTTTTTAATAAGTAATAGACATCAGCGGAGGTGGAGAAATTTGATGATGATCTTTTAACAGTTCCATGAGTACAGAGAATCTGGATCCAGCCAAGTTATTTCATGAGGTGGCGGATCTGAAGATGCTTTTTAAAATTGAAGTTGTTGACAGAAATGAAGGCCACTTTTTGCTTTCTGCTTTAAAAAAAGGATTCCACGATTGTGGAGCAGATTGTGACGGGATGGACAGTCAGGACAGTTCAAAGGAGTAAATTCCTCTCCCGGAATGAAATACAGAGCTACAGCTTCAAAATCACGATGAGGAGCACGATGGGTGGTTTGGAACAATAATCTAGGTTGACCTGTGGTCTTTACCTGCACAGCAGTTGCACAGCAAGCTCCACTAACCCCAGGGAAAAGGTGTAGAGTGAAAAATAAGAAGCAAGGAAGAGGAGCCAGGTCATATGGAGGTGAGCCAAGCTGGACTGGTGCCCAGAGAAAAGGGAAGGGCAGCAGATAAAAACCCTACGGTATTGTCCTTTTTTATGTTAAGTTTAGATTGTGTTCTGCCCACTGGCGCACTTGAGTAATGATTTGAAAACACTTCATTGTCCAACACTCGGCATTCAAAATGTATTAATGATAATTGGTGACTGTATAAATACTGGCTATGAGAAAGTTGTTCTGTTACAGGTTTCTTGTGGAAGCTTATCTACTCTGCATCCTCTGCCGTTGTTCCTATTTTGGGGTGAGCGCCAACTTAAAATCTTATCACGACATAACACAGGAATGGCTTCCATCTTGTCCTGTATTATGATTGAATGACATGATTGGGGGGTGGGGGCAGTTACAGGAGTGTCCCAGAATGATGGGATTCTGAGGCGATTTATTGCGAAACTGTGTGGCTGAGACAGATCGTTCGGGGCTCAGCTTTTTGCATTCTAGAAAATGCTGGTCTCTTTCCTTATTCCACATCTTGTTAGAAAGGAAATGTTATGTATGCAGATAATACTCAAATGGTTGAGTATATTAAACATTGCAGACTGCTTGTATTCAGAGGGAAAGAGAATGGACCTCCTTTAGGCGGTCACTGCAATGAGGTTGGGGAATTAGCTTGGGGATCAGGAAGTGGGCAGTGGGGGTTAGGTGGGTAGGAACGAGAGACAGAGGCAGTCTCCTCTGGTGGAAGTTATACTTCACGTTCTTGATGTGTAAATGTTTAGTTGCTGTATGATGCTGGTATCCTTTGATGTGCTTCGTGTAAGATCTTTACCTCAAAATGTTTTACTTCAAAACAAGCTAAGATTCTACATGATACAATAACAAACTATTCAGCTCATTTCAACATAAATAATCAAACCAGCCCCCTCCCCCTCAAAGAAAAGCCATGAAAAACACATCCCGAGTCAGTCGGAAACTATGCAGGAGAGGAGGAAGTACTGCCTTTGGAATATGTTTACAAATTAGAGAAAGTTCTCCAGAATGTCTGTGTAGTGCAGACTGGACACCATGTTTCTCATACTTACACAATGTGAAGCTGACTGCTCCCAGCACCAGAAGGGATCAGGCATTCTAGCTGGAAGGGTGGATTTGACATTTCTTACTGGAGAGCCACCTTCAATTGCTTGTTTAAAGGGAAAACGAATTAAGATGCCCATGACTGTTGCAGAAAACAAGTGGCTCCCAAAAAACAGTCTCTTCCTACAGTTAAGCATTGGGCAGAGCAAAGCCATTATCTTTTGTCCCTGCCGCAAGCTGTGTCGGTGTCACAGAAAATGCTGGGAAATCTCAGCAGGTCTGACAGCATCTGTGTGGGGAGAGAATAGAGCCAACATTTCGAGTCTAGATGACATGACCCTTCGTTCCAGCATTTTCTGTTTTGTTTCAGATTCCAGCATCTGCAGTATTTTGCTTTTATCTGTGTCGTGTCACCACTGATTATGTTAGAACCAAAGAATTCCTGAAGTGCAGAAGGCGGCCATTCGGCCCATGAAGTCTGCATCGACTTGCCTACCTTACTTCGTGCCCTATCCCCTGCACATTTTACCATGGCTAATCCACCTAGCTTACTGTCCAAAGATGTGTTAGCATTTCACTGAAATTGATGAGCAGTGACTATATATCCCATTACCTTGTATGTTCCATGCAGAAACATGCAGCATCTGAACCACTGGGATTTCGGTCTGATGTATAAGGTTACAAGTACATTTCTTGAACCAATGTATTTCATACTTGAACAGAAAGATGTGACCCTTTTTGAAAGATAAGTCAGCTCCATGTCATCACCACCTCTCTTCACCACTCCATTTATGTATCACTGGTTTTCTTTGCTTCACAGTTGCTGGCCATGTTTTTAGCTGTCACGACTCTAAGCTCTGTAACTTCTTCCTACACTCCTCTGCCTCCTTTTTAGATTTTGTTTTAAACCTATTTCTTTGAACTTTTGGTCTCCTATCCTAATATCTCTTTACATGGTTGTGTTGATAACAATCTTGTGAATTGCCTTTGGGCCCGTTACGATGTTAAAGGTGTTATTTAGATGCTTGATAATGTGTTGCTGCCTCACTGTCCGAAGTGTTAGTAAAGTTCAAAACTAGCTTGTTCAGCCTTGCCTCATTAAACCTGGAGACTTGGTTTGAAGTGTTTCCCTATCTCCAATTGTTTAACCTCCCCCAAGAAAGTAGGTGTTATTCTACCTGGTGCTCTATGCCTCTTAAACAGCGTAGATTGGATTACATGGATGTTAAGCTAAGTTTTGTCTTGCCGTGTGCCTATAGCAAAGCTGCTCTCACTGATAAGTTGAAACCCACTTTGTTTAAGCGGAGGAGGCAACCTTGCAGTCACGTCAAGCATCATTCAGCCAGGGCTGCGGCTAGTGCATTTTGAGGAGTATATGTAGCTGGATAACATCTATGAGGTTCCTGCTTTCAGCAAACCTTGTGTTGTGATGGTTTAGGATTGAACTTCAAAATGGATTTGGATTTTGGCAAATCACTTTTCGAAGCAGGTGATAGATCCAGTTCAAAAGGCTCACCATACTTATGATGAATGCAAAATGTCTGTAAGAATGAAGAGCAAAATGAGACCATGCCATTTTACCCATGGAGCCTGTCTTTCCTGTAGATCATACAGAATCAAAGCACTTGTGAATCCATGCAGCACATTTCTCCTCGAGGTTATCTTACAACCATTTCAGAAATGGCAATGAGTCCACAAGTCTCCCTGCGTAACTGAGTCCAAAACATCCTCATCAATCATGTATGAACCCCCTCAATGCAACAGTGTCCTTTTGAGGATGGGGTACTGTCTTGGGATGAAGCTAAAGTCTGATTTGTGTGGAATGCCCCTAATAACGTAGTGACACTCGAGCATAGTTAGATTTTCACATGTGAAACTGCCTGAGGGTACATGCAGCCTCTTCGGACACTCCTTTCCAAATGTCATGTAGGGTGTGAGCAATTTGCACATCTTAATTTCTGATTCGATTTTCCTTTTTTTCACTGCTGTCGCTGATACTTAGGATTGAGGTTTATGCTTTTCAATATCATTGTTATTTCTGCTTTTTCCTCTTTTTATATACATGGCTTACATACTCTGAAGTTTATTTTAACTGTTAAGATTTTTTATCTGTAAGTACACGTGGGGCTAAAGCCTATCTCTCCCCATGAACCACCCTCACCTCTTGCACACCCCCAACCATTCCTCAAGATGTAACCTCCTCAAGAAAGCAAGTGAGGAGTTCTTGTAGCTTGTTCTCAGTTGTTCGTAATGATGATGCCCTGTGAGGGTTTTGATGCTGTTAAGTTCTGTTGACGCTGTTCCCCTTCAGCATGGTTGGAGTTGTGGCTCGGGTGGAGAGCTGTTTGTCGTTGTTCACTAACTCCATGTAACTGGTTAATAATGAGTGTGTTTGGATTATCTCTTCCTGTTCCTGAAATCCCCAGTCCTGGTTTCCTGCCATCACTGAAAAACCTGTTTACACTTAAAATACCAACTTAATTCACGTCCAGATGATCCGAATAAAATCTTCAAATTTGGATGGAACATTTATTTAAAGCTCGTTGATTTGTGTATTGGTGGGTTGTCAACTTTTGTGAAGTGATGTTCTTCACAATTTCCATCCTATTACCCACACGAGTAATTTGAATGACAACAGCAGATATCGAATGTGTCAGTGTCTGCCTTGGGGCTGTCACAGATGGAGAGTATATATTGTGGTGGTGTTTTGGTTTAGAAGTGCTATCTGACGAAGGAGCAGTGCTCCGAAAGCTAATGGCATTTGCTACCAAATAAACCTGTTGGACTTTAACCTGGTGTTGTTAAAACTCTTACTGTGTTTACCCCAGTCCAACGCCGGCATCTCCACATCCAAACTGGAAAGCAGCAGGCAATCTGAGGCTGGAATATTCCTGTTTTAATTAATTTGCTGCCAGTTTTTCTATGAATTGCACTTGACTCCAAGCTTACTGGCTCGGAGCATCAACTTAAAGAGCAGTCCAAGTCTGAAGTACTTTGGTCTGTACCTTATTATTTGTGCTTATTTTAGAAACATAATTCCATTCCATACTTCATTAACGTTTGTTTTCTCCCTCTGTGCTTCTGGACGTGTGTCTGCAGTGTTCCCTGGCTCACTGTCGGTGCAGTATGCTAAGATGTGGGTTTTGGGGGATGACCGATCAGATTTCCCAGACTTGGCAACAGCCAATTCAGTACAAGTGGATGATGCAGCCCATTCATTTGGTGGCCAGTGATTAAATATATTCAGTGGGGAATGTGTCTAATTGGACAACGTTTAACCCTATTGCAAATTGGCAAACAGGTGGTGCAATGGTTAGAATTCTGATTTGTTTGGATGTAGTCTGCTTAGTTGGATTGAGCATCTTCCCCATTCTCCAGTTCTAAGGGCACTGAATGAAATGTTTGGAAGTGTGCCGTGGCCACTTTTGCATGTGTATATGTATATGTTGTACGCATAATTGGCACCGTTGCAATTTCTCTTCGCAAACAATGACTCTGTGGGCTTCTTGCATCTATGTTGCTAAGCCTGGCTCCCTCATTATGCAGGAGGAGGGAATTCCAACCATCAAGTCTGTTCTGCTGCTCCAACTGGAGCTATTTCCTCAAATCCTGCTTTCCTGCCAAAGAAATATACTTCCCTTCTATCGTCTCAAAACCCTTAGCAGGAGTTGAATTCTTGCATTTCGCGCAAGCAGTCAATATTGGCAGTAAGTCAGCATCCAATCAGTGTTTGGTGATGTGTACTTTTTCAAAGAGGAACTATAATGTTATTGCACATTGTATATTCTACAGGTAGCTGGTACTCTGGGGATAGGAATGAAATGCTTATTTGGAAAGGGATTGGATTCCCACCTGGATTCAATAATGCCAATTTTCATTCATATCGTAATTTTAACAGCTTATTTTTAAAAAAGGCCCTGAGTTGCTTCACCAATAGAAATGGACAAGTATGTGGACACAATTAAGTGGAGGGAGAGGCTGAAAACATGGTTGAAGAAAGGGAGCAGTGGAGATGTCGAGGGATTTGGAGAGTTACAGAGAATGGTTCAAACCACCCTTCTCAGTGGGGAGATGCAGGTAAAGACCAAAGTCAATGGTTTGAAAGTTGAATGAGGGAATGTGAAGCTGAAGGGGAGACCCAAGTAAATACAAATGCATTAGCTTTGCTTAAAACACACGCTACAATAAGTACTTATCCTGTGCTGCCAGCTAACAATTTAAAAACTTTGTTAGACAAATTGGCACCCTGCAAAACTGATCTGAATTCTAAACATACCCCTTACAAGAAACATGATATACATATGTTTATTAAAGGTACAGTATCATTATCAGAAGACAGGCAGTTGGAATAATTGAAGTTAAAGATAACAGACGCATGTCTGAAGGTCTTGGTGACAGAAGAACTGAAGTAAGGTTGAGTCCTTCGGGAATTGCAGAAGTGACATTACAGGGTTAGGAAGAGAAGCCACTGTCTACATTTGGATAGGTTGAAGTTGAAGCATTCAACAGCAATCCCATGGAGTTGGACAGCAAAGGAGCAACATTGGAGGAGGATGATGATAGCATCATCCTCCCCCAGTGTTGGTATCAGCTGTTCAGATGTTCCATAGTGACTGAAGGAAATCTGAAGACCTTCCAAGAAAGACCTTCCAAACTCGGAAGGGGTTGTGATATTGGTGAGGGTACATCAGTGCTTTATGGAGAGTTTTGAACAGTGGTTCAATAACTGGACAAGCGGCAATGGCATGTTGAAGGCTTTTCGAGAGAAAAATGAAATTAAGGTTGGGGTGCAGTAGAATTTGAGTCTGCACCCAAATGTGTCAGAAATCCAGTGATTGGGAATGAAGTAATTGAGTTTATTCCACCAGCATTGTTAGTGTGACTTGAATGTTCAATTTAATTCGTCTTATTTTTAACCATTGGGTGACTCGGTGAAATTTTTTTTTACACAAATATTTTGATCAGAATTGTACCATTCCAACATTTATACATTTGTGCAGAATCCAGATACTATGTATTTGATTTGATTTATTATTGTCATATGCATTGGTATACAGTGAAAAGTATTATTTCTTATGCGCTATACAGACAAAGCATATTGTTCATAGAGAAGGAAAGAAGAGAATGCAGAATGTGGTGGTACAGTCATAGTAAGAAGTTTAACAACACCAGGTTAAAGTCCAACAGGTTTATTTGGTAGCAAAAGCCACACAAGCTTTCGAAGGGGCTTAGAGCTTCGAAAGCTTGTGTGGCTTTTGCTACCAAATAAACCTGTTGGACTTTAACCTGGTGTTGTTAAACTTCTTACTGTGTTTACCCCAGTCCAACGCCGGCATCTCCACATCATGACTACCATCGGTACAGTCATAGCCAGGGTGTAGATCAACTTAATGTGAGGTTGATCCATTCAAAAATCTGATGTCAGGGAGGAAACTGTTCTTGAGTCGGTTGGTATGTGATCTCAGATTCTTTATTCTTTTTCCCGATGGAAGAAGGTAGAAGAGTGGGTGTTCAGGGTGCGTGGGGTTATTAATTATGCTGGCTGCTTTTCTGAGGCAGTGGTAAGTGTGGACAATGTCAATGGATGGGAGGCTGGTTTGAATGATGAACTGGGCTTCGTTCACGACCCTTTGTAGTTTCTTGCGATCTTGGGTAGAGCAGAAGCCATACCAAGCTGTGATACAACCAGAAAGAATGCTTTCTATGGTGTATCTGTAAAGGTTGGTGAGAGTCGTAGCGGACATGCCAAATTTCCTTTGTCTTCTAAGAAAGTAGAAGCGTTGGTGGGCTTTCTTAACTATAGCATCGGCATGGAGAACCAGGACAGGCTGTTGGTAGTCTGGACACCTAGAAACTTGAAGCTCTGAACCATTTCTACTTTGTCCCTAGTGTCATTGACTTAGTTTGATTTGGGTCCATCTAATGTTTATAACGCCATGGTGTCTGATTCTACACTCTGTCTCTTCCCCCAGGACCCATCTCTCCCTCACATTGCAGTTGCTAATAACAATGTGTAAATGAGCCAATCAGCCCTTAATGTTCAAAATTCAAATCATGTTTTCAGCTGAGATATCCAAAGGAGTGGAAAGCAGGAGAGGGCTACAATGTGTGTGAGATTCAGCCTCCATTCCCAGGAGTGTGTCTGGTGGGTGCTCTGTACCTCCTAGCTTAGTAACTTGTCTATCTTACACAGTTCCAGATTATACTCCCTTGCTTTTGGTAGAACTCTGTGGCCTAGTTCTGTCAATATTAGGGTAGTGCTGTGGGTTTTGCTTGTTCCTGGGATTTGTGGTTACTTATTAACTTTGCAGTGTCATTTAGAGCCGATGGTATAGCAAGCAACAGGGAATGAATACTGTGCGACAGTACAGTCCCAGAGTTTGCCACTTCTGAGATTTTCTTTACCTGTGCGCAAGTCCATGTACACATGATTAACCATTGTGCCCCTAAATCTTCACCTGGCCATAATTTCAGCAAACTAAAACAACAAGTTTTTGTAGTATGTATGTGACACCGACATTGGGGAGGCGGGGGGGGGGGGGGGGGATTCTCGCCCTTATCCAAACAGGAGAGAGGGAGAGAAAAGGGAAGCAGTAGCAGCAACCTCCTTTAATCCTCCTCACTGTCACTTCCACAACAACAACCAGCAGCAAAACAGCAAGCAGTGACTTTTTAAACATGCAACCTCTCTCTCTCAACGCCACCCTGAGCCAGGGCTGGGGAGAAGATAGCACTCATTAAAGAGAGAGTGCGAGAAGGGCGTTAAAAGGATTGCTGCACAGACAGGACCCCCCCCCCAGCGTTTTAGCCAAAATTAACTGTTGGGGAGAGGGGGACTAAGGGGGTTTAAATGCTGGGGTTACAGGTGGTGATGTGACTCCACACTGGTTAATAATGTGATTGATTTGGAGAGAGAATGGCCTTTTAATCCTCCACTTTCTCATTTCGCCACCTGGATTGGTGGAGTGAAGGGAACCTGCTCGGGGCTTAGGCTGTGCTTCTTGATTTTGGTTTTCTGTCATAAAAAAACAAAAAATAAGGGAGGGGGAAGCCGGGTTGGAGAGAGAACTGTGTGTAATGGCAAAAGGGTCAGCTAGTGCTTTCAGTACAGGAAAGTCTCAGTGAGAGAGTAAAAAGCCATCAGATTTGGGGTGGCTGGAACCTATCTAATTCAGTCCCATTGTAAAGTGTGTTTGCCATTTGCAGTTTCGCCATTTGCATGAATTAGTGGGAGCAGTGTGACTCTACTGCGCACCACTATCCATCTTCATGTGACATGCAGTAAAACCACCAGGGGAAATCCAATCTCCACCCAGAAAGTACAAATAATTCCTGTTCCTCCCACCCCCAACACTTTGGGAATCTCAGCCATGATAAAATTCTGAGCTACCCTTGCAGCACAACCGATATTTTAGTCCCCCCTTTGACAACATGAGAGAATTCTAAAGCAGCCGCACCTCCTCCCAACACGCACACACAGGCGTGCGCAAATTAAGTCTCAAGCATCTGACCATAGGTACTTTCTTGTATGCCAAATCAAACATAAGTTGCTGTTTACTCTGTGGATATGGTGTGATACTCAAAATTGGCAGCATCAATGCTAAGGGGTGGTTGAGACAGTAAGTGCCATTGACTGGTACTGTTGTAGCTACCTATTTAGATAGACCTGAGGTTTGAGATTTGTCAGTGACCTGTTGAAAATCCTAAACTTGCAAGGATTGGAGTGAATAGGAATCTGCTGCTGTTTTACAGTCTCGTTGCTTACAGTACTTAAAGCATTGGAACACCACTCCCCAGTTCATGTGCCTGCTGTCCGTGACCATTCAGTGATAATCTCTGTGGCTTGGGGTCTATATTTCCACTGCAAAAGCAGCAAAGTTACTCGCCTAGAAAATCCAGCTCCATGATTTTAATTTAGTGTCGGCTTATAGAGTTGTTCCTTCACTCTAGAAGGGCAGACTGTACAGGTAGATTTAGCCGATTTTGGATTTAATAAGTTGTATATTTTATCCCTTATACCAGTTGTTTGAAGTGTAGGAGTTGGAAAATGCTTCTCACGGCTCAGTTAACATCTGTCATAATTATACAGTGCCCAGCCAATTTCCAGCAGCATTTTGAGTGAGAATCTCTCGACCACTTGAGATTACCTTTTAAGTCCTTTCAAGCACTTCATGTCTGCTTCTATTATCGTGGACTATCCAAAGCACAAATGCCCAATCCACATGCTGTTATTTTGCCTTCGCTTCCTTGCCCAATATGCAATAGTAACTCTGGCTCAGCTCCTTGAATTAAAAAAGAATGTCAGACATTTTTTGGAATATGCTGATACTGCCAGGAGTGGTATTTATTGTCCACCTGAACCCTAGAGAAAGTGATAGTGAATCACTGAAGACCCTGTTATGAAGGTTTCACAGTACCATTGGGTGAGGAATTCCATGATTTTGACATGATGGTGAAAATATCATTATATATCAAAGGCATGATTGAAAATTAACTTGTAGATGATACTATTCCAATGCAAAGCTGGCCTCTTCCCTCTCATAGAAATCATAGAAACCCTACAGTACAGAAGGAGGCCATTCGGCCCATCGAGTCTGCACCGACCACAATCCCACCCAGGCCCTACCCCCACATATTTACCCGCTAAGCCCTCTAACCTACGCATCTCAGGATTCTAAGGGGCAATTTTTAACCTGGCCAATCAACCTAACCCACACATCTTTGGACTGTGGGAGGAAACCGGAGCACCCGGAGGAAACCCACGCAGACACGAGGAGAATGTGCAAACTCCACACAGACAGTGACCCAAGCCGGGAATCGAACCCGGGACCCTGGAGCTGTGAAGCAGCAGTGCTAACCACTGCGCTACCGTGCCGCCCATGGGTTTGGCTCAACACCATCCATGAGGGCATGGGTTTGGGAGGTGCTGGAGAAACCTTGGCGAGTTACAACAGTGCATCCTGTACATGGTACACACTATAGCCATAGTGGTCGGGGTAGACATTTAGGTTTGTGGATGACATGTTGATCAAGTAGACTGTTTTGTCACGGATGGTGTTGAGCTTAATTCATGAACAGTGTTGCAGCTGCATTCATCTAGGCAAATGGGGAGATTTTCATCACACTCCTGACATGTGCCTTGCAGGTAGTGTTTGTGGCATTGAAAAGTTGGCTACTCTTTGCAGAATATCCAACCTCGACTTGCTCTGGTAAGTATTTATGTAGATAGCCCAGTTGAATTTCTAGCCGGTGGTGGTACAAGATTTGGATGATGGCTGACTTGGGAATTATGATGCCATTGAATGTAAAGGGAAGATGATTAGATTCTCTCTTGTTTAGATGGCAGGTTCCTGACATTTGTGTGGCCAAATGTTATTTGCGACTGATCTACTCAAGGCTGGTTATTGTCCAGATCTTGCCACATGCAGTCACGGACTGCATACCTGTCTGTGCAATCAAAAGTAAGGTCTACATTTGATCCTATGATGGAGGGAATGTTATTGAAGAAGTAGCTGAAGATATTAAGCCTAGGACACAATCCTGAGGAACTCCTGCAATGATGCTCAAGGACGAGAGGATTAGGCTCCAATGATGACAACTAACTTTTTTTGCCAAGTGCAGAGAGATTTCTTCCCAGTTCCATTGACTTCAGTTTTACTAAGACTCCTTGACACCACATTCTGAGGAATGCGGTCTTGATGCAATAATTGACTTTGTCTCAACATCCACTTGAAAGTCCAAAGAAATGTGGATTTTGTAGGTTTATTTCAAATATACTATTTGTACAGCAGAAATTGGTACAAGAGAATCTCCATGTAAACAACCTAGACAAGCTCTCTAAATTCTCTGGGAGTTGCATCTTGCATGGATTGAGATGTGATGTAACTTTTAGATAGTGTCTTTAATTTAAGAAACATCCCAAGGTGCTTCACAAATTGAAAAAGATTGGGAGGGATATGTGCTCCAAGCAAAGAGGCATCCAAAACCTCTTTGCTCAGTAGATGTTTTGAGATACAAGATTATGCATTCTTAAGATTTATCAATTTTTTTAACCTATAAAGGTTCTGCTTAAGTAAAAACAGAAAATGCTGGAAAGTGAGTTTTTTCTCTCTGCAGATACCGTCGTACTTTTGAGTATCTCCAGCATTTTCTGTTTTTATTTCAGATATGCAGCATCTGCAACGGTTTGTTTTGTGTTGTAAGCTGTGCTGCTTGTTGTGAACGTAAGATTGTCTCTTTCAGTTGCATTAGCATGAAACATTTGAATATTAGTATATTATCGACATAACATGCTAATTTGTTTCAGTGTGGTTTTGGTTGAGAAGGAATGCTGGCCAGGACATTGGGTGAACTTGCTGTTGTTGGTCAAATATTGCCATAAGATCTGTTGTATTCACTGGACAGGCAGACAGGGCCATCTGAAAGATGGCATCTCTGACTGCAGCACTCCCTCAGTGTTGCACCAAAGTACCTGTCAACATTTGATCCTCAGATTCTGGGGTAGAGATTGAAACCTTCAGTTTCTGGCTCAAGGTTGAGGTTGCAACCACCACATTAAACTGGTTTGAACTTGCACTGAGGTATCAGCCATAAAAAGTTAGGCTTTAACTCCCCATATGCTCCCACCCACAGGTTCCCCATAATTTGACCCCTACTGAAGATGCACTATTCAAAAGTAACATCAATATTCAATATTTATTCTAGGTTGGAAATGGTGCTCATATGCTTGTTGTGACTTGTGTCCCACTTAAAAGCTTTTATGTGAAGATCATACTCTTTGAAAAGCTGTGCTGGATGTTGTCTCTGCTGTAATTTTATGGGTTTCCCCACCCTCACAAACTGCTGACACCTAACTGCTGTACTACAGTCGAAGCAGCTTCATCTGCCACTGTAACAAGTACTAAATACACAGCACAGAAACTTCTACAAAAGCTGAAACTGCATATTCTTTAATCCTGTGCACTTAAGAGCGCAGGAATTTGAGGGGTAAGAGATTTCATATCTCACTGTTGTTTCAAGGTGCAGAGTTTGGAGGAGATCAGAACAGCAGAGGGTTGTATTTTTGGGTAGACATTAATTTCTTTCCCATGTCCTCTCCATGAAATGCAGTTCTATGGACTCTAGCACTTCACCCGATTTCAGCCTGGTTATATTTGTCGATGATGTTTCTGTGCTGTGAACTTGAAGTGATGAACATGCATACTTGTTAAACCTTGCATTGAAATGAACTGGAGCTTACTGTTATGAATAGTATAGACACACAGCCCATTAGTATAGGGCAGTTTCACAAAACTCCAAATGTACTAAATACCCAGTTACGTGTTTTATAGCTAATAATGTGTTTTAAAAAGGAATAATTGAAACTCAAGAAATAGCAGCTCCCCAGCTACTCCAGAAAACAGTGTTTGTGGCTATATTCCCTCATACGTAGTCCTATGTTGCTATTTTTCCCACAGGGTCACTTATTGTTCTGCTACTCTTCTTAGAGAGATACAGTTACGTTGGCGTAAAGGCACTGGCTACAATGCATATCGGAGTGTTTCAAAGTTGATTGTGAACAGATATCCACTCCATCTGACGAAGGAGCAGGGCTCCGAAAGCTAATGGCATTTGCTACCAAATAAACCTGTTGGACTTTAACCTGGTGTTGTTAAAACTCTTACTGTGTCAAAGTTGATTGGCAGTGCCTGCCGACCTTAACTGGAATCTCAGTCCCAGTGGTTTGGAGAGGGCAAGGGCACTGATGTTCCAGGTTTTGATCATTCTCTGGTGACTCCTGATGGAGTTCGCGGATATGAATGATGGCCAAGTGTGAGATTGGGTTTGACTCAAGTGCTTTCTGTGGTCAAATAGTTGCTGGAACTCATCCTGCATTGAAATGTACTGGAGCTTACTGTAATGAATAGTATAGACACACAGCCCATTAGTGTAGGGCAGTGCCACAGAACTCCAAATGTAAGCGTTCTGTTTAAAACTCAGCACGACTCCTGAATCAACAATTTTCCTGGAAGGATGAGTGTGGGTTTGAACAAATACCAATTGGGATATGACACGACTGTCTCCCAACAATCCCTAACACAATACAGCACGCGGTCCCAGTCATCCTGATATAAATCACCCTGAGCTTCATTCTGTTAATCACCTCCAGCTCCATTTCTAACTTTGCAGCTTTATGTTTCCTCTTAACTACTGTAGCTCATCTGTCTCCCCAAGCAGAGGATTTCCAGCTCCTGTTATTTATGACTTCCTGTGTTTCGACTCACCAGGCTAGCTTTGACTGATGCGTGTCATTGCCATTAAAAGCTGTGATATATTGCTATACCGTTTAGCTGCTATGAAACAAAAGCTAATAACTGACATTGTCGGAATAATTTGCTGGAAAAGTTGTTGCCGGAATACTTGGGTTATTATTGTGGATAATGTGTTCTGCAAAGGAACATTTACATTTGTGTAGAACTGCACATCAGTTCAGAGAGTCAACACTGTGTAGTCTGTACAAAATCACTGTTTGCCTGATTTTCCCCTTTTCTCAGCAGCAGGGACCCTTGCTGGAGTTCTGCTCCATGGGAGCAGCAGCACTGCCCCCCCCCCCCCCCCCCCCCCCCGCCCCCAACCACTTTAGTGAGGGGCAGTGAGCAGGAGGGAGTGGGCAAGGTGGTGAGTTGGAGGAGCGAAGCAGCGTGGAGGTGGCGAGTAGCGCCGAGCGAGAGGCAAATTATTTAAGTTAGTAGGTTTGGCAAGTTGAAAGAGGATTTTTGGGTCCGTTATGTTCAAGGCAGCCAATAGATTTTTAATGTCAAAATTACAAGCATAGAACCCAACCCACCATTTTTACACTTTTGTTTTGGTACGAGACTGATTTTAATTTGGCACACAGTTTTTTAAGAACAAGTTAGGAATTCTAAAAGCTGTGGTTGTATTTCAGTTTTGAACTTAAGCAGCAAATGTTGATTAGCATTTGACTGTGGGTGGGATTTTGAACTATGATCCTGTTCTTACCTGCAAGAGTCTCTGGATAACAATCCCAAGCAGTATCCCAACCTCTTTTTTTTTAAAAAGCCTTCCCGGCCCAGAAGTATACCAATTTCTGCCCCAGGGTATTTGCAGTGACATAATTCAAGATACAGGAACATTTTGGCCTGTGTCTGTTGGTGGTGAGGGGTGGGTGGGTGGGGGGGAAGTGGTGGTGTCATGTTTAGGATTTTTTAAAAAAAGTTATATTAACCCTTTGTAGAGCAGAACTGGTCCTGGTTGGTTTGGCAGTATTAAAGCAGATTTGTTTGTATTGTGCAGGGATTGAATTAATCATTGCTGCTGAGCTCTCCAAGACGGGCAGAAACATGCTGGGGCAAAATGTGGATCCTTGCTTTTCTATTTTGACCAAGTACTCCAGGGTTGCATCATTCAGTTTAAGACTTTTCCACAAGGCATGTCATTGGCTTCTTCAAGAAGATGGGCTTCCTTACAACTCTCAAACACAGCAGTTTGGTTTGATTTGAATCTGTGTATCTGCACTTTGAGTCTGCAGCAATTTAGCAGCCAAGTAACCTGTTTTCTGACCTGTGGACAGTGTAAGCAGAGCCTGCTAATTTCTAACTCGAATTAACTTGCCTGACACCATGTCTTAAGACTGCTGGCACTGAGATAGCTACAGTAAGAGTTTTAACAACACCAGGTTAAAGTCCAACAGGTTTATTTGGTAGCAAATGCCATTAGCTTTCGGAGCGCTGCTCCTTCGTCAGATGGAGTGGATATCTGCAGATATCGGGGGGGTGGGGGGAAGAGAAAGAGAAATTCCATAGGGCCTGAGCAGCTGAAGGCTTGAGGAGCAATTCAACATGGGATGCTTAGTAGACCAGAATTCAATGAGTACAGATATTTCGGAGGGTTGGGAGGTTGAAGGAGAATACGGAAATAGAGAAGGGTGGAGAATGGAGGGATTTGAAAACAAAGATGTCTTATTAAAACTGAGGAGTTTAGCTGGTAGCCAAAGTAGGTCATCGTCTGTGAGGGTGAGAGATGCACGGGACTTGCTGTGACTTAGAAAACGGGCAGCAGAATCTTGAATGGCATCAAGTTTACAGAAGATAGAATGTGGGTGGGCCAGCCAGGTGTGTGTTGGAATAGTCAAACCTTGAGGTAACAAAGAAAAGTTTGAGCAGCAGAAGAGCTGGAGGCAAGGGTGGAGGTAGGCATTGTTATAGGGGTGGAAATGAATGATCTTGGTGATAGTACAGAGTTGTGCTTAGAAGCTTCTCAGTTAAAAATGATGCCAATGGTAAACAGGCTGGGTCAGTCTCAGTTACCAGGAAGAGCAATGGAGTGAGTAGCTGAATTGAATTTGTAGCTGGGGCCAAAGACGATTGTTCTTCGGCCTTCTCGATGTTTAATTGGAGAAGATTTCTACTTATCCAGTACCAGATTTTGGACCAGCAGTCTGATAATTTAACAATAGTGGAGGACTCGAGAGAGAGTTGGTGGTGGTGGTGAGGTAGAGCTGGGAGTCATCAGCTTATATGAAAACCCACTCTGCATTTCTGGATGAGGGGCAACACGTAAATGAGAAATAGGAAGGGGCTAAGGATAGATTGTTTGGGGACTCCAGAGGTAGTGCTGTGGAAGAAATACCATTGATGGAAATTCTTTGGTTATGATTGAAAAGATGAGAATGGAACCAGGCATATGTATCACGAGGAGACAGGGAAGAGGGTTTTAAGTAGAGAAGAAAAGGACCAGGAGTTAGCTCTGCATTCCAGGATGATCCTGGAGTAGTGAGCAGTTTTAACAGATGAGAGAAGAGCCCCATAGTGCTTTGTGTGGTCCAGCCAGAATGACTGGTGGTGAATGACTAAGCCACTTCTATCCATTCCAGTATATCCATTCCAGTATGCACCGCTTAGACTTAAGGAAACAGAGGTGAGTGGCTAGGATAGGAGAGAGCAGTTGTTTTAATAGGTTCTATGGTATTAAAGGTGGAGATGAGGGTGATATCAAATGTGTATTGGTGAATTACATGGTTCGGTGCTGTCACTTAAGTTTTCAGCTAAATATAATGGTGAATGTGTGAAAGTTTTACATGGCTGAGCTCTAGGGTTTGTTGTTAGGATTCTGGAGAAATATTTTATTTGCATTCTTCCCAGTTGTGAAAAAATGTCCAGCATTGCAATTATTAAATGGTGCTCTTCTAAACTTGGAAAAAGCATTCTGACCATATAACACCGATGGTGCAGCCTGTCACAAAGGGTGCTAAGTTAAGACTATCAGACAACTTTTAAGACTGTTGGCTATGGTGCCTACCTTGTCATGAACTTGAATGTATCAAATCTTTGGGCTTGAATCTGTTGTTCTACTTAGAATCTCTGTGGTGGGCACGTCCCTCCTGCTCTGGCCACCTCACACCACAATCCTTCTCCACTTTCCAAATGGGGCTGTGCTATGTTCATCATATACTCTGATTTTGAATAAATGTGGTTCTACTCTGTCCCAGTGAGCTGTCTCAGCTCCGATCATAGCAGAGCATTTCCCATTGTATCAGCGTGGTGACCAGCTATCCCATTTCCATTTGGTGCCAAGTAAGCCTATGAAGCTGGGTTAATTGATGTGTTCAGAACAAATCTGTCAGTGAGTTGGGGGAGCATTGTAGTTTAGGTCGTGACACTGAAGTCACAGAAACCCCAAAACGTTAAATTGTGATTTTTGTTTATTGTTTGGGGTGGAGGGGATGTGGGGAGTGATGCACGGAGGAGGTATTCCAGAGAACTTGGTGGTTATTCTGACCTGTTCTTTGATGCTGGCCTTGATATAAGTGCTTTCTCATTCTGGCAGTCTGGAATGCATTTAGTCTGCAGTTAAAGCAGGAATTCCGGCAAGGGGGAATCTGACCTTCTGTTTATCTCACATGATCCCCACACTGGACTCCAGGAAGCACTGGCACCCTTCTGTTTAATCATTGGTCATTAACCAATGGATCATCTTATCCTGGTTTCACACTGAATTAACAGATGCAATGATTTAGTTATACATAGTTCCTCTGGGTGCAGTAGCATTGTGCTTATGTTACTGGACTAGTAATCCAGAGGCCGAAACTAATGATTTGGAGATATGAGTTCAAATTTCAGCACCGCAATTGGGGAATCTAAATTCTATTAATTATATCAATCTGAAATAAAAAATTTGGCATCAGCAAATGATGACCATGAAAACTCCCGTTTGTTATAAAAACCCATCTGGGGTTCACTATCCTTTAAGGAAGGAAATCTGTTGTCCTTACATGGCCTGGCCTGTATGTGACCTCAGACCACAGTCCAATGTGGTTGACTCTTAACTGTCTTCTGAAACCGGGTAACAGTTTGTTCGTGCATCGCTTCTAACATAAAATGCTCCAAGTTGTTCTAAAATTCTGCCATTCCTTCCGTAAAGTTGTAATTGCATGCCTGAAAGCAATGACTTTGAATTAAACAACTTTAAGTGAATCATGGATTCCCATAGGAGTCAATGTTAAAGTCGGAGTAGGGTTTTTCGGGCATTTCGTGCCTGGGAAAGGAAATGTACAAGTTAAAATACTGTACTGTACATGTGCAACACTATGCATTCCTAGCTGGAAATACTTGCAAAATAAATCTCAGAATATAGCGAAAATAATGTATCTATTCCAATTAGATAACACTAAACCCAAACAAGCTCCAAGTGGAACAGCTTCTGTCTCTCACCCACAGCACTCCTGAAATGCAGCTCAACTAATTTGCTTCCTTTCCTTTCTCTCTCTCTTTCTCTACCCCCCACCCCCAACACCGTTCCATTTTTCTCTCTCTACCCTGCTCGACTAATACCAGGAATGGTGGGTTAGAGAGATTAGGTTTGTATTCATTAGAGATTACAAGAGTAAAAGACGACTTGATTGAAACCTTTAAGATCCTGAGGGGTATTGACAGGGTGGATGTGGAGCGGGTGTTTCCTCTTGTGGGAGAATCTAGAACTAGGGGTCACTTTTAAAAATAAGGGGTCTCCCCATTTAAGACAGAGATGAGGTGACTTTTTTTCTCTGAGGATGGTGAGTCTCTGAAACACTCTTCCTCAAAGGGCAGTGGAAGCAGAGTCTTTGAATATTTTTTAAGGCAGAGCTAGATAGATCCTTGATTAACAAAGAGATGAAAGTTTATCTGGGGTAGGCAGGAATGTGGGTTTGAAGTTACAATCCGATCAGCCATGATCTTATCGAATGGTGGAGCAGACTCGAGGGGCTGAGTGGCCTACTACTGCTCCTAAATCGCAACCCGATCATTACCTTCCCATCTCAAGCCACCATGGCACTTCTCTGAGTGGCGGTGACTATCCTGGCCAAGCCTCTGGGTCATGCTCTCTGCCCTGTGATTCTGCTCCTGGATCTCGCTCCTCATCCCTTCCTGCAGCCTTGGCCTCGTGAGAGTAATGGCAGCTCTGGTATCAGAACATGCTGACAGCTGGGCCAGAATGCAAACACTGTAAAAGTGAAAATGGTGATGCAATTTGGAAAAACAGGTCCAAAAGAATAAACACTATCAAAATAAAACAGTGTTAAGTGAAACAACTTCTTGTTAATTAAACGTAATATTAAGGCTGATGACCAAAAGCTTGGTCAGAGGTTGATTTGAAAGAGCATCCTAAAGAGTGAAGGAGAGGTGGAGAGATGGACAGGTTTTGGGAGAGAATTCCAGAACGTAAAGACATGGTCACCTCTGGAGGGGTGATTAAAACTGGTGATGTTCATTAAACCAGAATTAGAGGAATGCAGATAGCTCTGAGGATTAAAGAGTTTGAGGAGATTAAAAAGATAGGGAGGCCATGGACGCATTTGAACACAAGGGTAAGAATTTGAAAATTGAGGCTTTGCTTATCCAGGCGCAATGTAGGACAGCAAGGTTTGGGTGCAGGTAAGGACTCGAGCAACTGTCCTCTGGATGGCCTCAAATTTACACAAGATAGGTCATGGGAGGCCAGTAAGGAGTGCGATAGAATGATAAAGTCTTAAGGTACCAAAGACGTGGATGAAAGTTTGAGTTGAAGGGAGGTGGAATTATTGAAATACATGGTTAAGTAATTGCTTGGATATGTGATTAGAAGCTCAGCCAGGGTCAAATATGTTACTGGGATTGTGAGTGAGTCTGGTTCAGCCTCTCACTGTTATAGGAGCAGGGAAGGAGTCCATGGCCAGGCTGTGAAGTTTATTGGGAGGGAAGACAATTATTTCAGTCTGCTCGATATTTAATCAGAGGAGATTTCTGCTCACCCTCTGTGTGTCAGATAAGCAACCTCATGATTTGGACAGTGAAGGAGATGAGCTATCAGACTGCTGTGGAAAATTGGGATAGACAAAAGGGCAACAGGCACGAAAAAGGCACACCAAACTCAGTCAACCCTGCGAAGTCCTCCAAGCAAACATTTGTGGGTCTTGTGTAAAAATAGGGGAGCAGTCACACCAATTCGCAAGTAACAGCCCGACATACCCTCAGAACATCCTCGACTCCTCTATCACCATTCCTGGATAGACCCACCAACATTGGCAGCACAGTTGTATACGGTCGAGAGGGAGTGAAATGGGTAGTGTAGAATACCCCTTCCTGTCTCATATCATCAGGCCAAATATGGACGAAGAAACCTCCTGCTGATTACTACCTGCTACCCTCCATCTGCTGATGAATCAATATTCCTGTATGTAGAACATACTTGGAAGAAACACTGAGGTTACCAAGGGCACAGAATGTATAATGGGTGGGTGACTTTAATATCCATCACCAAGAATGGTTTGGTGGCATCACCTGAAGTACACATCTACCAGTTTGGATTGGCAGCAGGTGGTGAGGGGATAAAGCTACTCGACCTTGTCTTTACCAGTGTATTTGTTACAGATGCATCTGTCAGTGAGGTTATTGATAGGAGCAACCACTGCACATCCTTCTGAAGATAAAGACCCAGCTTCATATTGAAAATGCCCTCCATCATATGGCATAACCCTTCACACTAAATAGAATGAGTTTAGCACAACTCTAGCACTGGACATCCAGTAGAGGTGCTATGCACCATCAGCAGCCGCAGAATTGAGTTCTAAAAGTGAGGCACTCACTAGCAGACTGACTGTTGCCCTGTATCTATTGAAATATTTCAGATTCCAATTTCAGTATAGGCTCACTATGCGGTGGATTGACAGACTCATCTGCCATTTCTACTATACAGGGTTAGCTCAAGCCACAAGTAGCTAACAATGGGTAACTCCTGCAGTGTAACTGACCCATTGGAAACACCAAAATCTTCCTTGAGTGGTGCTTTCACTTGGCACTCAGGAAGAATCCAGTTTGGCGACTGACTCTGAAAGTGACTGCACAATCCCTGTGCGCACTAGGTTGGTTCAGTCATTTAAAGAGATTTGGAGGTAGCTGGACCGAGGCTGTGTAATGCACTCATGCATTGGCCTAGTTCTTCTTGTTCTCACTCGTGCAACACTTTAGATGAAAAGATTTTAATCAGATTTGTGATTCTTATCAGTGCTGGCATTGAACAATGACCTTGCAGACTTCGAAATGAAATAGTGTTTCCTTTTATGTAAGTTGAGGGTTATTCTGATTTCTCAAGCTATTTTAATAAGCGGGTGCTCAGATGTAGTGCTTGAAGCAAGTATTGGAGCCCAAGGCCATGTCATAAAGCAGGGCTGTGCTGCAGAAGGCAGTTAATTATGAAATTGGCTGGAATGTGTAGGATGGCTGCATATTTGTCAGATAGATCAAACGTGCATAAGACATAACTGATGTGTTGAACAGCTATGTTACTGTCCTGGCCTGAGGCAGTAAACAGTTCAGCATATTGCTGACTTTTTGTCTTTTCATAAGATGTGGTTTGAGTCTCGAGCCTGTTTTTTTTTTCCACCCTCCCCCTTTCCTTCAAATAGCCATGATTCCAGTCTAGAACTTGGAGAAAGTTAGCGTGTAAACAGTAGAAACACTTTCTAGTTTGATCTATTCAGAAGAAAAACATATTACTCTTTAGAATGAATTTTTGTGTGTTCCCTCGTATTGTTTTAGTTATTTTGATCTTTTCTCATGATTATATTTATTAAAGGGCTGTAGGGGGAGAGCACCATGAAACATCAGACTCTGTGCCTCAGAACCAAGAACTCCACCAGATTCGCAGCAGCAGTTTTTGCAGAGCAGTAGGTAATAAGAAAAAGGCTATTTGAATTTTCTAACCTTTTGGAAGATGCTGACTCTTGTTGGAGTTGGTTCCAGTGCCCCCATTCATTCCCTCGTCCAACTTGCTCTATTGACCAGTCTTCATATGTGAACCTAACAGCTCAGTTGATCATGTATAGGGCTGATTCTCTGCCTACCCAATAGGGACAGTAAGTAGTCTCACAACACCAGGTTAAAGTCCAACAGGTTTATTTGGTAGCACGAGCGTTCGGGGCGTTGCTCCTTCATCACCCCCAATAAGGGGTAGCCTGATGTCCCTGATCCCAGGCTTGGGAATGCCATGGTAAGTTGTCGTGTGCCGCAGCTGAGATCGGCTATGTTGTCATTGACCCAGAATCAAAACTGTGACCTCCCTAGCCTTTAGTGCTCTGTGCCTTGAATTAGTTATCCTCTGAGCCAGTAGGTGAGCCCTCTTAATGTGGCTTTCTGCATTTGGAATGGTGAATATTGTACATTAGCCAAGTGCCAAAGTGTGTTAGTCCTAATAGGAAAAAAGTGAGACTGATGTCACATATACATTGCTGCCTTACTTTCTCTTTTGTTTATTTTGTATTTTTTTAAATGAGCAATTAAGTCTTGAATTTTAGGAACAATTGGAAACAAATTCATTAAGGCAGTTCTTTTCAGTTTCTCACTCTAGAGATGGAGTGTTGTGATCAGAGTGACAGTGTCCCCGTACCACAGGAGCACCATGGAGCTGCATTGGTTTCTGGCCCATTAATGGAATGATTTTCTCTGAATATAAGCATGTCATGGAATGGGGATGTGCAGGGGTGGTAGCCTTGTTAAAATAAGCAAGCCAGCCTCATTGGTGATGGATATTGTAGGTACCATTTCAGGAAACTATTTTACCATAAGGTCAACCATTGCACCTCATTGTCCCGTGTCATCCCACCTATGTAGGCAAACATTTTTTATGCCGCTCCTGGTTTGAATGGGAAAATGCAGCTACCATTATGGCTTTGCACTTTAAATGCAAAGTTCCCACTCCTGTCAAATCTCTGTTTTATGAAATCATATTTGTACAAGTGTGGTAATGCAAGCTGTCAGGTATACTACAGCAATAATTAAACAATATAAATGGAACATTAAAAACTGACTCACCTCTTCATTCAATGTTACTAGTGCATCAGCTTCAAACCTTTCTAGCCATGTCTTGTACTTGTTGCGGCTTTCCATGCCTTTGAATTATGCTACATATATTGTAAAGGGTTTTTGAAAGACAATAGTGTGTTTGCTACCTCACTCCATGTGTGTGTACTGTCTTGCTGTGTCTCAGTTCATCAGCAGTCAGATCTTAAAACACAGGCTTAATTATTTTGCCCTAGCCAAAAGAGGACGACTCACTGGGATCTGAACCAACAAGGGCTTAGGTGCATGTTTTTTGATCATTAGTAGATACCTAAGTATAAATTGTATACGGCTAATAAATTCTGCCTAATCACGCTAAATGTGAACAATTGAATTGTTGCATTGTGCAGTTGCTACGATGTCTTTTTTCTTGGGTGGCTTTACACTTAAGTTTACCTCATAAATGAAATTTTACAGAAAATTTAAATCTGCTAGTTCAAAATAGAGATTTCCTTTTATAGTTAACATCAAATCTACACAGGAAGAGCTGTACTTAATATTTCTTGGAATACAATGACTACTTAACCGAAGCAACTCCCTGGGGAAGAATGTCACCTATAACTGTACTTGTTGAGGAAGAGAGTAATGTCGCATGTTTGGCCTCTGCATGAAGGTTGATGACTCTAAAAGCAGAAACAATCCAGTATCGTTTCCTTCACCGGATATCGTGTTTTCCTCTTAAAATGAAAATCTTTTTAAGAGGCTGAAGTATGACAGCATTGTGTGATATATCTTTGTTTGTAATTCACTCAGCAATTACTTGCAGTAGGATGTAATCATCAGAAAATTCATAAATCAAAATTTAGGTGTCGGTTGCAATGCCAATTAAAAATTCAGACTGCAAGTGTTGTATTATGAAAGGTCTGGGTGGCGTATAGAGGGAAACTTCCAATTGTGAATGACAAGACACCGACTTAAAATAATTGGCCAAAGAAGCAAAAGCGATATGAGAAAGATCTTTCACACGGCGAGGAGTTAGGGTGTGGAATAGACTGAGATGTGGTGGAGGCAGTTCAATTGAGGCATTCAAAAGGGAATTAAACTATTATTTGAAAAGGAAGAACATACCATGTTGAGGGGAGAAGACAGGAAAATGACTGAAATGCTCATTCAGAGAGCCAGTGCAGGCACGACAGACCAAACGGCCACCGCCTTCACTAACAATTCTGTGATTCTGTACTATGTACATACTGACATGGCGGAGCTTTCTACGGTTGATTGAAAAATGAGTGGCACAGACTGAATTCAGCAAAGATCAAATCAGTGAAATAGACTTGATGTGATAGTTAAGAATGCAGTGCGTCTCAGTTAAAACTATGTCTGGACTGGCTTAGCCATGTATACACTGCAGGTGTTCAGGATCATGCCCTGTCTGGTCTTATTTAACCCCTTTGGCTATCGTGTATCTTGAGGGTGATGGGGCTTGATGCAAGTCAGAACCATCTCACAGCAGGAATATTGCAATGTCTCATCTCTCTGCTCAGTCAGTATCAGACTGATTGATTGTTAAATTGGTGGATTTGAATTTTGAAGCCTTTATACCCAGCAGCTATGACCCAGCTTTCCACTGTACTGTCAAGGGTGGACAGATGGTGTCCTTTCTCTTTTGTAGTCAGAAAGTGTTTGAGGCAGACTTTTCACTCCTCAGTTCTGCAGGCGGCTGCACCCTGCTTAGATTGTGGATGTGCTCCACAGGTGGTCAGGTTGAAGCTAAAGGCTCGCCATTCTTATTGAAACAGCCTGTAGGTTTGAACTTGTCTTGCAAAGGAACAAAAGCAAATAGAGGAAAGTTGTTTGACATATTCCCAACAGGAAGTGATGTGACCAAACCCCTTGTGCACAGGTATCCAAGCACTTTTTTAAGATACCGATGTGTAATTTTCAGCAGAATTGCTCTGTTCAAATTGACTGGAGGAGTTAAATTGTTAGGAATGCACATATCCTGCATTTTTGCCCATGTTGTGAAAGGGTTCCCTGATGAAGGCTTTATTGAATGGCTCTTTAAAGATCAACTTGGCACGGAGGGAGCATGAGACTTAAAAGATGGGAGGTTAAAGTTGAAGTTTATTTATTAGTCACAAGTAGGCTTACATTAACACTGCAATGAAGTTACTGTGAAAATCCCCTAGTCGCCACTCCGGCACCTGTTTGGGTACACTGAGGGAGAATTTGGCATGGCCAATTCACCTAACCTGCCCATCTTTGGACTGTGGGAGGAAACCGGGGCACCCGGAGGAAACCCAGGCAGATGTGGGGAGAATGTGCAAACTCCACACAGACAGTGACCCAAGCCGGAAATCGAACCCTGGTCCCTGGCGCTCTGAGGCAGCAATGCTAACCACTGTGCCGCCCTGGTTGTTGGTAGATAAGGTAAATGTTATCCTGTGCAGGTATACAGTCATTCTGACTGCTAGGCAACCAGTGACTGTAAGAAGTGCTGATCATCTTTACCTGCTGTCCAGTAGCGGAAGAGGAGGGGGCTGAACACTTTGCATTTCATAATTGCTGGATTATGGATAAAGAGGAAAGAGATCGTAAAGAAGCAATGGGAAAAGTTCCAGAACTTAAGAAGGATCAGTGCCTCTAGCAGCAAGTGCTCAATTTTCAAAATTTAAGATTTTCGGAGCAGCGCTCCGAAAGCTAATGGTATTTGCTACCAAATAAACCTGTTGGACTTTAACCTGGTGTTGTTAAAACTCTTACTGTGTTTACCCCAGTCCAACGCCGGCATCTCCACATCATGACAGCCATACGGAACAGAGAGTCACGGATTCAGTCCCTGGTTCCCAAGCTGAATTAGCTGACCTCACTCAGGATGTTAAGAATGTCGATGGCGCAGTCCCCGTTCTCGGGAGAAGAAAACAACTCATCAATCAGGGTTACTGTTCCAGATCACTATCCAGTGTGACTGGGAGTTCTTGGCCTTGCTGGAAGCGCATCTGTTGAGGTAAATATGTACCTTCAAGTGAATGCAAGCTCCATCTCCAGTTACTTTGATCTGGGCAGTGGAACAATCAACTACATTCACTTTTTGGACTCACTTGGACAAGATATGAGAGCGCAACCAGCATCCAGCGAATTGTACTCCAGCAAGAAGCACATCATTGGGAGAGGATGGAAAAGAGGAAAATGGACATTAAGGAGTGATTAGCAGACAGCAAACTAATCGGAGTCTGGGTCACAGAGCAGCGTTTGAGCAGCAAGCAGTGATCACCTGAGCTTGGCTATTGAATTACTGCTGTCTCTTTCATTGGCGTTGGTTTTACCTGGAGGGGATTTTAGACTTGTTTCAGCAGCTGTCGGTGTTGACATCTGTTGTCCATCTACTCGGTGTCACTGACCCAAGGGGATCAGTGATTGTGACAAAATTACCATTGATACTCGACGCTTGCCAGCTGACAGCTACAGTACTTCTGTAACATAAACATCTAATCTTTGGAGCCATGCAGATATGGTCTTCAGAGAGTCTCTGATCTACAATACAGGATGATTGTTTTGCTTTGAGGAATTGTCTGAAGATGGTGGTGAGTAAAACTCCAGTAGTGTTTGGGTTGCTTCAGTCGATAAAAGCTATTGGTTCTAAAGAAAAATGCCCAGCAGTAAAGGAGTGTGAGGTGCAGGGCACTGTGGAGTTCCGAATATATCTATTGTGCGTGCAAGACCCATGACAAAATTTGTTTAATTGTCCCCTGCTGCAATGGAGTACATTGAAAGCCTGCATCTTCTGTGGTTGTGGGACCCACACAGAATTGCAGTCTGAACACTTGTTGGATGGAGGTCCAGAGTTTGTCTGCTTTGTGCTAATAGCTTTTTTGGAAGGAGGAGTACCCTAGCCCTGTGGCAGTGTCACATGGAGGTAGCACCCAGAGACATGGGTTGGGTAGGTGTACAGCTGCACATGTCCGGGTTTTGGGGGGGAGGGATGGCAGTTCCTTAAAGGGATTCTGCATCAAAGTAAACAGAATCTCAAATTAAAACATCAAAAGTAAATGTGATTGAAGGGATTGATAATGCACCCCAGTCCCTGTGGTGCCCATCAAGCACAGAAGGCCTCGATGGTGCTGGCAGACAGTGTGTGCTGCCTTTCCAGGGACACCTGGCAGCAAACATAGCCGCTGAAGAGGGGTAGATGCGCATGTGCACGTGCGTGTTTGCACACGCGCATGTGTGTGCTGTCTGTGCATGGGACAGAGGGCTTGCATGTGGATCGAGCGGGCATGGCATGTACGATGATTGAGAAGGGACACTGAAGTTGGGGATGTGTGCATGTACAGGAGCTTGTGCATGTGTTTGCTTTCAGCACGTGAGCCAGTCCTTTTAGACTGAACTGCCTGCCTGATTATGATCATTCCTTGATGTGAATGGAACTGACGACTTTCTTTCATTCTTTCAGAGGCTGGTATGAGCCTTTAACCTCGGAGGAGAATGATAGACAATGTCTGTGCACATTTCTTTATTTTCTGCTTGAATATACATTTCATGGATAACTTCAGGGAGTCAAAATAAGTGTCACTGGAAGTGGTGTAGATCTTGCTGAACAATATCCCTGCACCCTGTGGCAGGGAGCTGGTTAGCCATTTCTGTGGTTAATCAGCAATGTGAACAATTGCAGTCGGGGTTGGGGAATCAGATATCTCTACTTGTTTATGTTTGTATTGCTGCAACAAAGCACTTATCAGTTATATTGAAAGGGATAGAAGTTACCAGTCTGCTGAGCATAGGGTTGAAACAGGGCTGCTGAGAGAGAGACTGCATGCTTCAGCTGGGATCTGCAAGACATTGATGTTGTAGTTTAGATGCAGCCCACAAGTTTGTAGCTCCAGTGATTAGTGAAAGGCAAACACCTCCCAAACCTTAGACTGCCGATAGTAACTTTATGTCCCAGACAACCCCTCGTGTTCTTTGGTGCTGAGTAAATGCGGAAAACTGGGGCAGAGCCGCATGCCCTCTTTCAGGACAGCTTGTGAAACTTCTGATTGTGGCAACAACGGGTTATCTTGGGCTAGGTTCAAGGACCAATATGTTTCAAATGAAAAGATGTTACAGTTCAGCCCTGGTGGCTTATTTAAAGTCTTGAATCTGTTGTGATATGGCTTTTGGGTTCTTGTTGAACTTCAGAATTTTTTTTGCCATCAGGTGGTCTTTTCAGACATTTTTCTTCCCCTTATGTACAGAATTTTACTTCCATCTCATTCACCAAGTCCTTGGGTTCTTCTGTGTGCTACAAAATGTGAAGAGTGACACAGAGGAGAGTAAGCCGGTGAGAAGGAGAATCAGCGTAATTAGTTCATAGGTCAGATTGCAAGATCCTTTCGCCATTCAGTCAGTAAGGGCAGGGTGCAAGTGAGCAACAAGGAGGCAACTAGCCTCAGTTCCTGGTGTCAATTTGATGGTACATGGTGCACTTCAATTAGATTTGGTACTTAAGAGCAAGGGGAGAATTAACCTGCGTCTCCCAAATCCGTGCCCTTTTTTTCCCAGAATTTCTTGTTTGAATATCTCCAATCAGGTTTCCAACCCTGCCACAGTGCCAAAACTATGTGACAATCACAAATGCCATCCTGACTAACAATGACGAAGATAAATTGTTGTTTTTCGTCCTTCTTGATGTGCCTGCAACCATTGACACATTTGACCACTCCATCCTCCTCCAAAGCCCCTCTACCATTGCTTGGCTGGGTGGTACTACACTCGCCTCATTTCAATGTTATCTAACTAATCATAGCCAGAGCATCACCTGTAATGGCTTCTCGTCCCATTGCCTCTTGTGTCACCAGTGATTCTTTGCCCCTTTCCATTTCTCACCCACATGCTGCCCCTCAGTGACACTGTTCAAAAACACAACATTGGTGTTTGCCCAGTTCTACCTCAGCACCATCTGAGTCCTCCACTGTTCCTAAATCATCAGGTTGTCCACCATCCAGTTATTGGATAAGCAAAGGTTTTCTCCAATGAAACGCCCGTTGTAAGCTGCTTTGAGATACCTGGTGGTCATGAAGAGTGCTACAAAATTACAAGTTTTTAAAAATTGCTTTCCGTGGCAACTTCTGCAGTTGAAGCAGACATTTTTGCAATCCTGGTGTCATATTTGATCCTGCAGCCACATCTCTACACTGTCACCAAGTCCATCTATTTTCATCTTGGTAACATCAGCTAATTGCATTCTACCTCAGCTGATCCACTTAGCTAGAATTGAGAAGCAAAAATGAAATGATAGTGCTACTGGGGGTATTCTGCAGGCATCCAAATCCTGAGAGAGACAAAGGAACAAATCTGCAGGGAAATCACAGATGTGCAAGAACTGTATAGTAGTGATACTGGGTGGTGACTTCAATTGCCCAAATATTGATTGGGATAACATTAAAAGAAAAGGAAGGGGAGGAATTTCTAAATGTGTTCAAGGGAGCCTGCTTGACTAGTATATTCATAGTCCAACTAGGAAGGTGGCACTGCTGAACCTGGTGCTTTGGAATAGTGAGGTGAGCCAAGCAGACAAGTGTCTTTGGGAGAACACTTGGGTAAGAGTGATCATCATATAAGGTTTGGTTGAGCATCTAAATTGGAAGCGGGATTCAGTGGGATGAGGTGGGATCTAGCCAGTGTGAAGTGGAACCAAAGACTGAGAGGAAGAACTGTGACAGGACAATGGGTGATCTTGTAAGGAGGAGATGTTTCAGGTGCAGGTTAGTTATATTCTGACAAGAGGGAAAGGCCAGGAATCAAAGCCTGGGCTCCTTTGACAGTGAGAGATATAGAAAATGTAATGAAACACTGAAAAGATGGTGGATGATACATGTCAAGTGAATTTTTCAAACAAGAACCAAATACAATAAGTTGAAAGATGAGGTGAAGAGGAAAATAAGACTGGCAAAGAGGGAATATAAGAACAGAATGTCAATTAACATAAAAGGAAACCCAAAAATCTTCTACCGACATGTGAATAGTAAGTGGGTAGTAGGAGGCGGGTTGGGTCCTATGAGGAACAAATGGGGGTGATATGTGCTTGGAGGTGAAGGGCCAAGCTAGAATATTTAATGAGTGCTTCATATCAGTGTTTACTGAGGATGAGAATGCTGAAAAAATATTGGTAGCAGTAATGGATGGGGTGAAAATTGATAAGGATGTACTGGGAAAGTTGGCTATGCTTAGAGTGGATAAGTCACCTGGTCTGGGTGGTTTGCATCCTGGATTGTTAAAGGAAGTGGGAGAGTGTTGTGGAAGGGCTTGCCATAATCTTTGAATCTTTCCTATGTGACGTACTGTACGTTAAAGATTTTTTTAACAACATGTTCTCTGCAGTTTGTAAGCCAGCCTTTTGTTTTTATTGTGGCACAAGCTGCCTGCTTAGATGTCCTTTTATTGCTTTATAAAATGGGGTTTTGTTTATTTTTGCTTTCAGTCTAATGTACTTTCTGGGAGTTTGTGACCTATTTGAATTGTGATGGGAAGATTGATTGACAAGTCAGGTGGGACAGTTTGTTTTCCTCCCAAGAGTTCTTTCGGTTTGGGCTACTGGCTGCTGTTTTAGTTTGGAGGTGTTTTACTTCAGGCCGGTGCGGTGTTCTGTCTCTCTCTCCCTGGTGGTTTGGTAAGCTGTTCTGACTCCAAGCTTGTCTGGGTGTGTGTCAGGAAAGCTACAGAATCCAGCAGCATCACGTGAGCATCCTTGTTTTCTGTGTTAAACCTGTGGCAGGGGCATGTTTATAAGGAGGATTGTTTGGTTGGAACATTTAATTTAGTTGTTAAGGTTTGTACAATATCATGGTTGGTTTTTTTTCTCGTTTGTAATTGGTAAGAGTTATTGCTAATTTTCTTTCTAAATGTTAACTGTATTTTTATTAAACTTTGTTTGATAAAAGCTCCCTAGTGGGTCATTCCCATACCTTGGGAATAACACTTACATATGGAAGAGTGCCAGAGAATTGGAGAGTGGCAAATGTTGACACCTTTTCTCAAGAAATGGCAAAAGGACATTCCGAGTCACTACAGGCTGGTCAGTTTAATATCCATGGTGGGTAAAGTTTTATAAACAAAACCTTACTTGATGCACAGTAAGTAGTCTCACAACACCAGGTTAAAGTCCAACAGGTTTATTTGGTAGTAAGAGCTTTCGGAGCGCTGCTCCTTCATCAGGTGAGGAAGGATTTGAAGTCCCTTGAGGGAGTGACGGAGATTTACCAGAGTGTTTCCAGGGTTGAGGGACTTCAGTTACAAGGTTAGATTGGAGTAGCAGGGGGTAGTTTTCCTTGATGCAAAGGAGGTTGAGGGGAGATTTAATAGAGGTGTACAAGATTATGGCAGGTAGACAAAGAAACATTCACATTTGTTGATGGTGCAAGGACTAGGGGACATGGATTTAATGTTTTGGGCAAAAGGTGCAGGGGGTTTGTGAGGAAGAACTTTCTTATGCAGCAAGAGGTAATGACCTGGAACTCGCTGCCCACAAATGTGGTGGAAATGGCACTGATCATTGATTTCAAAAGTAGGCACAGGAAATAAACTTGCAGGGCTGTAGAGTGGGGGAATCGGATTGACTAGACTTCTGTCAGAGAGCTGGAATGGACTTGATTGGTCGAACAGCCTTCTGAGCGACTCGATGGCTCTATCTGCTGCTGAAACTCTCATCCCATGCCTTTGGTGCCTTGAAACCTAACTATTCCCTACCTTTCCTGGCTGGTCTCCCATGTTCCGAAACCTGGCATCTGCTGCTTGTGTGTCTTTGACTCACAGGAAGTCCCATTCGCCTATCAGCCTCGTGTTTGCTGTCTCCTGGTCAAACTTAACCTTGATTTTAAAATTTTCATCCTTGTTTTCAAATCCCTCCATGACTTCACCCCTCCTCATCTCTCTAATCTTTTCCAGACAAACAACTTTCTTTAAACAACTCTGTTCGACTAATTCTGGCTTCTTGTGTATCCCAAATTTTAATAGTTCCATCTATGGTGGCTATGCCTTCAGCTGCCTGGGTCCTACACGCAGGAATTCTCTCCTTAAATCGTTCTAACTCTGCCTCTTTTTCCTCCTTTCAGATGTTCCTTTAGAACATACCTGTTTGACCAAAGTTTGGCCACCTGCCCTCACATTACTTTATCTGGCTCAATGTCAAACGTTTGTGTTATAATGCTCCTGTGAAGCACCTTGCAATGTTTTACCACATTAACACACTTGGTAAATACGAGTTGTTGTCTCATTTCTGCTCTCGTTTGTGGTGCAGTGGCACTGTCTACTCAACAGTGTGTCCTTTGGTGGAGGGACCAGTGTCAATGAGTGTTAGCAATTTAATCATCATAACCTCACTGTTATTGGGAGCAATAAAGTAGCAAAGTGTCTGGAGTAGTGCTTCCGGAGCTGTGTTTCCCATGTTAAAGATGAACTGTATCCTGTCGTATTGGGCCATTCTCCGAAGGAATGCATGGCTTTCGGCCAATCCTTTTTTTTTCTTCAGGATAACTGAGCAGAGATGATATCTTTTAATTCTCGCATGTTGTTGATTTATTTCAGGACACATTACCTTTGCACATGAATGCTCAAGAGGAGATTCTACCCCACTTTGCTTTGCTACTAACACTGCCATAACAGTGTAACCAGGGATAAACCAGTTAATCTCTCTGTATCATCCTTTGTTATATTTAAGATTGTGGTCCAGTTCAGAGAGCTACGCTGCTCTTTCAAATAATGTCATGTACCTGTGACTGGTGCACTGGCTGGCATGCTAAATGTATGCAAGCAGTTGTGACTATACAGTCTTGTTGGATTTCAAGAAGAAATTAGATATAGCACTTGGGGCTAAAGGGACCAAGGGACATGGGGGAAAGACGAGATCAGGATATTGAATTTGAAGATCAGCCATGATCAAAATGAATGGTGGTGCAGGCTCGAAGGGCTAAATGGCCTACTCCTGCTTCTGTTTTCTATGTTGATCATCTTGACATAAACTGTCTTGAACTTCTCTGCGTATGTGCGTCAGAACCAGCTACCTCCTGTTCCAATACAGCTATTGGAAGGGTTGAAAAGGGTGGAGCTGTTGTATATTGAATGATCTCACTGTGATTGAATATAAGATTGGGCGGGTTTGCTACTGCTCTACTGTAGTCAGGATCGATACAGACATCTTTCTCTCCACTTTCAGATAGATGGGAACCTGGCATTCCTTCAAAATCAAAGGAACTAAATGCGTAACCTAATCTGCTACCTCTCTACTTTCTACTGAAGCTTAAATATCAAAAAGTGAGCGCAGGAACAATGATGTCCAACTGAACTGTGCCTGTGCAGTAAGAAACTGAGATTCCTCCACTGTGCATTGTGTTTAGAGTCTTTGATTTCCCTGCTGTGTTTATGTAAAAATTGGCCAAGATTTAGTTAAACAGGTTTGCTTCCAGTGTGAGCAAGGATGCTGAGCTGGATTTGACTGCTTCACACGTTTTTCTCTGCCACATTGTTCATTCTGTCAAAGCTTCACAACCTATTGGTGAGCACATTTCAGTGGCTCATGTAAAAACAGCTCTCACTCATACTGGGTTGTGAATACACTATATTTATCACTTTTTGCCACCCTAGGGTCACATTCACAATATGTGATTCAACTACAACAGCTTTCATTTAAGTAGCACCCTGAACATAGCAGAGTATCCATTGTGTCGCTGTAAGTGACTGAACCAGTTGCCGGTGCAGATTCCCATGAGAGTTTTTTCAGTGTGGAACCCAGCCAGCTCCAGCTGGGGCAGTGTGTCAACCCTGGCCTGTCATACTAGCAATGTTTCTGTACAAGCAGTGCTTGCTCACAGGGTTTAACTTGATGAGATGCCCAAACTTCTAGTCGAACACATGCTATGGTGATCACACTTTCCTCAGTGCTGTGCTGGACAGCTCCTTGTAAACCACAGCTTGCACTTGTCCTAGCGAGGAATTCCCCTGTTTGGTAAAAGCTGTAACCATTTAAAAAGGAAAGGGTTTGCTTTTTTCAATATTATTTTACAATATTGAAGGTTCGTCTATAGTCAGACTGCATCTCCTAGCTGATGCTGTGGTGATGAGTAGTACATTTACAGTTCAGCAGAGATATTGGCAAAATAACCCTTCAGATCATCCAGGTAGAATTTTAAAGTCTTGTGCGCGAATATAAATTGGTGGGAGTTCGGTTTGAACTGAAAAACAAATGCTGCTGCTTATTTCAGTGCAGTGGGTTAGTGGCAGGAACCCTTACCCTTTGCTCATTGACTCGAATCAAATGGGCCTGGGTAAGATACTGTGTCAGAGAGTAAGTGCAATCTTGATGGGCTGAATGGTGGCCTCCTGCATTGTAGGGATTCTATTAATCTATGATATGCTGGGAATAGAGGATTCTAATGGCATTCCAGCTAGAAATTTATTCACTTTGTAAGAAATAACCTCATCACATTTGTTTCCAGAAATTCAAGCGAACCCAATTTGCCTGGCAAATAGTGTGCTCTGACATGATGAATTGCTGCAGTGCAGATTGTACCCGACTATGGGGATACTACCATGGTGGAGTGTGTATACTATTGTGTGGGTTGTGCCCTGGTTTCTGTACACTTTTATGAAAGCATTGTATAGTGTTCTGCTATGAGGATGCTGTTTCCCGAGTTGTTTCAATTCAACCCAAGTGTGTAACAATAAAGGAGATTTCCATTTAAATGTATAGTTTTACAGTCTGTACATAGTGCCGACTTTACCAGCTAATTCATGGCTCCACTTTCGCCTTCACAGATGCTAATCAGTTTATTGTTCACCTAAAGGGGTCAGATTAACAGACACTTCATTATTCAGGTTTAGGGTGTGAGCCATGTATTATAAATGATGCATTCTGATCAGTGTCAGTTTTATTAACCAGAGCCCCACTCCTCGCAGCTCTCACTAAGTCTGGACAGAGACACCAGGATCAGATTCAACAATGATGCTCCTCCACATTGAGTAGCTTACCAATGGGCCTAGGCATAGGAGAAAAAGGGAGAAAGTTTATGTAGTGGAGGTTGGGACTGCGTGGGTGGGGTGAACTACAAACTTCACTGAACGTGACTTTTTTGTTGTCCATGGGCAGTTCACATTTTAAAATTCACTGAAAGCTCACAAAGTTGTCAGCAGCCTGTTTATTTCAATACATGGTACGTCCCAGAATGTTTTGTGGCCGTGTGTGTGTGCATCTTCGAGGAAACATTGCCCACCTCACATTGGTTCTTTACATCTCCTCCGAGGTCTCCACCTCCCATTAGTCTGAATCCACCTTGTCTCGAATAGGCCACATTATTCTCTCTTTGCAAGCCTGAATTCAACTCTGCCCCTTCGCACCTCGCCAGCACTGTCCTCAGCTGTATCACAATTGTGCTGTTAACTCCCCTTTCCCAATGCATGTGACAGGCGATGAAATGTGCAAAGAGTGGGAAGGACGCACAGAGCTTGAAAATCTGGACTTGGATCATAGACATTATCGTGCCAGACAATGAAATGGAACTATTAATCTGGCCCCCCTTCTATTGTCCATTGCCCTCCTTGAAAGTTTCAGTTATGTGACTCAGCTAATGCTTAAGTTAGCTGTTCGTTGGTCATGTTCCATATGTATAGCCAATAACTCAAACAGCACCACAAACCTGCCCATCAGAAAGCATTGGGTGCGATTTGAGATTAAATCCATTGAGGAGCTTCAATACATAGTGTGTGCGCGTGCGTTCGTTCGTTCATCTGACCATGATGGGACATGCCCACTGGGAGTGCTGTCACTCCTTTTGCACCATTGCAACCCCAGGTTGACTCCAAGTCATTGAGAGCTGCTGAATGAGGAGTATTTCCAAATTTTGCAGTGAGCTTTCACTTTGAATAACCTGTGCATCAGCTTTAGATGGGTTGCAGCCCAACTAACTATTTGGTTAGGAGGTCTCTCTCGGCTGGTAAGTTGATCTTTCTTTCTGGTTAAAATTACAACCAGACCAGCTGTGCATTTCCAGGATTTTCTATCTATATTTTAGATTTCTAGCCTTCAACTTTTCTTTTTGTTCACAACTACTAGTTGCATTCGCAGGAACAAGCCATTGGCTTTTTGGCAGCTTAATGAGGAGATAACAGCAAAAACCAGTTGTGTTACTACACACAGCCTCTCTGTACATTGTGACAGTGCCTCACCTGTGGGGATCAATGAATGATATATCCAAGTTTCTGTAACGTGGCCAAGTGTTTTTCTTACAAATGTTCAATGGGTAATATGAAGCTGAACAGCAAGAATAAAACTTTGAATGTTGACAGTGAAACCAGAGACGTCAAAATCAAACGGCCTCTATTTTTGCATTTTCCCCTGCTCTGGTATATCTTTGGGTTAGTTTTTCCCCTTCTCCATATGACAACTCGAAGGTTCCAGTTATCGGATGCATTTCTATCCCTTCTCCAACACCCCCTTCCTCCACCTAGCCAAACTCAGTGGTCCAAGATCTGATTATTTTTCTGATTTCTGGGAGACATCACAGTTCATGTTTTATTTGGATCTCGAAGATGAAAGGTTGGAGATGTTGACCTTGAACATCTGCACCAGTGTGTGTATAAAGTCACTGCAGAAGCTGTTTTCTGATCAGAAATTCCCTTGTGTATTTTGATCTTTGATGTGATCTGCTCACCAGGTCCAGAGTAACCACAATGTATGTAAATAAGAGCCAGCTGTGTAGCCACATAGAATTTCCTGCGTGCATGAACTAGGGGTCAGTTAGAAAGTGAAGTGCAGATGGGGGAATGGGCAAAGGTGAGTTTTTTAGCTTTTGAAGGATGTGACATGTTTGACACAGAATTTCTGCAGACGGGAATGACATTTTGGGGCTTTGTAGTATTCTAGTCTATAGCCTTGGTTTTGCTTTTAATTTCATCTGGATGCCCGAAGCCGTTTGGAAATGTTTGATTTTTTTCATCAGTTGTGAACCACACTGGCAAGGCCAGCATTTATTGTCCATCTCTAATTCCTCTTGTGAAGGTGATGGTGAGCTACAGTCCATGTGGTGTCAGTACACCCAAAGAGCTCTTAGGAATTGAGTTCCAGGACTTTGATCCAGCGACGGTGAGGGAACGGTGATATAGTTCATAGTTCCACGTCAGGGTGGTCTGTGTTTTAGAAGGCAAATTGCAAGTGGTGGTGTTTCCATGTGTCTGCTGCCCTTATCATTCTAGGTGGTAGAAGTTGCGGGTTTGGAAGATGCTGTTGAAAGAGGCCTGGTGAGTTGCTGCAGTACAATGCAGTGCAGTACGCAGTGCTGCCATTGTGTATCGGTGGTAGAGAGAGTGAATGTTTAAGATGGTGGTTGGCATGCTGATTGAGCAGACTGCTTTGTCCTGGATGGTGTTGAGCTTCAGAATAGTTGGAGCTGAACTCATTCAAGCAAGTGGAGAGCATTCCATCACATTACTTTCTTGTACTGGTTGATGTGGGCCAGGCTTTGGGAATCAGGAGTTATTCACTGCAGAATTCCCAACCTCTGACCTGCTCTTGTAGCCACTGTATTACTATGACTGGTCCAATTATGTTTTTGGCCAATGTTGGTGGTGATATCAGCAATGGTTATGCCATTGAATGTCATGGGGTGATGGTTGGATTCTCTTTTGTTGGAGATTGCCATTGGCTGGCATGTGTGTAGCGCGAATATTACTTGCCGGTTGTCAATCAAAACTTGAATATTATCCAGATCTTGATGCATGCAGGCATGGACTCTGAGTTATGAGTGGAATTGATACATCTGTTAAGGGAGGTGGTAATGAGCAGGCGTTACTTATCCTTGTTTGACCTAATGCATGATTCATTATGGAGGTCTGGAGTCTGATGTCTCCCTCAGAAACACTCTCCTGACTGTATACTTCATGCTGCTACTCCTGATGGTTCTGTCCTGCAGGTGGGACAAGCATTTGTAGAGATGATAATGAAGATGTCTGAACATTGCTGTATGGTATGATTTGGTGCGTTGTTTGATGAGGTTGTTTGTCAGCTCTCCCAGCTTTGTCACAACTCCGCAAATGTTTGTAAGAAGGACTTTGCAGTGTCAACTGAGCTGGGTGTGCTGTTGTCCGCCTGAGCACCCGTACCTCTGCAACAAAGATACTTGTAAGTGCAATATGAAGATGGTAGACACTGACAACTGGGAGACAGTCACTGACATCTGGGGGCTGACTGTTTGGTATTGAGAGAGGCAAGCAGTTATGAAAAGCTCAGCTAGCCTTGAAGGTCCAGAGAAACCAAGAGGTCAGTGAATTGTGCACCTTCAGTCCACTGTCCTGTTCCTGAGCCCCACCAGGTAAGGCTTAATGCAGAGTTGGCCACCACGATGAAACCATCATCTTACGAGATGCAAGACTGCCACTGAAGCATCATCTGGACTGGGTGTCCTGTTTTTTTCAGTGCTTAGATTGATGCTGGGTGGTATGGATGTTTTTTTAATTTTTCTGCAGCAGTTCAATACAACTGAGCAGTTTGCTAGATCATTTCAGAAGGCAGCTAAGAGTCACATGTGGACCAAGGAGAGGCATTAGTGAACGATATAGGTTTTTATGATCATTCTAGCAGTTTCAGCATCACCATAGCTTTTAATTAATTGAATTTAATTTCCACCAGCCATCTTTCTATAATTTGAATGTGTGTCCCTCTGAATTACCAGTCCTGAAATATTACCAGGACCCGCCTCCAACTACAATAAGGACTTGTCTAGATCGCGACATTTTCTGTGAGTTTACCTATGTGTATCAGTGTTGGAGGAGATGGGGCAATGGAGGGAAAGATAGTGAGGCATCATTTAAAATGTGTATGCTCCACCAGATATCACTCTGCTTCCCCAATCCATTATTTGAAGTTTGAACCTCAGTGACCTGATGTAAATGGATGGTTCATGAGATTTTTATTCTTAGAACATAGAACATAGAACATTACAGCGCAGAACAGGCCCTTCGGCCCACGATGTTGCACCGACCAGTTAAAAAAAAAACTGTGACCCTCCAACCTAAACCAATTTCTTTTCGTCCATGAACCTATCTACGGATCTCTTAAACGCCCCCAAACTAGGCGCATTTACTACTGATGCTGGCAGGGCATTCCAATCCCTCACCACCCTCTGGGTAAAGAACCTACCCCTGACATCGGTTCTATAACTACCCCCCCTCAATTTAAAGCCATGCCCCTCGTGCTGGATTTCTCCATCAGAGGAAAAAGGCTATCACTATCCACCCTATGCACAAGATGTGAGCATCACCGGCAAGGCCAGCATTTGTTGCCCAGCCCCAATTCTCTTTGAGAAGGTGATGGTGAGCTGCTTTCTTGGACAGCACAAGTGGCACGATGGCACAGTGGTTGGCACTGCTGCCTCACAGAGCCAGGGACCCGGGTTCGATTCCTGGCTTGGGTCACTGACTGCTTGGAGTTCGCACGTTCTTCCCGCGTCTGCGTGGGTTTCCTCCGGGTGCTCCGGTTTCCTCCCACAGTCTGAAAGACGTACCGGTTAGGTGCATTGACCATGCTAAATTCTTCCTCAGTGTATCCAAACAGGTGCTGGAGTGTGGGGACTAGGGGATTTTCACAGTAACTTCATTGCAGTGTTAATGTGAGCCTTCCTTGTGACCAATAAATAAATTACCTCCAGCTGAGCCTCATGCCTCCTATTCTGCCATTGCAAAACACGAACGGGGGTGGAAAGCAGAGGGGCAAAAAGTTACTGCCCAAAAATCCTACTGTGGATTCCAGAGGCAGCTCTGTGCCCATTAATTGAAGCTTCTGAAAGCCACGATCTGAATTCAAATGGTTATCTTTCTTGCTTACTAATGTTTGGAGTGTTAGAGATCCTTTGTGCCGTCAGTGTACCGCAACCCAAAGTCAGATTTGTTCTGATGAGTCTTGTGCACCACCATTACTGAAAATCTTTTTGATGTGATTTATTATTGTCACATGTTGGGAGACGGTGAAAAATGTTGTTTCCTGCAAGATGGCACGATGGTACAGTGGTTAGCACTGCTGCCTCACAGCGCCAGATTCGATTCCTGGCTTGGGTCACTGTCTGTGTGGAGTTTGTACATTCTCCCCATGTCTGCATGGGTTTCCTCTGAGTGCTCCGGTTTCCTCCCACAGTCCAAAGATGTGCAGTTTAAGTGGATTGGCCATGCTGAATTGCCCCTTAGTGTGAGGGGGACTAGCTAGGGTAAATGCATGGGGTTATGGGGATAGGGCTTGCGTGGGATTGTGGTCAGTGCAGACTCGATGGGCCGAACGGCCTCCTTCTGTACTGTAGGATTCTATGAAAACATACCGTTCATAGAGTACAGAGGGGAGAAGTAAGGAGAGAGGGTGCAGATTATAGTTTTAAATATTACTAGAAAGTTTAAAAGAGTTAGAATAAAGTTCTAAGAGCATAGAACACAAGTAAAAGGTTGAATTAGAGGGTTTGCTAGGGATTGCTCGCAAGAAGTCACCTCGCTCCGGCGTCGTCATGGCTGTGAGTTTTGTTGTGTATGGGTGGAGATTTCCATTTTGCACTGCCCAACTTTCTCGCATATCTTATGCTGAACCCAAAATCTTCTGTATATATGTTGATTTCAGTTATTTCTCTGTTAGTTGTGCCTTTTGTCCTGGTTTCCCCTTTCTTTGTAAAATGTGTTATTGTTTCTGTGTAATCAGTTGCCTGACAATTCTGTGCTCAGAGATGAGAGGGTTTAAGAAATAGGTATTTGCATTTCAGTCGTTTCTGGCAGCACTTTATCCCTGTCACACGATATCCCCAGCCCTCGAGTCCCATTACCTAATATCTCACAAATGTGCTGCCCTGCTCACAAAGGTACGATGGACCGAATGGCCTCATCAGACCATGATTCTATGCCTATGATAAATTTACTGTACTTTTACTGTGAAATGAATGTTAATATTGGATCATTGCACATGACTGAATGTCTCAGCAAATATTCATTGATGGGGCCATGAATTGGGGAACCAGGAATCTTGATGTTAGGCTGATCTTGCAGCTCTTGAGACCTTCCTGATCTGTTTGGTTTAATTTCATGCCGTACCATTTGAATATCCGCTCCAGTTCTTTGTATAATTGTCTATGTGGAAGATGTTTTGTGGGTTTAAATCCTCAGTACCTGATTGGGTGAGTTTACCTATCACCCCTACTTAATGAACTTCATTACATTCTAGGGAATTGACTTGAAGGAAAGATCAAATGAAATAATTGTTAGCTGTAATCAGATTTTGGTTGTGCTATTTAGAAAATAAAGCAGTTCAACTTCAAAGGTTTTCTGCAAATTTAATAGCACAATTAGGTCTTCACAGGCAGAGAGATCATCAATCTCAGCTTTGACTATCATGGCTTTGTTTTAAACCCGCCTCTAAATTATGATTTGCTTCAGATGTTCTTGAAAAGGGTTCCGGTGCCTCTTAAATAACCTGACCACACCGGAATTATGCTGCTGGGCTATTTGAGTTACCAATCTTGTGACATTATTCTGTCCCTCGACAAAAACAATGCGCAGACAGGGCAGTGCACCCCATGACAAGCCCTGCAGCACTTACTTATAACCACTTGGTTTCTCTTTCACCCAGTTGAGATGATTCAACATTATTCAATGCTCCCAAAACCACTTCAACCAACCAATGGAGCCAAAGAAGGGGAAGAGCTGCAGAGTTCAAGATCCATTACCCTCTCTGGAGCACTTGACTTACATTAAGATATACTCTGTTCCCAGTTAGGATTCGCAATCTGCTACCTTTTTTCCCATTCAGAGAATCACCTCTGCCTCACTAAGATGAGAAGTGTTTTGTGAAATTGCAGCTTGAAGCATAAAGACATGGAGGATTCCCTACCATCTGTACTGAACTTTGATTCACCTCGATGAGGACAATAGAGTAGTGTAGTCAACACAAGTACACGCCCTGGCCAGGACTTTCTGGCTATTCGCGCGGCAGGATCCTGTTGTCCGACCAGCGCAATTCCACCCCGGGTTTCCTGGCGGTGTGGGGTGGAGTCAATGGGAAATCCACGGACCATCTCCCGCTGCGAGAAAGACTCCACGGGAAGGCCAGGGAATCCTGCCCCTTGTGTTGGTGAACTACTTCGTAAGGTCCAGTCTTTATCTCTCAAACTCTTAAGCAGGTGTGACCTGACTTAAAAACTGGCACTGCGTGGCAGGCAATATCAAAGGGCTCTGAGGAGTGACTCTTTGGCTGGAATTGTATTAATCATAGGCATGTTTCTACCTTATCATGAAGGGAGGGTGTAAAATGCTGCCTAGTCATTAATGAAAGTGAGCTGACAATAGAGCCTTGTTCTTTGACATTGGGTAGCAGGGAGCTGATTAAAGTATAACATACAGCACACAGATAAGGCTGAATTGGAACTCAAGGTTGGATTGCAGAACGTGGGCTTTAACTCCTTCCTTGACTGTTGATCTTGGGTAACTGTGAATTCACCAATTATTTTCCAATTTATCCCTTTTTTCCCCCACCTCCCCAGCCCCACTGAAGGTATTAAACCTTGCTGGCGTACAGCCGCAAAATTACCAAACACCTTCTAATAGCTCCCCAAGTAACTTAGCCATGTGTCAAAGCTGTTTGATCAGAAAGGGCATCATTGGCCAAACCCTATGAAGTTTACATCTGACTGGGGACTGGGAATAACACACCATAGAAGCCCTTTCCTGATTTCTCCCCGCTTCCAGCTGTTGAGTGCAGTATTGTAATGCCAGTGCCTGCAAAATGGGCTGACCTGCCCCTTCCTCTGAAATTCCCACACCAAACTCCTGTGCCTTGTCACTATCCTTCCTGTTTTCATAATCCTCATGTTTTAAAAAAAATAATCTTCAGCCTTGTTTTCAGCTCAAATCAAAAGGTTCTGTTTCCTTCCTGCTCCATATTCAGTTTCCCTCTTCAAAGAATTATGCAAATCATCTGACTCCACTGCCCTTTCCTGCAGCCCTTCAAATAATTGTCAATTTCCCTTTTGGAAGCTATTATTGAATCAATTTCCACCACCCTTTCAGGCCATGCATTCCGGATTATAACAATGTGCTGCAATCCCACCTCCTCTCACCTCTTGTTCTTCTGCCAATTACCTTAAATCTGGTGATCAGAAATCAACTGAAGCCTCATCAGTGATTGGTAAAAATTTAACCTAACTCCCTTGTATTTGTACTCAATGCCTCTGTTTATAAAGCCAAAGATCTCGATGCTTATGAGCAATGTTCTCAACCTGCCACTTTCAAAGGCTTGTGTACTCACATTCCTCACTCAGGTCTCTGTCTCTTCAACCCCTGTAAAATTGTACCATATAGTTCATATCGCCCCTCATTCTTCCTAACAAAATACAACACTTTACTTGCTGCATTACATTTTGTATGTCCTCATGCAGTAGTTTTGTTTCGTATAGACTTTGAAATACATCCTACACACCCAGTTCCAAGTCAAGAATGCATATCAGAAAGAATTGTGGTTCTGATACTACTCCCTGGGAAACCCCACTGTACAGCGATTCACTATCACTCTCTGCTATCTATCCCTTAGTCAGTTTCAAATCCACACTGCCCCTTTAATCTCTCAGCTTTTAATCTTGCAAATAAGTCTAGTATGTACTTTATCAAACATCTTTTGGAAGTGATTATGAATAAAATCAACTACACTACCTTCATCAAATAATTCAACTTTAGCCACATTTTTCTTTTTTTTTGAAAGAACTTCATGCTGACTGTCATTTATTAACCCTCATCTTTCCAAGTAGCTATTTTGTCTTCAATCATTGTCTCCTTTAAAAAAAATCTAAGTTTCAGTTATAATTGCCGTATATCAGTTGACCCAGCCCCATTTTTCTGCCCCCCCCCAAAAAAATCATGTTTTTGCCTATGCACAGTGTATAAATTAATCCCCCCCTCCCTCCCCTCAGTTTCAACATTCTATGCACTAGTAGTCAGCCTCAAATTTTCACCCCACAACTGCATGTTTTACTTATAACTGGGGGTGGAAGGGTCAAACAGTTGTGTTGTAAAGATGCGCTGGAGTTAAGACATGGCCACTTTTGTGTCAAAGACATTTCAAAAGGGTGATCACACCTACACTGGTGGTTCATTTTTTAAAAATAGTATATAAGTCAACTCCTGTTTTAAAACTGCTTTATTAACCGTCTCCTCAGTCACCCAATACCCCGACATCTTTCCATGCAAACACAGGAGATATAACACCAGTTCTTTCACTTCCTCTTTTACCATCCCATGCCCCAAAAATTCTTTTAGGTGATGCAGCAAGTTACACGTGCTTCTTTCAATTTAGTCTACTATATTCACTGCTCACACTGTGGTCTCCTCTACACTGGGGAGACCAAACGCCGATTGGGTGGCCACTTTGCAGAACACCTGCATTCAGTCTGCAAGCACAACTCCGAGCTCCCAGTTGCCTGTCACTTTAATTCTATACCTTGCTCTCATGCTGACAACTGTGTCCTTGGCCAGCTGCACTGTTCCAGGGAAGCTGAATGCAAGTTTGAGGAGCAGCACGTTGTCTTAATTTAGGCACTTTACAGCTTTCCAGCCACAACATTGAGTTCAACAATTTCAGACCATAATCTCTGCTTCATTTTGTTTCCTTTGCATGTTTTGGTTTTTCTTAGTTTTGCATTCAGTCAGCAACACGCATTATCCTGGCACATCTTTTGTTTCTTTTCTTGTCCCATCACCATCCCATTTGGCCCCCTACTATTCAATATCCTGCCTTCCATCCTATCATGGACCTTTCTTTTTGAACCCTTGTTCAAAACCTATTTCATCTCTTAACTTTTCCCAGGTCATAGACCTGAAATATTAACTTTTTAAAAATTCATTCCTGGGATATGGGTGCCACTGGCTGGCCAGCATTTATTGCCTATCTCTAGTTGCCCTTGAGAAGGTGGTGGTGAGCTGCCTTCTTGAATCGCTGCAGTCCAGGTGCTGTAGGTTGACCCACAATGCCGTTAGGGAGAGAATTCCAGCATTTTGACCAAGTGACTGCGAAGGAACAGCGATACATTTCCAAATCAGGGTGGTGAGTGGCTTGGAGGGGAACTTACAGGTGCTGGTGTTCCCATTTGCTGCCCTTGTCCTTCTGGATGGAAGTGGTTGTGGATTTTGAAGCTGCTGTCTAAGGATCTTTGGTGAATTTCTGGAGTGCATCTATTTCTCTCTCCGCAAATGCTGCCTAGCCTGAGTATTTGCAGCATTTTAATTCCAGCCTTGCTCTGTATCTAACCTGTGAATGATTTGGGAGTGCTTGTTTCTGACACTGAGGCTTTAGATAGACATGCATTTTGTTGTCTCCCACTAAAATCAAAAATAATATCACCAAAGATTTAATTTCAAGAAAGGAGACAAGGGCGTTTCCTAAAGATACTTGGTACTATCAGTTACTGATTGAACAAAACACCTCTGATGGCAGTGTAATGTCAGTGTAACTTGGAGATGGAATAAAGATCCAGTCAAGTGTTAATAAATTGAGAACTGAAAGATTGCTGCTGAAATGAAACAGGATGGTGTAATTACAGTATAATAACAGAGCACCTGTGTGGGAGTGTGATTATCTGAGACTGCTGTGCACTATACAGAATCCAAAAACCCTGTCAACAGTGTGTAGATTGTGATCTCTGTACCACACTGAATAAATAACACTTGGGATTTGTGATCTGTTTTAGTTTTCCCAGTTGTCTGCAGCTCACAGCTGCTGGCTTTCAGGTGTGCGTACCTTAAGCAGAGTTGATATTGGAATTCCCTTTTGATGTCCTTCATTATTTTACACATCTGAATCCGATTGACTCCCTTAAACTCATTGTCTGCCAGCTCGCACCAGCTTCCTATTCTTGGTGTAAGGTTCTATGCTCCTCCATTTTACTGTTAATTTCTTGTGTTGAAATTTCTCATACTTTCTGAATAATCTACATGCCTCACTTCCATTCATTCTCCTCAATGGCTCAACTCAGAGGTTCCACCTCTGAGTTGGGCTGGGCGGCCACGGGGTCCCGGGTTCGATTCTCGGCTCGGGTCACTGTCTGTGTGGAGTTTGCACATTCTCCTCGTGTCTGCGTGGGTTTCCTCCGGGTGCTCCGGTTTCCTCCCACAGTCCAAAGATGTGCGGGTTAGGTTGATTGGCCAGGTTAAAAAAATTGCCCCTTAGAGTCCTGGGATGCGTAGGTTAGAGGGATTAGCGGGTAAATATGTGGGGGTAGGGCCTGGGTGGGATTGTGGTCGGTGCAGACTCGATGGGCCGAATGGCCTCCTCCTGCACTGTAGGGTTTCTATTAAAAAAAATATTTGGCTAATTAGACGGGACCTATCTTTCGCTACTAAACTGTGCTGATTCGTCTTAACAGGATTATACTTTTCTCAATGCTCTTGTCAGTCATGATGGAATTGGAGCAATTTCCCGCTAATTCTGCTGAACTCACTAACCTGCATTTACTTTGTGTATCTTCCTTTTTTAAGGCAAAATATTGCAATCCTCCTCTACTGTTCCTGAATCCACAGAGTTTTGGAACAAACACATTCCTGTCTCTTATCTCTTTCCTTTAATTCATGCAGGTGGAAGCATTCCAGTCCGCAATCATTTGTCTGGTTTTATCTAACCCATTATGCTTTTCTCTTTTTTATAAAGCCTGCAAGTTCCTTCTCTTCATAAATCTGCAGTTCTCCTGATCGCTCTGTAGTTCTGTCATCTTCTCCCCAACTGTCTGCCAACCATTACATTTTTGTTCTCTTGTTATTCTCTCTCAATTTTCTTGTTCTTCACTCTTGTCTCTGTTCTTTCTGGTGTACTTGGGGTAACAGTAGGAAAATATTATTTCCTGGAATTGGTGGTGAGGGAAACCCTCAATGAAGAAAAGAAAGACTTGCACTTTTCCCGGTCGCTGAACATTTCAAAGTGCCAATGGGTATTTTATAAAGTGGGTGTCACTGTTGTAATTAGGAAATGTGGCAGCCACTTGCACAGCAAACTCGCACAAATAGCAGTGATAATGACCAGATGATCGATTCTTCTTTTGTGATGTCGCTTAAGTGTTGGTCAGGACACTGAGGATAACTCTCCCTTCCCTTCTTCAAAATGGATATTTTACATCCGATAGATCACCCAGATGGACCCTCTGTTTAATATCTTATCTGAAGACAAGACCTCAAACAGTGCAGCATTCCTTCACCCTGTGTGAGCCTTGATTTCTGTGCTCAAGCCTGGGCATGGGACTCAAACCTGTGACTCAAATGTGAGAGTGCTGCCAACTGAACCACAGCTGCCACTAGAGAAGTTAGGAAAAATCTCATTCTGTGGAAAGTTATTGGAATATGGAGTATGTTGTCACAAGTTGAAGCAGAGGCCAATGCATCTCTTCACAGAAGTTTATAAAATCTTTGAAGTACATTATACATGACTATTCGGAGAGAACAGAGCAGTAGGATTAGATTTGAATTATCTTAGCAAAATCCTGGCACGGATATGATGGGCTAAATGACCACCTTCCTGTACTCTTACATAGTTCAAAACCACTTCATGTGTTTAATGCTCGACCTAACAATTCTCAGAAGCCTTAGTTATAACAGTAGAGAAGTTATTCCTTTTTCAGGCCATGTGCTGATGTTTGGGGGAGGAATTAATGGATTCCAGTTGTTGTTGTTTCCCTCATTGCCTCTCAAAAATCAATGTGTACTGTCCCGTAAAATAGGTGGTTGTGAGGCTGTCATAGTGCCAGCTTACTGAGCACCTACCAGAGTGCAAGTTAAATTCTGCTCTTGATGTGAGGGCATGTTTTGCCAGTTTAAGCGAAGCTATATGGGGTAAATTAACTGGGTCACCATTTAAGAAACATTAATACCTGATTACTGAATTACTTCACTTTTCAATGAAGCCTGCTGAGAATTCAAAGAGTACTGGCATGGGAAAAGAAAGTGAAACTGGTGATCCCAGGATCTTTCAAAGTCTAATTGGACCAAAGTTTAAATATTTCTGGATATCCCCAGCTCAGAGCTATAGCATAGTATGGTAAGAGTTAAACTTGTTTTCTGTTATTAGTACTGACTTTCTGTTTAGTTTACTGTGAAGTGTGCTTAAATGATTCCAGCTTTGACTTTGTTATGTTGAAAGACTTCGGGCTGCAGCAGGACTTTCATGATGCACTGGGGTGACCTTGGCCAGGCCAGAACTTTGTTTACTCTCAGTTACACTTCAGCTAACTGAGTGCAACTCAGCATACAGAGCAGCGGCCAGGGAGGGAGCTGCCAAATTAGGAAGAGACACGTAAAACAGTATTCCCTGCACAAGGTGGAATCAGAAGGGTAAATCTGGGGTCCATGGTCACTGTGGATTGCGTTTACTTTGTGAGGACCTGACTATGCTTGTAGTTCTTCTCTCCCTTTCTTCCCTTTGATAGTCAAGTTGATTAATATCTCAAGATCTTGGGCGTCAGCAGCCATGGCTCCGATGGTAACACTCACCTCTTCAGTCAGATGTTTGTGGGTTCAAGTCTTGCTCCAGAGATTTGAGCTCAGATATTTAGCTTGACATTCCAGTAGAGTTTTTAAGTGACTGCCACACTACAAGAGGCACTATCTTTCAAATGAGACATTAAACCATGGCCCATTTCCATTCTCAGATGGATGTAGAGGATCCCATGGCACTATTTCGAAGATGAGCAGGCGAGTTATCCTGGCCAATGTTTATCTCAATCAACAGCATAAAGACAGATTATTTGGTCATTATCGAGTTTATTATGAATGTTTTTGGCTGCCGTGTTTCCGACATCACATTGCCCTTCCAAAGTACTTCTGTAAAGCACTGTGGGACATGCAGTGGTTGTGAAAGGTGCTATATGAATGCAAGTCATTCTTTCGATTCAATGGTAGGTGTGCATAAACTTGCTGAGCTAATGGGATTTTCACGCCTCTGCTTCCTTTCCCCTGAAAGCAATTTGGATTACAACCAGGCTCAATGAGTGGGGTCTGACTCTGGGATTTGAATGCCAACTGTTTATTGTCAAATAGATAGTGACACCAACCTAACCCAGTCCTTCTCTGTTAATGCTCCAGTGGAACTGCCCAGTTTGGATTTAATTCAGTTATTTTATCAAAGTTCTCTCAAAACACAATGATTTCCACTTCAGTCTTTGCCATTTTGAAGTGAGTCATTCAGTTGCAGTAGAAATAGGAACCTTTTAGCTGATGGGATGGAAATTGTTATTGCTGAATTTCTTGATTGTCTCAGTACTCTTCCTCCAATTAACCACGCCCATCAGTCCCAGCAGCATCCTTTGAGCGTTTTTCACAACATGGTACTTCAGCTGCTGACCACGCACCTGGATTATTGAATTGTGAATTATTTTTACATTTGCCCTACCTTCCGTCTTAACTCTGCAGTAATCCTGGACCCATCTGATTCTTTTATTTTATTACAACCTGGGTATTTCAGGTTGTGGTGATTTCTTATTGAACTGAGTTACATCTTTCATCTTCCATTTGACCCTCTCAGTGAACCTTGTTAGAGAAAGAATAGTGTTATTGTCTCCCAACATCTTACCTTGCTTGTGTCTCTTTGGCCCATATTGTTTGCTATCTCTGTCCTTTGCAGTCTCACCTCTTTTTCCACTTCTAAAATGTTGATTTATGTGGGCATTCCACAAGCACCAATTTCTGCCAGTACCTTTTTCCTGGGTGTGTCTATAGTGCAAATATTGGTAAACCATTAGATTTGGGAGAGAATGGGTTGGTGGGGGTTGGGGAGGGGGGCAGGGAGTGGGGAGTGAGGAGGAGTGTTGTGTCACAAGTCGAAAAATCCTCCTCACAACTACATTTAGAGTAGGAGTCGCTGGATAACAATCGGGGACAGGACCCCACACCAATCTCCTCCTCCCTAATCCACAAGTACAGCGGCTGATAGTAATACCCCTCTCATTCCTCAGCTGAGAACCACTCACTGAACACAAACCAGGCGTCGAACCAAGCACCTTTCTGTTCTATATGGCTCAGCTATTCACTGCATAAACACAGTGAGTCATACAGGGAGAATTTACAAAGTTGAACTTGGAGCTGAATTGCAGACGTTTGGAGTACCATCAATTCTCCAGCATAAATGCAGCCTTTCAGTGCTTTTTGTTTAATTCTACAAGCTGAAACAGATAGAGAGAGCAGCAGCCTCAAGCTAAATGCTTTGATGTCTATATCGGCTCATTCTTTGTCAAAGGCGACTTGTTTCTTTAATTACCTAAGAAGCATATTATCTTAACAATAAGGGAGTTCAATTCAAGATTAAAATGCCAGGACTTCTTGTATGAACTCAGCTTCTCTGCACTGAGGGAGGCTGAAAATCTCTTCATGTTAGCATGGGCGCAGCAGAGTGTGTTTGTAATACTACAGTATGAAAACCAACAGTCGCTGAAAGGTTAAACACACACAATGTTGGAAACCGCGGGGGTTATTCCACATCAGTTGAAATAAGTCATTTTGGGTGCAGAGTCTCCTTGAGAACTGAAAATAAGGAGGCAGGCAGGGTTCCAATAGGAACAGTGGGAAGGGGATTCTATATATCATGTGTAGAATGGTGTAGCAGATTATCTCACTAATTTTATTACTGGGAATGCCTTTCACTGAAGGGTTAAGGCTATGTTGACTGATACTTGCACTTGCAACACTGTCAAGTCGCTCTGCTTGCTCATTTGTATTTGATTGTTTTTAGTGATACAATAATGAATTGCATTGTTATGTATTTTATGTTGCTGCAGTGTTAGCCTCTTAGCCAGGTCAGGATTGTCAATGAGAATTGGTTCTCAATTGACTTACCCTGACTAAATAAAGGTAAAATAAAAATAAGAGTATTGGACAGAAACATTCCATAGAAGCTGAGTGTCATTCTGTGTGTTTTTGGCATTCTCGCTTTCATCTGCAATGCTTCACCTTTGAATTGATGCTTATCATTTATGGAAAACACTTTTATATACTTTGTATATATCTGATACTGTTTATGTATCTTATTGGCTATAGCAGGGAGCTGTGGTTTAGGAAAGATCCAGTTAGGGCTCAATAACCTTTTGCTTAAAGTAGTCAAAGCTTGAGATTCAAGACGCTAAATAAGAGAACAGAAGTAAAGATAGATAGTCAGAAAGCTATAACAATTTACAATGTTTATCGTATACTCTAACATTCAAGGTTAATAAGAATACATATGAATTAATACACAAACTGTGGTCAGGCACACCACATTAAATGGCCTTTGCAACCATGGATTTCTCAACAGCCCACCCAGATGCCAGCAAACCGATCTCTTTCTCGCAAAGGATTTTGGCATTCACTTTTGAAGATCTTGCCTTGGAATTTTCTCCAAAGGTCGCTCCAATTCAGATGGCGTCAACACTGACCCGCTGGCAGGGTTTCAGTCTTGTCTCCCGAGATTCTGTTCCTCTTGATACCTGAGTCTGCACTTCAGCAGCAACTCACAAACACAACTTCAGCTCTTCGGCAGTGCTGTGCTCCAAAGGATTACCTTTGTCCCAGTGACTCACAGCACGTACCACCAACCCTCTGCTGTCTTCTTCAATTGCCAGGGCTTCTCCTGAGCTCTGTGATTTCCAGGGCTTCTCCCGAGTTCTGTGTTGCCAGGGTTTCTCTTCAGCCCTTTCAAACCACAGTCTTTTTCTGCTCGGAGCCTCTTTCTCTGTTCTTTCTTCGTAACTGGGCCCTCGCTCTGCCCCCTTTCTCTGTTCCCCGTCTTGGCATTTGTTTTGGACCTCCCTTTTCCCTGTCTAGGCCACACATTTTATTAATAATGCTCTGTTCCTGGTCACTTGATCCCGCTTTAGGCCATTTTCTTTTCTTATTGCACAGATGCACTGGGCCTGTCCTCGGCCCAAAAATTTACAAAAACAGTGGATTGTGCCTTGGTCTCCCGCTTGCAGCCTACGCAGGTGTGAAGGCTTGACAGATGTGGAATTCCCAACCTCGCTCCTCAAGAAGATAAGTCTGGATCTCGTAACACATTGTATCTATCTGGCAATGGCAATATGATAGTTATGTAGCTCTCCTGTCATGGGCCAGAGTAATCATTACTTGAGAGCTACTTTACTTGAAATACTCTGCACCCAGATTCTCCACCTAAGGCTGCTAGCTCCCATGTTGCAAGCATTGTTTCGCAAAATAAATCTCCAGCTGACTTTGCTGTAAACCTCTCCATCTTAAAAGTCCTCTTGCCCAAGAACAGTAATTCTATCCCTTTTCATGCATGCATTTTGATACTAGGATTTTGAGAAGAACTTTTTCAATTCCTTTTCAACTTTAATTTCAGCTTGTGGCTATGCCACTGCATTCTCAAGCTTGTGAAGGTAATGGTGCAAATCACTGAATTCATGCAAGGTAAATGTGTAGCTTTCCTGTCTAGCAATCTGAAAACATTGATCAGCAATAATGGCATGTTTATTTGTTCAATTTTGATGATTTTTGAAGTATACATTCGGAACCCATATATTTTCATTAATTTAGTATTTTAATTTGGGGTTATTATTTAAGTGTAGCATTTAACAAATCCTTTCAGGAACTCTACAGAGGCAGTCGCAGTGTGACACCGCAGAGTGTAAAACAGACAGCAGGGCTGCGTTATTCTTTTGCCAGATCAGGTCTAGTTATTTGTGCATAAGTTCCAGTAACAGTTGCAATTATTACTTTATTCTGCTTCCCAGACTGGAACCAGAGACTAATGTGTTGTGCTGCAGGGTCGCAGCGATTTACCAGACCCAGGTATTACCATCTAATTGAAATAATCCACTCGTTAAAATACTGGGAATGGTTTTTGTGAATTGTATGTTACAGTTACTGGGAGATGATTTCTCTATCCAAACGATCGATAGCAAAAGCAACATGAAGGAGTTTGAATTCCTGGGAATAAATAAGAAACTAGGTTTGGAATTCTGCCGGATTATCTGTGTCTTTATCGGTAGTTGTCTGTCTTAACAGTAGTTTGGTATCTTACTATTTGTGCCTTATTCTTTAATCAGACACAAAGACAAATGTGTGTCTTTGTAAAATCTATCCAGTTACACTTTCTGACCATGCTTTAAATGTCAAAACTCTGAACTTGAAGAAGTCTGTAAATTCCTTCATCTCCATTTTTAGGTCTAACTCCTGTTGCAGTACAGTTTTATAAAGAAGTAATAAAACATTCTTTGTCGAGTGGTACTGTATCCAAATGTCCATATAAACAGCTAACTGGGGGCTAAAGGTCAGAAGTTTGACCACAGGGGGTCTTGCTAATGGGCCCAGTCATGTCCTGACCTGTCATCTGTACACATCCACATTCAGGAGCAGCAATCCTGAATGATTTTTCTTCCTCTCCCATTAACTCTAGAGCACTAAGATCAATTGTTGCATTGCTCCGTGGCTGAGATCTGCTAGCTTCATTCAGTTCCAGGTTAAAACCAAGAACTCGGTTGAATGAGTTAGTTTGCACTAGTGTTCTGTTTGCCAGCCAAATCAAGGCAAAATTACTGGTATCTTATCAAATGCCTATTATTCAGCCCAGAAGATATTGAATAGCAAAGGAAATTTTGGGCTGGGTGAATAATGAACAGCCCTTCTTGCAGTAAGGCCCATGAGAAATTTCTGTCCCTCATTGATTTAAGTTGAGATGTTTTATATTCCCACTGGATCTGGGTGCTGTTTCAGCACAGTGTCCACATATCATGGCCCATCCTTCCATCCAATTTAGGGAGCATGTGTGAGTGGATGAACTGATCTGAACCTCACAGACAGCAAACCTGTTTGTATCACTTGGCAAGTTCCCTTAACCCAAAGGTAGAATCACAGACATGTGAGCAAACTCCATGGGTATTCAGATACTTTTCCTCTGTTGGGGTTTCTTTGTAGTTTTTGGAGATTCTCAAATATGATAGATTTCCATGCATATGTTATGGAGGAGCAGAGATCTGGTTGTAAATCTCTTCACTCTGGTATTCTAAAAGAAGTGCAAGGCTAATATTCTGGCTTTGTATTGTGTTGTTCATTGACCGTTAACTGCAGCTTTGAAGAGCCACTGTATTCCAACGCTGTCCAAACTCCTGTTGGCAAAAAAATAGTGGAAGTTGGATATTTTTCCTCATTGCTTTAAACTTTGTGGTTGTGTTGGCATTTTGCATTCTGCAGGCCTGGGCTAGGCTCTGTTTTGTTTCCTTCTACCGTCTTGTTTGCTTGTAGTGTTCAAACATCTATAATTATAAATAGAAATGTATATAATTACAATATCTGCTTTTGAACAGTGTGGGTTTGAGAGATTAGACACTTCTTTGTCGATGCGAGCCGTCTCCTGCCGTAAACTTTTCCACTGGAATATGCATGAGGGAGCTTCTCAAGAATGCCTGAATCCAGAGACTGGTGTAGTGGGTTAATGAAGGATGATGATATAAAGATCTCTTTGCTCATGAGGATCTCGTATGAAATGAGTTTGGTTATTCTTGATCTTATTCCTCCTCGCTAACTGTCCTGACTGCTTCAAATTTGACACTGCAGCCTTAAGAGGAAAGTTTTGTAGAATTCAGAAATGTTGATGGAGCAGTGCAACATGTTCTTCTGAAGTTGTGCAGAGACTTTACTTTATAGCTGGCTGTGCCAAGCTCAAGGCCTCTGAAATCTCTTGCTTCAGAGGCAATATCAATTAGAGTTTTTCCATGCCTGGGGGACATCTTAATATAAAAATGTTTATTCTAAAATATTCTTGACTGTTAAAGCTGCCAATGAGTTAAACCGTATCCAGTTGCCTTACCTAACTTTTCACCTAGTCACCTACTACACACCAGCTAATTTTCTTGTTTATAAGGTGTGGTTATTTACAACCATGTGTAGCTTAGTCTGGTGAACAAATGTCAAAGCATCACAAAGACCCATTCAAACTAAACTTCCCCATTTTAAATTCTAATTTGCCAGATAAATTACCAGAGTTCTTTGACAATATTATGGAGTTACTTTTCAAGAACACAGGAACTATGAGCAGGAGTAGACACAATGGCCCATCGAGCCTTTCAATTCATTCATAACTCATTTTGGGTATCAACTCCTTTTCTCTCTCTCTTCCACCGTGCCGCCCCCCCCCTCCCCCTTCCCCATATCCCTTAATTCCTTGAGAGACCAAAAATCTGTACATCCCAGCCTTGAATGTTTTCAACAATGGAGCATACGCAACCGTCTTGGGCAAAGAATTCCAAAGATTCGCAGGCCTTTGAGTGAAGTAGTTTCTCCTAAATGATCAGTCCCTTATCCTGAGACTGTACCCCCGTGTTTTAGATTTCACGACCAGTGGAAAGAATCTCTCGGCGCTCACTCTATCGAGCCCCTTCAGAATTTTGTGGGTTTCAATGAGATCGCAAGTGTAACTCTGGAAAAGTAAAACAGATAATGGGACGACAAAATAAATGGGAGTAATTTACCAGAAACGTCAGGGAAGGGATTTTAGTGGAAATAGCCCTTAAATCATCAGCGCTATGGCAAAAAAAAGACGGAATCTTAAGCTGTTACAGCTTGTGAGACAGAGCGTCAGAGCCAGACAAGATTGTTTATGCGAAGCACTGGACTAACGTCATCTTGAATATTTTGAAGTGGTCTGGGTACTGCACCACAGAGGGGACATCCTGGCTCTGGAGGAATTGTAAACACTCCAAGCAAGATGATAAATAGTATCAGGCTATTTATCTATGAAGAAAGATGCAAGATGACTTACAATGAGGCCTGAGTGCAATGTATCTTAAGTTTGTTGATGCAATTATACTGGGCCTTGTTGAGAGCACACCTGGAGTATTGTGTACAGTTTTGTTCTCCTTACTTTGAAAAAGGGTATATGTCCCTTAGAGTGTAATGTAGGTTCATTACCTGATTCCTAGGCTGAGGGGGTTATCCTATGAGGAGAGGCTCATATATTTAGAGCTTAGAAGAATGAAAGATGATTTCATTGAAATATAAAATTCTTAAAAGGTTGATGATGGGAGGATATTTCCTCTGGATGGAGAACCTGGAACGCAGGGTCATAGTCTCAGAATAAGGGAGTGACCATTTAGGACAGAGATACAGAGCAATTCTTCACTCGGAGGATTGTGACTGTTTTGAAATTCTCTAGCCCAGAAGAGAATTATAGACTTTTGAGTACTGAGGGAATTAAGGGATATGAAAGAGGATCAGCCATGATTTTATTGAATTGTTGAGCAGTCTCAAACTGCTGAATGTTCTACTCCAAGTCCTATTTCTTTGTTAAAGGAACTAAATTTTGGTGGTAAAACTTTTTCACACAGCGAGTGGTTAAGGTTTGGAATGCACTGCATGAGAGTGTGGGGGAGGCAGGTTCACCTGAAGCATTCAAAAGAGAATTGGACAATTATCTGAAAGGGAAGAATGTGCAAGGTTTTGGGGGAGAGAAGGCAGGGGAATGGTGCTGCGTGAGTTGCTCATTTAGAGAGCTGGTGCAGACATGATGGGCCGAATAGCTTCCTCCTTCACTGTAACAATTTATGATTCTGTGGCTAAACATCTCAAGTGGCAAAGATGTTTTATGTGTTACACATTTCTGACAGTCAGTACGAACAAATGGCATCAAATATTAGTAGGAAACACAGAGAAAAGCACAAATGTCAGTGCCCTGCGAATTACCCTGCTTATTGCATCAGATTCCAGATCTGTCAGATTCCAGATAAGTGCATAGATGGGGGACAGGAAATTAACCAATCCCTCTGCCTTTTTCCTTCCATTTGGTTTTTTAACTATTTTTTATTTCATTTGTTCTTTTTCTGAGGTAATGGTTCCAGGGATAAGGAACTTCAGTCATGAAGATGTATTGGAGGTTGGGACCGTTTTCTTCGGTCCAAAAAAGGCTGAGAGGATATTTGGGATTTAAAATCATGAGGGGTCTGGACGGAGAGAGAAACTTTTCCCACTTGTGAAAGGATTGAGAATGAGAGGGCACAGATATAAAATAATTGGCAAAAGAAGCAAACGTGATTTTTTTAAAATCATGAAGTGAATGTGGGTGCAGGTTTGGAATGCACTGAGGTGGAAGCAAGTTCAGCCAAAGCATTTAGAAAGGCAACCAAACTTGTTGAAAAGGAAGAATGTGCAGAATCACAGGGAGAAGGCAGGGCAATGACACTAAGTGGGAAAAGCCTACTTGACCTACTCGTCCTCACCATATCTACCTTTCGCAGCTGCATCTGTCCAAGGACAGTGTTGGTAGGCGTAACCGCTACGCAGTGCTTGTGGAGAAGGAGTCCCATCTTCACACCCTCTATTGTGGTACAATCACTGTGATAAAAAGGATCAATTTCGAACAGCTCTAGCAACTCAAAACTGGATATCCATGAGGAGCTGTGAGCCATCAGGAGCACAATTGTATACAACCTGTAATCTCATGACCCTGCATATCCCCCACTCTACCATTGCCATCAAACCAGGGGAATAACCCTGGTTCAACGAAGAGTGCAGATGGGCATGCCAGGAGCAGCACCAGGCATATCTGAAAATGAGGTGTCATCCTGGTGAAGCTGCAAACAGGGCTACTTGCATGCCAAACAGCAAAAGTAGCATGCGATGGACAAAGCTCTAAGTGATCTCACAACCAAAGGACCAAGTCTAGGATCTGCAGCCCTGCCATACCCAGTCGTGAATGGAGGTGGACAGTTACTAACTGGAGGAGAAGGCTCTACAAATACCCTCAATGATGGGGGAACCCAGCACGTCAAGTAACCTCAGCCAGAATTGCACCTTCCAAACGCACAGTTTCTACCACCTGGATAGACAAAGGCATCAGTGCATGAGAACACTACCACCTGCAAGTGCCCCTCCAGGCCACACACCTTCCTTACTTGGAAAAATATCGTTCTTCCTTCACTGCTGCTGGTCGGGTCCAGGAGGTCCCTTTCTAGCAGAACTGTGGGTGTGCCATGCACTGCACGGACACCAGCAGTTCGGGGGAGAGCGGAGAGTGGCTCACCAACGCCTTCTCGGGGTAATTAAGGGACGGGCAATAGAAGTGCTGGTCTGGCCAGTGAGTCCTATATCCCATGAACAAATTTTTAAAAAAACAAATTGCTCTTTCAGAGAACCAGTGTAGACACGATGGGCCAAATGGCATTGTCCTGCACTGGTAACAGTTCTGTGATTACTGTATCACAATCAGGAATGAAAACTGAGTAGAAATGTTTATGCTGAAACCCATCAGCGCAGCATATATTCCTTCATTTATAGAACAATTTCATATGACCTCTGGCACTAGTAGCTTGCCAGCTTTTAGTTTAATCTTGTGTACATTTTGTTCTTGAACTGGATAAATTGTGAACAAGGGTGTGGGGGAGACTTTGACTAACATTTCATTGCTTTGCTTCTTAAAAGCTTAATGCACATTTTAAAAGCCCTCCAATTCCTTGTACTTTGTTCAACAGCATTTTATTTTTAAAAAATGTGTTCACTAAGATGAGGTCAGTGCTGGAGAACTGATGCTGTCCACTTCAGACATTTGGTTAACACCAGCTGCTCCCAGATTAGGTTAGAAACAGTAAAACTGTCAGTCCACTGTCCAGTCATGTTTCCCCAAGGGGTGAGTGAGTCCAACGCAAGTTAGATCCAGAGTAAAGCTCGTTTTGCAAAGCCTCAACCATGAGTTCCTCCTGCAACAAGCAAAGGTTTCAGCCCTGGAAAGATAATAGGAGAGCAACTTGCATTTAAAAAGAAATAGTCCCTCGCAATAGAGAAAAATGGACACCAAGCTAAAGAAGGGAACCTTAGGACAATGGCCAAAGGTTTAGACCAAGAAGTGAGTTTTGGGGAAGATCTTGAAGGAGCAGAGCGAGGCGAAGAGCCAGAAGGATTTACCAAATGAATTTCAGAACTTGAATGGTGTTTGGGGGACACTGTTGTACAGGTGGAGGGAGATACAGACATAAAGAGGGATATGTTCACAAGAAATTTTTAATGCAAGGATTAGGGTTTCAAGTAGGAGATTGGGAGCCATGTTAGGGGTGATGTGTGAGTGGACCTGGGTGTGGAATATGATAAAGGCAACAGTTTGAGCTAATATTCCTGCAAGTAAGAATTTTTGCTTTAGTTTTTAAATATATCTGTGCTTTTACTAAGTTTCAGCTTTGCACAGTTGTCATTAAATGGTTATTTTAAATGTTAATAAGCAGATTACCAGACAATGATGGCTAGTGTGCTTCTTGTTCCATGTTGGGCCCCTCACCTGTAGTCATAAGATTTAATTGGACCACCTTCATGTTCCAAGATTGCACCTTAAGTTTGGTTTGACTGAGGAACTTGTGCTGCGATTTACCCTCCAGTGTACATCCTAAATCTGACAGAAGCCTCAGTGTGTTTGTTCACAGCCAAAGGTGTTTACCAGTTCTGGCAGACGTACGTGGTGGCAATGTTCCTCGAGTATTCTGTACTAAAACAGTCAGTGGACTACCTCCAGCTGGTCATGATCTAGCAGGGAAAATTAATCTATGTTCTGCTGTTCCATGCCCTCATCACAAGCCAGAATGTAAAGCGTTTTCCTGATTTCTTTTTCAAGACTACTTGATGGAGTTTTATTTGACATGTTTTCAAAGCATTATCTTTATTTGACAGCTCTGATTGATCGGGCATTAAGATTGCCCAATATCAATCCCTAGAGCGAAAGATTTGAAACTTTCTAACAATGTCTTCATGTACTAAGGAAAAATTATAAACCTTTCCTAGTTACTGATTACTGAGTACTTACTGCCACAGTATTTGCCCTCTGAGAAAGACAGATATTTACAGAGCACTCCTTAACTGACTTTAAAAATTACTGCACATCAGTATTTACCATCAGCAACCCTTGCCCAGGTTCCTTTGTCACACTTTTCATGTTGAATCAAAAACTCAAGTCAGTATCAGGTAGAGCAAGAATTGTCGGAAGAGAAATGGAAACCTTTCTGTTTCAAAGCTTCAAATCTGAGGGAAAACTAAACATGCCAGTCTAAATAGCAAATTAAAAAATATTTTTATCAAACTAAAACTGTTTATGATGCAATCCTGTATGCTTAGTGACTGACACACACACAGGTTTATATTCCTGTATTACACACAATATAATTTAACGTTTAGTATTTCATTGTGTAGGGTGCACCTTCTTGCTAATTTTCACAAGGTCTGCAGACCTCCTTTCTCTCGCTTCCTTCCCCACTGCAGATTTCATCGCTTTGTTCTCTGCAACTTTCTTGTCCAGTATGCTGTGCTTACAGATCCTGCCCAGTATTTCTGTGTTATTCATTAACTTGCATCCTCTGTCCCAGCTCCAGTGTTTTGTGCACCATCCTTAGTTAGCTTGAATCGGGTGATGCCAGTCTCTCAATGGACTGGAGTGACAGTCCTGTGATCTGCCAAACTTGCCTTTACATGGAAGTGGTGGTAACCAGAGCAACTGAAGGGACTGACTGAGTGCATTCAAACCCTTGGATGAGATGACTGGTAATTGTAGCAGATGTAACAGAATACATGGTGAAGGGAATCATTTTTCTACAGTCTTGCTGATGGTTTGCTGGGTAAAGCATTGTTCAAAAGGTTGAGAGCAGTTGTAAACCAAAGGATGAGTCACCCCCATGTAGAATTTCAAATTTGCTTTTTGATTTTACTTGGCTTTTCATGTAACCTCCAGTGTGAGACCTGTCCCTTAGAACATTCTGGACCCAATGCATTCCATGTACCCTGTTTCAGTTGTGTATATTTGCATGTGAAGATTGGTTATTTTTGAGCTGTAACTACCTGTTGTGAGTATGCTCCCCCGACTTGAAAACTACTAAAGCTCCTGCACTGTCAAATTATTCTGCTAAAGAATATCCAGCCTAACCATTCCTGGCTTATTTTTGATTGACCTTTTTCCAGCTTCCGTTAGCCAGTCTCTGGATCAGTACCACACTTGCCTGAATTAAAGAAAATAAGGACTTGCATTTCTGTAGCACCTTTGGCCATCTCCAGGCCTTCCAAAGCTCCATGCAACCCAACCAATGAAGTACTCTTTTGAAGTATAATTGTTATTAGAACAGAAGAAACATGGCAGCTAATTTGCACACAAGAAGATCCCATAAACAGCAGTGTTATAGTGTCTAGTTAATTTGATTTAGTGATGTTGGTTGCAGAATCGATACTGAACAGGGCACCGTAGGAAAACCCCCGTATTCTCTTTAATTAATACCATTATGGGCCATATCAGATTAATGTCTCATTTGAAAGCCTCTGATGGTTGTGGCATTCCCTCATTTACTGCACTGGAATATCAGCCTAGATACTGTGGTCAAGTCTAGGAATAGAACTTTAACCCACAACCTTCTGCCTCAAGAGGGGAGAACTGTTACTACTTAATCAAGGCTGACAGCTTAATTATACTCAATTCTTGAAATAATGTAGGAACCATTCTTTTGACGATATCTGAGTGAGTAAATGGTAAATTCTACAGCGAATTAACCATGACATAGTGAAATGGTGGAACAGATCCAAGGGGCTAAATGCCATCCTCCTGTTCCTATCATTTTATGTCCATTATTGAACCCCAGGCAAAGGTTGGAAGTGTGCACAACCTCCTCAGCTGAATTTGGTTCTTTTATTAAAGACACCCTTTAGCCGAACCATACCAAGCAGAAAGTGACGGGTTTATCAGTGATCTGTGCCAAGCTGGCTGGTCTCAGTTTCAGGGATGAGAAATTTTCTCCATTTGGTAGAATTCAGACTTTTGGATAATGGAATTCTGTCCTTTTAGATTTATTTTCCACTTCAACCGCCTCCAATGGAGCCAAAGCCAGGAGGGAGGCACACCTCAGAAAGCCCAGAAAAACTCTGTCAGTAACAAAGCTGAAAGCAGGCTTGGGAAAACTGCCATGTGGGGGAAGTGGGCTCCGCTTTGTGGGCACTGGCACCAGCATTGCAGAAAGTGGGAGGTTACATCGTTGGGATGGTCCACATCTGAATCGGGTTGGAATGAGTGTTCTTACAGATCACATAACTAGGAACGTAGACAGGGCTTTAAACTAAACAGGGGAATTGGAGGGGGGAAGTAGTGGGGGGGTTAAGGGGGGGGCGGGGGTAAAGGATCAAGCTTGGGTAGATGTAGCAAATCAAGGCAGGAGACCACGATGGTAATATGGGAAATGAGGGGGAAGGGCCAGAGAGATTAAACCTAGGAATTAGATGTTGAATAGATAACAAAAAGACTATATATTAGACTGGATGAAAGATTGACTGGCTGGCAGAAAACAGAGACAATGCATGAATGAATCTTTGTCTGACTGGCAGGATGTGACGAGTTGAGTCTCGCTGGGGTCTATGCTGTGGCCTCAACATTTTACCATCCTTTTCAGTGATTTGGATGAGGGGCGTGAAGGGATGATAGCTAAATTTGCAGATGACACAAAGGTAGGTAGTAAAGAGAATGTAAGGAGGTTGCAGATAGATATAGATATGTTGAGTGAGTGGGCAAAAACCTGATAGATGGAGTGTAATGTGGGAAAATGTGAAGTTGTTCGCTTTGGCAGGAAGAATTAAGTGGAGAGCAGCTGTATAATTCTTGAGATGCAGAGGGATCTAGGTGTTCTAGTGCATGAGTCACACATCGTTAGCATGTAGACAAAAGTTTTTTTTATTCCAATTCAATCAAATCCAGTCCCATTCAGAGTCTCAACAAGTTGAGACATTTCCGATCCAAGCTGACAAGACAGGGCCTCCACTCCTGTCTTGGGCCTGATCTACATGAGCCAAGCTGATTGGAGTAGGTGCAAGTCCTCCTCCGCCAAGGCTTGATCTCATTTGCATCTTAGCCAAAAGGCCGAGATGCCGCTTTTAAAAATTGTTTCAAATGAAGCTTAAATGGTGACCTCAACCAAGCGCAGCTTGTCCATACTACACTTGATCTTAGCCAAAAGGCCGAGAGGCATGCGGACAAAAGTACTGTCATTAAGGAGGCAAATGACATGCTGCCCTTTAATACAAGAGGAATTGAACATAAACGTACAGGACATTGCTGAGACCACATCTTGAAGACTGTGTGCAGTTTTGGTCTCCTTATTTAAGCAAGGATGTAAATGCATTGGAAGTGGTTCAGAGGAAGTTCTACTAGTTTGATACCTGGAATGAGCAGGGTGTCTTATGAGCAAATGTCAGACAAACTGAGCTTGTTTCCACTGGAGTTTAGAAGAGTGAGGGGTGACTTGTTTGAAGTATATAAGATCCTGAACAGTATTGACAAGGTAGACTTGAACAGAATATTTCCTCTTGTGGGTGAATCCAGGGGACACTATTTTAAAATCAGGGGGTTGCTCTCTTAGAACAGGGATGAGGAGAATTTTTTTTCTCTAAGGGTTTGGTGATTTTGGAACTCTTTGCCTCAGAAACGGTGGAAGTGGGGTCATTGAATGGCTTTAAGGCGGAGGTAGATAGATTCTTGTTGGACAAGGGAATCAAAGGTTACCAGAAGTAGATGAGAGCGTGGAATTTGAAACATATAGTTTGGCCATGCCCTTATCGAATGGCAGAGCTGGCTACGAGGGGCTGAATTGTCTACTTCTGCTCCTCATGGAACATGGCATCATTGACATTTCTCACCCTGTCCTGTTCACTCTTGAGAAGATAGTGGCGAGTTAAAATGGTGTCACATTGAAAAGTAGTTTGCAAAGAACTACCCATAGTCCTTTGCTTCACATATACATAATCTTGCGAGGTCGTGTTCAGTTGTTATAAGGACATCCTGTATTACATGCACACAGTGCATTGAATGCTGAAATGCTGAGGTCATTTTGATTTGATACAAATGCATTCATCATGGTCTTGATGGCAAAAGAAAGTAAACAAAAGAAAAACTGATATTTACACCCACCTGAAAGTCTAAATTCCTCCCACTTGAAGCGACCACAAAACAGTTGCATTTTCCTGCTCACCATAACTGTGCTACATTAACATGACTCCTTGTCACAAAAATGTTCAGACCTTTTTGTTTTCAGCCACTCATTATTATAGTTAGGACATCTTGACTAGATAAATGAAAGCAAAATAAATTGAACTGTATTCCTGTCCCTAATTGTCATCTAGTGACCCTGTCCCACCTACTAGAAAGTTTGTCATTGATGTTACGTGAGTGTAGGATTGATTGGGTTTGATTCTGTGGTCCTCTGTTACTGATGGAATGAACTGCTTGGCTCCTCTTCCTATGGATGGCCTGGAATATGATCACACCAGACCCTCTATTTAACTATTTTCCACTCATCATAATTGGATGCTAGTTAAAATTTAACGCAGAATTCCCCTCTTAAAAACCTGATCACCAGAGACTTGCATTGTCCCACCTTATTCATTTGCATCTTTAATTTATACAGGAGCATCTGAACATTGATTCAGTATTCTACTTTAAGCCCTCAGCAGTATTAACTGAAAACCCAAATGTTTGAGAGAAAGAAATCACTTGCCAAACCTGGATGGTAGCAAGTGTCTGTAACACAGAAATCAAACCTCCGGCTGTAATTGAACATTTTTGGAACGGAAAGGAGATGGCATTCAAGAAAACAAACTTTCAGGGTTTGAGCACACTTGAGAGCTGGATTAAATGTCTCAATATTTATCACAACACCACGTGTTCTTCAACACAACTGGCCCACTTGTCTGTCCTAGAGGTGATAGAAATCCACAGCACAATTTCATGACATCAAGACTCATTGTTGTATTATAGAAAATCCAGCAGCTAATTTGAGCACAACACGATCCCACAAACAGCAATGTGAAACTTACTGGATAAACTTTTAGGGGTGGCATGGTGGCACAGTGGTTAGCACTGTTGCCTCACAGCACCAGGGACCTGGGTTCAATTCTGGGCTTGGGTCACTGTCTGTGCGGAATCTGCACATTCTCCCCGTGTCCATGTGGGTTCCCTCAGAGTGCTCCAGTTTCCTGCCACAGTCCGAAAGACGTGCTGGTTAGGTGCATTGGCCATGCTAAATTCTCCTTCAGTGTACCCGAACAGGTGCCAGAGTGTGGTGACTAGGGGATTTTCATAGTAACTTCATTGCAGTGTTAATGTAAGCCTACCTGTGACTAATAAATAAAAATAAAAAGAGCTGGGTAATTGTCCTGGTTAACATTTATCAGTCAGTATCACAAGCAAATTATCTGGTCATTTACCTTACCTGGAGACCTTGCCATGCACAATTTGATTGCCATAACTCCCTATAATTACAATATTGACTTCAAAATATATTTCATCAGCTGCCAAACATTAGGACATCTTGAGGATGTAAAGATGGTTATAAATTCCAAGTTCTTTCTTCCTTTAATCATCCTTTATTCTGCATCAGTGGATCTGGAATAATATGATACAGTGCCCAAAGGACATTTTTGAGGCACCCAGGAAGGTGGCAACAGGAACTGCAACTGACTCATCATTCTGGAATATAGTGGAAAAAACTCAGCCTGGGTTCCTGTGACTAATCACTAGTCAAAACTACACTTAAAAAAACAGTTCCAATTGGGATGTCAGATGAGGTCAGGTTTCTCTAGGTTGATGCATGAACAATGGTTTCTTAGACAAGATACCAGGGAAGTAACTGGCATCTCTGGATCCATGCTTCAGTAAAAGTCAACACCTTCAGGAAAAGTGAAATGCTGTTGGCCAAGTCATCTTTAGTTGCTCCAGAGTAACCTTCTCCTATATCATAGGGTTAAAAGAGAAACTGTTCTTTGACAACTTCACACTGTCCAACTTCATTCACAAGTCCTTTTATAATGAAGTAGGTCACACTAGCCTTTATTTGGATAGCAGTCAAACTTGGGCTGACAAATGGCAGGCAATAGTTGTGTCGTATTAAGTTCAGAGTAACAAACTTGAGCAAGAGAAAGCCCAGCCATTTCCCCATGACTTTCAATATTATCACCATCACCAATCGCCCCAGCTTCAATATTCATGATAGCTGACTAGAAGCGGGAATGGACCAACCATAATCATAGTATGCATGTTCAACAGTGTGCACTGTAACACTTATTTCAAAGGCACTTTCTTCCTCAGCAATCTCCAAGAGGAACAAGGGCAGCATTGTTGTGGGGCTATCGTCATCTCTAAGTCATACTACCCTGATTTTAACTTAAAAGGCCAGATGTCTGGAATTCCCTACAATGACCATTGTTAAAGCATCATCACAAAAAAAACTAGTGTTTCAATAAGTTCCACCAACCACCCACTCAGGGCAAGTAAATATTGGCAATAAATGCAGCCTCATCAACCTTGCCCATATCCCAAATACAAATAAAATTAAAATAATCTTGGCAGGATGATAAGAAGTAGCCACACTAATATTAAATATGATATGGGTAGGAAAGTGGAGTTAAGACCACAATCGGATAAGCCATGATCTTGGTGAATGGTGGAGCAGGCTTGATGGGCAGAATGGTCTGCTCCTGCTCCTAATGCATCAGTGCAGACTGGACTAAAATATGAGGTTTTGTAAATAACCCTGAGGACCAAAGACATGTTGATAAGATGACTGGTGAAATGAGCAGTAAAAGTGATTTGTGATTGTATGTCAGTAAACTTGAAATGGTACGTTTTGATTTTTAAAAAAAGGAAGAAAAAGAACAGCACAGGAACAGGCCCTTCGGCCCTCCAAGCCTGTGCCGATCACGTTGACCTATCTAGACCAACCACTTATATCGCTCTATTCCCCGTCTGTTCATGTATCTATCCAGATAAGTGTTAAATGTCGCTAACATATCTGCCTCAACCACCTCACTTGGCAGTGCATTCCAGGCCCCCACCGCCCTCTTGTGTCAAAAAAACTTCCCCCGCACATCTCCACTGAACCATTCCCCCTTTATCTTGCACTTGTAGTAACCCTAATAATTATTGTTTGGGGGCAGACTGGAGTATGTGAAAATGCAGAGGTACTTGGAAGTTCAGGGTCGCAAGTTCTTGCAAACGACACCTTAAGTGCTGAAGACCATTGAAAACAGAATGTAGCACTGGATTTCTTAAGTATAGAATAGAAAAATCAAGATGCAGTGGTGAATCTTTAATTTCTGAAAGACCATATTTGTAGAATTGTATGGTTAGAGGTAGAGTCAGTAGGGCTGCTACCGGGTATAAAGAAATGCAAATAAAAAGTTGTATTTTACGATACGATTAAGGTTTAATTTCATTGTATATAAAAGTAAGAACTTGGATAGAATAGATGGCATAAGCCATTCCAAATGACTATGGAGTGTAGAACATGGGGACACAGACTGAAGGTAAGAAATTTAAAACAGCGAGCGGGAGAAACTTTTTTATGAAGAGGGTACAGGTTTGAGGTATGCATTACTAGTGTTAGCGACTAACTCCGAGACCATGTCATTGTTTAAGAACTGGTTAGGTAGGTGGTGGAACAAAAGGGGGATAAAAGGATATAGAAACAGGGCGGGCATATTGTTTGTATTAGGTTGACTATTCATGTAAAAAATAAATACAAACACACACTGGTTGGGCCAGCCAGCCTGGTAGCCCCATACGCACACTTCTGGTAAAGTTAAATGAGTATTACCAAAGCCAAGAGCATTGTTTGTTATTCTCCCTACCCCACCCAAGGACAGACACTGATGCTAATGGTAGCCGCTCTAACTTTATCCTGGCTGGAGTCAGCTAATTCAGTGCAGGCCAGTCGTACAGATTTATAAATTCAGTGTTGTACTGAACAGTGTTTGTAATGCTAAGAAAGCAGATGGCTCTGCAGTTTTTGTCAAATTGCACTAGAGTTTTCCATGCAATTCTCTCAAACTTATCATAACCTGTGCAAAAGGTTTCAGAGTCTTGAGCGCATTCGGCAGAAGTTGGGTGGTCTTTTGCACTAATTCTGAAAACATTGCTGTAGAAACAGACCTCTCCCACACAAGTGGCTATGCCTCCAATCATCATTGGCAGTTTTCATCAATTGCATTGGTTTGCAGGCTTTTGTGGAGGCTCCAAAAATTAAGCTGATTCTTTTGGACACAAGTTTTACTAATATAATATGGCTTGATTTTTTTAATTTTAAGGAGCTGACTACTGTGCTCCAATATAACAAAAAATAATGTTATGTATTTTTTAAAAGTCATTTCCATTAAATTTAAAATTGGATTGACAATGTAATTAAAATGCTCCTTTGTTGTCATAAACAGTTTTTTCTGCTTTATGGCTTAAACTGCATCAAATTACCACTCTTAAATATATCAAAGAACTCAAAGCTTTTGTAAGAAAATGCCTTTTAAACACCTGACCGTTGGTTTGAATGGAAATTCGGAGTGGATGGTAGGGCTACTTTTCAAAACTGGTGCAATGTTGGGCACAGCTTGCATTGGAATCGCCAATTGCACAGAAAGCAGAAGCTGTACTGCATAATGCTTTCTGCATCACAGGAACTATTGAGTAGCTGCAGGCTGGATGCGTTTGAATTTGTCCCAATCCTACAGCCAACACATAATCTGTGGGAAGGATCAGGGTCAGAATATAATAATACTAAATAAGTAAATGCCCATAACAAAACAGAAAATGCTGGAAAATCTCAGTAGGTCTGACAGCACCTGTAGAGAGAGAACACAGCCAATGTTTCAAGTCAGGATGATTCTTCATCAGAGCTGATGACCAGGAAAATCAGACAAGATTTATGCTGGTAAGGGGAAGTTAGGGGGCTGTAATTGATGGGAATAGCATAGACAAAGGGACTTTAAATGGTGATGATAAAGGCTGAGAATGGTGCTAAGAGTGTCCATTAAAAGGTCAGAATGTGTAAATGGCAGAATGAAGATGCAGAGTATCTGTGATGTGCATTATTAATTCTTCCTTCTCCATCACTTTATATTTAAGCACAGTGTACCTGCATACTGATGGAAACTTGTAGCTTTCAGACTTTTCCAGGTGTAAATTGGGTTACGATGTTTGCAAAAATATGTAATTGAGCAATGTATAATGGTGAGAAAAAGAATTAAGTATCAGGATGTGAGATTTGTCAAACCACATTTAATTGAATATTTCAACAATAACAGCAAATTGAATTATCTGCAGCCTTTAACATAAATCATCCCAGGGTGCATCAATAGGAGTGACATGTAGCAAAATTTGGCACTGAGCCATGAAAGGTAATATTAGGGCAGGTAGCCAAAAGTCCAGCCAAAGATGTAGGTTTCAAGGAAGCAAGTGAGATAGAGAGACTGGGAGGCAATCCCAGAGGGCCAAGGTAGTGAACAAGACTTGGTGTGAGGACCAGGGCAACAGATTTTTGACCTGAAGTTTGTGGAGGAAGGAACGTGGAGAGACCAACTAGCAATGCCTTGGGAATAGTCCAACCTTGAGGTAACAAAGACATGAATGAGGCTTTCAGTAGCAGTGTGGTCTGGAAATGTGATGGAGGTGGAAATAGCAGTATTAGTGATTGCACGAATACTTGCCTTTATATAGAACATTGAACCATCTCAGTTAATAATGTAAAGAATTCCCTTTGAAATACAGCGAGCGTTATGTAAGCAAACTTGGTAGCCATTCTGCAGCAGCATTTCACTGCAAACAAAAATGAAATGAACAACCAAGTTACACTGGCTTTTTTAATTGGCCAAAGAAGGGATGTTGACTAACACACTGGGAAATTTTCCAATTTGAGATCACAACTGGAGGTAAAATGACACTGTTGCTATTACGGCTGTGAATTCAGTTGGCTCCTGCTGTTGCTGCCGCGTCAATGATCTCACTGGGATCCCACTTTTTAAAACTCGAGTCTGTCACCAGGCATGTTTATACTGTAACATGAAAGAACTTGGCAAGCAGGGGCAAGCGCACTGTGTAACAGGAGCAACAGAAGATGAGCCAAGGCAGGAAGGTGTGCTGTGTATTTTGCTGGTCAGTTGTTTTTTTAAAAAATACACATTTTTGACCCACACTTATAACCAGGACAGTTGTTTTGTTAACTCTTCTTTAGTGTTGACCATATGCAGGTCAGATATAGCACCTGAGAAATGCTTTTCTCAGCCTCATCGTATACCCGTCAAACCAGTGTGACATTTTCAATCTTAACACCAGCCGTCATAAGTCACTCCTAAGTGAGAACCTCGTCCGAGTTGTGGACAGTTTTCTACCTTTGGTTTGATCCGATTCTGGTCCGGATGAAGTGACTTTGAGCTTCCATCATGTTGGACCCTTGAAGCTTGAATAGAGAAAAGACTTCAAATCCTGTCAGGCTGGGCTGGAATAAGTTTCAAATTAAGAAGTTTAACAACACCAGGTTAAAGTCCAACAGGTTTATGTGGCTTTTGCTACCTGGTGTGTTTACCCCAGTCCAATGCCGGCATCTCCACGTAAGTTTCAAATGCCATAGATTGAAGAGCATTTTACTGTCTAGCAGTTTCATATCTGGAGAGTTTGAGGTGGATGGGATTGTTTTTTTTCAAAAAGGGTTTCCAATCTAATGTCCTTTTGTCACTTTTCACTATTGTCTAGACTCTACCTTTGAGGTTTGTTCGGTAAACAATGTGTGGAATCAAGTTTTTTCAGTGCTGTTAACTTAGTAAAAGGAATTTTCTTAACCCCAGCTGCTAATTTGCAAATCTGCACAGCTCAAGTTCATGTGTTTAAAGTGTGTGAATGAAGCATGAGTAGCTATGTGTTTGAAGAGGGATACACAGTTGATTTGTTATCTGCATCATGATGCTATTGGATGTCAGACATTGTAAAGGTTTTGTTAATCCCTGAACAGGAACATCGGAAACCTCCTTCCATTGTTTAATCTGCTTTTATTGAAGTCTTTCAGCATGCAGTGGAACTTGAGGCCTCTTTTCCTGCTCAGTGTTGCCGCCATCTCTCTTGATTCCTCCTGTGTTGTTAAATTATCCGGCTGTTTATCAAATATCCAGTACTGGGTGAGCAACAAATTGTTCCAAATGGAGGAAGACTGAAGCCATTGTTTTCAGTCCCTGCTCCAAACTCTGCTCCCTAACTACTGACCCCCATCCCTCTCCCCAGCAATAGTCAGAAATGAGGCAAGCTTGTTTCGAACCTTGGTGTCAGATTTGACCCCGAGATGAGCTTCTGACCTCTCATTTGTGCCATCTCTAAGACTGCCTATTTCTGCCACCATAACATTGCCTGATTTTGTCCCGATCTCAGTTCATCTGCTGCTGAAACCCTCAACCATGCCACTTTTACCTCTGGGATTAACTATTCCAATGCTCTCCTGGCTGGTCTTGCACATTCTGCCCTCCATAAACTTGAGCTCATCCAAAACTCTGCTGCCTGTGTTTGAGCTCACAACAAGTCCCATTCCCCAGTCACCCCTATGCTTGCTGACTTACACCCAAAGGGTGGTAGTGTCGGACTTCACTGCCTGAATTTGTGGTTGAGGCTGAAACACTCAACTCATTTAAAAAGCGCCTGAAAGGCTACAAACCAGGTGCTGGAAAGTGAGAGTAAAATGAACGGCTAGTTCTTTTTTGGCCAATTGGTTGAATGGCCTCTTTCTGTGCCATAATATTTCTATGGTTCTGTTTGCCTCCAGTCAAGCAACATCTTGATATCAAAATTCTCAATCTTGTTTTTAAACCACTCCATGGCCTTACCCATCCCTATCTCTGTAATCATTTCAAACTCCACATCTCTCTGAGATATGTGTGCTGCTCTCATTCTGGCCTCTTGTACTTTCCCAATTGCTCCACCATGGTGGCTGTGTCAAAGCTCTGGAATTCCCTCTCCAGACCTTTCCATCTCTCTACCTCACTTTCCTCCTTTAAGACACTTCTTAAAATCTACTTCTTTGAGTTTTTAGTCAACTAACCTACCAGCTCCTTAAGTGTGGCTTGGTGTCACACGTTGTTTCATAATGTTCCTGTGAAGCGGCAGAGGGGCATTCCATTATGTGAAAGGCGCTGTATAAATATAAGTTGTAGTTGTCATCAGTCTAAAGAGAAAATCTCTCTTCTCCTGCAGAGAGGATAATGCCTGCATGTATGTGACATTGTTTCTTGGTTCCGTTCTAGACTGTGATTTGCTTATTGGCCTGCCTGTATGTAAATGTCACCTGCCCTCCTCAAAGGATGCATGCCTGTAAGTGGTGTGTATGATTCATTCCATTCATCCCCTAATATGCTCATGATCCAGATTTACAGCACAAGTAGCGGATGGTAGGATTACTAGAGCCCCAGTCCCTGCCCAATAGAATTCTGGTGTTCAGCCTTCACCGCATAGTATAGAATTCTGGAATACAAGACCTTTTCTTTACCACAGTGATCAGATTTTATTTTTAAATGTTCTGTTTATTTTTATCCTCCTGTTTCTCTTCTTGGGGCTCACTCATGCTGGGGTACAATTTAACAAACTCGGTTTTCCCTCTGAGTCCTCGCTTTTTCTACATGAGCCTAATAGTGATCACTTATAGGTAATTCAATTGTAGCCATCACATTTGGTGTTGGTTCTGTGCTTACCATCCGTCACTGATGTTGACGAGGTGCAGGAATCCTTCCTGACTCTCTCATCTTTCTCTTTTCTGCTGATGAATGCTGAGGCTAATCGGAATGTCTAAAGTCAGCATGAATTTGGAAGCAAACCTTGGAGTTGAGATTTTTTCAGACATGTTTGCACGTTTGGGCAAGCGTGAAAGAGACGCAGGACTGTTTGTCAACATTACATTGCATGTATGTAACACAGTGATATTCGCTCCATTGTCCAGAACAGCATCACCACCCGTGATCCAAGTTTAAGTCAAAGCCAGGATGTCAGTGCCATCAACCACAATAAGGTTGTGGATGACATGGCGTTTGTTCATGACTGACCAGATATTCTAGAAGAAAATGCAGACAAGGTTGATGATGGACCCACATACACAGTCAGGGTGGGTTGTGTGTATCAAGAACGATGGACGTACCTGCGGCAGTAGCTGCTCATAAGGCAGCTGTTGGGCCTGTGGAGAATACCAAGGGAGGCGCAGAAGATAGCTGGACTTATTCAAGGGGTTTGAAACCTGGAACAGCAGCAAAAAAGGATGATGATAAAGGAGTCTGCACCAATTGGATTAGGAATTGGGAATGCAAAGTCACCAAAGGAGGCTAACAGCAAGGTAGCATTACTGGAGAGAGGAATGAGAGATGAGGAAGAGCTCAAGGGGTAAAAGGCGCAGATCTAATGGGGTGGATTTTTGTTTTCGCAGCTTGGACAGTAGTCAATGCAATGAAAATCATGCAGGTTCTCTAAATCCAAGGCGATCTGTCCCACCAATTTACCAGCCAGATACTGAAAATCCAGGTCAGCGAGTGGATACCACATTGAGCCTGCTTGGTTAGTATAGGAATCACCAAGATTTGAAGAGACATCTGATTCATTGAGAAGACCTCACACACCCCCCTTTCCCTCCACCTCTGTCCAAACACCCAATTCCAGGTGCTTTTAATCAATGAATCAAAACTTGTTACACTCAGTGCTTAATGTTACAAGAAAATCTTACATCATCAAATTAGTCAATTGACAGAATACAGATGGAATTTCTCTCATTACATCAACAAACTCACCAACCACTAAAGCACTGCACAAAGCAAGGCCCACATTCTTTTATGCGTCCCTTCCTATGGGTTCTGTGAATAAAAGTACTGATCCACCTGACTATAGAATCACTACAGTGCAGAAGGGAGCCATTCGGCCCATCAAGGCTGCACCAACACTCCGACAAAGCATCCTACCCTCGTCCATCCCATAACCCCATGCATTTACCTTACTAATCCCCCTAGCTTACACATCTTGGAGCACTAAGGGGCAATTTATCATGGCCAATCTCGGTGAGATCTCGATGTCCATGTGCATAGATCCCTGAAAGTTGGCACCCAGGTTGATAGGGTTGTTAAGAAGGCGTACGGAGTGTTAGCTTTTATTCATAGAGGGATTGAGTTTCGGAGCCAGGAGGTCATGTTGCAGCTGTACAAAACTCTGGTGCGGCCGCAGTTGGAATATTGCGTACAGTTCTGTTCACCGCATTATAGGAAGGATGTGGATGCATTGGAAAGGGTGCAGAGGAGATTTACTAGGATGTTGCTTGGTATGGTGGGAAGGTCTTATGAGGAAAGGCTGAGGGACTTGAGGTTGTTTTCATTAGAGAGAAGAAGGTTAAGAGGTGACTTAATAGAGGCATACAAGATAATCAGAGGATTAGATAGGGTGGATCGTGAGAGCCTTTTTCTTCGGATGGTGATAGCTAGCACGAGGGGACATAGCTTTAAATTGAGGGGTGATAGATATAGGACAGATGTCAGAAGTAGGCTCTTTACTCAGAGAGTAGTAAGGGCGTGGAATGCCCTGTCTGCAGCAGTAGTGGACTTGCCAACATTAAGGGCATTTAAATGGTCATTGGATAAACATATGGATGATATTGGAATAGTGTAGGTTAGATGGGCTTTAGATTGGTTTCATTGGTCGGCGCAACATCGAGGGCTGAAGGGCCTGTACTGCGCTGTAATGTTCTATGTTCTATAATCCACCTAACTGGCACATCTTTGGAGTGTGGGAGGAAACCTGGGCACCCGGAGGAAACCTATGGGGGTTACGTGGGGAGAATGTGCAAACTCCACACAGTCACCCAAGGCTGGAATCGAACCTGGGTCCCTGGTGCTGTGAGGCAACAGTGTCAGCCACTGTGCCACCATGCCACCCACCTTGATGCCTTAGTGGTTTACTTGGTAATGATGTTGATAATCCCTGTTCTGTGCCGGTACCCCTGATGGTTTAGTTGAATCATGGATTCCTGTTCTGTGCAACTTCTCTGATAGTTTACTGGATAAAATCACTGATCCCTTGTCTCTGCTGTTTCTCTGATGGTTTACAGGGTAAGGACACTGATGCCTGGTCTGTGGTAAATTTAATAACTTAAACAGCCAAGTGATATATCAAATCTCTAATTCTTTCCCTGAACTATTTGTTTGGATTCTTGCACAATGAAGCACAGTCCTCTTCAGCTGATCTAAATTTACTGCTTGAAATAGCAAAGGGCAGTTATCCTAGCATCCGTGGTAAGTAAAATGGAAGGCGGAAACGAGGTGTCCACCTAAAGTGGTCTCGCACCCTCTCTGCACTAACCCAACATAGGTGAACTTGAACTGACCTTGCTTTGTGATCCAAAAAATTGTAATTTTTCAATTTGAAATGTATTTTGTTTTTCAAACCTGGATTAATATATTTTAATGGCTCTGGAGTGACTGGTAAAGTTGTTTTTTTCAATGATAACTAACTCTGGCCATGGGTTCTATGGTGTTAGAACAACCAAAGTGATGGACTTTCTCTTCAGTACTTGTGAACAACAATCATTATCAGAAAATACTGCTTTATTTGAACACCCATTTGGTCTTTCCTCATAATCCTGTAACTTGTTTATTCCCTTTACTTAGGGAGAGTCACAAGTTACTCTCGAGCTGAACACTGCAAAATACTCAAATACAACCCCTATTGTTCCAATGGGAGGGTAAGAATCTCCTGTTAAACTCTTGATCCTGCTTACCTTGTCTCTGCTCACTTCTGAATCAAGCGCAGCAAGAATGGCTGGACTGTTCCTCAATCTGAAATTAGACTTTGTTTTACTGTAGCTGGCTGTGTACAAACTGCATGTTCAGACTGAAATGAAAGACTCCAATTGGCCACTTGCTGCCTTATGATTTAGCTTTATCCTCGGTGATTCTGCAATCACCTCATTTTAGAATAAACTCAAAACTGGCACTTCACAGTGGAAAACCAGGGGAATAATGCTTATTGGACCTGGGCTTTCATTTGAAGGCTGGTAGACCAGTACCCAAATGGCATCTTCAAGAGCTGCATCAAAGTCCACCCTGTAATCTTCTACTTTTCTATGCAGTTAAAAGCATGACTTCATTTTCTTGAGGTTTGTCTATAGGATGATGATTCGTACTGGAATTTAATGGTAAGAACATAGGACTAAAGCCCATCCTGAGTCATGCTCTTTATTTTGTTTGATTCAGAAATGTCCCCTGGCTGGATATTAATCTGTCGCCACTCTCAAATGGACAAGATTCAGTTTGAACTGGCATTAGAGGGAACTGATGGAGCAGAACCTGGTTACACATCTGTGTTCCCTGCTCAAGGATGCTCTGCTGCCTGAGAGACTTCATATATTCAGAATTTTTTCTTAATCTTCATTTGTCACGCTGCATTTTTCCCATGAGTGCATCCCCGCTGATATTCAATGAAAGAGTTTTGACATAGGCATAGCATTACAATTCGCACTGAATGAAAATGTGTCCTCAGTAAGTGCTGTTTGTGCTTCCCTCCATTGCTGCTAGGTTAACTCTCCTTCACGTTTTACCTGATTGCCAGTTCCTTTTACACCATGCTTTATGCTTCTCAACAACTTGACCACAGTGGGATTCCAGCACCTTCTGAATTACTTCTGGGGAAACTGGTGACCAACGGCCAGGATCAGTGCCCATGGTTCAAGCATACTTGGTCTCCCACTTTTTGTATTTGGAGGTAGCTAAAAGTTTATTTATTAGTGTCACAAGTAGGCATACATTAACACTGCAATGAAACCACTGTGAAAATCCCCTAGTCACCACACTCCGGTGCCTGTTCGGGTACATTGAAGGAGAATGTAGCATGGCCAATGCACCTAACCTGCACGTCTTTCGGGCTGTTAGGTGCATTGGCCGTGCTAAATCGGAAACTGAGATGCCCGGAGGAAACCCACGCAGACACGAAAAGAACGCGCAGACTCTGCACAGACAGTGACCCAAGCCGGGAATCGAACCCGGCTCCCTGGTGCTGTGAGGCAGCAGTTCTAACCACTGTGCCGCCTCTGGATAGGGTGCATGTGAGTTGGATTGGCAATCGCAGCTTCAGGTTTTTGTAAAATGCAGCTTTTGGGGGCAGCTGTACTAAACTCTGCTGGGTTGCTGAGGGATGGGTTGGTGATGAGATCGATGCTGTGTTTTGAGTAGCCATAACATTTTGCCACTTGGGCTGAAGATTCTGGATGGATGAACTCTATGTTGTTCTCCTTGGAAAGACGGAGAATGAGGGGAGATCTAATAGAGGTATACAAGATTATGAAGGGTATAGATAGGGTGAACAGTGGGAAGCTTTCTCCCAGGTCGGAGGTGACGATCACGAGGGGTCACGGGCTCAAGCTGAGAGGGGCGAAGTATAACTCAGACATCAGAGGGACATTTTTTACACAGAGGGTGGTGGGGGCCTGGAATGCGCTGCCAAGTAGGGTGGTGGAGGCAGGCACGCTGACATCGTTTAAGACTTACCTGGATAGTCACATGAGCAGCCTGGGAATGGAGGGATACAAACGATTGGTCTAGTTGGACCAAGGAGCGGCACAGGCTTGGAGGGCCGAAGGGCCTGTTTCCTGTGCTGTACTGTTCTTTGTTCTTTGTTTGTTCTTTGAAGTATAATCGAAATAAGGTTGAGACTTGATAGCTGGATAAATTGGCGTGTGACATTATCTAGTAGATTCTGTTTGGTTTTAGAGCAGACTATGTGTTTTGTTTTAATTTTTTGTCTTCTGGTTCCCCCCTCTCATTCTTCTCCTGAAGGCACAGAGTCTTGCTGGGGTGATTGCCTCATAGCCTCCAATACTATTCTTCCTGAATTTTATCAAGTTGTTGGACCACAGAATGGACTGCAGCTGAATCCACTTCTATCCCCAGCTATCATCCACATTTGTGCTTGCCTTCTGATCTGCATGGCTCGATGCCACATCCACAGGGAAGGCATTTTATTCCTTGGGTATTGGAAGTAATCATAGAAACCCTACAGTACAGAAAGAGGCCCTTCGGCCCACCGACCACAATCCCACCCAGGCCCTACCCCCGTATCCCTACATATTTACCCACTAATCCCTCTAACCTACACATCTCAGGACACTAAGGGCAATTTTAGCATGGCCAATCAACCTGACCCGCACATCTTTGGACTGTGGGAGGAAACCGGAGCACCCGGAGGAAACCCACGCAGACACGAGGAGAATGTGCAAACTCCACAAAGACAGTGACCCAAGCCGGGAATCGAACCCAGGTCCCTGGAGCTGTGAAGCAGCAGTGCTAACCACTATGCTACCGTGCCGCCCTGCAACTCTGTAACTTTGTGATTTGGGTAGAAAAATTGAGCACTGCAGCTGAAAATTGGGCAAAAAAAAGCTTAGATTTATATAGTACCTTGTATTTCTCACGACATCTTAAAAAACTTTGCTTAAAGGTGATTTATTAAATACAGTTGGTATTTATTTTGTGCACCAGAAGATCCCACAGAGCAAATAAGATGAATAACCAGTACATTTGTTTATGATAGTGATGTTTGAGGGAGGAACATTGGTCAGTACATTAAGAGAATGCTTTGAAAAGTGAAATTATTTTCTTTTAAGGTCCAATTGAAACGTCAATTAGGATCACAGCTTAAAATTTCCCTTGCTGGAGTATCGATCTAGATCATGTGTTCAAGTCCTAGACTGGGACTTTGTCTCTGACTTTAGGTGATACTAACTAAGCCAAGCTGACATTTAACTTTGAAAATGATTTCCTTCTGTTTAATTATCGTTACTTTGCACTCAGTAACTATAGAAAGTAGAATTACAAAGTAGCAACACATTTTTAGTGTTCTGGACCAATATTTACTTCTGAGAAGTAAAGGAAAAAAAACAGCTAGTGCTTAAAATATATGAAAATGCAAGGCATTTATCTTTAATAGAAAATTGACCAATACTTGGAAAATAAAAGAGCAAAGTCCCGAGATCATTTGAAGTCTTTGAAGAAGACTTGTTATTTGTTCAAAGCAGACTGTGTTCCCGAATTGTTTTTTTGGCCTATTAGCCACGCACAGCAGTGCTCTGTGATTTTTCTTCTGAAGCTAAGATTGTATCTTGACTTTATTTTTGTATTTACAATATTAAGCTTTGATTTTTGTTACATGACCATGAAATCAGACGCATGTCTCTTTCACCTATTGGTTCCAACTCACATGACCTCTCCTTCAAATAAACGTCCTGAGTGAAACATCTTCCAGGTGACCCTCCCTTAGTTTTCCCTTACTGTTGATATTGGTGGCGGGCTGTGTAGGGACTGCGTGATGTTAGCTGTCGTGCCTTAGTTCAGCATTTCTAATATATGAAATGTCTCTTCTGTAGTTTAGTTTGTTCAGCATATCTGATTTTGCTTTAACATGAAGCAACCTTTCCTTCTTTGACACAACTCTAGTTACTTGTATCGCTGTATTCTTTATAAACACAAATCACTGGTAACTGTATTTTGAAGACATATTTTCTACATTTTCCAAGGCACTAACAATTACCCAGATTATGGCACCCCATTTACTTGATTATTTTTTGCTCTGATGCATATAAAAATCCATCACTATATTTAAGTCTCTGGACCAAGCTAGTGAGAAAGCTACCTGTAACATTTGTCCCCCTGATGGAATTGTGTGAAGTTCCCTCACAAGGACAATAGGACACAAATTCACATCCAGAGAGTATAGGTACAGGTTGGTAAAAGTAAGGTTAGCGACCCCAATGTATGAGATGGTGTTTAACCAGATGGACCCATGCAGCTTACTGGCACAGAGCATTGGATGGTTTCCTATTTCTTGTTCAACCTGTGGCATCCTCCCTCTTGGGACTTTGACCTGCGAAAGTTACAGTCTCCAATGACAGGTCAAATCCTTCCAGGTTCCTTAATGAACGAGAGCAACTGGTCAATCATCAACAGTGTTCTGAGTACTGTGGACCTGCCTGGTTTCAGGTATCAGATTAACAAGCCTGTCACAAAACATTGACCTGGTTTTATCAGCAGGCATCTCCTCTTGGAACTACTAAAACCCTACCTAGCCCTCCAGCCAAGCTCACAATCAGTTCAAACATTTTGCAACAACAGCTATATGAATTCACAGATTAAAGCAAACTACATTTATTTAGAATTGAAGAATAACATAAAGCACCAAAATCTGTATATGCTTAAAAAATGGTGAGACAATCCTTAATTACTTTAACCTTTGAATTAAATATGGATCTGTAAATGGGATGCCAGGCTTTGATTGAATTCAGAAAGTTTAATCACATCTGTTGTACTGAATTAAAATTGAGCGTTTATTCAATTTTAACCCCTAGCTTCTAATCTCTTTAGTATCAAAACCAGTTGTTTCTGATCTCTTGACAGTTTAGGATGCTTTCTGCATACACTGAGAGTCCAGCTGGACCCAATGGGTCGAGGTATCAAATGTGGTTTCTAATAACAATTCTGTTGACCAGAATTGCACTGCATCGCATCGCAGCTCAGTTTAGTTCCGGTTTTTTGATGAAGATAATAAGTTATTCTCATTGACTGCACATATAGTAGAACCAGAAGCATAATGATCGGGAGGCCAATATAGAGCAATGGAATACAGACTATAGAAACAAGTTGTGTATGTTTGCTATAACTGTTGCTTCCCATAGCAATGCCTCTTACATACCTTAATACTGGTGACCAGAATACAATATTGGATATCCTGAGGATAACAACACTTGCACATGTCTGTCAATTATAATGTCCAAACAATAGAGCAAAACTGATCTTTCACATCAAAGAGACAGTGCGTTGATTAAATCAGGGAAATGAGCTGCTTTGATCTTTTAAGTAATTGAAACCAGATATTCAAGCTGCTCTTGCATTGCGACCCTGGTCTCAGGAGAGCAGTCTGACTGGGCAGCTCTCCCATGTTTGCTTTATAATTGAAAAAAAACTTGCATTTATATAGCGCCTTTCAAGACTCAGGACATCCCAAAGTACTTTACAGCCATTGGAGTAATTTTGAGGTATTATTGTAATGTTGGAAGCACGACAACCAATTTTGTACACAGCAAGATCCCAAGTCTGTTTAAGTGAAATTTGTTAAGGGATGAATATAGGCCAAGACACGGGAACTCTTCTGTTTCAAAATAGTGCCACGGGATCTTTTATATCCAACTGAGGGGATAGACAGGGCTTTAATGTCTCAACAAGAAGACTGCATCTCTGAAATGCAGCACTCCCTCAGTCCTCCACTGAAGTATCAGCCTTGATTTAATGCGCAACTGGGAAATTTGTGGGTGCTGTGATTGTGCATTTTAAGGCTGGCCATGATGCTTAACCAGCACTCTGGTGTAGAAAAGTGACATCGTGTTACACCATTATGAATTAAGAGCAGAACATTTTGTGTGATATAACATGCATGATGCAGCAACATAATATCACCACTGAAACTACTAGCCTTCATTGAGCCAGGCTACAGTTCAAAAGGAAATACGGACATATGAATTAGGAGCCTGCTCTGCCATTTGATAAGATCATGGCTGATCTGACTGTGGCCTCAACTCTACTTTCCTGTCTATCCCCATAACCTTTGTCTCCCTTGTCAACCAAGAATCTGTCTAACTGACCCTTAAAAACATTCAATGACCCTGCCTCCACCGCTCTCTGGGGAAGATAATTCCACATACTAATGACCCTCTGAGAGAAAATAAATTCTCCATATCTCCAACTTAAATAGGAGGCCCCTTATCTTTAAACTGCGTCTCCTAGTTCTAGTCTTTCCCATTAGGGACTACATCCTCTCGGCATCCACCCTGTCAACACCCCCCTCAGGATCTCCTGTTTTAGTCAAACACTTCTCATTCTTCTAAATTTCATTGGATTTGGGCCCACTAATCCTTTACTTGCAGGAATCATTTACCTGAACCTGGTTCCAATATAATTATGTACTTTCATGAGTAAGGAGACCAAAATATGTACGGTATTCCAGATATGGTATCAAGTATAATTGCAATACAACTTTCCTACTTTTATACTCAATTCCCCCTTCCTAACATCTGCTGTATTTGCATACCAATCTTTGTGATTCATGTGCTAGGACACCCAGATCCCTCTGAACCATAGAGCTCTGCAATCTCTCAACATTAAAATAATCTTTTGCTTTTCTGTTCTTCCTGCCAAAGTGGACAAGTTCACATTTTCCCTCATTATATGCACCATCTGCCCTTTTTTGCCTACTCAAACTTTGTTATGCCCTCTGCACAGCTTCTTTCCTACTCATCTTTCTGTCATCAGCAAATTTAACGACCATATATTCAGCCCCTTTATCCTAGCAAAAGGTTTTCCTTTCTGTCCATTTAATGGAAGAATGTGCAGGCTCACCTTGATGTGGACACCAGCAACAGGTGACCTGTGACCAAAAGAAAAAGTAAAGCAGCTTTAAATTGAGCTTCATCCAAAAAGCCTCCCCTCCAACAATGTTGCACATTATTCAGGTGCTTAGTGAACTGTGAGGAGTACTACGAGCTGGTGAGGAAGGTGTGGAGAGAATGCACACTGACCCAGATTGCGTGCAGAGGCTGATTGTGTGTCCAGTAAGAAGGCACTGATCTTCAACATAAACTGAACTGGATGGGTACTGGAACTGTCACTGAGGGTACCTCAATCACAATAACCTAAAAAGTTGAGGATATGTTTATATTAAATAGAGATGAGTGACCTGGCATGTTTTTGAGTGGCTGCTGGTGGCTATATAGTGAAGTTTGTCAGCAGAGATCTATCTTATCTGAAACAACTCTGCAGGATTTGTACAATAAAAATGGAAGAGAACTTTCTTTTATATTTGGAAAACGAAATGTGCCCTGTGTTCCATCCTGAATTATTCCTGCAGTAAGGCATTGTGTGATCTGTTTTTGACTCCCTCACCACCGTATGCCCCTTTATCCTATTGGAAAGTGAGATCTGTGCCAAGAGAAGTACAACACTGAAGATGGTTGTTCCATTCACCAAAGATTGTTTTCTATGGTCTAATTGAAAGGAAACATTTTTATGTGGAGCGATTATCCTTTAGGACCTTACCGATTGCAGCAATCACTCCTTGCCAAGGAGATGGCTACTCAACATTCATCAGCAGGATGAGCTATAGAAATAAAAGTCTTGTTAAACATCTCAAAATAACCTCGGTGCCTTTGAGTAAGGGAGTAGAATAGTTAGCTGCTCCTGATTGTTGTTCATTGAACCCTTGTGGGACATCCCTATAGTGTATCCTCTGACAATTGACGACAAGATCACTCGCCATTGACATGCACATGGAAATAATGACTGATTGGACAAGGTAAAGGGAGACAGCAGCTCCTTGTGGAACTATAACCATCAAGGAGCATCCTATTCAGAAGAAGGGTAAGTTTAGGATGTAGATAGAAACTTTCCTGTGATTATCTAAAGGCAGTGGTGTGGCAGTTTCTGGTAAGTTGAATGGGCTCCCAGCAATCGATAACTTAGTCGTTGTAATTTTGTAGGCCAATGCATTGGTACCAATTTAATCTGGCCCTGGCAAGCTTCCTGATTTATAAACCTTGGGGCTTTCCTGCCTATATTCTGCCCAGCTCCAGGTTGTTGACTAAGTTGGAATTCAGTCTTCTCTATTTTGTTTGGTTATTTATCAGCAAAGATGAAAGGATTATTTCTAGGATACAGGATTATCCCTGCTTCCAAACACAAACCAGAGGTCCCATTAAATTATAGAAACAGTAAATCATAGAATTAAGATCCAACTATTTATTAGAACAGTTTATCTTGTGACTTTTTTTTTAGACCGCCTTTCCTTTGGTCGATGTCATAGCTTACACTTTAGCAATTGGATACAGTGGTGAATGGAAACCGCAGATCAATGTTCCAACACACACTGGGCTCAGTTTGGCCCAACAATTGGGTTTGTGATTTTTGACAAGACATTGGCATGAGAAAAAGATTCCCTGTCTCCTCCCCCATGTCGAAATGAGTTCTGTTTGTGGAGGTGTGGTACACGCTAGAGTATGAATAAAGATGGAGAATTATTTTTAAATTCCTGGCTAGACCAGCATTTAGTACCTATTCTTAATTGCATTCAGAACATGGTGGTGAGCTGCCACCTTGAATCGCGGTAGTCCATGCAGCGTAGGGACACCCACAATGCTATTTAGGGAGGGAGTTACAAGATTTGTATCCAACAACAGTTCCAGTTCAGCATGGTGGGGAGCTTGGAGTTCATGGTGTTCCCATGCATCTTTAGTCCTTGTCTGAGGTGGCAGAGGTTGCGGGTTTGGAAGATGTTGTTGAAGACCTTGGTGAATTGCTGCAGTGCACCTCGTAGATGGTACTGCTTCCACTGTGCATCGATGGTGAGGGGAATGGATGTTGCAGGTGGAGAATGGGGTACCAATCATGAGGCTACTTTGTCCTGTATGGTGTCAAGCTTCTTGTGTAGTTGGAGCTGCACTTATCCAGGCAAATGGAATGTATTCCATCAAACTCCTGACTTGTTGCTTGTAGACGGTGGACAAGCTTTGGCAAGTCAGGAGGCTAGACTCTGACATGCTCTTATATCCACACTATTCACATCGCTGGTCCAGTTCATTTACTGGTCAGTGGTAACTCCCAGGATGATGATAGAAGGGGATTCAGTGATGGTGATGCTATTGAATGCGAAGGGGAGATGGTTGGATCCTCTTTCTTCGAGATGGTCATTGTTTGTGCAGCTGATAATGCTGAAAATTGAGCCAGATCTCAAATTGAAATCCATTCATCTGAATTTTTTTGCTGTAGAAACAAGGAGGGAAAACTACTAAACACTAAAGCACAGGATTCCAGTGATTCCTACCAAAATTTGAAGAATTAAAATGTTTATTAAAAGGGGGAAATATTTAAAACTTGAACACAAGATAAAAGTTGCACAGTTGGAAATAAATCTTATGAAATACCCCAAGATGCTTTATCAAAGGTACACAAAACAATCTTTTTAGCAATAATCCTTATAAATTCATAAAATCCAGGAAATCTTTCCCAAACCGAGAAATTGCCTTCACTTTAAACAGAAGTACAATCCATAACTTCCCAGGACTAATCCACACTGATGTGGTTTTTCCAAAGAGAGATCCAAACAGTTTCTCAGGACAAATATTTTCCTGGCCCAAAACTCAGTTACTTTTCTTCAACTAAAAGGCTTTCACAACTTTCCAAACATACTCCAAAGCACAAAGGAGTTGGCTTTCAGCAGGACTAACCCCCTGCCCCCAAAGCACACGCGCACGCACACACACAGCAACTATCTACAGCTGAAAACCAGTTTCATAAATACTTTTCCACCCCTTTCACCTTAGCTTTCCATTGTCTTTAAATGTCCCACTGAAAATTCAGGTTCCTAAAAGTTAAAACTTTTCATGTTTCTATTTTATATCTATTTTGGGTCAATAACATTTTTAAAAGCCTGTCCCTGTTTACTGATGAATCTCCTGTAAAGTGCAAATGCTCTTTGTCACATTTGAGACTCATTTGAAATGTAACAGCTACATGTCAATTTCAATACTTAACTCCAAATGCAAATTTCACATCTACTCTGTTTACTTATAAATTATGACCCACTATAAGGCTTGCAAAATGGAAGAAGATAATGCCTTCAATCATTCATTTATTAGATTCCACAGACAACCTGACTCCAACAACCTATTCTTTGATCAATGCTGGACGCACACACTGACGTAGCTTTACCCTCACCTGTACAGCATATGTATATAAACACAGAAATATAAAAAGATACACATCTCAGCACACGTGGTGTGTGGCGTGACTGTTTTTTGTCATCAGCCCAAGCTTGAATATTGTCCAGGTCTTGTCGCATATGAACCCAGTCTGCTTCAGTATCTGAGGAGTCATGAATGGTGCTGAACATGATGCAATCATCAGCAAACATTTTCACTCCTGACCTTAGAACGGAGGGAAGTTGAAGTTTCTGAAGATGGTTGGGCCCAGGACTAGCCTGAGGAACTCCTGCAGTGATGTCCTGGGACTGTCCAAAGATGTGCAGGTTAGGTGGATTGGTAATGCTATGTTGCCCCTTCATGTCCCAAGTTGGTTGTAGGTTAGGGGGATTAGTGAGGTAAATACATGGGGTTACAGGGATAGGGCCTGGTTAAGATGATCTGCCAGAGGGTCAGTGCAGACTCGATGGGCTGAATGGTCTCCTTATTTACTGCAGGGAGTCTGTGATTCTATGACTAGGATAATTGACCTTCAACAACCACAACATCTTTTTTTTTCCTTGTTAAGCCTGCTGTATTGTAGAGAGTCCAAAATGAAGTGTCAATGTGGATTTTTTGGTATTTGTTGCTTGTATATACAATCCAAAGAGGCAGGTTTGAAATCTGGATTGTGATGCTGCACTTCAGGATGTGATCAGAGGGGGAGGGTGCTTGGCATTTAAGTGAGTGAGATTCTGAAATTGAGATAAAATGGATGACAACAGGAAAAGGGTTGCGAAACTGGGGGCAATCAGAGTAATGATGGATTAAAGTATACATTTTCTTGATCTGTGTGAAGGGGACTGACAATATTTATCCTACACATTACACTGAAGCTGTGTAGTGTTTGTTTCACTGTGTATAGGTGCAGCTTTTCTATTTCCATGAGGTACTGGTCCGGTACCATGCAGTGTGTCTGAATATGTTTAGTTTGTGTGTACTGTGAGCCAGGATGTGTGTGTCTGCGTGTATGTCTGAGTGTATGTGTAGGCGTGAGTTTTTTTTGTCCTTTTAAGCACGTGTGTTTGTTTGTGAGGTCTTATGCCCAGATATGTCAGCAAATGGAAATACTTGTGTGCAGCAATCGAAATTCTGTCCCAGCTAAGTCAGCACAAACGATAAATCAAAGGTGTGGCCTCGTGGCTTGTTTGCTCAGTATCACACCACACCGTGTTTGTATTCGCTGGGCTGTACTGTGTAAGACGGGTTAATGTACTCTTCTGCGGACCTGGGCTGCTCCAGTGTGAATGTATAGAACTAGCCAACTCCAAAACTGCAATGGGAGTACTGGACAAGGAGAGCACTGGACACCCTTGCATTTTAGTCTGACTGCATTTCACACTATATTCAGTTGAAAGCAGTGATACAGGAAAGCAGCGTTTGTGCATAAGTCTTTGGGCTACTTCTGGCACCATGTCCAGAAGCCCTTTGATCTTCTCAAAACTCTTTGATCTGAGATTTTATGCTGCTGGGTAGCTGCCAGTGTGGTTATAAACATTTCCCCAGAATAGAGACTTCAATTGTCAGCTTCTTTTGAGAAGGGTTGGGGATAAGGAGTATCAAGAGGCTGCTGCATCCTCATGACACGCACTGCTGTTTCATGTTGGTGTTGAGGTTTATGCTACTGTTGTTTGTTTTTATACAGAAGAAAACTTTGTCCAAGGTTTCTACATTCAATGAGTCTGAATAGATGGCGAGCCAGCCAATAGTACAGTTCTTGCCGTTTTGCTTGTGGAAATGTTGAAGTGGCTGGTATCTTTCGGGTTATGATGTGGAGGTGCTGGCGTTGGACGGGGGTAAACACAGTAAGGAGTCTAACAACACCAGGTTAAAGTCCAACAGGTTTATTTGGTTTCTCAGCCGAGGGCTCAATTTTTGCCCCACCACCAAAATAGACCCCATCAGTCTCGCAGCAGACAGAGGAATTCATCAGGCAAATGAGGCTGCGGGAGTTCTTCCACAAACCCCAAGAGGCCAACAGCGAAACAAAAGCTAGTGGCGTTTGCTACCAAATAAACCTGTTGGACTTTAACCTGGTGTTGTTAGACTCCTTACTATCTTTCGGGTTGACATTCACATCATTCTGTATTCCTCTAGTGCAGTGACTTAAACCATTTTGCATGCAAACATCAACTATAGACCCCATACCTGCAGTGCTGATTGGTCCAAGCTAACTATTTATGGTCAGCATATCAGACCAATCATATTCCAACAATCAATTCTACATGAGCCAATAAGCAAAGGGGGAAGATCCAGGAAGTGCATTATCCCAGATTGATCTATACAGAACAGCTGGGATTGATCCCCAGACAGCTCCATTTTCCAGCTCTTGGTTGGGAAGCCATAGGAATGCTTCAGTTGGGTTTCCATATCCCTGGGTTAGTGAGGGACAAATGAACCATTGTAAATTAACCTGTTCCTGAACGTATCCCTTACGGAAAGGAATGAATATGGTTATCAGTATTGTGTTGTGCTCAGTTGTGATGCCAGCCCTGAATTGCATGCTTGTGCAATACTACATGTGAAGACTGCCCAGTTAAATGAGCATCTGAAGGGCTAGTATCTCTGGAACTGCATCCTTAAGAATCATCACTCTCAGTAATAGAGGAGAGAAAATTGGGAAAGGTCAATGTTTCAGATGAACTGGCCAATTCGTCTGAATGGCAAATTGTAGGATTGCATTAGCCAATCCATTTTAACGTTGGCATCTGAAAGCTTAATCCATCTCCAGTGGATGAATTGCTCATGAGTATCCATTGCCACTGGTGGGGTAGAAGGTTGAACAGGGGTGGCTGTGTTGCTGGTATGTAGAAAGTTATTCCAGTAGTGGGTCAGGGAGTGGTAGTGGCTCCATCACTTTAAGCTATTTTACTTGATAATATCACTATTAACTGGCAAATGGAAGCTGGTAACCAACACAACGTGAGTCTGACTGATTACTGAAGTACATTCAAATACAAAACCTTACAGTATCCAGGTATTTTGTATTGCTGGCTGCTTGGATTGTACCTATATGAAAATGAGATTGAAGAATCATTGCTGAGTACTATAAAATCTAAACCTGGAGGTAGCATTCAGAATAGTGAATTCCAGAATAGTGAATTCAAAATCAAATCCGGCAAAGTCAAGTAAAGAGAAAGAAAAACTGGATTGAGGGAGATAAAAGACAAAGAAAAAGTAAAACAAAATGTATCAAAATATTTTTTTTAAATCTCCAACAATTAAAAGCTGAAAGAACAAAACCATACACTTCAAAATTTATTTTTTAGTGCTAGAGTGCTTAAACATAGGGAGAGAGGAAGCAGTGATTCCTCAATCTAATTTTTTAAGGAGATTTACAGTTGCACGCCCGGGTAAGATAGGTCCCAGATGCTCGGTAGAGGGCATGTACCTTTTGGATGGTTGGCTGACAGGAATTTGCCAAGCAAAAGCCCCAGAAAATCCAAGGGCAAGTGTAAACCTAACGAATGGCTGGTGTTTACAGCAAAATCTGGCCCCATGATACCCATGCTACCCCATGATACCCAGCCAAGCAGCTCATACAGAATACCTGGATACCTGATTTATACAATTTGACATTTGTGTTTCAAAATGAGTCAGACTCGATTTGAATTGGTTACCAATGTGCCTTTGTCAGGTAATGGGGATTTGCTGAAATTGAACAGCTTATAGCAATGATAAAGAAGACATTAACTCTCCCTATTCCGCACACAAGGAGTCACTGATGAACAGCATCAATTACTGCAATAATTTTCTACAAACCATCAATGTAACCATCTCTGTGCAATTTAACACCCTTGAGATGGGCACTCAGCAGCAGACTGGGGAACTAGCACTCTAGGCAAGCCTAGAGTTCTCCCAAATGTGTTGGTGAGAACTGATTTCAATTTCCCACTACTGAGATCAGACTGACTGGCCTATAATTATTCAGCCTATCCCTTGCTCCCTTTTTAAACAAAGGTACAACATTAGCAGACCTCCAATCCTCTGGCGCCTCATCCCTATCCAGTGAGGGTTGAAAATGATGGTCAGACCCTCTGCAATTTCCTCCCTGGCTTCTTTTAACAGCTTGGGGTACAATACATCCAGCCTGGTGATTTATCCACTTTCAAGGAACTCTTTCCCTGTAGTACTTCCTCTCTCCCTATGCTCATCACTTCAATACTGAAAGCTGGCACCTCTCGACAGGGAAGAGTACTTGCAGTACACCCTCAGTGAGGAACTGGATATTCAGCCTAGATTTTTGAGCTCAAGTCTCTTGAGTGGGTCTTGAACCTGCAGCCTTCTGATTCAGGTGATAATGCTACCCACTGAACCACGGCTGGCACAGACTGAACCACAGCCCACCTAGCTTCTCTCTAGGGTTGGTGAAGCACACTGTCTGGGTCACATCAACACTTGGGGAGCTGTAGTACTTTTAAAGTGCGTGTGGAATAAAGTAACATGTCCAGCCAGGATCTTCCAGGAAAGAAACTGTTCCTCGATGAGCCGGATGTGTTGGTGCTGATACTCTTTCGTATCTGCTCATCTCTGCCAAAGGAAAAGCAACAGAAAGCAACATGTGTTTACACTTTTAACACAGGTAGTTTAACATTAAGCATAACTGGATGATCAAGTTTCCAAACGTCTGCTCTTCTGCAGTTAGTAATCCTACACTTCAAGTATTTGTTTGGACTACTGGAACATTCTCTGAAAAAGAGCTTTCCTGTTAGAGTCCATTAGTGCCTTCTTAATGTCTTCTAATCCCCAACACAGATTCGGGGCTGAAGTAATGAGGTAAACTGGATGGTGGTTAAAAGGGATTGTTCGCTCAGAAGTCAGCCAATTGCCACATCTTTTCTCAGTTGCCTCTCTAAATCTTAGGGGGCAGGTCTCTTTACCATCTCCACTTTGTTCTCCACAAGCCTGGACTCAAACCAACATGATGAAGAAAGGATGTACAATAGACTGGAAAACGGCTAGAATTTTTCTTCTGCAAACTAAATCAAACTTTCCATTCTTCAGATAGTTGGGTCTTGTGGGCTGCAACCACAAGATAGCTTATTACAAAGGAAAGGTGTATGTATCACTGGATTTTGTCACTGCCATTGTTCACCGTGAGGGTGAGGGGCAGATGGTAGAACTTTTTGTGTAAAGTTTAATCTGATGAGCTTTTTGTTTGGGTGAAAGTTGAGATCTGTATGGGGAAATGGTGAGAGGTTTAACATATATCATTGCATTAATTGAACTAACTCTGCTTTGGAGGCTGATATAGGAAGCAGCATGGCAGCCAGCTATGATGTCTGGTACTTACTGACCCATCAGTGTATGAACAGTTTGGTTCTCTAATAGGCCGCAGAGTAAGGAAATCCTTGTACTAGATCCGGTGGATATGTCATTTTTCCCAGTCTTGCTGGGCAGATGACCAGTTTTGGGCAGTTGAGATGTACTTATATACATGTGTACAGCCCTGCACACAGCAATGTAAAGAGTGACAGAAAGATGAATTGAGAATGTTGTGTATTGACATCTTGAAGAATTCTGCCTAGTACACAAAGATGCACATTAACTGGAGGGTTCTCACTGGGACTGCAGTAAAGTATTTCAGGGATTCAATGAAAAGTTCATGCTGAGTCCACCCAGCTTTAATTTTGCTCACTAATCTCTGGTGTGGGACCTTGTCAAAAGCCTTTTGGAAGTCCAAACACACAACATCCACTGGTTCACCCTTGTCCACCCTATTGGTCACATCCTCAAAAAATTCCAAAAGATTTATCAAGCACGATTTCCCTTTAGTTAATCAGTGCTGACTTGGACCAATCCTGTCCCCACTTTCCAAATGCTCCGTTATATAATTGACTCTTTACACATCGCTCATTTTCATCACTCTTCAATTGGTGGCCGTACCTTCAGCTACCTAAACCCTAAAGTTTAGAATTCCCTTCCCTTCCTAAACCTCTCCACTTTTCTCTCCTTTAAGACACTCCTTAAAACCTACCTCTGACAAAGCTTTTGGTGGCTTGCCTAATATCTCCTTTAGTGACTTGGTGTCAAATCTTATTTGATAACTGTTTTACTACTTTAAAGGTGTATGCAAATACAGGTTGCTATTGACAAGTTGTCTGCTGTAGAGCAGCACAGATGCCACTTAATTATATTAGGAGTGTCAATGCAACATTTCAGTTTTCTCACTTACATTTCAATGGAGTACAGGCTGGTCACACGCACAAAGTTAATGCATCAGTAGTGCTCCAGTGTTCATCCTCACTCAGCCTCAGTTTAACTTAATGGTTAATCTCCAAGTCAACCATGGAGGACCAGTGGATAATGATTGATACTGTTTGCAAAAAGTGATGACCTGTATCAAATGTTTCTTAAATAAGATGCATTTTTATTTTTCTAACACTCCAACTAGGTGTGCGTTGGCAACCTGTGGGTGCAGCAAAGTCATCCCGGTTTGGGGATCCCACAGCATCCTTGCCCGCCATTTGAGATATTGCAGATTTAGATTGGTGGCCCCTGGATTAGGAGTTGTTCTGGTTGGAGGGAGAGAATACCAGCCTGCCCTAACTCAAAGTTTTGGTTATCTGATTTGGAGAAAGCCAGGAACTGGTAGAAAGGTTCCACTCTGTTCAGAGGTAGCAGTTTTGTGTTCTGCGAATGTTCCACCCTTGAACAACACCACTAAATTGTTACAAATTTGGACTCTTGGATACAATGATGATAAGTGTTCTGAACAATCTTCCATTTGGATGTACGTTTATATTGTACCATAGCGATATAATAAGGCTATAATTGTTCCAGTGATCTGAATTAGATATTTATGCTTTTACTATGTGTTTGCATTTTTTCAAAGGCAGACTAACATTTGGTGATACTTGCCTAAATATAAATTAATAAGCTGTTTTATTTCACAAAATATACTGCGCATCAATTGTGACCAGACTCACTTAGTTGAAAAAATGCAATTTGTCTTCCCAAACTAGGAATTCATGATGTATCCCCAAATCAGTGAGCTGTATTTTTTGACTTAAAATAATTCCCAACACCCCTCCTGTATTCTTGTCTCTCGCTGAAGCTTGACTTCACAATTAATTTGCAGAACAACACATTTACTGTATTAAGCACCTTTCACAACCTCAGCGCATCCCAGATGATTTCCAGCTAATGAAATGCTTTTGGAATGTACTCGCTATTGTAATGAAGTCAGATTGCATACAACAAGGTCTCTCAAACAAAGCAATATGATAATGACCAGATAATCTGTCTTCAGTGACTTAAATTATTTAAAAATTTGACTAATTTTTAGCCTTTCTTGAATCTGACCGTCCATGTCTCTGTCTCTATCTTTATTACTCTCTCGGTTGACTGACAGGACTTAAGACCTTCCTGGGCCCCTGCAGAATACATTATATCAGAAACTTTCCAACACTATTTGTAACTATTTGTGAGACAGGCTAGCAAATTGCTTATTATTTACAGTCAGTGGAGAAACAATATCAAAGCTTAACTCATTAGTAATCTAACTATCTTAGTCCCTTTTTGAACTTGTGGAAATATTCCTGGCATTAAAACCATAATGCTTAAAAGTAAGTTTTCAAATCCTGTTTTAAAAAAAGTGATCAAGAAAATCCAGAACATGATGCCAACTAGCTGGTCAGTCATGTCACCTGCTGTTTCTGCAATGTACCTGAGAACAAATTGGCCACCACATTCTACTAAAGAGTCATAGAGTTTTAGAGAGGCCCTTCGGACCATCATGTGTGCACCGCCATTCAAGCACCTATTTATTCTAATCTCGTTTTCCCGCATTTGGTCCGTAGCCTTGTGTGCTATGGGGTTTCAAGTGCTCATCTAAATGCTGCTTAAATGTTGTGAGGGTTCCCACCTCTGCCAAGCTTTCAGGCAGTGACTCCAGATTCCTAACATCCTCCAGGCATAACCGAAGTTATTAATTTGCTTTGAAATGTCAATGAGGATGTGATGAGGTGCCACAAAAGTTTTTCCTTTTTTCTCCCTCTGTGACAGTTGCAACTTGAGAACCAGGAGTAACCAGTCTTGAAGCTGAGTGTAATCAATCCATGGTCAGCTCGGGGCAAGAGCTGGGACAATGACCGCTCTGCACTCAGAACCAGAGTCTTATTTTTCTTATGAATTTGAATCAGCCGTCAGGTATATGTATTGTGGGTGCTTCAGCATGCTGGCATCTTTCCTACAGTGCCTTATGACAAATCAGAATGCAACCCCTCTCCCAGTTGGCTGCTGTCATCCTTCATGCACTTGTAGCCAATTATTGTGAATGCCATCTTTGCCCATTTCCTCACTCTCCTTTGGACCCATCACTCTTTTTAAAATGGGTAGGTTAGTTACTCAACCCTAAATCCCAGCTCCGTCCATGCTTCAGTGTTTTGCACTGGGAGTACCGATTGAACGATTAAAGACCCCCTTTCTTGACACCTCAGATTTCAATGTCTTGTACCTACGTTCTACCGCAGGGCCCATGACAGTCTGCTGATTAACCCTTCTCAGACTGCAGAAGTGGCAGGAAACAAATCAAAATGGACCCTGGTATATTATTTATTGAGCAATTTGGACAGCAAAACCGGAGTCCCCCTCGAGTCCTGTGGCACAAAGCTACAGTTTAACTCTTTGCAGAGTAATGAATTCTGATTTATGGCTAAGTTCTGGGACTGAAGATAAAAGGCTCAGGTCTTTGTTGCTTGGTAGTGGAGAAAATGAGTAGGCCTCCCTGTCATGTGGTCTTGGAATCATTTGTATCCACCTGAGGGGAAATAATCTCTCATTAAAAATGCATTGTCTGGCAATGCAGCATTCTCTCCGTAGTGCACTGAAATGTCAGCTTAGATCATTGTCTTCCCAGAGCGTTGTGGATGCTCCATTATTGAGTATTTTCAAGACTACAATCGATAAGATTTTCAGTCCCTCAGGATATCAGTGGGGAGAGGACAGAAGGTAAAAGATCAGCCATGATTGTGTTGAATGTCAGAACAGGCTCAGGGGCCAAAGGGCCTACCCCTGCTCAGATTTATGTTCTCCTGAGTCTCGGAGTGAGACTTGAATCCAGGATCTTCTGACTTAGAGGTGAGAGTGTTAGTTCTCTGCCAAGGCTGACTTAATTCAAAAAAGCAGCCGTTTAAATAGCTTTGAAAATCTCTGGTGCTGAAACCACCATTAACAGAATAGAGTTGACATACTGATACGCTGCAATGAGGGAGACGAGAAACTACCATCTCTTACTGGCATTGTACCCCATGAGAGGGTGACATGGGCACTCTTCTGGTATATGCTGTGAGTAGGCAACACAAACCCCCCTTAGAGGTACAGTGACAGACACTTATCCATTATGCTGATGTAGTGAATGTATTCTTCTCTTGGTATAACATGATGAGAGAGTGACACAGTACAACAAAAATTTGCATTTATAGTAGCGCATTTAGTAATAGGGCCAATTGTGCTTCACTTTCCAAACCCATGACGTTACCGCCTGGAAGGACAAAGTGCATGGGAACACCACCTGTAAATTCTCCTCCAAGCCACACACCTTCCTTTCTTGTAACTATATTGCTGTTCCTTTACTGTTACTAGATCAAAATCCTGGAACTCCCTTCCCGGTAGCATTTTGGGTGCAGCTACATCACGTGGACTTCAGTGGTTCAAGAAGGCGGTTCATCATCACCACCTAGAGGACAATTAAGAATGGGCAATAAATGCTGGCCTTGATGCTGGTATCCCATGAATGAAGGTTTAAAAAAGCATTTGAAACAAAATTTGACATTGAACCACTCGAGATATTAGGATAAGTGACCAAAAGCTTGGCCAAGCGGATAAGTTTTAAGGAGCATAGAGAAATGGTGAAGGTTTAGGGAAAGAATTGCAGTGTTTAATGCCAAGGAGGCTGAATATATGGCCACAAATGGTGGAGCAATTCAAATCAGGATCATGCAAGGCCAGGTTTGGAGTACGAGAGTGTGATGCTTTGCTGGTACTGTACGAGAGGAGCACTGCAGACAATCCTATTGGTGCAGCAAGGTGAGTGGCACAGACACTGACCTCTCCTGTTTGAAAGAGGCAATGAAATATCACTGGCACAACCCAAAGGCACGCCCACCGCGTGCATTGCCAAATATACTTTAGAGCATTCTCTGACCCCAGGAGGTTGAGATATGTCCCAGTAGATGGGCTGAGTGCACCATGCAGACTGGGTTTCTGCAAGCCATCTTTACGATGCTGACTAAGAATGAGCTCGCGCATCGGCCTGTGTCCAGCTGGCAGTAGATGAGCAGAGATGAAAGTGAAAAGTGAAATCACGCACCACAGTAATGACTCCTGTGCACAAACAGGAAGATGCAAGTTACATTTCAATTACACTTTTCCTTTGATTTGATTCCAAGTGCAGTTTAATTTTTAATCAAGTTACCATATTGCTTGTATGACCTGCTTATCAAATACAGTATTTGCAGAAAAGCTCATGTTACAGCAGTACACTCTCGGTGCTGGGGTGTTTAAAGATTGCCTTTTGGTAAGACCGGAAAGGACTGGGTACAATGCCCTATTTGTATATAATTCCGCTACTGAAACAGATGCCAGCTGGAACATCGCGTCTCCACAGATGAAATTCAATGAAGTGCAAGACTGGTGGGAACAAAAAAGGAGTTTGAATTTCACAGTCAATAAAACTTCAGAAGTTTCATCATCGCCTTAAACACTTTTCCTGCGTTATTGAAGTAACAGCTGGCTGAATGTGAAAAAAGAAACATTCGAGGCAAAGTGGCTTCATTCCAGCAGGATTGTGATGGACTGTCTGTCAGAGGGGTTGGTAACTCCTGCATAAGAGTGATTGATTAGAGAGATTGGGCGCTCCTAACGGCAGGATGAAGGATCAAAGAGGTTAATAGATTGATAAGAGAGTGACGGAGTCCTATCAAGAGTGGGTGTTGGCTATGATAGGAGCGAATAACTATCAATTGGAGGCACATGTATAGATGGATAGAGGGGATATTATTCACAGCCTTGAGTGAGTCATGTAATGAGTGCTTTATGACAAAATTGTTCTTTATCTGAATGGAGTCCATCAAGCTATGTTTATCCTACCAGAAATATCTGCAAGGTTTCTGACATGTAAGCCACATGTTTTACAACTCCCAGCCTCTTCTGATTAAAGGAATATTGTGCAGCATCAGGACAAAAATGATAGATCCAATATGCAAGGGTGATCACACAAAATACATAATGGAAGACAAGATGCCATATGGACCAGATTTTGCGTGAGCCACATGGTGAAATTGGCAGCTTGGTGTCCCCTGTTACGCTCAGGGCAGGGAACAGCTAAATAGGTGCTTTATCTGGTTACATTTTCCTGTATTCCATTTCAATATTTACAAATGTTTTATGGTTTTATTTTTTTCTTGCTCTCATTCTCATCCATTTATCACTGAGTCAGTGTCCAGGAGACCAACCCTTCATGTTGGTGCAACCTTATGCTGAGGTTGCTCCATCCTGTCATTTATTCTGGGTGAACTGTATGTTGCTGTTGACAGGATTCCATTTTGGACAGTAATAATTCTTCGCCTTTCCCTGTTCAGCTGCATAGTTTTAAGACGGTGATTTATTTTGGGATTGTATTGACCCATGTAACCAATGATAAACTGAACATGCAGGTTGCAGCTTATTCCACTCTTCATGCATCATAGGAACTCTTGTTGTTCAGGAGTCTTAGTTTAGAAGTCAGTAGCTGTTGAAACTGAGATTCCAAATGTGCTGTAAGTGACAGCATTGGAATAAACAAATGTGCAGTCCCATATTTGCATATGATCCTCACTTGTAACTTTGCACAAACTAAGAATTTGGTCTGTATACGACTTTGGAACAACCACGTTGCTTCTTTTCTATTTATCCAACACTTTGGCATAATGTGTGCTGTTTGCAGCTCGCTCGCTCTGTTTCTTCTCCTGAAGGACTAAGAATGCTGCTAATTGCACCCAAAGTGCTGAGCCCACTGTGTATTGAAATCAGAAGGTGGAATATCAGTCCTTTCATCACCTCATTCTGCTCAATGGATTAATTCCCAAACTGTGTTCTGAGGATAATAGGTAAACAACATTGCACTAGATCCTCCAACTTGATTGCTCCTACACCACTTTCAATAATTAGCAGTGGCTTCACCCCAGAGACGCAAGACAATGGGGAATCATCTGCACTCTTCAGCATTGGTACCTGTGGCAGCACTGTGTGAGCACAGACGCATAACCTGAAAAACATAACTGTTACTGTAACTGGAATGAATAATGTATAGTACAATAAGGAGTAATTGGAAAGCTTTGGGACTCTTAAAAGTGAACATTTTTAAAACGACTTTCAGAATAGGACTTCTACCTTTAGAAGCCAAAATCTGACCAGGCAGGACATTGAAAAAAAGCCTATATGCATGGAATTGGAGTTGGAGCTGATGGCACCAACAACTCAACTCTCCCTCCATTTACTCTGAACCTCGTGTTTTCCATAAGCAATTTAAAAAAGGAGTGTTTACCTTTTGGAAGAAATAAATGGAGCAGTTCTAGCCAGATCACACGTGAATAACACCTCCCATTATTTTAGACCAACTTCTTGTCACTAATTTGGGAGGAAGCTTACATTTTCAATTCAAAATATCAGCTTATTTTGATGCAGCTAAAGATGAACCTACTGAGTGTTTAAATGAACATTTCCCCCACATTGAATGACATGCAGCAAGATTACTATCCGGAGTTTCCTTTGGGTGATGGTAGCCCTATTCCAATGGGCAACTGTCCTGAAAATTACTTCCAGAAAATTAAAGAAGGATTCCCAATTTACCATTTACAAGGTACCTCACAAAACAAGCTGCAGCTTGGAGTTAAATAGTGAGGATGAATAAAAAGTGCAGGTTCCAGGCAACTCCCCAGGCCACTCATGACTACACAGCAGCATCAGAGACTTGGCCACAGGGCGTTCACCTGCCCTATAACTGGAGATTGATAGGGGGTTGGCAGCTGGGTTTGGAGCACCATGTGGTGCAACAACGGGGAGGAAAACTGAAAAAGGGAAATAAAATAATATCCAGCCTCCACGGTGCTGGGGGCTTGACAGAGGAAGGGAATTACTGATTACAATTCTATGAACACTCCCATGTCTTAACCAATGCAAAAGGGGCTTTGGTTTTAGCAACCAAAAGAAAAAACTAAAACTGTCCACAGTAGTTCTCAGCTGATCATGTGAACCCAGGGTGAGGCTCAACTCCAGGCACCCAGGATGGGGGACTTCTCAGCACCTGACAGCTTATACTTAAAGTTGATGCTAGCCAGAGTTGCTGAATTTGCAAAACAAGGTGCCAGTACTGACCATTTTGCTTTGTATTTTATACCGCTGTGTGTGTGGAATTCTCCATAATGTCCTTTACCCTGCACTGTAATCTAGAATCTGCAGTTACCCTAACTCTTTGCTACAAACATTCCAAAGCAGGAATGATGAGCTCCAGGTATGTAAACCTATAACTATAGTTAACCTGTATAATTAAAAATACCAAAAGGCCTTTAACACTAGAACAAGCAGCAAAAGCCATATCACTCCTCGGTGTTCAATATCAACATTGCATTCAAGGGGCACAAGTCCAGCAATAGCCATGCAACTTAAATCTGCTTCAACCATCAATCTGTGCCAGCCCAGGGGTAAAGACAAACCAGTGCACCTGGGAGCACCTGAGGTTTCTGCAGGAAGGTGAACTGTAATGTAGGTAAATGTGGATCCCAAATTAGTCGAGATCAACACATGGGGAAAGTTCAGGATGGCTGAAAGACTGGTTGATGCCCAAATCTCCCCAATTATATAGACATGTGGATCCATTCCTAACCTCAGTTACAGGCAAGGCATTTTGTGAATTAGAAAATAACAAAGAACATGATATAGTTGTAATCAGCAGCTGTTTTTTTTCCTTGTATATTTTTTTTCCTCTTTTTATGTATATGATTCTTGCAATTTAATAGAAGATTTCTATTGCTTTGTTTGGCAGTTTCATCCTCTGTGGCTGTGTAACACCAGTGAAGATGAACAACAAGAGTATGACTTTGTCAGTATGGTCAAACTGGAGCGTCCTGACCGAGACCCACATCCTTGTCTCTCTCTCTTCAACAAGGTAGGGAACGTATACATACACATGTACATTTTAGTGTTTGATCACTTGAAGATTATATCTAACAAGTGACGTATATGTTTTTTTTTAGAAACCTGCATATAAAAGCTGGTCCCAGTCTCAGAAGGCTTTCAGTTCTGAATTAAAGATCTTTAAACATCAGTGCATTTTTAAGCAACTTCTATGTTCTGAAGAATTTGCCAGGCTGATCCTGGCTCCACTAACTTCCTCCAGTCTCACCCAGCTCAGATTGGGTATAATTTCATGGGACCAGAAGCCTTTTAATCCTTTGTCTTGTCTCTGATTGCAAGTGGTTCTATGAAGTCAGAAGCTCTTTGCCCAACAGGCCATTCATGTATGAGCTTTAGCAGTGAGTACCCGCCAGATATTTAACCTGTGGGCCACGTTACAACCAAGGCCAGTTATTTGATGTCCAGGTGCTGAACTGGAGCTTTCCAGTGTTTGTTGCTGAACTTTTAAAAATCCAGTGATGGTGGAAGTGAGGACAGCACCAGGAGAGTGAATATTTGACGGCACAAAGCACACTAACGGATTGACCGCATTATGTAAAGTAGCCACTCCCCTGAAACCAGCATTGCTGGTTTCTGTGGCCCCATTTTCCTTGACTCCTCTATTTGCTTGAATCGTTCTCTGCCTCTCCCAGCACCTAATCCATACAAGTAAGTACATGTAATAAATTCGTGGTAGACCCAATCTGGGTAATTTTGCATTCTCCTTCATCCCTCTCCCAGACGCTAATTTTCTAGACCTGGAGTCCCAAGTTTCTGTTCCATTCTTGTCTTAATGACATTTAATGAAACACTGCAGATTTTGAGGAAATGGAAATTTACAGCTGCTCCAGGTACAGTCACCAGAGAATTGGCCCATGCCAGGTAATAAGGACGCGCTGTCCTGCTCCCTTTTTGGCTTGTAGCTGATTATGGTGTAGCTGAGCAGCCTCGGGGCCATCACCCACATAGCATCCATTTTTCTTTTGATATGTTTATTCTTTATTCTTCAGTCACAGCAAGCCATCGTATGTTACCTTTCAAGTTTCTGTCCCATCAAACTGAAATTGATAGATTTCTGTTAGCCAAAAGTATCAAAGGACATGGAGCAGAGGCATTAGCTATCAATGGCCTCATTGATCATGGCCTCATTGGGGCAGAACAGGCTAGGGGGCTATATATGGACTACTCCCGTTCTATGTTTGAGATATGCAATGCAAAAGAATAGCATATGAATCTTGTTTTGTGGTTTACAAGCAGTTCTGGGGCCTGAGTCTAGCCCTGGTCAATAGCAGCAGTGTTAGCTGCTACTAAGTTGGTGCCCTGGTGCATTTCGACTTCACCAACCCGTTTTGTGAATTTTTTCCGTTGGAGTGGAATGACGTGTAAGACGTACAGGATGTGCTGATGTTATGCTCGACTGGTTCAGTGTGAGTGAATACCTGGTTTTCTTCGGTTGCTTTTTACCTCTAGAACATTTCAATTGACCATCACTGCGTTGACCTCAAGAATGGCTATCCCCATTAACCTTCACTGTGCTGACCACAAGAGTAGCCATCACCCATTTCTTATCACCATAAATTCTTGAATTTGATTTATTATTGTCACATGTATTAGTGTACAGTGAAAAGTATTGTTTCTTGCATGCTATGCAGACAACGCATACCGTTCATAAAGAAGGAAAGGAGAGAGTGCAGAATGCAATGTTACAGTCAGAGCTAGGGTGTTGAGAAAGATCAACTTAGCGCGAGGTAGGTCCATTCAGAAGTCTGATGGCAGCAGGGAAGAAGCTGTTCTTGAGTCGGTTGGTACATAACCTCAGAGGTGGAAGAGAATATGGCTGGGGTGTGGGGGGTCCTTAATTATGCTGGCTGCTTTGCCGAGGCAGAGGGAAGTGTAGACAGAGTGAATGGATGGGAGGCTGATTTGTGAGATGGACTGGGCTTCGTTCATGACCCTGTGTAAATTTTTAACCACAGTAGGAGATTTTGGTAATGTATTAAAATACCCCCTTCTGGGACCAGTAACTGATCCTGAATCAGGCTTTAATTTTAAAATATCAAGGATTAGTTTATAAATTAAACAAAAGGATTGATTGGAAGGTGTGATCAACTCTACCTCTGTTCAAGGAAGAAGCGGAGACCTCTCAGACCATCCTGGTGGGGTTGGAGGTATAGAGGGATTGGGCGTCCATAGTGAAGAGGAGGCAGTTCAGGTCAAGAAACTGAAATTGTTAAAATGATGTGGGGCTTCAGAAAATTCACATATAAGTGGGTAAGAGGAGAAGAAATTGAGTCAAGATGGGAAGAAATGAGTTCAGTGGGGCAGGAAGAAGCTGAAACGATGGGTCTACCAGGACAATCCAGTTTGGGGATTTTGAGAAGGCAGAAGCGGCCTTTGCAGGGTTGGAGGTCTATAGGGTGAGAAACTATGGAGGGAAAATTCCCAGCGGAGATCAGATCAGTGACGGTCCTGGAAATAGTGGCTTGATGTTCGGTGGTGGGGTCATGGTCCAGGGGAGTTAGGAAGAAGTGTCTGAGAGTTAAAGATGAGTACACCAAACAAAATGAGCACCACCCTTGCCAGCAGATGTCATGCCGATAGTTCTCAATGAAAAGATCAAGAGCAGGTAAGAGGCTGGAGGGAGGAGTCCAGGTGAAGGCAGAATGCTGTAGGTGGGTGAAAGGGTCTGCTGGTTTGAGAGCACTCGTGGCAAAGAAGTGAGCACGATGGTGATGGAACAAGAGCTCAACATTATGTGGCGCTCAAAATTAATTGAGATGAGGGTAGTAGAGGATAAAGCTGAGTCCTTTGCTAAGGACAGATTGTTTAGTGTCAGAGAAGGAAAGGTTGGAGAGTATTCTGAGCACAGCAGGAAGTGGGATTAAAAGTAGGGATGAGGTTAGAGAGAAGTGAAAGTGAAGAAAGATCAGGAGCAGACTTAAATGAATTGCTGGCACTTAAGTTCCTTCACACCTGAGAGGTAGAGAACAGGTTTTTAGTGAAAGCGTCAGATCAGATGAAGGATAAAATGAAACTGTGGACCCAGGGACAGCTTTGAAATAGTTGGTGCTGCTGGAGAGAGAGGTTGAGTGTGTACATGTGGCGACACATGGTACTGAGAGTGGATCTCAGGAGCTGGCAGGATCAGCCGTCCGAGAAGCTTTGTTTGTCACCTGTAACCCTCGGTGGAATCGAAACATGAAGGATAGCACTTCAGTTGGAATCCACGTGGAATAGGTCGGAGTCGGACAGGTTTAGTGTTTTGGCCAGGATCTGATCTCTTTCACAGGCTGACTGAGCTGCTTACACTTCTGTTTCTAATTTAGGATTCCAGTATTATTGCTTTTATTTTCCTCCCAATGCATTACCTGGAATCTTAATGCAGAGATAAATCTGTTTAAATTCTAACTGAATGAGGTGCTGTGGAAAGAAGCAGGTTTGGTGAAATCAGATTAAATGTGCGACATTCATTTCTTACCCAGACCAAAACTGGATGAGGATGGGACGTTTCCCAAAAGAGGACATGACCCAATTCTGCCCATGGGCTAGCTTCGTAAAAGGCAGCCATTGAATATGGATTTCACCTGTCCATTTCACACTGATCAAAATTTACAAGGGGCCCACTCAGAACATAGGAACGTAGAAACCAGACTGCTAACCAGCCAACAGACACCTGCGGTCTTCTTGCAGATGCACACCACTGAGAGGTTCGAGCTGAACAATCCACGCAGCAGTGTGGAGCATTGAGTTATTGAGTCGTACAGCACAGAAAAGGCCCTTCGGCCCATTGAGTCTGCACCGACAGCTACCACGAAAATCGTTCTAATTCCATAGAGCAGGAAGATTCCAATTACAGCAAAAATTCCTGCCCGATGTTTTAGCGGCAAGTGTTTGAATCCAACTTGACCTCGACCGTTAGCTGTTTGTCTGGGAGAAATTGGCTCCTAATTTCACTTTCAGAGCCAAGGGTAATAATTAAGGGGTGTGGGGAATTTAGTAGAGGAAGGACCTTATGGGACAATAAAAGATTGCTGGTATTCAGTTGTAAAGTTCGGTCCCACAAACAACTGAAAGAGTACAATGTGCCAGCTGTATAACTGATTGTTGTAGATCTGCCTGTACTTGGGTCACTTGCCTTAATCAGGACTAAACTATTCAGAGTAGTAAATTAGAGAGGCATGAAATGTCAAAAATGAAAACCTGTCATTTACTTCAACTCAGTTGTGACAGAATAATTGTTTCTTGGTTGATGTTTTCATACCCAAGATCCTTTTTTAAGAGCTAGTGCTTCCAGGCAAAGCAATTAACTGCCAAGTTCTACAGAGGATAGTCTGGTGCCATAAGCATTAGGAACACCTGCCTCCCCCACACAGCATTGAGAGTTTGTGCCAGGGCTACCTCACCGGGATCCTCCTCCTGAGAAACTGTCAGCTTAGGAAACAATCGAGCAAAATAATCGCTGTTCTTTCAGTTACCTTGCAGCTTTGATTGAATTTACCCAAACTCAGTGAAGAATGGGCCCCAGAGATCTGATCCTTTAAAGGTGTTTATCTATTTACACTCTTGATTGTTCCAATGAGAGTAACAAATGTCTGCTATAGGCAGGACATTATCAAGATAAAGGAGGGGAACTGAAGGGATCTTCCCATTGCACTCCTGTTTGTCCAGTTAGAACTGGGAAAACATTGCTGAGAGAGACTACTGGAGTGCAGTCTCCTGGCATACCAGAATCAGTTTGCGGGTGGGATTAAAACTTTGTGCATATGATTAGGCCCTTCCCAGCTACAATAGTCTGTTTGTTTTAAAGTGCTTGCAGTAGTTATTTGGAGAAGACCTGAACAATGATTCCTATCTCTGTTCAACACAGGTTCTGAGACAGGCTGTGCTTCCTATGTTAGGAAGTGTTGAAAGTGTTTTGGTCTATTTTCTTTGTCCTATTCTGTTCAGTTTTTTTTCCTGAAGTGAGTTTTGTAGAATCTCCAGGGATTGACTTGCAGCAGTTGATTTGTGTTGTGGCTGGAAGTTCTCAAACCGTAACGTCAGTGCCTTCTCCTGCTTCTAACCCTTTTCCAGCCCTTCGCCACCAAATCCATCCTGCCCTTATCCTTCTCTAGTTGCCTTCCCAATTTTCTCTTCCTACTCCAACTCCTTTCCTGCACTTCCTTTGTTTATTTCCTTCTTCCCCTCTTTTCCACTTATTCTTTCCGATGCTATTCACTTCAGTAATGGACTTGAGTGGCTCCTTGTTGGAGCTGAGCAGCATTTTTGGAACAATTGATGTATCGCACCTCAGTTGAGTTAATCAAACATCATTGAGAGCAGATGTTGTAAACCTTTCAGCCAAACTTTACTTGACACAAGTTACACAACTTTAGAGAATTGTTGAAAACTGTCTCCGGGGCAGCATGATTCACATCAGATTAGCAGCTATATAGGATTTGCAATCTTTGTCCTAGGGCTATTCCACAGGACAAGGCTCCGTTAACTGCAGAAGCCAAACAGTAGCTTGTGCAGACACTGAATCAAAACAATGCAATCTTTGTTTCAAGTTCTCCTCATTATTTATTGACTCCTTTTAATCCACTAGACTGAAACTGGGATGCAACAGGAGGCCTGTTTAGCTCGGGTGTAGGCTGCAGGGAAGGGGAGCATCCCAGTTCAGTGCAATTGAGGAGAAGCTATTTTTAGGGCAGTTTTCCCATTGTGGATAATGTAAAGGGTGTTTTGGCTCATTTGTGTGGAGATGATGAGCACAGTTTACAAATGCAGTTGAATATGCCATATCGGCAAATTGGACTGTCATTCAATAAAGGGGGAGCATAATAATGGAGGAGGTGGTGAGATTGGAGATGGGATGTATTTATTGGGATATTAATAAGTGGGAGTGAACGAGGTAGAAAGAAGCAGGGGCAATATTGAGCTGGTGCCAATGGGAAAATTGTTTTAAATCTGTTTATTTCCCCCCTCCATCCCTGTTCCCTATAAAGTGACTTGAGTCATCAAAGGTCAGGTGCAACTGCAGTTTGTCATCTCTCCTCTCTTCTCTCTCCCCCCCCCCCCCCCCCCCCCCCCCCCCCCCCCAATGTTGAAACCGACTTGTCAGGTCAAATCTTTTGGGGCTCTTTAAAAAGAAGTTCCTGCTTTCATTTTAAACATGAAGTCCAAATGCATCTAATTAGGGCTAAAATAAAAAGGGTCAAAGAGAAGGACAGAAAAGTTGGGCCTGTCAGTGGCCCTTCTTGGGTCTGTGTTGATGGGCAAGGGGTGCGTGGTGGTGTTTTGGGTGGTTTGTGGGTCAGTGAGGCGATCTATGGGCTCTATGCGTCCATGAGTGGAAAGCTGATGTGTTCGTCTTTCCCAGTAACAATTCCATGGGTGGAATTTCTTGGCCATTTTAACCTACTCCCTAAAAGCAAAAATGCATCCAAACAGGTTGGCATTTTATGATATTGGCTGATCATTTTGGGGATGTGAATGTGCAGGAGAATATTTTGATGCAGTACAGCCTGATTAAATTTGGGAGTCACTGCTCTTATTCCTATTAGTTGTTCTTTTGGTGGCAGTTGATGCCCAGCATTCTGAGTGAGGTGATCAATAGTTGCTGCAATAAAATGTGCCAATTGTTTCCTCGAGTGCCGGCTCACAACCCAGAAAATTTAAAGAATACTGCTATCATTTGCCTCCATCCCCAACCTCTTCGTTACCCCCTCTATTTCCCTAAAGACTGTGAAAATATACGTGTTGTTCTTTAATTGCTATTTTGTGAAAGAATGTTTGCTACCCAAGATATTTGCTCATCTATACACTGGCTTCCCAGTACTCCTGAAATGAAGTAGCTTGCAGTGGCGTGGTTCAGCAGCAAACAATCTTTGCTCAATTGTTGTAATATTTTGTCTGTCTGTAGCCACAGATCTTCCTCCATTTAACCATTCACATTTACCATTGCCCTAATGTTGCACCTGAAGCAAGAATCCAGCCTACCTTATGTGGGTAGTGCTTACCGTGTGCCTCCAGAGGATTGTGGGCCACTTCTGCCTCCGAAGGCGAATTGAGCTGCTGACCTCTTGCTAATGTAAACAGGAACAGACTGCAGACTTTACCCAGAACTAGTTTGTCCATCGAACGCTGGAGTCAATGAGACCAGTCATTTTACAATAAATTTTGCTGTCAGCCACTTCATTTTTTTTGTTCCCTCAGATGTAGCATCTGTCAGCTGCAACATCGCAGTGCACAGCCTTGTGTGGGCAAAATAAAGCTTGCAGCTTTTTCTCCACCTGACCCCCAACTCCAACAACCTACAAACTCCCCCACCCCTCACTGGGTCCGTGTAATAAAGTTTCCTCAGGAATCCCAGGTCATTACATTGCAATCTATTTTCCTAAAACAGGTGCCTTGGGGAAGAAGATTTCTAAATACAGAACATTCCAGAGAGTATTTACATCAGGCATGTCTACCAACCACCCTCCATCTTCAGAAGGATCCATGGTCCATTAGATTAGCTAGCACAAGAAAGCAGCAGGTCGCTTCAGCAACTATCTAAACAGTGCCAGAGAAGCCTGCAGAGCGAGCAAGTGAGCGGGAAAGCAGTGACTGATATGCTGCCAAGGAAAACAGTCCCTCTGTTTACTAGGCAGGTCACGTAGGGGTACAGGAAGGCCATAGGTCTCCATTTAAAGAAGCTTGAAAACTCAGCAGCTGTCACAGTGAGGCTTCTCTCCCTCCTCCTCCTCTCCCCCCCCCCCCCCCCCCCCCTCACTTGCAGCCCTGGCGCTGACTGTGAAGCACAACTCTGACTGCAAATGTGTCACAGTGGTGAAGATTAAAGAAACCTCAGCAGGCCCCACCCAGACTCGGGGCCATACAATAGCCTAATTACACAAAATTTCTCACATAGTTCAGGAATAGGCAGCAACAGCTGCATCTGAGTGCTTTCAAGAGCCGAATGGAACAAGTTCTAAACCGTGTGAGATTTGTTATTTGCGAGGGAAAGTATTTCAGCTTTCAGCATGACGCATTCCTCTTCATGAGAGTCCCAGTGTGGTTCCACAGCCACCTAGAGAAAGTTAAGGCTGACGGTTGAGTTGTAAGGAGGAGGTTTTATGGATTTTACCTCCTTGTCGTCTGTAGCCGGCTTTGCTTTGTTTCCATGGCAGCACTGTCCCATGTAGGTGTGCTGCAGTGACAGGCAGGACTTTGTTTAGTTCCTTTCCTGTTGCCTGGATGCACGTGACAGACCACAGCAAATGCAGCCCCAGCACTATGTTGGCTCGTGCTTCAAATTTCCTTTAAACTGAATCAAAGTTTTAGATTTTTTTCTTTAAATTAAGTCTTTCCTGACCTGGCTTTCTTCAGATGGCACCTGGCACTGGGATCCTCTAGAATCACCAAAACAAATAAAGTCTCATTTTTAAGTTTATTTATTAGTATCATAAATAGGCTTACATTAACATTGCAATGGAGTTATTGTGAAAATCCCCTAGTCGCCACACTCTGGCGCCTGTTCGGGTACACTGAGGGAGAATTTAGCATGGCTGATGTACCTAACTAACACCTCTTTCGGACTGAGGGAGGAAACTGGGGCACCCAGAGGAAACCCATGCAGACACAGGGCGAACGTGCAGACTCCACACAGACAGTGACCCAACTTAAGAATCGAACCCAGGTCCCTGGACCTGTGAGGCAGCAATGCTAACCACTGTGCCACCGTGCCGCTCAAATTCAACTTTCACGACCTCAGCAAATCCCAGAGCGCTCTCCTGCCAATGATGTACTTTTGAAGTGTAGTCACTGTTGTAATGTAGAACCAATTAATGCATGGCAAGCTTCCATAAGCAGCAATGTGATAATTACCAGATCATTTGTTCTAGGTGTCAGTAGAGTGCCAGATATTAGCTAGGGAACTTAGCAAACTTGCATGCTTTTGTCTGAATATTGCCAAGGGATCTTTTACATCCACCTGAAAGGACAGACCGGGCTTTTTAAACACCCTATCTGAAAGACAGCACCTCAGACAGTGTGGCACTCCATGTGTGCTGCACTGCACAAAATGGGAGAGCAAGATTAGGAAACCTAGCTGATTTACTTTCACTCTGAGCACCTCATCTATTCCTCCAGATGTGATCAGCTAATTTAACACCAAATTAGGAATCCCAATACGCAGTTTTCTGGTCTCTATGGTTACGTACCACACCTGTTCCTGTATTCCCTAGGCCACCTGTAGAGCTACCTCATTTTATTTCCATTTCCATCCCCACCCCCATTTGTTTGTCTGTCTCTCTCATGCTCTCATTGTCTCGAGCACTTTTGAACGTTTAGCACTATACAAATGTAATTTGTGTCTTTGTTCCGTATAAGCTCTGCTTTCAAGGGTGATCCTCTTCAATTTGCAATATGCTGTTATTTTATTACTTGCCCTGAAAGATTTCCTTTTCCCAACCTTTCTTCCTTGCACACCCAGGAATGAGACATTAAATTTGACTCGGGAAAGTTTACACGTATCAGTTGGAGCAAGATGCCAGGGAATAGACCCACAGGTTTCCAAATGGTTTAAACAGAAGTAGATTTGAAGTTAAGATTGCACGTCAACGGGCAATATGTTCTCTAGGGAGACAAAAGCAGCCAATGTTGATTTTTGGTGGTGGGGGGCTGCAGAGGCACATAAATTGAACTACTGTGGATGAAAATCTCTACAAATTGTAGTTGATTTAAAGCAGTGTTAGAGAAGAATTCAAAGACATAATGGTGAGATTTGTCCGGTGGACCAACAAGTAAGAGAACGAGAACAGGCAGCATGTGGGGACTGGGGAGCTTCTAGCTGGAGATGGTGTCCTCCTTGCACTGCATATACTCCTTCACAGAAAAGTAACACACTGAGTGTTAGAGGAAGGGGAGTTGCAGGGAGAACTCGGAGGTAGTGCACAAATGGTGACACTGTCAAAAATGGATCAGTCCCATGGATAGATGGACCAGCTTGCAGGATGAACTAAATGTACCACACAAGAAACACGATGCTCAACACTGGTAAATTTGTTTTAACTGTGATTGAAACAGTGAGTGATAATACTGAGTAAATTAGAATCTCGGGACATCCTTCCTCATTAAAGCCAGGTTCCTGCACATGGACATTGATATTGCTGCCAGTGAAGAGAGAAGTTTTTTAACAAGACTGCTATGTGCTGCCCAAGATTCCGTGTTCAGAAGCGGGAGCCATATTTTTATACACATCACCAAGGATTTATATATCAGGCTGAAGAATAAAGGCCAATGTTTTTTCAAGACTTAGTGGTAAAATATAGGCAACTACAAAGCGCTTCAAAACACAACGGGAACAGTAGAAACTTCAATAATTGTTGTGGGATCTTTATTGGAGATGTGGGTTTTTTTTTTGAGGATGTGAATTGTCATATTTCTGATTGTAATATTTTCAGGAGAGATGACTGTGTGGCAGAATAAGACTCAATCACAATAATGGATGTTGCAGGGATTGTATTAAGACTGAATGTATATAGAAAATGTTAAGAAATACAACGAGAATCGGTACAATGTTTGCTGAGCATTACAGCCCGTCAAATGGCAGGGTCAACAAAAAAATAGTAAAAGTCAACAATAAGGATGCTGAACTGGGAAAAAGTCAAAATGCAGTGATGACCAGAATCTGGACTTTTTACTTATTCATTTATAAGTTCATAAGATTTAGGAGCAGAATTAGGTCATTCAGCCCATCGAATCCGCTCTGCCTTTCGATCATGGCTGATATGCTCCTCATCCCCATTTTCCTCCCTCCTCCCCATAACCTTTCAACCCATTACCAATTAAGAATCTGTCTAACTCCTCCTCAAATTTACTCGCTGTCCCAGTACCCACCGCACTTTGGGGTATTTATGGGACATGGGCATCGTTGGCTGGCTAGCATTTATTGCCCATCCTTGGTTGCCCTTGAGAAGGTGGTGTTGAGCCGCCGCCTTGAAATGCAGTCCACATGCTGTGAGTTGACCCACAATGCCGTTTGGGAGGGAATTTCAGAATTTTGACCCAGCAACTGTGAAGAAATAGCGATATATTTCCAAGTCAGGATGGTGAGTGGTTTGGAGGAGAACTTGCAGATAGTGGTGTTCCTATGTATCTGCTGCCTTTGTCCTTCTGAATGAACTGGATTGAAAAGTTTGCAAAATTGACAGATTAGCAGTGAAAATTCTCCAACTTTGAGAAGCGTAGACTATAAATACATCCCATTAAAGCAAAAAAAAAGCCCGGATCAAAGTATGGGGTTTCATGGATAAATAGATTGCTGCTAAAGTGAAACTTAAAAGGGAGGCATATGATAGAAGTAGAACTAACAATATTAAGATCATCATGAGGAATGTAGAAATTATAACAAGGAGATGAAAGGGAAGCTTAGAAAAGCGAAGGGGACATTAAAAAAGCTAGCAGTTAAAATAAAATGGTAAGACTTTTACAAGCATTATAACCTAAAATAGAGCTCACTTGAGGCAGGGAATTTGATTGGGAGGGGTAATTTGCATTGGTTTAAAAATAATGGTAGAAATCAGAATGTAGATGTATTCAAAGAGGATGTGAATGTTTAATGGAGGGAAATCGTAGAAAAGGGCTTGATTCAGAAACAATTAGCAGATCCTCAAGATGGTTAAGCCATCAGACTCTTGGTGACATGCAGTCTTGACTTTTGAAAGAAATCAAAGAAAGAAAGAAGCAAAGGTTCTGGCCACAATTTTTAAATCCTCATTAACTCTACAGTACAATTTGAACTGGTGGAGTTAGCATAACACATTTGAAGAGAGAATGATAAGTCAGAAAACTGTAAATATCAGCTGTAGGCAAACTTCTGAAATCCGTAATTTGAAATAATATCAACAAGTAGTTAGCACATGGATTACTAAAAGACCGATTTGTGAAAAGAAAACTGTTTAGCAAATTTACTCGAGTAAATAGATTGAATAGATGTGGATTTTCAGAAGCCGTTCATAAAGTATCGCTGAAAACACTTTTTAGAAAAATGTGTGCATGGCAAGATGAAACACAGCAACATGGAAAAATAGAGTTAACTGGTTGTTGCTCAGACTGGAGAAGGGTTGGGAGTGATATGCTCCTGGCGTCAATGCTGGCTCTACTTTTGCTTTCAATAAGTGCAGGCAGGTTTAATTGAGAGTCCGAACAAAATCTCAAAATTTACCAATGATATCAAAGCATAATGTTTGATAAATAGCAGAAAGGGTTGTAGAACACTTCAGAAAGGCATAGGATAATGAGCAAACAGGTGAATTATGCAACTCATTGTGGATATGCATGAGGTAATACTTTTGGGATTATAAACTCCATGGAAACATGCTGAAGGGTGTGTATGTACAGAGATCTAGGGGTTCAAATGTATAATTTCCTGGAAGCAACAATGCAGGTAGATAAAGTCATAAAAGGCGAACAACATTTATAATTTTATTCATAGGAGCAGAGAGGTCAAGAGTAAAGAATTAATGCTTAATTTGTGCAGACCCCACAGTTCACAGAGTACTGTGAACAGTTCTGAATGTCAATCAGAGCTGGCATCAGAACGTGCAGCATGAATTCTCCAAAATAATGCCAGGTATAGACTAGCAAAGTTGAGAGACCTCGAATACTGGGAGTGTTGCTACTATAGCAAAACAAATCAAGTGGAGAACTAATCATGGTTATTGAGATTAAGTTTTGAAAGTGATTAGGGCATGGCAATTTTCTCTGGTTGAGGAGTCAGTGATGAGAGTTCATCAATAAATGAATGAGGAGAGAGATTAGAGGAAATTTCTACATGGTAAGGGTTGTTGGAGCATGGAGTGCTTCTCTGCAATGAGAGGTCGAGACAGATTGCTGCCTCTCTTAGGAGAAAAGTGGACGATTATTTGAAACAGAGGGGAATGGGGTGGGATCATTAGTTTTGGATTGTGAAACTTGCTGCTGACGCTGAGCAGCAGTTCTGTCAAGGTATGGAAGTATCTTCAACAAGCACACATTCATGTCATGGTGGGTGTTCGTCCTAGCTTGGGTACTTCACTTTCATTGATGTATGCTGAACATCCAGCTTCTCGTAAGTAGATTGACTTAACATGCTTTCAGTGCTACAGAAGAAACAGTGCTGTATTCATTAGAGAAATCACAACCTGAGCCCTTGCCCCCTTCAGTGCCCGGAACCCTCACCTCTTCTAGTAAAATTGAAGCACAGAATAGTACAGCACAAAAGAAATCTCTATATTATATATATATATATATATATATATATTTAATTGTAAGCAGGTAACAGGCATTGGCTGAGGATTTACTTCTGTTGCTTTAGTGGGAAAGACTGAAATCATGATAGTTGAGGTAGGAGGTGCATGTTTGCAATGTATATCTTTGCAAATGAGTGCTTAAAAGTGTGTAAAGATTGACTCCAGTTCTATCCTTCACCATCTGGCTTTCTCGAACAGAACAGGTTCTTAAGTCCATTGAGTTTGCTGCGGTTGTGAAGAGTAATCCAGTAAATTCTAGTGTCCAGTTCTTCGTTCTCATCCCCACAACTTTTTTCTGCTTCAAGTATTTATCTGATTGTATTTTGAAAACTTGATTGAATTCCTACCTCCCTATCCGACATTATGAAGCTATATATCATATATCACCACTTGGAACACCATTAACCTCAGATCACCAAAGCTGTGTTTACAGCAGCACTATTCAAATAACCTCACCACTCTGGGGCTCCACTGATTTTCCTAACCTCCCCCCAACACAACTGGTTTGGAACAACTGCTCACCATTTTCCTTCTCTTGTTTCAGTTTCCCCACCGTATATATTTAAGTAAATGATCACTGTTTCTGTCAAAGCTTGATTCTGAGAGTGTTCCTTCCACTTCTCTCTACACCTTTCTGTCCATTTAAAGCAACTCCAGTGGCAAGCAGGATCTACACACGCAATTAGCAAGACCCATTGTTTCCACCTTTACTTTTCTGACTGCTTTTGGGTCCTGCTTTTGCAAGATTTTTCTCTTGTGAGGGATTGATTTTACTTTCCTGCTTTCCTCTCTCTGGGGCCTCTTGCTGTCTCCGACAAGGTGCCTGGAAGGTTCCCATCTGAATGTTTCATTTGACTATAAGCTCTGGGTTTATTGTTTTGTGGTTTCCATTTGTACCGTTGAGTCAAACAGGATAGTCACGTTGCAAATGTAGAGGAATTGGGAGAGAATGATCATAAGTCAAACTTTACGCAGTCATGGATTAATATTGTATTATTGGGCCTAAACAATGAAAAATATATTAGAAATAGTATTGTCAGTTTAGTTTTAATGTTAACCGTTGTAAATTAATTGATTCATGAGAGATCAAATGGGTCACATGATTGGTTTGATGCTGACTAACGTCTGCCAATCCAGCCATTAGTAAGAAGCAAGCCAATCCTAGGGCTGGATTGATAGTGCTGGGAGAAGCTATGGGGCAAAGCAGATATCCAGTGGGGCAGGCCTGAGTTATGCCACAATGCTTTAAATTTCGCCACAGGAAACACTGCCGCAGTTAACGTGATGAGTGAAGCTTGTGCTTACTGAAAACCCATTTGAATCTCAGCAGGAAGCCATGTGTAAAAAGAAAAATGGGTTAATGAGTCCTGCACGCACCATTACTGCTTTCCAGACCATTTTTAGAAGGCGCCAGATCACATGGACACCAGTCACTGAGATGCAAGTTGGATGTGGTCAGTCATGGAGGACAGCTAAATTCCTCATCTTTTTCAAAGAGATTCAGTATAATGAAGAAGAGACGTGGAGAAAGAATGGAAAATTCTGATTACACGCTTAGTAGAGATTATTGCAGACTATTTTGCTAATTAGTTCTTCCAGATTTAAAATATCTTTCTTTATTAGAACAAAGTGTTGTGGTATTAAAGCAAATTCTTCTGGCTTTCATAGCAGCCCCTGTGAATGTGGTTTTTATGCAGTTTTTTAAGGCTACGTCCTTTCATTCAGCTTCAATCAGTACCGTTAAATCACGTCACTTTTGAAATCCTTACAAAGAATTCTTTTGTGTGCTTTTTTTTCCACTCCCTGACTTGCCTGATCCTGCCCTTTTCTTATTTCTGTTACAATTCAGGAATTTATTCAAAAGCTGTTCATTTAACATATCTGCTATGGGGCAACGTGCAGCCGGGTCCCCTTCAGTGCTTATTATCCATTGGCGCATCACCTGATATAGAATCTCCAGTTCATTTCTGAAGGATGGAGTGTGCAATTGTGAAAAAGATTTTGTTTGAAGTATTTACCTTCCTTTTACCTTGTCTCCAAAAGATTCCATACTGCAGCCAAGATCTGTTATCGGGCTGTATTTCAAGTACCATCCCAGAGCACTCTTCTTCACCTACAGGGAAGAACTGTGGTGAGTCCACCCCCGCAAGCGACTCGCAACTGAGAAGTGGCATGTAGAGGAAAATGCAGGCACGCTCCATAATCTTCCCACTCCCATGATGGATGTACTCAGTATTGTCTGAAATGTTGCAAATGCAGTCCAACTGCTTTCAAACTACGTGACTACAGCTACGTTTTCAGACAGTACAACACAAGAACTTTGGGGTGGGGAAATTTTATTGTCCAATGTGAGATATATGTCAGTATTAAATAGGAATCCTGCATATTGCATTAAAATTATTTGAGCACCACAAGGACACTTGAGATTCTTCCAAAACACGATTCATTTGTAGAGTGATGCCTGGTCCCACATTCATGTGCAGCATCTGAATCAATAGCTACAGCACAAGGATTTCACAATTTATAGGAACAGGAAAAGGCTGTTCCACCCAAAGAAGGCTATTCTACTTCATACAGATCTCAATCCCACCAGATCTACCATTTCACCATATCCCTTAAAATCTTCTTTCTATAGGCATTCCATTCTCACTTGTTCAATTTCTCTCTCTCTCACTTTCCTTTCGTGTCTTGCTCCTTTGCCAGTTACCCTTAAACACATTGAACTGCAGCACCCACTAACCGCCCTTTCACCTAAAATTGTCCATCTAAATTTCTAACTTGATATTTTCATTCAGACAGTTATCACAACTGTACCTTGTGAACATTTTAATGGCAACAAATTGGCAAAGGGGCCAATTGAGGACCACAAATTATATCTTACGGACAAGGTGTGGATGAGGTGCTAAATGAGTGCTTTGGATCTGTCTTTGCAAATAGAATAGGATAAAGAGATAGTAGTTAAAAAGTTGGCGTTGCTGAAAGCAGGATATTCACTTAGTCTGGCTGCGATGTTTTCCAGGTTACTGAGGGAAGTATGGGTGGAGACTATAGAAGTTCAGGCCACAATCTTTCAGTCCTTCCCATGGGGGAGATTCTGAAGGCTGGCAAGTTTCACCCCTTTGCAGGAAAGCGGAGGGGGATAAATCCGGCAATTAAAGGCTAGTCAGCTTATCAGTGGTGGGAAACCTTTGAGACAATCAGGACAAAATAAGTTCGCATTTTTGAAGAGATGTGGCCTAATAAAAGGCAATTTGTTAAATGCAAATTATGTTTGATCATTTGATTGAGTTCTTTGTAGTAGCACCGAGGTTTAATGGGAGTATTATGTTGGTTGCATATGTGAAGTTTAATAAGGGGTATGGTTAAGTACCACAAAATAGACTTGTTAGCAAGGTTGAAACTTATTGGTACGAAAGGGGCCAGTGGCAACCTGGGTATGAAATTGGCTAAGGGACTAAAAGCATAGAGTGATCAATTGTTTCAGACTGGAGAGAAGTGTACAGTTGTCTTCCCTTGGGTGGTTGATGTTGGGACCACTGTTACGTTTGAGATATCTTAGTAATCTGGATTTAGGTACACAGAGAATACTGTCAAAGTTTGACAGATGACTTTGGGAAATGTAATAACGAGGGGGATAAGTACAGACTTCAGGAGAACTGAAATGGACAGACAAATGGAATACTAAATTGAATGCAGGGAAGTATGAAATTATACATTTTGATGGTAAGAATGAAGAGGGTTAATATAAATTAAATTATCCAATTGTAAAGAGGTAGAGTGGGGGAAGTGGGAATTCAGAGACCTGATGATGTATGTAACAAAACTTTGAAGGTGGCAGTACAAGTTGAAAACATGTGTAAGGAGCAGGGTTAGATAGACCAGACACGGTCTCTGTGCATATGGAGCATTATTGGGTGGACCAGGCACCCTGCCTGTGTGCAAGGAACAAGGTAAGATAACCTAGGCACAGCTGGAAGGAAAGTGAGGCTGGTGTGGTCAGGTGAAAAAACTTTTCCCCTTCTACTTGAATTTCCAGACTGCTGATTAGTTTGTAGCCCGTTTTAATTCTAGTTTGCTGGAGTAGTCTGCTGCTCCTGAAAGTGTAGCCGCTACCCAGGTATGAAGTAACCTTTGCATGCAAAATAACACAGGCTGTCCTGGTCAGTCATATTTCTCCACAGATGATGTTGTAAATTAAAGTACAAGTTGTTGTTGACCAGAGTCACTGGCTGACTAACCTTTGCTCATGCTTCACAAAACAGTGCAGTGTTTTAACAGGTAATTGGCCTCTGATCTTCCTTTTCAAGCAGCTGACATTAGTGGCTTTGGGAAGACTTGGGTTAAATGCCTCCCTCTCCTCCAGCTAGGAATCACAGGGAAAGCAAAAATCTTAAAGTTAGAAGTAAAGTTTATTTATTAGTCACAAGTAGGCTTACATTCACACTGCAATGAAGTTACTGTGATACTAAAAGGGTTAAATGATGAATACTGGTTCCATAGACCAGTCCTGTATTCACTTGAGTATTGAAGATTAGGGGAAGATATAATTGAGGTGTTTAAAATGATTAAAGGATTTGATAGAAAGAAGCTATTCTCACTCGTTGGCGGGGGAGGGATGTGGGATACAGAACAGTGGAACGTAACCCAAAGATGGAGATTGGCCACTCGGATGTCAGAAAGAAAAAAAATTCAAAGTTAAGATTGAGATTTTTTTGCTAGGTAAGGATGTTAAAATCAGCCACGATCTAATTGACTGGTGGAACAGGCTTGATGGGCTGAATGGCCTTCTCCTGTTCCTTTCTAAGTTCAGATGCAAACTGTGAAGTTATTGAAAGTAGTTGGTGCTGTATCTGTTCCTTAATGAGATAGCAAGTGTACTTGGCAGGGGGAGAAAAGGGCACAATAATAACATTGAAAGATCTCTCTTTTCTGGTGACCAGGTAGTTTCCATAGTTCCGGCATGGGGAAAATATTTGATATTTTAATACGATTACCGCAGTTCTCTCGAGCTGTGATTCAGGTCTCGAGCATGTCAGCCGGGGTCAGGGTCAGCCGTGCCTGGCAATCACTACCATTCTTTTCAGCCACTCAAGGAAGTGTGAGAAGGACAATGCACAGCTGCTGATTTATTTTGAGCCTCTGTTAGTTACAATCAAATGTCACAAATCACACAAGCTCCATAATGAAGGATCTCAATCGGAGAATCTTTGAAACCCTGCACTAAGCTCACATTCCATGAGGTGGAGCTGGCCTGTTTACAGCGGGGATGGATGGACAGGGGAATGTGCTGATGGCTCATTTGGTAAAATCATTGCAGTGCTGTTTTGAGCCACATTAATTGGAAGATCCTGGCTTTAATCACCACATCTGAGTTAACTGAGTTCCATTGGGGTGTTATAAAGGTTACAATTGATTTTAGTGCCACAAAAGGAAAGAAAAGATTAGCCAGGATATCCGTCCCTAGTAACCCTGCTGTGATCTCTGCTGGGTTTGTGGATGTTGGATGGTATGGGCTGGCATAGCAGTAACATTCCTGTTATATAGGAGTGATGTGGAGTTGCCGGTGTTGGACTGGGGTAGGCACAACACCAGGTTAAAGTCCAACAGGTTTATTTGGTAGCATGAGGTTTCGGAGTATTGCCACTTCGTCAGGTGAAGTACAGTAGAACAGCACAGTGTCTAGATTCTCAGATAAAGAATGAAGTTTGCACCAATAAATCCCAGCAATGAGTCAACCTCTTCAGGATAAGAGCAGAGAAATTGGTCCGCCTCAATTCACTTGGAGCCATCTGCCATTTTACCTCACCAAAGGGTAATTGGGTTTGCTACCAATCTGCGTTAGCCCTATCTTTGACTTTTGCTACAATCAACAGGAACCCAATCAGCTAAACTATATTCTGTCACTTTGGAGTAGCATCAGAAGCACTGAATCCATTTGTGTGTAGCTGTAGAAATTTGTTGTTAGCACTGCACGAGAGCCTGAGGGGCTGAGATCAAACAGACTGCAGCCATGTAGCGTGTAATGTATAATAGCTGCAGCTCCTCCAGCTCTCCTTCAAACTGCTGCAGTCTGTTTTTGCTGCATTCCATAGCTATGTAAGAAGTCTCACAACACCAGGTTAAAGTCCAACAGGTTTATTTGGTAGCAAAATCCACTAGCTTTCGGAGCGCTACTCCTTCGTCAGGTAAGTGGGAGTTCTGTTCACAAACAGGGCATATAAAGACACAAACTCAATTTACAAAATAATGGTTGGAATGCGAATCTTTATAGGTAATCAAGCCTTAAAGGTACAGACAATGTGAGTGGAGAGAGCGTTAAGCACAGGTTAAAGAGACCACATCATTCCATAGCTATAGCAGACACTCTGACTTGGACCTTTACTGCTGCTAATGAGCAAGGGAAATATATTGGAGAAACGTGTTCGGCTTGGACCTCTTTGATGTACTGGTAAAGCAAAATAAAGGTGCAGTCCAGCAACAATATGTATAATTGTTTGCAAACAATAAACCTTGGAAGGGTGGGGTGTGGTCTCTGTTCTGGGGTGAGCAGTAAATTGAGATAGGTGAACTAGTGCTTATTTTAGTCATTGGTATATCTACTCTGTAGCTGGGTAGGGTGGTACTTCAGCACATGATCGACACATTAACACTTTTTCACAATGTCACATTAATAGTTATATTGGAACCATGTTGAGATGGAGTGTGCCACAATCTGTAACCTCATGGCACGGCATATTCCTTGCATCACCATTGCTGTTGAGCAACGGGGCAACCCTGGTTCAACAAGGAACGTAGAACAGCACCTGCCATTTTAAAAATGAGGTAGAAATAAGCAATGCTTCAACATAGGGCTACCTCCTTGTGTTAGGGTATCAGATCAGAAACCCCAAGGTATATTCTGAAGCCAGATGAACCCAACAATTTTTCTAATTTGGCATTAGTGTGAGGATAGATGTTTCACTCCAGGTGCAATTCTACTGACAAACCAGGGAGCTTTTAACAAAACAAACTTTATTTAGCAACACATTTTAACCTTAAAATTAATTAGTTTAACCTTTAACATTTACCAAGTGAACAATACTTAAACATGGCAAAATACAATTTTTAACTGCTGACCTATCACTGTTAGTTCCAATCAAGCAATATTTCTCTTTTATAGACTTAATCTCCTCTTTAAAATTAGTTAGCAAAACACAGGCATATTTGCTTTGACTTAGGTTAAGAGTATTGGAGCTTTCAGAAAGCCTCTGGAGAGAGAGCGACAGCAAGACACTTCTTTCCTCCATCAACTCCAGGCAGCAACTGCTCTTGGATTTAAAGTAAAAATGAAACAGTTCTTTCCTGCAAGCTTAACTCCTCCCATTAACCACATGACTCTGGAGAACTTAAAATAAACAAAAGGTCCACTAACTCTACGAAGCAACATATTCCGAGCTAAAACCATTATCATCCTGCAGTCTCAGCATCTGCTGCATGTTTCCCCAGACAAACCTACTCTTGCAACGAAGTGCTGCCTCTTAAAGCAACCCCACCTTAAACATAAAATACAGCAAAATAGCACAGTATCATCACACATGCTGAACAGTGGAGTCAATATGCTACATTCATAACGAAACAACAGATCCAGATCTCTGCCTCCTGATGTCCTTATGATCACACATGCCAGTATTCACACAAAACAATCCACTATGTATGAAATCAAGATAAGACTGACTATGTTAAATACAGCAAAGGCTATGTATGGTTCACAACAACATTCCAACTGCAATGCTTGCACCGGCTTGTACTCCGGAACTAGTTGCACCTCCTGCCACCCTGTTCCTGTAGTTGTTACACCTGGCATCTACAATGTGGAAGTTTGTCTAGGTATGTCCTGTCCTCAAAAAAACCTGACACATCCAATCTAGTCGATTATTGCCCAATCAGTCTGTGTAATCACCAGCAAAGTGCTGCAAGGAAGCATCAACAGTGTGAACCAGCAACACCTACTTACTAATAACCTGCTCCCCACTGCACAGTTTAAGTTCCACCAGAGCCACTTTCCTCCAGACCACATCGCAGTTTTAGTCCAAAGATGGATGAAAGAACTGAATTCCAGAGCTGCTCTTGACATCAAGGAAGCATTTTCCCAAATGTGCCATCAAGCAGCCATAGTAAAATTTAAGACCATGGAAATCAGTGGAAAACCCTTCACTGGCTGCAGTCACAGGTAGCACAAACAAAGACCATTGTAGTTGATGGAGTCTCATCATCTCAACCCCAGAATATCACTGTTCCTCAGGGACATGTCATAAGGCCATCTTCTACTGCAACAAGTTTCCCTCTATCCTAAGTTCAGGAGTGGGATTGTTTGCTAATAATTGCAAACTGGTCATTTCCATTGTAACTCCTCAGATAATGAAGCAGTTCATGGCTGTGGTTCAGCAAGACCTGGACAAACATTCAGGCTTGAGCTGATAAGTGGCAAATAATATTCTAAGTGCTAGGTAGTAACCATCTCGGATAAATAAGAGAAACATTCAATGATGTTGCCATTGCTGAATGTCCCATAATCCGCATCCTGGGAGTTACCAGTGATGGAAACTTAACTAGACTAGCCATATTAACACGCGACTGCAAGCACAGGTAATTGCTGTGCGTGGCGAGCCATTCACCACCTGACTCCCCAAAGCATTTTCTTAGAATCTTAGAATCCCGACACCACAGAAAGAGGCCATTCGGCCCATCGAGTCTGCACCGACCACAATCCCACCCAGGCCCTACCCCCATATCCACCCACTAATCCCTCTAACCTACGCATCCCAGGACACTAAGGGCAATTTTAGCTTGGCCAATCAACCTAACCCGCACATCTTTGGACTGTGGGAGGAAACCAGAGCACCCGAAGGAAACCCACGCAGACACGAGGAGAATGTGCAAACTCCACACAGACAGTGGCCCAAGCCAGGAATCGAACCCAGGTCCCTGGAGCTGTGAAGCAGCATTGCTAACCACTGTGCTACCGTGCCGCCCCATTTTCACCATCTATAATGCACAAGTCAGGAATGTGATGAAATGCTGCCCACTTTCTTGATGCCTAAGAACACTTGGAATCCAATGCCATTCAGGAAAAAGCAACTTGTTTGATTGGCACCTCATCCACTACTTTTAAAGATGTACTGTGGCTTTTGTATGTACTATCTACAAAGTGCACTGCAGCAACTTGCTTACGCTTTTTTGACAGTCCCTTCCAAGCCCACCATCTTTACCATCTAGGAAGAACAATGGCAGCAAACACAAAGGGAAACTACCACATCCAAGTTCCCCAAGTCATGTACCATTCCTAATGTTGTGTCTTCACTGCTGATTGAACATCTTGGAGCTCGCACCCTTGCAGCACTGTGGGTGTACCTTCATCACAGACTGCGGCAGTTCAAGAGGTGTCTCGCTACCATCAAAGAACAATACAGCACAGGAACAAGCCCTTCGGCCCTCCAAGCCCATGCCGCTCCCTGGTCCAAACGAGACCATTCTTTTGTATCCCTCCATTCCCACTCCGTTCATATGGCTATCTAGATAAGTCTTAAACGTTCCCAGTGTGTCCGCCTCCACCACCTTGCCTGGCAACGCATTCCGGGCCCCCACCACCCTCTGTGTAAAATATGTCCTTCTGATATCTGTGTTAAACCCCCCCCCCCCTTCACCTTGAACCTATGACCCCTCGTGAACGTCACCACCGACCTGGGGAAAAGCTTCCCACCATTACCCTATCTATGCCTTTCATAATTTTATACACCTCTATTAAGTCTCCCCTCATCCTCCATCTTTCCAGGGAGAACAACCCCAGTTTACCCAATCTCTCCTCATAACTAAGCCCCTCCATACTAGGCAACATCCTGGTAAACCTCCTCTGTACTCTCTCCAAAGCCTCCACGTCTTTCTGGTAGTGTGGCGACCAGAACTGGACGCAGTATTCCAAATGCGGCCGAACCAACGTTCTATACATCTGCAACATCAGACCCCAACTTTTATACTCTATGCCCCGTCCTATAAAGGCAAGCATGCCGTATGCCTTCTTCACCACCTTCTCCACCTGTGACGCCACCTTCAAGGATCTGTGGACTTGCACACCCAGGTCCCTCTGCGTATCTACACCCTTTATGGTTCTGCCATTTATCGTATAGCTCCTCCCTACATTATTTCTACCAAAATGCATCGCTTCGCATTTATCAGGATTGAACTCCATCTGCCATTTCTTTGCCCAAATTTCCAGCCTATCTATATCCTTCTGTAGCCTCTGACAATGCTCCTCACTATCTGCAAGTCCTGCCAATTTTGTGTCGTCCGCAAACTTCATTACCTTCTCGGGGGCAGTTAGGGATAGTCCTGATCAGTGATGTCCACAACCAATGCAAATGTATGATTTTTTTGAAGAAAGGCCTACAAAAAATACAGTCAGACTTGAACAATTGCTCTTATGTATTCAACAGATTTCTTTACTAATCTTATGTTTACCTCAAGTATAAAGTGAACTTAGCATAACAGATGAAAGTAGCAGCTTGATAGTTCATTGGGTAGCTACATCACTAGCTACCTCCCATTCAGGACACAGTCCTGACTGACATAGATGAGGAAACTGGATGTCCCAGTCATGATCTTCCAGAACTTTCTTGATTCAGGAATTGTCCCCATGGATGGCAAAAGTGTCAAATTTGCTCCATTAGATTAGATTGGAAGAGATAAGTTAGATATTCTGGACACAGCTGTGGAAAAGTTACTAGGAGCCGTTATTAGGGCCGGAGTGGCTGAACACTTAGATAAATACAAACTGACCGGAGAGAAACCAACATGGATTTATGAAATAGTTGCATTTTTTGAGGAGGTAACTAACATGATAAATAGGTGTCAGTAGATGTAATTAATATGAACTTTCATAACACCTTCAATAATGTTCCATGCAAGACTGCATGAAATTAAAGACAAATTGCTCTACCAATTGGCAAATTATGGCCTCCCGGAACATGTACTGGAGGTTTTGATGGTACCACTCATGTAGAGCTGTGAATCCAGGGAAGGAGGGAGCTTTCTGCCTCTGAAATTGAAGTTCAGGTAAGTTCAGAGAGCTGGGGTCAAATCTAGATTAACTGCAGGGTTCCTGCGAAGTAAAGACTGTTCATGTTGTGTCGACCAGTCCCGATGACTGTGGTAACTGGAAGTGCAGTTCCTGACAGGCAAACTCACAGTTAATTGAAACAGGTTGGAGGAGCTTTTAACAAAAGTTGTGGACATCACTGATCAGGACTATCCCTAACTGCCTTTTGGTGCAGCTGTGATGTGTTGTTGTGTGTTCAGTCACTCAGAGAGACTGCCGAGTCTCTTTCTCCTTTTGAATGAAGGGATTTCAATATCAGAGGGCAGTTTTGATCACTTGGTGAATGGCCATTGATGCACAATGGAAGGCAAATGGTGGTATTTCATAGTGAAGAAGGAGCTTCAGTTTCATGGTCAAAAGCCATCGATACACAATAGAAGATAGATGGTGGCCTTTAGCACCTTGTTGTGGGTACTCAGTTTCGATAGCCCTCCTTTGTCACGTGGCAAATCTGGAGTCAGAGAGTTTGGGCATTTATTGCCCCTGTGTTTTTCAATAAGCGTTGACCCTAGCAGGTGTGAAAATTCCAAAGACGAGTACTGTTTAGGCATCTCCATTATAATCCAGCTTGGAACTTTTGCAGAAAGCGTTTACCAGCATATAAAATGGAGAAGAGTAGCTAAACGTTGATCCCCTAGAGGTAGAGCCAAGAGAAATTCTTGTAGGGAATGAAGAATTGGCAGAATTATTGAAGAACTTGTTTTTGTCTGTCGTCACAATAGAATTCATTTGCCAGAGTAAGGGGTTAATTAGAAGGTTAATAAGAATGAAGGATTTTACAATAATGAATATAAGCAGAGAGAAGATGTTAGAGAAACTTAAGGGACTAAAAGCTGACAAATTCCTGGCCTACATCCTACTGTTTTAAAAGGGAAAATGAATGCACTGGTTGTGAAAATTCTAGATTCTAGAACAATCCCAGCAGATTGCAAGTTATCAAATATAAAATGGCTATTCAAGAAAGGAGAAAGAGGGAGAAATCAGAACTACAGGAGCTGTCGGGGAAAATGTCGGAATAGAGAAACATAGTATGATAAGACAGAGTCAACGTGGTTTTATGAAAAGAAAATCGTGTTTGACAGATTTATTAGCATTTCTTTTTGTGGATATAACTAGTACCGTCATTAAAGGGAAGCCAGTAGATGTAGTATACTTGGATTTCAAAAGATATTCAATAAGGTGCCACACAAGATAACAGCTCATGGAGGTGAGGGGTAATATGTTCACATGGATAGAGGTCTGGTTGTCTGAAAAGAAGTAGAGAATAGAATAGAGGCAAATGGGCCATCTTCAAGTTTGCAAGTTGAAACGACTGGAGTGCCGTAAGAAGTGCTGGGCCTTGATTATTTGCAATTTATCTTAATGACTGAGGCAAAGAGACCTAGAGTTATTTATGTACTTTTCTGACGATACAAAGCTAGGTGAAACTGTAAGCTGTGAAGAGGATACAAAGCTATAGATAGATGCGGGCAGGTTGGGTGAGTGAGTAAAAATGTGGCATGTTGAATATAAATTGAGAGTGTGTGAGGTTATTCATTTTGGTGGTTATAGAAAAACAGAATTTCTTTAAAAGATTTGAATCTTTTACATGTTGCTATTCAGAGAAACATGGGTCCACCCCGACAGGAACACAAATTTAGCATACAGGGCTCAGAAGTACAAGAATAAGAAAGTCAGTTGTAAAAGGCTTTGGCGATACCACTGATGGAGGTGCTGTGTGCAGTTTTGGTCTCCATATCCTCAGAAGGATATTCTTGTCCTGAAGGTAGTATAGCAATCACTAGATTGTTTCCAGGGCTAAGGGTTAATGTATGATGAGAGGCTGAGGAAATTGAGCTTTTCTCTTGAGTTCGAAACACAGGAAAATGTTCCAATTTCTGAAGGGGTTTCACAGGGTAGACACTGAGAGGCTGTTTCCGCTGGCTGAGGAATCTACAACATGCGGGTAGTGGGGGCACAATCTCAGGAGAAGATCATTTAGGATGGGTGATGAAGTTTGTAAATCTTTAGAATTCTCCACTGATGCTTCATCATTGAGTATATTTACAGCTGAGATAGGTTTTTGATCTCGAGGAATCGGGGATATGGTGGTGGGGGGGGGGGGGGGAGAAGTGGGTGGGAAAGTGCAGTTGAGGCAGGAGATCAGCCATGATCATAGTGAATAGTGGAACTGTTTTGTATTCCTATTTATTCCTCGCTGTAACAGGTCACTTTCAGAGTCTAATCACGTAATGTATTGAGAACATGTTCACCGTGTGGGCAAATATGCAGTCTATCCTAACAGCCTGTAGAGAAAACACCTTTCTAATAAAGCTCTTGTTTGTATCTTTGTGGTCGGTAAGCCTATCCTTTTAAAATTCCACAAAGAAAACTGGCGATGAGGAACCACACTGCCAGACCCACCCCCACCGACATATAAAATTTAAAAAATCATCGATGCATGCTGCAAGCATCCAAAAAGTATTAAGAAGATAATATTGCCGCACCAAAGCTGGCGATGCAAGAATGCCAAATATCAGTAGCAGCCTTTGAGGAAACTGAAATTTAATTGAAGATTTTGGGGAAAATAACATCAAAAAGAAACTCGCCGTGTGCTTTAGCGGAAAGCTCGAACTGTACAGGACGTATTGTGAGTAAAACAAATACCCAACAACAATAACTTGGAGCTGGGGGTGTTGCAAAAATTGGAAGGAAATAGGATGAACTCAGGGTTACCTTGTTTGAAAGAAAAAGAAGTGAGGTAGTGCTAAAAACTTTGTGGGACATTGTGCTTACGCAAGCCCTTCCCATAGTGGTTCAGTTGAGAGGCCGTATCAACGTAAATGTGCAACTAAACAGCCGGACCACAGACTTGTCCCTGCACGTTGTTAAAGGTAACGATCCAGCCCTGATGGGGAGAACCTGGCTGGAGCGAATCAAGCTAAACTGGTTGAGACGAATCTCATGCCGCAGTCTGTGTTAGGTCCACCAAAGATTTTAAAGAAGCATTGTCTTTAATGGAAAGCTGGAAAGTACGAAAGAGTCCTCAGTCAAGCTAATGATTAAAGATGAAAGTCAAACAAGACGCTTAAAGGCTAGATCAGTGCCGTTCGCCATCATACCTAAGGTCAAGGCAGAAGTAGAGAGGCTGGTCAAGCCGGGCTCCTTGAATCCATTAATGTAAGTGATTGGGCCACATCAGTAGTACCCGTGATGAAGAAAGATGGTTTGGTACGCATATGCGGCAATTTTAAAGTCACTATCAATCTGGTACTGTGTGCAGAGCAGTACCCTCTACCTTTAATTGATGATTTATTTGCTGGGTTGGCTGGAGGCCAGCATTTCAGTAAAGTTGACCTTACTCGAGCTTATTTCCAGATAAATGTGGATCCGGATTCACAACAATATTTGACAATCGTGACACATAAGGGGCTATTTAGATATAAAAGGCTTCCATTTGGCATTAGGTCTGCACCTGCATTGTTCCAACGTGACATGAATCAAATTCTAAGCATATTAGGAAGAGTCCAGTGCTACTTAGGTGATATCTTAGTTACTGGCAAGAATGAAGAAGAGCATCTCCAAAATGTAGATGCAACACTCTAAAGACCAGAAGATTACAGACCATGAGTATGGATGGATAAATGTGAATTCTTCAAATCTTCTGTTGAATACCGGGGCTTGTCATATATGCAAAGAAAATACGCAAATCACCTTCAAAAATAAAAGCCATAACTGAGGCACATGCACCTCAAAATGTAAATCAACTTCAGTTGTTTTTTTGGCTTATTAACTATTATGGCAGGTTTAAACCCTAATCTAGCAACCATTCTCGAGCCTTTACACAACTTGTGTCAAAACAGGAAATGGGTGGATCAGTGTGAGAATGCCTCATACAAGCTAGGAGGCATTATTAAAGTCAGGAGTACTGATACACTTTGATCCAAAGTTACCCTTAAGCGTGGGATTTCTCACATAATGCCCAATGGTGAAGAGAAGCAAGGTGTACTCAACTGACTACACGAAGGTCATTGTGGGATATTAAGGATAAAGGAGATAGCCAGAAGCCATTTTTGGTAGTCAGGGCTTGATAGTGAAATCAAGGAGAAGGCAAGTATGTGTTGACTTGTGAAAAAGTTTGAAACCTGCCACCAATAATTTCCAATTGCATCAATGGGAATGGCCAGAAGTGCCGTGGCAAAGAGTTCATCTAGATTATGCCAAACCATTCAAAGGACAAATGTATTTCATTGTGGTGGACGCATACTCTTAATGACCAGAAGTCACCATTATGAAGACTGTCCTCTGAAAGAACAATAGAAAGACTGGGTGAGATTTTTGCAAGATTTGGTTGCCCTGGACGACTTGTTAGCGACAATGAGCCACAGTTCACTTTGCAAGAACTCACAAGTTATTGAACGGAGTCCAACACATCCGATCTGCTCCTTATCACCCTGCACTGGGCTGGCTGAAAAGTTTGTTCAGACAATGAAGCATTAATTGAAAGTAACTCATGAGCAAGGATCATTGTCTAAATGACTAAGCCAATTCCTGATGACATTCAGGAATACAACACGTTCAGCAACCTAAAGTTCTCTTGTCAGTCACACACAGCGTTGGATTTGCTGAAGCCGCCTAAGATGAGCAAAATTGTTGAGAGGAAACAGCAAAGTCGGGTTTTGCAACGTGAGGACAGGGCTAAACACACATGTTTTTAAGGTCAGGAAGTATTGGCAAGGAACTATATCATCAGTGAGAAGTGGATACCTGCCAGGACCGGTCTCCTGCACCATCAAACTCAGGACAAGGTAGTATGGAGAAGATACGTTGATCAACTTTTAGCAACTAGAACTAGTTTGCTAGAGACTGTCAACCAACAGTCCACAACAAACTGTGCCAAGTGAAGACCTGGACATTCCTCAGAACATGATACCAGAAACAACTATGGAAGACAGTACCTCAACTGAGGACATTTCAACGCTGAGTAAACCTCCAAATCGTACATCGACTCCGGTTGACATCCAAATTCAACCACCAACACCAGAGGTTGCAGTCGACACGAAAAAGCAAGTGCCTGAGGTCGCTGACGGCCACACAAAAATTGACATCCTCCTAAATGTCTAACTTATTGACTGTTGTGTTATTAATTGTTCACATTGTAAATTTTGATAGTGCTATATTGTATTTCAATGCAGGAACCTCTGCTGTAAAGGGGAATGAAAGTGTTGTATATTCATGTTTGTTCCTAATTGGAACATGGTCAGTTTAAGAGTCCAATCATATGAACTATTGATGATGTCATCAGCTGTTTGCGCGGGCAGCGTTAAAACTTTTCTAATAAAGCTCTTTCTTGTACCTTCATGGTCTGCAAGCCTATCCTTTTAAAAATACCACTGGAGCAGGCTCAAGCAGCTGTATGTTGATCCTATTCATGTTTTTATATCATAACAAAGGAGCATAACCTTAATCAGAGCTAGGCTGTTGAGGAATGATTTCAGGAAGCACATCTTCACACACAAGACAGTGGAAATCTGGAAAATTTCCCTATAGTTGTTGAGGATAAGTCGGATCAAAATTTGAGAACTGAGTTTGATTTTCATTAGTAAGAGTGGTAAGGGTTATGGAACCAAGGTGGGTAGTTGATTGAATTGATTTGCTGAATAGGCTGGAGGAACTGAATGGCCTCTTCTTGTCCCTTTGGTTAACTCCCCATTGTCCTCAACTGCTTTGTAAATTGCTTACTGCCCACTGCTCCTCAAAATTCTCCACACCACAACCTTCTACCCGCCCACTGATTTGATTTGATTTGACTTGATTTATTATTGTCACGTGTATTGGAATAAAGTGAAAAGTATTGTTTCTTGCACACTATAGATAAAACATACCATTCATAGAGTACATTAGGGTGAAGGAAAGGAGAGGATACAGAATTTAGTGTTAGTCATAGCTAGGGTGTAGAGAACGATCAGCTTAATATATGGTAACCCTCATTGACTGCACCTCACTCCGTACAGTTCCCTGTGCTTCACTGCAAGGTGCTGAGAGTTGGCTGCACTGAGCGAACATAGTTCAACTTGTAGCAAAGCTGCAATAAGCCTTTGATGAGAAGCCAAGAGGATCAGCACTGGCTACGTTCCAGCTACTTTAAATACTGTCGATGGGCCCCTGTCCCTATTTTAAAGCCAAGCATCCATACTGCCCTCAAAGCATGTTCCACTTCATGACTCCCACTTTTAAAAGAAAAGTTTTAATAATGGTTAGAAGCTTTTTCTTGTTGTGGGGGGGTCCCTACACCAGTCGCTTTTGTTGCTAGTTAGCTGGGGTTGTCTGTGGCCTAAGTCATGTAAATGTTAGTTGCAATCTGCAGTCACGAGTAACCCATAACGAGCAATAATGCGAGGTCAACAGAGACTATGATCCTTTCTTGTCACTGTGAGTTAAACATAAACCAAAGCAATTGAAGTTGGATCATCACAAGCAAAGGGCAAAAGTTAAATATTTTTGGGGGAGGGTTGGGGGCGGCAGTTACAATAAAATTCACTTCCACTGATAGTTTTATCCATTTTATCAGGCTTGTCACCATGCAGCTTCATCTGAATTGAATTCCTTATCCATAGATATGTTATCAACTGGCTTCCAGCTACACAAGCACTTCACTGTTGCTTCAGTTGCTCAGCTAGTCAGAGGCTCCTCACCAACTGTGCCCAACCCTTCACAGCTTCTGCTTTTCTGAGATATTTGCTCCCATGACCTGTTAGCACCTGGTCACTAGTTGAAGGAAAAAAGCAAGTTAACTTTTGTTCATTAGCCACACATTTTAGCTGTTGAGCTGGATCTAGATTGTTTTCCAGCATGGGAGTAGGAAGAAACTAAATGGTGTTGTGCGTTTCACCTTTGGGACCCATATGCAGTTCTTCGCGGATTGATGGGATGAAAGCCTGGTTTGGTGGATGTGATGAGTTGGGCAGTCTAATTCAATACAGAATGGGAATTAGCCGAAAGCACACAACTGGATCTAATTTTGTACCAAATAGAAAGCTCACTGAGGCCACAGGATAGCTGTTATGGGGAAATAGGGAAATCACATTGATTGATTAGTGCAGGCTGTTCAAGATGATATTTTGAAGTGCATTGCATGGAGTTATGAGGGTAACGTATAGCATTTAAATCCACATTCCCATCTTGTTGTTGATTATAACACATGCCCTGATTTGAGATTTATTGGCTTTTAGGACGGCATTTTGACAGTGATTAGCACTGCTGCATCTCAGTGCCAGGGACTCGGGTTCAATTCTGGACTTAGTTGATTGTGTGGAGTTTGCACATTCTCCCCATATCTGCATGGATTTGCTCTGGGTTCCCCTGTTTTCCTCCCACACTCCAAAGATGTGCAGGCTAGGTTGATTGGCCATGCTAAATTGCCCCTTAGTGTCCCCGGATGTGTGGGTTAGGGGGGATTAGCAGAGTAAATACCTGGGGTTACGGGGATAGGGCCTGGGTAGGATGCTCCATCAGAGGGTTGGTACAGACTCAATGGGCTGAATTGCCACCTCCTGCACTATAGGGACTCTTTGTCTAATAACGTAACAGCCAAAAACAATTTTTCCAAACATTCAGATCCACAAAATACAACAGGGAAAAAGTATAAAAGCAAATGGGACATATTCCCATGGCATTTGAGCATCAGGATGTACATGCCTGGACTGTGGAGTTAGGGTTCACAATATAGGGTGGTATTTCCTGGCCGCGTGCCCCAAGGGCGGAAATTCCTGCTTGAGGTCAACAGACCTTAAAATGGTCTGCCAAACTTTCTGTCCCACCCGCTATAATTCCCGCGGCGGGTGGAATGGGAAAATTCCGCCCATAGTTGTATCTGAGTTGGAGTGCTTGAGGATGACACTGGGTGTCTGAAATGTAAAGTGTTTTGATCCTGGCACACTCAACCCTCACCTTGATCATAAACTCACACAAAATAGGTCATTTTTGAAAAAGCCTCAATGATTGATATTACTTTCGTAATTCTCACTTGGCAGTGTACACTGGTTTCCAGGCATTGACACCTGTACCTAGGTGAAGTGGGTTTTTGTCCATTTCCCCCTACCTGTGGGGCTGTTGCTGGTCTCAGAAAATTTATTTCAGTGAAGCATTTGCACTGATTTTTTAGCTGAACTGCTTTCTAAAGGAAGACAGCAAACACAATAATTTGAGAGGCGCCCTGAGGGTCAGGTGTTCAGAGTAAATAAATGTTTTAATGTGAAAGGAGAAGATTAAGCTGTGGGATGAAAGGATGAGATGCGCTGCAGCTTGTTTGCAGTGGAGCAACGCTTCAGGTGATCACCTCCCTTGAGATGCATTGCTTTCAGCTAGTGGAAAGATCGTGACCTTTTAGCAAAAAGTGTGTGACTGAACCAGCAACAAAGGGCAAGAGATGCAGCACAAAGACAAGGGTTTAAAAATAGAAGATGCAGGACATAACACAGTGGGTCGTGAACATCTGAAAGAGAAAGGGTGTGACAATTTTATGGAAGCCCTTTGTCAGAATTCACTGGTTCGTAAGAAGTGTCCAGCCCTCACTACCACCTGAAATATTAACCCTATTTTTATTTCTTCTGGATGATTACAATGCAATTTCTTTTAGTTTAAATATTACTTTCCCAACTGTCATGGTTTGTGCCTGGAGCAATCAAACTGCAACTCATTCTACTCGCTCTGACTGAGCACTTGGCAATGTGAGGTGGTTCCAGTTAACACTCCTTTCATCCGCCGAGGCCAAAGGACTTTGTCGCGCAAACCAACCAAACTGATCAGTATTTATTTGACTGCTGTTGAAGCATTAGCCATTACTGCACAATTTGCACATTTCCAAGCTCAATGGTGTCATCTGTGTGTACCACCTTTGAAGGATTGGGGGTGGGCAGAAGTGACTTGGGGGAGGGGAGGAGGAATTACAAATAGAATAAAAAATCTAAAAGGCTCTTGGATGCCCCACAAATGAGAACTGAATTTAACCTGCATCTCAGCCAATGCTGTCACTCAAGCTCCTCTGACGGAATTGTTCGCAGAAACTCTTTATCAAGAACTGGGTCTATTAGTCTTGCACCCCTGACCTTAAGACTGCAGTGGCCCTTACTAATATTTATGGTTCCAAGAAAACTCTCCTAAAGTTTTATTTTAAGAATACCTCTTCTGACATGCATGAGCCAGAAGTACTAGTTGAGGTCACTGTGGTCTCTAAGTATTGGTCTCAGCTCAAGCTCCTAGATCATAAAGAGCGAAAGTTTCACTGCAGGAAATCCTACAGTGAGAATAACCTCCTCCCTCTGCCCCAGAAATGAAGCCTGCCATCATGGAAGGATTTATCTAAGATTTGCTATCTACTGTATTTTACATCCTACATTGCTGTTTGATCATTAGCTGGATCACTGCTTTTACCTTTGGCTGGTGCTCTGATGGTATATGTGAGTGGCACTGATCATCTTCGATGTGGGAACATCAATGACTCTGATGAGCCTTTTGAGCCTTCTGATAGAGAAACTGCCTCGGGAATTTTGACCTCAGTGCCCCCTTTTCAGAGTACACTTAATGAATGTAATAGCATGAGTTTGGAAGGTGTACTAGGCTGATGAAATTCTGAGCCCTTTTAGTAGTTATTACATGCACACTACTAGTTCCTGCCTTTCTCCACTCACCGTCTCTGCTGTCTATCAGATTGTTTGAATTGTCTTTGATAGCTCCAATCTGATTACCACAGAGGGAAACTTTACTCATAGAGATTCCCAAATGATATTCATGAGATGAACAGCCTTGCATAAGCAGGGGAAGGAATCCAACAAGTCAGATGCTTGAAGCAGGAGAACACATTTCCAGGCTGTACCACAGATAAGGATGTTGTTATCTTGAACATGCTGGGTGAAATTCAGCTATTGCTAGTACCATTCCAACCTCTTTGCGAGAAGCATCCTGCTAGGCATGTACTGTGCAGCCTTTAAAACCTTTATGCAGCATCAAAGTGAGATTGAGTTCCACTGTTTAGCATATCTCGTTCCTGAGGATGTACATTAGCGATCTTCCTCAGGGAAACTTAGGAAGTTGAAGAAAGGCTGTGGAATGTTCCTTAAAATGGTAGAAAGACATGGAAACTATCTCAGGAATTCCCCTTGGGGAACAGCTAACTTAAAGCTTTCCAAATCAACCACCAACCGCCCCCCCCCAACATACACTTTGCTCACTTATTATATTGATGGTTAAAAAATAATTCTCAGCCAATTTACCTTTCTCAACTAACTATCAATAAGAATCAGCGTCTAATACTTAAAAAGATTCAAAACCACCCCACTTCAGAGGAATTATTCTGTTGCAGCAAAGAGTTGGCTGATTAGCTTATTATTTAGCTGCTCTGTGAAGATGACATTATAAATTACACCAGTAGAATTGGAGATGTTCTGAAATTGTCCTCAATATGTTGTACCTCAGCACTAAAAAGATTATATTCAGTTAGAAAAAGCTATAAACAAATGTAAAGATATACCTAAAAAAATAAGGAGAAAGCTTATTCGTGGGTAACTGAATGTGGATGTACTTATGCAGCAATGTATCTCAGCAATGTTGGATTGTGTAGTACTGTGTCAGTGTTTGGTTGTGGAGTGCTGTGTGTCAGTGTTTGGTTGTGGAGTGCTGTGTGTCAGTGTTTGGTTGTGGAGTGCTGTGTGTCAGTGTTTGGTTGTGGAGTGCTGTGTGTCAGTGTTTGGTTGTGGAGTGCTGTGTGTCAGTGTTTGGTTGTGGAGTGCTGTGTGTCAGTGTTTGGTTGTGGAGTGCTGTGTGTCAGTGTTTGGTTGTGGAGTGCTGTGTGTAACTGTGTGTCAGTGTTTGGTTGTGGAGTGCTGTATGTAACTGTGTGTCAATGTTGGATTTGGTGTGCTGTGTGTAATTGTGTGTCTCAGTGTTGGATTGTTTCGTGTTGTGTGTAACTGTGTCGGTTGGGTTGGGTTGTGTTGTGCTGTGTGGAACTGTGTGCGTCGGTGTTGGGTTGTACTGAAAAAGATTTTGGGTAATCAGCGCCCCCTGCAGTGTGTTATCTGCCTCTCTTGGTCCAGATTTCAGCAATGCTTCGCCGTGTGTGACCTTTAGAAACATTTGGTCCGAAGGATCTTGGTAAAAATACATGGAAAATTCTCCATTCATGTACCCAAATGCTATTGGGTGTTTTGAACATTTGACAGTGAGATTTGGAGTGAAAGCTGTGTAAAATTTGGAACAGTTAATTTTTATTTTAAACCTCTGTTGCACAGCTGCTGATAGTAACCCCTTAGTCACCTAATTTGCTGTAAAACCACCCCGACACCCAACTGGCATTTCCCCTACATTCTGCTGTCTCTGTTTTTGTACTTACTCTAATACAGGTGGCATTCTGCTCTGCACGTTTTCACTTCTGACGAGTGCATGGTCGAGCATTTCAGTTTGATATCTTAACATTCCTATCGTTATTGAGATAGAAATCTGGAGCCTTCTAACTTTATCCCACGATCACAAATACGGAAACTTGTGATTTTGCGGTTTTTTGTGGAGTAGGTACACTTGGGATGTGCCATTCGTACTTTCGTAACTTTTGCCTTTTCTCCCTTACAGGCCAAGTTTGCCATTCAGAGAGGTGCCACAGCAGTGATCTTCGATGTAACAGATGATGCAAGTGCTGTGGGTCAGGTAAGATGAACATTCAATGTCTTTGTCATTAACAGTAATCATCAGGCTGCAAGAATGGTTCAGATGTGGAGATGCCGGCGTTGGACTGGGGTAAGCACAGTAAGAAGTCTCACAACACCAGGTTAAAGTCCAACAGGTTTACTCTAATGCAGGCAGATATCCACTCCATCTGACGAAGGAGCAGTGCTCCGAAAGCTTATGGTATTTGCTACCAAATAAACCTGTTGGACTTTAACCTGGTGTTGTGAGACTTCTTAGAATGGTTCAGGACAGAGATGATCTTTCATTAAAGCCCGTTTTCTTGTAACTCACCAAAAGTACCTGTTGTCACCTCCCACCAGCACTGTACTGTTCACACACATCTTATCAGACGTCATTATCCAAATTGTCACCATGGGAAGTTCCCATCACTGTATAGAGGCAATCTTTGATTCCACAGGAAGTTGCATTAAAACTCCATTCATCATCCTGGAGAGCAGTTGATGTCTTCTGTAAAGATGGAGATGTGCAGCAGCTAGTTTATGCACCGCAAGATCCCAAAACTAACTGGGTGAAATAGATGACTAGTTAATCTGTGGAATTGATTGAGGGAAGAAAGTTGACGAAGTTGTCACGGGCCCAAGAACATCCCTGCACCAGAACAAGAAAGGCAGGGCCTAGGTGTCTCAGTGTATCACGGATCCTACAGCGTCTACTGAGGAACGTGAATAATCATAGCAATCCAAGGCAAAAAAAAAATCCACTAACATCCCAAAGCAAAACCAACCAAACTGCTGGTTTATTAGTCATCATTCACCGTGCTGAAATGTATTTACATGAATGACTCTTTGTAGTGCCACAGCATGAAAGATTTCATCATCATCTCAAACATATTTACCTTTACAATCTTTAGTCATGTTCTTAACCAAATATTTATCCCACTTATTTTTAAGGAGTTAAATCCCACATCAACTGATTTTGGTGGGAATTCATCACGCATCAAAAACCAAGGTTTGTATTTATATAGCGCCTTATCAAATTGCTGAGGACAATTAATTACTTTGGAATACAATGACTGTTGTTAGGAAGCAAACACAAGTCATTTTTCAGAGTGCAAATATCCCATCAACAGCAGTGAGTTGAACATACACTATGGGCAGTGTCTGAGCATTCCACAGTAGGTAACTCATCTTCTGACTCCTCAAAGTCTCACCCCATCAGCTACAAGGCACAAGTCAGGAGTGCGATGGAATACTCTCCAATTGCCTGGATGGTTGCAGCTCCAACAACACTCAAGAAACTTGACACCATCCTAGACAAAGCTTACCTGCTCAATCGTCCATCACCTTAAATGCTTGCTCCATCCATCACCAGAGCACCTTGGCTGCAGTGTGTAACATCTACAAGAGGCAGTGCAAAACTCCCCAACATTTCTTCACCAGCACCTTCCAAATCCAACTTCTACCAAGTACTAGGACAGGGGCAGCAGATACGTGGGAAATCACCACCGGCAAGCTCCAAAACAAGTCTCACACCATCCTGACATGGAAATATTTTGCTGCTCCTTCATCGTAATTGGGTCAAAATCCTGGAAATTTCTACCTAATAGCTCCGTGAGAATACCTTCACATCTGGACTGCAGTGGTTCATTAAGTGGCTCACCACCTTTTCGAGGGCAATTAGGGATGGGAAATAAATGCTGACCTAGCCAGCACTGTCCACATCCCATGAATGAATAAATTAAAAGTATGTGATCTGAACAATGACACTTTGACAAAGCAGCAACACTTCCTCAAGTGCTGAGACACTCTGAACCTCCATGAAGCACAGCAACCTTGACAATGATGAGAAGAATTTACTACCAGTCATTCAAATGGTGACAACTTATCCACCAATCTCTAGAGATAAGAAATAACAAAGGTATGAAGTCTCTTGTGGGAGTAGTTTATATGTCTGCTAATAGTAACAACACAATTAGGGGGTGGGATATAGGAAGAAATAATGGGGGTTTGTGTGAAAGATACATCAATAATCATGGGTGATTTTAATCTACATATAAGTTGAACAAATCAGATTGGCAAAGGCAGCCTGGAATATGAGTTCACTCTGTTTTTGGGATAGTTCCTCAGAGCATATGTTCTAGCACCAAGCAAAGAGCAGACAGTTCTAGATCTGGTAATGTGCAATGAGATAGAATTAATTAATTACCTCATAGTAAAGGCGCCTTAGGTAGCAGTGATCAAAATGTGAATGAGGTTTGCACTCAGTTTGAGACAGAGGAGTGGGTCTGAGATTAGTGTTTTAAACTTAAAGGCAATTGTAAAGGAACAAAAACAGAGTTGGCTGAAGTGAACTAGACAATTAGGTTATGGAGTAGGTCAGTAGAGATGCAGTGGCAGACGTTTGAGGAGGTATTTCCGAACACTTGGCTAAGGTACATTCCAGTGAACTGATGATTGCACATTAGTGCTCAAGAATGGATTCTATTCCGAAGAAGGTAATTCTGGAAAAGGACCAGATAATGAGATGGCATTAGGGGAATAATGATGAGGATCAGTCATATGAACAATGCTATCTGGACAAGTTTCTCCACTCTGTGGCTTTGGCATCATTAGAGTTGGTTTGAGTGTACAAGGGAAATGTGACTCATTCAAAGAAGGGCACATTATATACCAGACATGGGAGGAGAATGGGATTAGAATTTTAGATTAAATGTCGGTGCTAATTATCAGCTTGTGTTGTGCCAAGGATTTAAAGCAATGCTTTAATACTTCATACATAATTTAAATTTAACAAAATGACTTTGGACAAATTATTTATTGATAATGGAAGAACGAGCTTATCCGCTTGGGCTTAAAGCCCATGTGCCAAATACTGCAACTGGTAAATTTGGTACAAACGCTTCTAGGTTTGGCTTAGGCATGTGCCTTTCAAATGAAAAACTAAAATAACCCAGTAATCTAATAGTATAAATGGAAAGACAACACAAAAGAATACAAGAATGATGTCTTGTTAATTCCAATGAGGAAGAATGAGTATGAAGTTAGCCTGTACTTTATGAACATACAAAATAGGAACAGAAGTACGCCATTCGGCCCCTCAAGCCTGTTCCATCATTCAGTAAGATCATGGCTGATCTGTTTATGCTTCAAATTCCATATTCCCTTCATTAAAATAGGTTTATTTCCAAGATAGCCAGGTAAAGTCAACAGACTCTCCCAGTTCATTCCAGACAATCATGGCGACTTTATCGGCATGTCACGCCAGTCGATCAGCATGGCGAGCCAGTATGATCGCATGAGAGGCGAAAAACCAGGTTTGCACTGGTTTGAAATAGACTCTGTCTAATCCCCCTACTGGCGAGAATCACACTTTGCCTCATTTTTTTCTCCGTGCCATAAAATAGTGTCTGGGAGTTCGCCTAAAAAATGGGTGTGATTCTCTCCCATTTTCATGCTTGTTTGGCACTTGGAATTTTATTGGTCAGCCCCTCAGAATGAGCTAATACCCTAATCCTTCCCCAATTGGTATTGACTGTGCATAATCACCAATTTAAAGCATGCAGTTAATTGCAACACGAATGCAACATTAACAGTCTTTCCCTTAATGTTACACTCCCACCACCACCACCCCCTCCCCCCCCAAAAAAAAGAATGGAGCCCCTCACTAAAGTCAGCAAGTTGCTTAGATCAATGTTCTCTAAGATTTGACGACAAGTGAGCAGCAGCAGTTGGACTGAATAACCAACTGGACTAGTGCTAAGGATTATAAAGATACCACATAGGGGTACCAATGGGACTGGAGTTGGTCATCGATGATATACTATAGTCTAATATATCACTATATATTAGAGTGAATGTTAAGCTAAGGGCAGGGGAATGTTATGGGGGATGAAGTGACTATTGACAGTGGAAAAATGTAAAATGTTTGTGATGGGAAAGGAAACAGAAAAATGTGAAAAGTGAGACCAAAGTGGCTGAAGATATCAGAAAAGATTGCAAAACAGGGCTGAGAGCTGTTTGTAAATTGGTTGCAGATATTTAATGTGAGTAAGAATGTAAGAAGGAAGCAGGGAAATTGATAGTGAGAGGGAAATGAGAGATTGTAATTAGCAGATGGGGTATTCAAGCCCCTATGGATCCTTCTAGTGAGTAATTAGTTACAAGGTAGTAGGTCAGGAAATTATGGCTGTCCTCCTGTCATTAGGCAACTTTTAAAGCTAGTCAGACTGGCGCTGAAGTTAATGACGCAGGTCGGGGGAAACACAGCCCTTGACGAATCGATACACCATAACAGCTAGAAAGCATCGTGGAATCTTCAGTGAAACAAGGGAGAGAATGACTAGCCTCTGGGCAATGCTGATTGGAGTTTCATAAATACAGGAGCTATTTAAAAGGAAGGCTTCTCATTTAATCTTACTATTCAAAAGGAAATGTGATATGTATGGAGCACTATCGCATCGCACCGATAATGAAGGAAATCATTAGTCATTTAATTTGTGGTGTGGTTAAGTGTAGAGCACCTGATGAGCTCTAATCAATGTTACATATAGGCTGTGGTAGCCAGAATCCAGCTACCCACACAGAGTGTGCGCCATCTTCATGAGGACAGAAGCAGAGTTTACCCAGAATGTCCACTAAATTGAAGCCTTGTAAACCTCTACTGTCTTGTATTTGCAGTAAGGAAAGCAGATAAATTCTGTCTCCAATATTGTGAAAGTGAGTCTCTGCCAATTTGTAATCCATCTCTGTTTTAAAACCATTTAGCCCCGAGTGTCGTAATTTGTAAACTCTACGTTTCTTTTGTTTTGTGCCCTGTGTTGTGAACACTTCAAGAAATGCCAAGCCTTAATTTACTGAGACCAGTTGTTAATTCTTGTTCAAAATGGTTTTTAAACAATAAGTTGCATACTTATTAAGAGCCTTTCCAACGAGACACTCCTTAACGTGGCTTCTCATCTTCCCTGCAGCTAAAACAGAATCACGATGATCCTCTGCTTCGCCCAGTTATCCTGATCCAAGGCCAGGATGCGTTCCAGCTGATGAAGGTCATCAAAACTAATGGCGAAGCCATAGTCAGGATTCACGTCAAGACTGAAACACAGATTCGGGTAAGTTTTAAATTAGAACTAAATCTCGGCTAAACACTTGAAGGGCATGTTTAGCAGGATGAGGGGAGAGGAATTCTGATGAGCTATGGATTTGTGCAAGGTCTTGAATCACACACATGAAACCTTGAACCGGCACAGAACTATCTACAAATTCAGATTCCCCCCTCAGCCTCCTGCTTTTTAGTCATTTTTGGTGCATTGCCCAACTGAAAATAGGTTCCTAATGCTCAACAGGCCTAGTTGTTTACACTGGTCTCTTCAGCAATTGAGTAACACCATAGTTGTTTCAAAGCTGCATGTAAAACGTCACACAATTAATGTCCAGTTATTTTCATAGAAATTTTAAAGATGGTATGACAAAGTGAGCAGTGGGAATGAGGCTCTCGAACGAAATTGTTGACCTTTGTTGAAAGCCTTGGTTCTGGGAGAATCTGAGAGGGTTGTGGCCTTGCAGAACTAATTATAGAGCAGCCAACCTGTGGACGGACATTTCCTGGGGTCTGTCTCTACGCACAGCCTCAAAATAATACCCCGTTAATTGCATTTTTCAGTAGCAAGTTTAAAACCTCCGAAATATATCTGGAAGTGAGTCTGAGGTAGGAAATGTGATTGCAGGCTGAATGCATTTTAAGGTAAACAAAAAGCCTTCTCTATTCATTCAGCTAAGAGCACTTCCTGCCACTTTATCCATTTATTGAGGAGAATAACACTGAACCAGAGGAGCCTACAATTCCACTGTCGCTTTGTCAGGTTAAAATATTCCAAATTTAGAATTATTCAAGCAAATTCAGAACCCAAATATCCTCATTAGGTTGTACAGATTCCCAGGTGGCATGTTAAGTAGGTGGGGAAAGAGCTGACAGAAGTATAATGGTGTGACTTGATAACTCATTCCATTAAGCCACCCACCTTTTGTCAAACTTTGCTTTTTTTTTAAAGCATGCAGTAATCCTTTCCTGTATGGTCTGGTTTTGGGAAAAGTGGGAGCAGTGATGTATTGTGGATCACATTTGTAATGTCCAGGGTCAGTCAGTAAAAGCCATCGCTATGGTTCAGCACACAACACCAGGGCAGCATGGTGGTGAGCACTGCTGCCTCACAGCGCCAAGGACCCGGGTTCAATTCCCAGCTTGGGTCACTGTCTGTGTGGAGTCTGCACGTTCTCCTTGTGTCTGTGAGAGTCTCCTCTGAGTGCTCCAGTTTCCTTCCACAGTCCGAAAGACGTGCTGGTTAGGTGCATTGGCCGTGGTAAATTCTCCCTCCGTGTACCCGAACAGGTGCCGAAGTGTAGCGACTAGGGGATTTTCACAGTAACTTCATTACAGTTTTAATGTAAGCCTACTTGTGACACTAATATATGAACTTTAAACTTTAAAAACTTTAAATTTAAACTTTAACATCCTCACAAGCAATCTGAAATGTGTGGGGTATCTAAAAAAAAAACCAATAACTTCCCAAGGTTCTCCAGCCAGTCTCCGTAAGGAATAATCCTGCACTGACGGATATTCTGCTGAGATTTTCAAAAAACAAAGCATGTCACTTTATCAAAGATCAGTCTCGCCTTCCCTCCATGTACCTTAGTTCCTTCTCTATCCAGCAATGTATCGAATTGTTTGTCTAACTGTTTTATGCCACCTGCCTTAATGCCCTTTTCCTGGCAACTTGTTCCCCAATTATTCTTTGGGTCGTTAAGTTCTTCCTTTAGCATCCTTGGGACCTGCACTCTGAAGTTCTCTCCTGAAAATCCTTCCCCTTTTGCTATCTCTCTCCCTCCAACATAAAAAAAAATGTCCTCAATCACTTCCCCTAAATCCTGCTTCACAAGGTCACTCCTTTCCTCTTTGCCTTTTGTGAAGCCCTGTATAGATGCTCCTCATTTTTAACCTGGGCCTCCTGGTATCTAAACCAATCATCACAGAGCACCTGGAGCAATTTCTGTTCATAATTTCAAAAACTTCAATTCAGTCATCCGGAAAGTTCCTTTCCCCAAAGAAAACCAGCCCAACTTCTATAACCTTTCCTTAAAACTTAAATTCCTGATATCCAGAATTATAAAAAATATGTTGACCCTCTGCCTGCTCTTAAAGACAACAATCTCCTTCCTGTTGAGTGCGTTTGCCACATGGGGCTTTGGTGGGGAATTGAAGGCTGGAGTACCGATAAGTACGTCCAAATTCTGGCCATTGAAGACTATATTGTAGATAACTGAGTTGAGGGTCACATCGCAATAAACATGTACCGAGTGTAGGCGTTAACTGCTGTGAACCTGAAGGGGTGTCCTCTTCTCTCCTGTGTGATCAGCCTTCAGGCAGTGCAGTGTAGGCTTGGTTGCTGAGCACTACCTTCCATTGTCGATCCTGCAAGTCTCAACAGGGATTCAGACGCAACTATTTCTTTGCTTTGTTTCTCTTACAAGTCAAATCCTTCAACCAAGTGCAGATGTACAGGTGAGGGAATGAGTCACAGACAGCTAGTGACTGCTGGGAATTATCTTTGATATTCCTGTGGCATTTCCAGTCTGCACGGTGTCCCTGGAAATGGAGCTCTGACTCAGTGGCTGCCTGTTCATGTAATGTAGCAGTGATGATTTGCTATCGCAGCTTTTTTCCTCCAATATTTGTCATCTACCCACCTACCAAAAAATGAGCCACTCGTTTAGTGAGGGAAGATTATAAGAGTTGTGGTTCCGATGTGAGTTTCTTCAACACTGGCCTTGCACAGCAAGTGGTGTTCACATTCCTGTGGTACTGAGTTCGCCCCACCACCTGCCACCCCTGATTACTTAACTTCCATCAAAGCCTTTATTCTTCAAAAAAAAAACTGAGAGGCTTACACCACTCCTCGGCAAAGCAGCCAGCATAATTAAGGATCCCACGGACCCCGGACATTCTCTCTTCTACTTTCTTCCGTTGAGAAAAAGATACAAAAGTCTGAGGACACGTATCAACGGGCTCTAGAACAGTTTCTTCCCTGCTGCCATCAGACTTTTGAATGGACGTACCTCTCATGAAGTTGATCTTTCTCTACAAGCTAGCTATGACGTAACACTACATTCTGCAATCTTTCCTTTCCTTCTCTATGAACGGTATGCTTTGTATAGTGTGCAAGAAACAATACTTTTCACTATATATTAATACATGTGACAAGAAATCAAATCAAATCAGTCAGTGTGACTTTTGCTAGAGGTTGTTTGACAATATTCTGAGAGCGAGGTTCAGAGATCATAGAATCATACAATCATAGAAACCCTACAATATAGAAAGAGGCCATTCAGCCCATCAAGTCTGCACCGACCACAATCCCACTCAGGCCCTACCCTCATATCCCTACATATTTACCCACTAATTCCTCTAACCTATGCATCTCAGGACACTAAGGGCAATTTTTAACCTGGCCAATCAACCTAGCCTGCATCTCTTTGGACTGTGGGAGGAAACCGGAGCACCCGAAGGAAACCCACGCAGACATGAGGAGAACGTGCAAACTCCACACAGACAGTGACCCAAGCTGGGAATCGAACTCGGGCCCTGGAGCTGTGAAGCAGCAGTGCTAACCACTGTGTTACCGTGCCGCCCCATGATGATGGGGAGGGGAGCCCCCAGCGTGATCATCACGTCTTGTCTCTGTTTTCCACCGGCATCACATCATACCAGCAGGTGGGAACATCTGTCATTCCCGGAAGATGCAGCGTTAAGCTGATTTTTGAATATTTAAGTATATTTAAATGTAAACCTGATGACGTCACCAGCCAGGTGGGGAAGATCTAATCGTCCCTGTCTCAAATCCTATTATGGCCCCCTTGTGAGAGCTTTTGGTCATAATGGGATTTGCACGTGTGTGGGATTGGGCTGGAAAATCGCCCCCAATCCCTAATGAAGCTGCTAACTGTTTAGGGCGTGTGTTGTTGCTGAGCCAGTGTTATGCTGTTTAATGGAAAAGCATCTGTATTTGTCTTTGTTCATTCATAGAATGTGGGCATCACTGACAAGACCAGCATTTGCTGCCCATTCCTAATTTCCCTTGATTTGAGTGGCTTGCGAGGCCATTTCAGCAGGCAGTTTAAAGTAAAGTTTGTTTATTTATTAGTCACAAGTAAGGCTTACATTAACACTGCAATGAAGTTACTGTTAAGGGGCAGCCACATCGAATTGGTAATAATTATTTTCTCTCTCTCTCTCCAGCCAGCCTACGATGTGGGGATCCTGATGACTCTAATTGTTGCTTTCTCAGTAGTTGTCATGATCCTGGCGGTGAGAATCAAGTGCAAGCAGAATCGGACTCGGGTAAGGGCAGTGCTACCTCCAGTTTGTAACTGTCCTGGCTATTAGCTTTCTGTTCAACTTTAGCCCAGTAATGTAGCCTTACTGTGATTTACAGCAATGAGTGCTTATGTTACTACACCTATGAATATAGCAGCATTCTATGTTGTTACTGTTGCAGTGGCAGCATCAGCTTGGTTCTAAATTATGCCCGAGTAACACTAGTGTATTCTGCAATAATTGCACTGTATATGTCACTAATAAATCTGCCAATCTAAACTCTGCGGTTAACTATCTGCATCAAGGCTACAAAAGCTTTGGACTTGATTATTGGTTGGTTCTCTCAATTTAAAGTTTGCTTGTATTTAGAACTGAGACTTACCATGGAAACACAGTATGATTGCAAGCATCAAAGAATCTCAGGAGTTTGAGTGGCACTCACTGTATTCCACTTGTAGGATTTAGCTCCACATCTGGCCCAAGACCAGAGCCATCAGATTTCCACAGCTGTAGAAACCCATGTATTGTTCCTAAAAGCTGTTAATAAACACTTTAAATTGCCCATACTTGTACACCAAATAGACAAAGTTATACTGACAAATAAAAGAGATGCTTTCCTAAAGGTTGAGGTTAATGCACCCCTTTGGAGCTTGAAGGTGCTTTACTGTACCTTTTTAATTTAAAAATGGAAACACACTGGAGGTGGACAGCACCTGTGAAGAACACGAAAGCTAATCGCTCAGATGTGCGGCATTTAGAAAGGAACAGAACATAAGGAAGAGAAAGAAACAACAGAACAGTCACGCACAATAGAAAAAAAGAAATGTAATGGCCTGTAAAGTGCTCAGGTAGAGAATAAGAGATGCTCAAAGTGATGTACTGGACAAAAGAAAGTATGAAACAAATAAAAGGCATAAATGAGACAGTGTGAACAGCTGAGTAGGGGGTGGGGAGGTAGAAAGGGAAGCATGAAAACTGGCAAAGAGGAGCAGACTCCAGTGATCTAGGAGTGGAAGAAAAAGAACAGTTGGCATAAAGGATGCAGCTGTGTTATGACTGGGAAGGATTCCTTCCCAAAATACAACCTACTCATTCTCCTCTTCCCCAGAGACATCGGCACTCCCTCCCGATACTGACAGAATGGAAATATGAACTGTAGAGGGGATATGAAATTAATACCAAAGAACTACATTATGTCTAGCAGAAAGTTGAGGTCTGTCAAAGATGGGAACCTCAACAAGCCTGCCCTGTTTCCCATTCATCTCTTTCTCATCCTTCCCTCCCAACAAAGAGATTTTCTTTATCCTCGTTTTCTCCCCTCATACTCCACAAGTCATCTTCCACCAACTTCAAAATTTTCCTGCCACCAAACATATCTGATATGGCTCCCATTTTTATTCCCTTGTATACAAAGAGTGCAGACTTGTGCATATCTGGTGCATAGTTGGCTTAGCCACCCCTCAGTAGATTGAGTTAGACTATATCAAGTGCCGCTGGGCCTTCTCCCCTACAGCAAAACCACTTCTTACTGCCAGGGTCAGTGACTCATTTTTCAATGTTAAATGCAATTTGTTGTAGCTAATGACTCGATGTCCTTTTTCTGCAGAATTCCTTGCAGCAGCAGACTATCAACGCAATCAGCCGGCTAGCTACAAGACGTTACCAATCCCGGTGCCGAGCTCAAAGTCATGAGCGTCAGAGCAGCCTAGATTCTCAGAGCAGTATGTCGGAGCCAGTGTGTGCTATCTGTCTGGAGGAGTTTTCTGAAGGACAGGTGAGAAGAATTAGTGGCAACTTGAATTTATATTTTAGGATTCAAGCACTAGTCAATATCTTTGTTCTTCCTTTAGCATGACATAGAAATCTTGATTAGTAAAGACTAAATGGATTCAATTTCTTATCCTGATATCCTTCAATGATCAGTCTCCCCCACCCACTCCCCGCCACCCCAACAAGTTGGATTTTGATTCTTATTTATGTTGTCTGTGTTTATGCCATACATCCAAACCTACTGAGTTCTGAATTAAGTCTTTGCAAATGTCCTATGATTTTGAAAGGACCAGTTTGCTGGATTGGTCACTGAGGTGAAAGGGCAGTGTTCCAGCTTTACTAGCTAGTTTGCTCATCAGAGAACAAGGAAATCTCGTTTATCTGGGCTTGGGTGAGAGCCTCAAAAATCTCTTGCGTCATCCCATTTGTCTAATTCTGCTTTCACCTGTTGCTTGATGCCATAGCCTTCCTGAAGCTGATCCTAGCAGTTTGATAAAAGATTCTCACTCATTATTAACTCTGTGCGGTTCTACTAAGCGACTAACTCTTGTGTTTTGTGCTGGGTGCCCATGAGAATGCATTGCTTATCCTGCGGCTGATTTGTCTTTGTAGGACCTACGGATAATTTCTTGTTTCCATGAATTCCACAAGGAATGTGTGGATCCCTGGCTTCTCCAGCATCGCACCTGCCCCCTCTGCATGTACAACATCATTGGTAGGTGAAATTTCAGTGTTCACTTGTAGCCATTTTTGAAGGAAGTAAATGCCAATTTGGGTTTGATGCTGTGGTTTGTTAAATGGTGAGGGCAGGAATGGCTGGGGTCAAACAACCTGATTTAATAGCATACATACCTCTGAAAGCAGTGACTTCAGGAAGGCATGACCAACTGCAGAGGTGGTTCATTTCACTGTCTCTAGAGGGAAAAGCACAAGTGCCAGTAAATATAAAATACATGCTGCCGTCAAGGATGTTATTTCATGCTGTCTGCACTCAGGCAGTGAGTGTGATTCTCACTTTGTTGTCTAGAGGGACTTTTCCATGACAGCAGAACAGATCTGAAATCATGAAGATGAGTTTCAAACAACTGAATTGATTAAAATTTACCTTTCTCTCTAATCTTTAACTGCACACCTTAATGCTGAGATCAATGCTCAGATTTATCCCACTCTCAAGTGAAACTGGATTGAATTCAGAACCAAACATTCAAAACTCTGTTCTTCTTGCCTGGGGATTGTGATTTAAAATACAAATGAATAAATGCCAAACAAGCCCAGGTTTGCAGCTCTGGTTGGTTGCAGGCTGCACAATCCTATCTCCACAGAGCCAAGCCAAGTCACCTGTGAACACATACACAGCTAGAATGTGTGCCATGCCTTGTCTGGTTGTAGTGAGAAATGAGTGTCAATTTGAGTTTGACTCAAAGGCCCACATTCTACACATTGCTTCGAAGACTGGTTATATTCAGCTGTTTGCTGGTCTCTAAAGCTGTGATGGCCCATGAGTCTTGGGAATGTAATTAAAGATCAAAGGAAATGTTTGGCCGTAGTGGTCACTAACAGTTCATTGTTCCATCTTATTTTCAGAAGGTAGTTCATCTGCTGCACAACATGAAGTCCACGACCAAGCCAACCCAGCTGCTCAACTAAACCAGCGTATCCATTTGCTCAGACGATACCCGGGCCATGCGCACCTTCACAGGCCGAACACTGCCATTCCTTCCAGGGCTCCCCATTTGAACAATCCCAGAACTCCAGGAATGCAAATTGCACCCCCTGGCCATTACTTTGTTACTCCAGAAGTCTACCGTGTAGGGTTTAACGCTATGAGATATGTGGCCACGAGGCCGCAACAGTCTTCAACATTGCATAGGTGCAACTATCGCCATGCTGATGGCCAAGGAGTTTTCTACAGGCACCATAGACCCTTTACTGTTCGAAAAGGACCACCTTGGCCAGACCAAGCTCTTCATCGACCATGTCTACATAAACCTCCCTGCAGGCCGCAGCAACTTTCTGCATGCAGTGCACCGCCATCTTCACATAATTTAAAGCCTAATTGTGCTCCTGCTCATTCACAGCTCACCAGCAGCCATGACAACCACAGCTGCTCAGGGGACAGTTTTGGTATCAATTGTTCAGTGCGCAGTGGGTACCTGGCAGACAGCCCAGGTAGTGACTCCAGTTCAGGTCCTTGCCACTGCTCCTCCAGTGATTCAACACTGGATTGTACGGACATCAGTAATCATTGTACTTATGGGAGCCAGTCAACGTTCCGTAGCTCTCTGAGCAGTGAGTATGATCCCCTTGTGTACTGTGGGGCAGGTGGAGAGGGTTTGAAGGGTTCGTCCTTTGAAGAACAGAGACCCAAGTCACTGGACTCGGTTACTAGTCCTCAGGAAGATCATGTGCTTAGCCACACTCACTACCACCATCATCGGCATCACCATTACAGTGATGCTCACCCAAGTCCTGAAGAGCACTGTATGAGCCATGGCAGAAACCCATCACAAAAGCAGGAAAATGAGCAGTTAGAGGAGTTCATGAGTGACATTCAACACTGCCAGCAGCAGGCGGAATTCAGCTGTCAGTCCCAGTACACCCCTCACCCTGTCCAGTGTCACTGCTTGGAGCGGCACCTATTGCTTCCCCCTGGACTCTGCCTCCCTGAAACCTCACTGCAAAATATGGATGTTGAAAGGGGTGAGAGCCAGGATATGTGTGCCAAACCGGACCAAGTGCCTTCAGAAAATATACCCAATCGGACCAGCAACAGGAGGAGGAGGATGAGAAGGAAAAGAAGTTTCCAGCTGGATCAGCCAGTGGTGTACTTCCATCAAGACTGTGATACCCTGGAAGACTGTAGAGTGCACATTCACTATGGGAACAGTGGGAGACAGTGCCACATTCCAGATATTCAGCAATCAGTGCCAATCCCTTTAATCCTCAACAATGGAGTCTCTAATGAATGGAGTTTCCCATTCTGTGAGTGTCCTGGCTCTCTCTGTCAGCAACGACGGTATCAGGTTGGTTCTGAGCCACAGTTGACTGGAGAGCAACACAGAAGCAACATGGATCCAGGCCAACCATTTCAAGATAGCTGTACTGAAGGATACTGTGATGGAGGCCCAGTACAAGATGAGTCCCTCTACTGCCAGGCAATCCCCAACAATCCAGGTAGGTACAACTGCACACATCGTTTTTCAGAAAGACAGAAATATTTTTTGATATGCCAAAAATGATTTTTTTTTTGCCTGTGCAGGATTTTTAACGTTTTTTATTTCTGGGAAAAACATGGGAAGGGTAATGGAACACAGCTACATGGGGTATTTCTCTAAAGAGAGGCGTGAGGTCAGATCCAGAGTGTAGTAGTTTTCATGTAGTGTGAAGTGTTAAAAGTTGTGAGTCTAATATGTTAATAGCTGTGGGAGATTTCAGGTACCAGGTAAGTATCCAATGCCATTGTCAGTGATTGGATATGTATTCAATATTGCTCGGGGAAATACAGCCTTTTGTAACTGGATTTCATCTCTTCCAATAACTTATATAGCTCTCAAGCTCTTTCACAGGACACTGAGCCACACAAGTTATTAGGTCAGATGATCTAAAGCTTGGTAAAAGAGGTAGGTTTTAAGAACTGAGTTAAGGGAGGATAGAGAGATATAAGGAGGGAATTCCCCTGGCAGCTGCAGGCAACTAGTATGCACAGGCCTAGAGGGCAAAAAAATGCCCATTTTCAGCATCAATTGATCCTACACTGATACTGATGTGGGAAATGGAATCATGTCATGCTGGTGAAGAGGAGGGAGATTCCTCAATTTAATCTGTGCTGAACCAACCCTGGGAGTGTTTGGCATGTGAATAGAGAGGCAGTTTTACTCTATTTGGAACCTGTGCAGTGGCTGATCTCAAAGTATCTCCTGGGATGGTTAGAGAGCTTTCCTCTAACCTGTGCTGCAGCTGACCTGGGAGAAGCTTATGCTGACATTGCATCTTTTAAATGCAAAGTGTTTCATTTCTCAGCACTGGAACTCCTCACCATAGTGAACAGAAAATTCACACACAACACACGACAAAAATAATCAGCTACACCCTCCCTTGCAATATACTTTCCCACACTACAGCCGTGACTACTCTTCAAAAGTACCTCAATTCTGTAAAGCACATTGATGGCTGCATGGATATGTGTACTGGTGTGGCTGTTTACATGTGTAATGATGCCAAGCTGAAAGTGCCATGATTGGTTATATGTTGGAGAAATGATACGCAGGACAGAATTTGGCTAAAAACAAAGGGAGCTTCATTAATGATGTGTGATCTCCATGGCTGCTGCTTCCCTCTGATTTCCACCCTAGGTCTATTACATAATTTCTGGTACCCACCACCCCGAACATCCCCAAACAAGTTCAGTCGCTATTAATAAGTCAGACAGTCTGGAGGTCATCCCTCTCGGAACAGTTGACAGTGATCCTCTGGCGTCACACTGTTGGCAACTTCTGACATGTTCATCTTTGCACTGACGTCATCGGTGGTTGGTTTAACCGGTGTTGACGTAGGAACTAGAGGGTGTCCCTTTGTCTGAACAGAAGGTGAGGTGTTACTTTCCCCAGCAGTGTCTGGTAGTGTAGGAGGGTTCAAGTCAGGACTTTGTAAGTCTGATCCTGAATTTTCAGCAGGTTCCGGATTTTATGGATCTGTTCTTCCAGCCGATAAATGGTCTGCCTGTCTCCTCCAGATAATGTCATCTCTGGTCTGGGCAGTGAAAGAGACAGCTCCAGTTTGCGCAAGGATAGTAGCAGGAACCCATTTCTCCCTGTGGAGTAGTTCCGAACCAGAACTCCTTGTTCTTGATGGAACACTCTGCGTTTCGCCTTGCCTTCCCACCATTCCACTTGTGCTTGTCGTTGCTGTCACACAATCATCTTAGTTTATGGAGGTTTTAAAAGATTAAATGCGAAATGCAGTTGCCTTTGTATCATGGGTAAAGCAGGAGAGGTCTTGGTCATGGAATCTGTAGTATTCCGGTAAACAGTAAGAATTTGTTAAGACGTTTAATAAGCGAACTTTGTTTTTTGGTTCCTTTCAAGGCATGTTTTAGGGTTTGGATGAAGCATTCTGCTAGTCCATTAGTAGCAGGGTGATATGATGTGGAAGTAATCTGTTGAATATTGTTTTCTTAAGGGAAGCTTTCAAATTCCTGTGAGACAAATTGAGGTCCATTGTCGCTTATCAGCTGTTCAGGAAATCTAAGGCCACTAAATACTCAATAGTTTTCTCAAAGGTGGTAGATGTCATCACAGTGATTTCTGGCCATTTGGCGTGAGAATCAACCATTACCAAGAACATATGTCATTCGAAAAGTCATACAAAATCCACATGCACACGTTGCCCAGCCTCTTCAGGCCATTCACATGGATGCAGTGGTGCTAAGGACAACATGTTACTTAATTTAGTGTAAGAAGAACATGTTCCAGCTTTCTCCTCAATTGCCACGTCCAGTCCAGGCCATCAGAAATAACTTCTTGCTACTTTCTTCAGTGACTTTGCAATGACCCTTATGTAGCTTCCCTAAGCTACCGGGGCGGCATGGTAGCACAGTGGTTAGCACTGCTGCTTCACAGCTCCAGAGACCTGGGTTCGATTCCCAGCTTGGGTCACTGTCTGTGTGGAGTTTGCACATTCTCCTCGTGTCTGCGTGGGTTTCCTCCGGGTGCTCCGGTTTCCTCCCACAGTCCAAAGATGTGCGGGTTAGGTTGATTGGCCATGCTAAAATTGCCCTTAGTGTCCTGAGATGCGTAGGTTAGAGGGATTAGTGGGTAAATCTGTAGGGATATGGGGGTAGGGCCTGGGTGGGATTGTGGTCGGTGCAGACTCGATGGGTCGATTGGCCTCTTTCTGTACTATAGGGTTTCTATGTTTTCTAACACCCACTTCCTCAGTGGTGGCAGAATGATCACTCTGAGCCCCCCTAGAAGACATCCCGATTGTACTGACAGCTTAAATCTCCTGGAGTTGCACACTTTCAGGTTAGATGTTAGTTTCAAAGTCTTCCCTTGTAAAGTCATATCCATCATTTCTGAGAGTACAGCGCCGCTCCGAGTGTGTTTTCTCACTTCCTAGAAGTGACTGTATTGTCTACTCATTTAAAGTAGAAGATATTCCACTTCGAGCAGTCCAAAGAACTGTCTCATAGTGCCAATCTTGAAAGTCTGTCCGCATTACAATGTAGACTTGACTGTGGGTACATAATGGTATAAGCATGTATAGACAAGAGCAATGCCCATTTTTACATTCTACTTGCCACAAGTAACTGAATTCCCATGTGTGATCCAAAAATGGTAGTGAATGGATGATGGTCCATCAACAATGCAAACTCTCTCCAAGACAGGAACTGATGGAATCTCTTTACTCCAAAGGTGATCCCAAATGCTTCCCGTTCAATCTGAGCATGCGTTACTTTCAGTTTTACTCAAAGTTCAAGAAGCAAAAGCAATGGATCTTTTTTCACCCAATGGCACGATGTGGGAGACCACCATTCCTACACCATAGGGGGATGTATCACAAGCCAACTGTACAGTTAAAGTAGGATCAAAGTGGATGAGACCTTCAGACTTAAGTAACATTTCTTTGGCTTGCCTGAAGCCGTTATTGCATTGATCTGACCACTTCTATGGTTTGTTCTGGCACAAGAGGTTATGTAAAAATTTCAGAATTGTTGCCAAGTTTGGGACAAATTTTCAACAATCTCTGGAAGGACTTGTGTTCTGATAATGCAAATGCCTCTATAATGGCCTTAGCCTTAAAGAGATTTGTGAAGGCCAATGGCGTCAATCGCATATCCAAATACTCAACTGAGGATTGGTAAAACTCCCACTTTTCCTTACGGTCTTCCAATCTCTGAAGAATGGCATCCAAGTTTCGAAGGTATTCATCCTCCTCTCTTCCAATGGTTAGGATGTCATTCAAGTAGCACTGGACTCCACTCAGAATCTGATCCATTGCCCTTTGAAACTATGCAGGAGTAGATGTGATACCAAACGACAATCTTCAGTACCAGAACGAGCCTTTGTGTGTCACGATTGTCAGCGGTTCCTGTGACTACTTGTTCACGTTCATCTACAAGCAGGCCTGGATCTGGAGAATTTTGCTGAAACTTTAGCCTCCTGATAAACCTGCAAACAGGTCTTCAATGCGAGTTAATGGGTACTATTCAGCACATGACACTGGATTTATGATGCCTTTGAAGTCTCCGCAAATCCTTACAGATCCATCCTTCTTGATGACTGAAACAATAGTCTTCATCAGTTGCTCCAAGTCAGCCTCCACCTTCAACCTAATAGTATATAGTACAGACCTTGCCTTTAAGCATTTTATTTGGCTTCTGTCTTTTATTTATAGTTTGACTGTAGTATCCTTCATGCTGCCTGAGTCTCCATTGAGAATGAAAGTATGCTTTTTCAAGGTTTTCAGGAGACCTGGCTCTCCATTGGTCACCATGTTGACTTCAGCCCAGTTCAGTCGCATCTTCTCCAGCCATGTACAACCCACCAATGCTGGATAGTTTCCCTTTACTACATGTACTAACAAAGTACACAGCCACTTCAGTGCAGTCCCTCAGGGGAACCACTTCCTCTGTGTATGTCTTCAGCGCTTTCCTTGATAGCCTTAAGTTTAAAGTTTATTTATTAGTGTCACAAGGAAGCTTGCATTAACACTACAATGGAGTTACTGTGAAAATTCCCTAGTCGTCACACCCCGGCACCTGCTCGGGTACACTGAGGGAGAATTTAGCATGGCCAGTGCTACATCTTTCAGTCTATGGGAGGAAACCGGATCACCGGGAGGAAACCCACGCAGACACAGGGAGAACGTACAGACTCCACACAGACAGCGACCCAAGCTGAGAATCGGAATCGCAACCCGGTCCCTGGCATGGTGAAGCAGCAGTGCTAACCATTGTGCCACCATGCTACCAGTAAGGGAATGCATTGGAGTTTCTCATTATGGACAGTCTCTAGCAATAGTGAGACTGCTACCCCAGTGTCAACTTCCATCCTTACCGGCTGTCCTTCCAGCTGTGGAGTGACCCAGAATCTGTGTGTAGTACCAATGATAAGCACATATAGTGATAATTCCTTCTCTGACTGTGAGTCTCTTCCCTCTTTTTGATCCTGTTGTACGGCATGGACACTTCTTTTATTTTGTTTAAATGCTGTCTTGATTTGTTCTTGCTTTCTATTTTTATTCATTGCTTGCTTTTTCTTTCTGCAGAGCACGTTTTGTGTGTCATTTTTTTCCATAGCTTTAATATCCCAAGTCTCTACACCAGCATTCATCAGCAGAATGCCCTGGGTTCGCACATCACTAACATGTACGAATTTTGGCGGCTTTGGGTGTTGATTCAGTGGAAATTTTATGTATTTGAGTAGACAAACTCAATTGCTGGGCTTCCTTTGCAGCCAGCTCCATCGACACAGCAATTTCAATGGTCTTTTGCAGAGCTGGATTACTCAGTTAACAGACATTTTTGTGTTGCTTCACTGCATTGACCGTAAACAAATCTGTCCTGAATAGTCTCATTCAGCACATGTCCATACTCAAAATATTCTTCAAGTCTTTTAAGCACTGCCACAAGTTGAGGGATTGACTCCCCTCCTCTTGATTTATTTTATGGAGTCCAAAGTGCTCTGCAGTCACCAGGGGTTTCGGTGAAAGATGTGTTTGCAGAACTTCCACAATCTATTTATACATTTTAGTGCCAGGTTTGTCAGGTTGCATTCAAACTATGGGAGCGATTAACAGTTTTACCCCATCAACCTCAGGAAAGTAGGCACCAGAATTTCTACAGTCCAGAGGGAGGCCATTCAGCCCATCGAGCCAGCACTGAAAACAATCCTATCCTGCTAAGGGGCAATTTATCATGGCCAATTAACTAACCCGCACAGCTTTGGAGTGTGGGAGGAAACCGGAGCACCCAGAGGAAACCCACGCAGACACAGGTTGAACGTGTAAACTTCACAATATGAGAGAAAACGCTGAAAATCTCAGCAGGTCTAGCAGCATCTGTAAGGAGAGAAAAGAGCTGATGTTTTGAGTCCAGATGACCCTTTGTCAAAGCTAAAAGGCATAGAAGGTGGGAGATATTTATACTGCAGGGTGAGGGAATGAAAGATGAGTCCTAGCCATGGAAACCAGGGGAAAAGACTGCGAATAGCTGTCCACAGAGAGAGTAAAGGGTGTGAATGGCAAACGGCAGAGAGGTTGTAAGCTGTGACAGATGGAGATGTTGGGGAGGGGGGAAAAATGGGACAGAGGTAGTTCTGATGATGCCACTTTCCAAAGTGGTGCTTCTAATATGTGCTCCTTTTTCCTCAACCATGGATTCCCATCTACAGGTGTCGACAGGGCCCTCAACAGCAGTCCATCTCCCGCGCCACGACCTTCACCCCTGCCCCTCCCTCCCAAAACAAGAATAGAGTCCTCCTTGTTCTCACATTTCACCCCACCAACATCCGCATGCAAAGCATAATCCTCTGCCATTTTCCAGCGTGATGCCACCACCAAACGCATCTTCCCTTCACTCCCTCTGTCAGCATTCCACAGAGACTGTTCCCTCCAGCATAACCTAGTCCACTCCTCCACTATACCCAACACCTCTCCCGTCACTCATGGCACCTTCCCATGCAATCACACCAGGTGTAACACCTGTCTTTTTACCTCTTCTATGTTTACCATCCAAGGTCCAAAACATTCATTCCAGATTAAGCAGTGTTTCACTTGCACCTCTTTCAAGTTGGTCTATTGCATTCGCTGCTCCCAATGTGGTCTCTATATTGGAGAGACCAAGCGTAGACTGGGTGATCGCTTTGCTGAGCACCTTCGGTCTGTGCGCAATCAGGACCCTGACCTTCCCGTTGTTTGCCATTTTAACACACGATCCTGCCCCCATGCCCACATGTCTGTCCTTGGCCTGCTGCAATGTTCCAGTGAAGCTCAACGCAAACTGGAGGAACAGCATCTCATCTTCCGGCTAGGCACTTTACAGCCTTCCGGTCTCAACATCGAATTCAACAACTTCAGATGGTTTGCTCTACCCCACCTCGGCCCCCTTTGTTTTCATTCCATTTTATTTAATTTTTTACTGTTCTCTACCTTTTATTTCTTTATTGTCTTTCTTCGTTTTTCTTCCCCACCCCCCACTCTTTCCCCCTACTTCATCCCCCTTCCCTTACCTTTTCTCTCCCCGCTTCCCCTTTTCTACATTCTCCCTCAGTCCCATTCCACCTCCCCCCCTCCCTCCCCCCCTCCCTCCCCCCCTCCCTCCCCCCTCCCTCCCCCTCCCTCCCCCCTCCCTCCCCCCACCCTCCCCCCTCCCTCCCCCCTCCCTCCCCCCTCCCTCCCCCCTCCCTCCCCCCTCCCTCCCCCCTCCCTCCCCCCTCCCTCCCCCCTCCCTCCCCCCTCCCTCCCCCCTCCCTCCCCCCTCCCTCCCCCCTCCCTCCCCCCTCCCTCCCCCCTCCCTCCCCCTCCCTCCCCCTCCCTCCCCCCCCCTCCCTCCCCCTCCCTCCCCCCCTCCCCCCCCCTCCATCCCCCCACCCTCCCCCCACCCTCCCCCCACCCTCCCCCCTCCCTCCCTCCCCCCCTCCCCCTTCCCTCCCTCCCCCCCTCCCCCTTCCCTCCCCCTTCCCTCCCCCTTCCCTCCCCCTTCCCTCCCCCCTCCCTCCCCCTTCCCCTCCCCCCTCCCTCCCCTCCCTCCCCCCCCCTCCCTCCCCCTTCCCTCCCTCCCCTCCCTCCCCTCCCTCCCCTCCCTCCCTCCCCTCCCTCCTTCCCCCCTCCTTCCCCCCTCCTTCCCCCCTCCTTCCCCCCTCCTTCTCCCCCCACCCTCCCTCCCCTCCCCTCCCTCCCTCCCCCTTCCCTCCCCCCCCTCCCTCCCCCCTCCCTCCCCCCTCCCTCCCCCCTCCCTCCCCCCCCCTCCCTCCCCTCCCTCCCCTCCCTCCCCTCCCTCCCCTCCCTCCCTCCTTCCCCCCTCCTTCCCCCCTCCTTCCCCCCTCCTTCCCCCCTCCTTCCCCCCTCCTTCCCCCCTCCTTCCCCCCCTCCTTCCCCCC